>NW_025726236.1:1317500-1976250 GCF_021461395.2 Schistocerca americana | reverse complement strand
GGTCAATTGTAACGTTCAGAGCCTCCTAATGACGATGGAACACTCAAATTGCGTCGAGATTCAATACATCGTCCTCCAGCCGACTTGTCCCCAAGGGGATATTGCTGCCTCGGCCACCATATGTTCCGTCTCCTGCGAGTCTAGATTTTCGAATCCGACGCGAAACTGATAGTTAATTGTATCGTTCAGGGCCTCCTAATGATGATGGAACACTCAAATTGCGTCGAGATTCAATACATCGTCCTACAGCCGACTTGCCCCCAAGGGTCTATTGCTGCCTCGGGCACCTTATGGTCAATCTCCTGTGAGTCTAGATTTTCGAATCCGACGCAAACCTGATTGTTAATTGTAACGTTCAGGGCCTCCTAATGACGATGGAACACTCAAATTGCGTCGAAATTCAATACATCGTCCTCCAGCCGACTTGTCTCCATGGGGATATTGCTGCCTCGGGCACCTTATGGTCGTTCTCATGTGAGCCTAGATTTTCGAATCCGACGCGAAACTGATTGTTAATTGTAACGTTCAGGGCTTCCTAATGACGATGGAACACTCAAATTGCGTCGAGATTCAATACATCGCCATTCAGCCGACTTGTCTCCAAGGGTCTATTGCTGCCTCTGGCACCTTATGGTCGTTTCCCTGTGAGTCTAGATGTTAGAAGCCGAAGCAAAACTGCTAGTTATTAGTAACGTTCAAGACCTCCTAATGACGATGGAACAATCAAATTGCGTCGAGGTTCAATACATCGTCCTCCAGCCGACTTGTCTCCAAGGTGATATTACTGACTCGGGCACCATATGGTCCGTCTCCTGTGAGTCTAGATTTTCGAATCCGACGCAAAAATGATAGTTAATTGTAACGTTCGGCGCCTCCTAATGACGATGGAACACTCAAATTGCGTCGCGATTCAATACATCGTCCTCCAGCCGACTTGTCTCCAAGAAGATATTGCTGCCTCGGGCACCATATGGTCCGTCACCTGTGAGTCTAGATTTTCGAATCCGACGCTAAAATGATAGTTAATTGTAACGTTCAGCGCCTCCTAATGACGATGGAACACTCAAATTGCGTCGAGAGTCAATACATCTTCCTCCAGCCGACCTGTCTGCAAGGGGTATTTCTGCCCCGGGCACCTTATGGTCCGTCTCCAGTGAGTCTAGATTTTCGAATCCGACGAAAAACTGACAGTTAATTGTAACATTCAGGGCCTCCTAATGACGATGAAACACTCAAATTGCGTCGCGATCCAATACATCGTCCTCCAGCCGACTTGTCTCCAAGGGTCTATTGCTGCCTCGAGCACCTTATGATCGATCTTCTGTGAGTCTAGATTTTCGAATCCGACGCAAAACTGTCAGTTAAATGTAACGTTCAGGGCCTCCTAATGACAATGGAACACTCAAATTGCGTCGAGATTCAATACATCGTCCTCCAGCGGCTAGTATCCAAGGGGATATTGCTGTCTCGGGCACAATATGGTCCTTCTCCTGTGAATAGATTTTCGAATCCGACGCTAAAATGATTTTTAATTATAACGTTCAGCGCCTCCTAATGCCGATGGAACACTCAAATTGCGTCGAGAGTCAATACATCGTCCTCCTGCCGACTTGTCTCCAAGGGACTATTGCTGCCTGGGGCACCTTATGGTCGTTCTCCTATGAGTCTAGATTTTCGAATCCGACGCATACGTGATTGTTAATTTAACGTTCAGTGCCTCCTAATGACGATGGAACACTCAAATTGCGTCGAGATTCAATACATCGTCCTCCAGCCTACTTTTGTCCAAGGGGATATTGCTGCTTCTGGCACCATATAGTCCGTCTCCTGTGAGTCTAGATTTTCGAATCCGACGCGAAACTGATAGTTAATTGTAACGTTCACGGCTACCTAATGACGATGGAACACTCAAATTGCGTCCAGATTCAATACATCGTCCTTTAACGGACTTGTCTACAAGAGTCTAATGCTGCCTAGGGCACCATATGGTCGTTCTCCTGTGAGTCTAGATTTTCGAATCCTACGCAATACTGATAGTTAATTGAAACGTTCAGGGCCTCCTAATGACGATGGAACACTGAAATTGCTTCGAGATTCAATACATCGGCCTAGTCTTCAAGGGTCTATTGCTGGCTCGGGCACCTTATGGTCGGTCTCCTGTGAGTCTTGATTTTCGTATCCGACGCATAACTGATATTTAATTCTAGCGTTCAGCGCCTCCTAATGACGATGGAACACTTTAATTGCGTCGAGATTCAATACACCGTCCTCCAACCAGATAGTCTCCAAGGTGATATTGCAGCCTCGGGCACCATATGGTCCTCCTCCTGTGAGTCTAGATGTTCGAATCCGACGCGAAACTGATAGTTAATTGTAACGTTCAGGGCCGCCTAATGACGATGGAACACTCAAATTGCGTCGAGATTCAATACATCGTCCTCCAGCCGACTTGTCTCCAAGGGGATATCGCTGCCTCGGGCATCATATCGTCTGTCTCCTGTGATTCTACATTTTCGAATCCGACGCAAAACTAATTGTTAATTGTAACGGTCAGGGCCTCCTAATGACGATGGAACACTCAAATTGCGTCGAGATTCAATATATCGTCCGCCAGTCGACTTGTATCCAAGGGGATATTGCTGTCTCGGGCACCATATGGTCCTTCGCCTGTGAGTAGATTTTCGAATCCGACGCTAAAATGGTAGTTAATTGTAACGTTCAGGGCCTCCTAATGATGAAGGAACACACAAATTGCGTCGACATTCAATACATGGTCCTCCAGCCGACTTGTTTCCAAGGGGATAACGATGCCTCGGGCACCATATGGAATGTCTCTGGTAATTCTACATTTACGAATCCGACGCAAAACTGATAGTTAATTGTAACGCTCAGGGCCTCCTAATGACGACTGAGCACTCAAACTGCGTCGCGAATCAATCCATCGTCCTCCAGCGGACTGGTCTCCAAGGGGATATTGCTGCCCCGGCACCTCATGGTCCGTCTACAGTGAGTCTAGATTTTCGAATTCGACGAAAAGCTGATAGTTAACTGTAACATTCAGGCCTCCTAATTACGATGGAACACTCAAATTGCGACGCGATTCAATACATCGGCCTCCAGCCGACTTGTCTCCAAGGGGACATTGCAGCCTCGGGCACCATATGGTCCGTCTCCTGTGAGGCTAGATTTTCGAATTCGACGCAAAAATTATAGTTAATTGTAACGTTCAGGGCCTCCTAATGACGATGGAACACTCAAATTGTGTCGAGATTCAATACATCGTCCGCCAGCCGACTTGTATCCATGGGGATATTGCTGTCTCGGGCACCATATGGTCCTTCGCCTGTGAGTAGATTTTCGAATCCGACGCTAAAATGGTAGTTAATTGTAACGTTCAGGGCCTGCTAATGATGAAGGAACACACAAATTGCGTCGAGATTCAATACATGGTCCTCCAGCCGACATGTCTCCAAGGGGATAACGATGCCTCGGGCACCATACGGAAGGTCTCTGGTAATTCTACATTTTCGAATCCGACGCAAAACTGATAGTTAATTGTAACGATCAGGGCCTCCTAATGACGACTGAGCACTCAAATTGCGTCGCGAATCCATCCATCGTCCTCCAGCGGACTGGTCTCCAAGGGGATATTGTTGCCCCAGCACCTCATGGTCCGTCTCCAGTGAGTCTAGATTTTCGAATCCGACGAAAAACTGATAGTTAATTGTAACATTCAGGCCTCCTAATTACGATGGAACACTCAAATTGCGACGCGATCCAATACATCGTCCTCCAGCCAACTTGTCTCCAAGGGTCTATTGCTGCCTGGGGCTTCTTATGATCGTTCTCCTGTGAGTCTAGATTTTCGAATTCAACGTAAAACTGTCAGTTCATTGTAACTTTCAGGGCCTCCTAATGACGGTGGAACACTCAAATTGCGTCGAGAGTCAATACATCGTCCTCCTGCCGACTTGTCTACAAGGGGATATTGCTGCCTCGGGCTCCATGTGGTCCGTCTCCTGCGAGTCTAGATTTTCTAATCCGACGCAAAAATTATAGTTCATTGTAACGTTCAGTGCCTCCCAATGACGATGGAACACTCAAATTGCGTCGAGATTCAATACATCGTCCTCCAGCCTACTTGTCTCCAATGGGATATTGCTGCCTCGGGCACCATATGGTCCGTCTCCTGTGGGTCTAGATTTTCGAATCCGACGCGAAACTGATAGTTAATTGTAACGTTCAGGGTCACCTAATGACGATGGAACACTCAAATTGCGTCCAGATTCAATACATCGTCCTTCAGCGGACTTGTCTACAACAGTCTATTGCTGCCTAGGGCAGCTTATGGTCGTTCTCCTGTGAGTCTAGATTTTCGAATCCGACGCAAAAGTGATAGTTAATTGTAACTTTCAGGGCCTCCTAATGACGATGGAACACTGCAATTGCTTCGAGATTCAATACGTCGGCCTAGTTTTCAAGGGTCTATTACTGGCTTGGGCACCTTATGGTCGGTCTCCTGTGAGTCTAGATTTTCGAATACGACGCATAACGGATAGTTAATTGTAACGTTCAGCGCCTCCTAATGACGATGGAACACTCTAATTGCGTCGAGATTCAATACATCGTCCTCCAACCAGGTAGTCTCCAAGGTAATATTGCTGCCTCAGTCACCATATGATCCTCCTCCAGTGAGTCTAGATTTTCGAATCCGACGCGAAACTGATAGTTAATTGGAACGCTCAGGGCCTCCTAATGACGACTGAGCACTCAAATTGCGTCGCGAATCAATACATCGTCCTCCAGCGGACTGGTATCCAAGGCGATTTTAATGCACCGGCACCTTATGGTCCGTCTCCAGTGAGTCTTGATTTTCGAATCCGACGAAAAACTGATAGTTAATTGTAACATTCAGGCCTCCTAATTACGATGGAACACTCAAATTGCGACGCGATCCAATACATCGTCCTCCAGCCAACTTGTCTCCAAGGGTCTATTGCTGCCTGGGGCTTCTTATGATCGTTCTCCTGTGAGTCTAGATTTTCGAATTCAACGTAAAACTGTCAGTTCATTGTAACTTTCAGGGCCTCCTAATGACGGTGGAACACTCAAATTGCGTCGAGAGTCAATACATCGTCCTCCTGCCGACTTGTCTACAAGGGGATATTGCTGCCTCGGGCTCCATGTGGTCCGTCTCCTGCGAGTCTAGATTTTCTAATCCGACGCAAAAATTATAGTTCATTGTAACGTTCAGGGCCTCCTAATGACGATGGAACACTCAAATTGCGTCGAGAAACAATACATCGTCCTCCATCCGACTTGCCTCCAAGGGTCTATTGTTGCCTGTGGCACGTTATGGTCGTGCTCCTATGGGTCTAGATTTTCGAATACGACGCAAAACAGATGGTTCATTGTAACGTTCAGGTACTCCTAATGACGATGGAGCAATCAAATTGCGTCGCGATTCAATACTTCGTCCTCCAGCGGACTGGTCTCCAAGGGGATATTGCTGCCTCGGGGACCTTATGGTCGCTCTCCTGTGAGTCTAGATTTTAGAATCCAACGCTAAACTGATAGTTAATTGTAACGTTCAGGGACTCCTAATGACGATGGAACACTCAAATTGCGTCGACATTCAATACATCGTCCTACAGCCGACTTGCCCCCAAGGGTCTATTGCTGCCTCGGGCAACTTATGGTCGTTCTCCTGTGAGTCTAGATTTTCGAATCCGACGCAAAACTGATAGTTAATTGGAACGCTCAGGGCCTCCTAATGACGACTGAGCACTCAAATTGCGTCGCGAATCAATACATCGTCCTCCAGAGGACTGGTATCCAAGGCGATTTTAATGCACCGGCACCTTATGGTCCGTCTCCAGTGAGTCTAGATTTTCGAATCCGACGAAAAACTGATAGTTAATTGTAACATTCAGGCCTCCTAATTACGATGGAACACACAAATTGCGTCGCGATCCAATACATCGACCTCAAGCCGACTTCCCTCCAAGGGTCTATTGTTGCGTCGGGCACCTTATGGTCGTTCTCCTGTGAGTCTCGGTTTTCGAATCCGGCGCATAACTTATAGTTAATTGTAACGTTCAGCGCCTCCTAATGACGATGGAACACTCTAATTGCGTCGAGATTCAATACATCGTTATTCAGCCGACTTGTCTCCCAGGGACAATTGCTGCCTCGGGCACCTTATGGTCGCTCTCCTGTGACACTAGATTTTAGAATCCGACGCTAAACTGATAGTTAAGTATAACGTTCAGGGCCTCCTAATGACGATGGAACACTCAAATTGCGTCGAGATTCAATACATCGTCCTCCAGCCGACTTGCCTCCAAGGGTCTATTGTTGCCTGTGGCACCTTATGGTCGTGCTCCTATGGGTCTAGATTTTCGAATACGACGCAAAATAGATGAATCATTGTAACGTTCAGGGCCTCCTAATGACGATGGAACACTCAAATTGCGTCGAGATTCAATACATCGTCCTCCAGCCGACTTTTCTCCAACGGGATATCGCTGCCTCGGGCATCATGTCGTCTGTCTCCTGTGATTCTACATTTTCAAATCCGACGCAAAACTGAGAGTTAATTGTAACGATCAGGGCCTCCTAATGACGATGGAGCAAACAAATTGCGTCGCGATTCAATACATCGCCCTCCAGCGGACTGGTCTCCAAAGGGATATTGCTGCCTCGGACACCTTATGATCGTTCTCCTGTGAGTCTAGATTTTTGAATCCGACGCTAAACTGATAGTTAATTGTAACGTTCAGGGCCTCCTAATGACGATGGAACAATCAAATTGCGTCGCGATTCAATACATCGTCATTCAGCCGACTTGTCTCCAAGGGACTATTGCTGCCTCGGACACCTTATGGTCGCTCTCCTGTGAGTCTAGATTTTAGAATCCGACGCTAAACTAGTAGTTAATTGTAACGTTCAGGGCCTCCTAATGACGCTGGAACACTCAAATTACGTCGAGATTCAATACATCGGCCTCCAGCCGACTTGTCTCCAAGGGGACATTGCTGCCTCGGGCACCATATGGTCCGGCTCCTGTGAGTCTAGATTTTCGAATCCGACTCGAAACTGATAGTTAATTGTAACGTTCAGGGCCTCCTAATGACGATGGAACACTCAAATTGCGTCGAGATTCAATTCATCGTCCTACAGCCGACTTGCCCCCAAGGGTCTATTGCTGCCTCGGGCAACTTATGGTCGTTCTCCTGTGAGTCTAGATTTTCGAATCCGACGCAAAACTGATTGTTAATTGCAACGTTCAGGGCCTCCTAATGACGATTGAAAACTCAAATTGCGTCGAGATTCAATACATCGTCCGCCAGCCGACTTGTATCCAAGGGGATATTGCTGTCTCGGGCACCATATGGTCCCTCGCCTGTGAGCAGATTTTCGAATCCGACGCTAAAATAACAGTTAATTGTAACGTTCACGGCCTCCTAATGATGAAGGAACACACAAATTGCGTCGAGATTCAATACATCGTCCTCCAGCCGACTTGTCTGCAATGGTCTATTGCTGCCTCGGGCACCTCATGGTCGTTCTCCTGTGAGTCTAGGTTTTCGAATCCGGTGCATAACTTATAGTTAATTGTAACGTTCAGCGCCTCCTAATGACGATGGAACACTCAAATTGCGTCGAGATTCAATACATCGTCCTCCAGCCGACTTGTCTCCAAGGGGATAACGGTGCCTCGGGCACCATATGGAGTGTCTCTGGTAATTATACATTTTCGAATCCGACGCAAAACTGATAGTTAATTGTAACGCTCAGGGCCTCCTAATGACGACTGAGCACTCAAATTGCGTCGCGAATCAATGCATCGTCCTCCGGCGGACTGGTATCCAAGGGGATTTTGCTGCACCGGCAGCTTATGGTCCGCCTCCAGTGAGTCTAGATTTTCGAATCCGACGAAAAACTGATAGCTAATTGTAACATTCAGGCCTCCTAATTACGATGGAACACTCAAATTGCGTCGCGATCCAATACATCGTCCTCCAGCCCACTTGTCTTCAAGGGTCTATTGCTGCGTCGGGCACCTTATGGTCGTTCTCCTGTGAGTCTAGGTTTTCGAATCCGGCGCATAACTTATAGTTAATTGTAACGTTCAGCGCCTCCTAATGACGATGGAACACTCAAATTGCGTCGAGATTCAATACATCGTTATTCAGCCGAGTTGTCTCCCAGGGACTATTGCTGCCTCGGGCACCTTATGGTCGCTCTCCTGTGACACTAGATTTTAGAATCCGACGCTAAACTGATAGTTAAGTATAACGTTCAGGGCCTCCTAATGACGATGGAACACTCAAATTGCGTCGAGATTCCATATATCTTCCTCCTGCCGACTTGTCTACAAGGGGATATCGCTGCCTCGGGCATCATGTCGTCTGTCTCCTGTGATTCTACATTTTCAAATCCGACGCAAAACTGAGAGTTAATTGTAACGATCAGGGCCTCCTAATGACGATGGAGCAAACAAATTGCGTCGCGATTCAATACATCGCCCTCCAGCGGACTGGTCTCCAAGGGGATATTGCTGCCTCGGACACCTTATGATCGTTCTCCTGTGAGTCTAGATTTTTGAATCCGACGCTAAACTGATAGTTAATTGTAACGTTCAGGGCCTCCTAATGACGATGGAACAATCAAATTGCGTCGCGATTCAATACATCGTCATTCAGCCGACTTGTCTCCAAGGGACTATTGCTGCCTCGGACACCTTATGGTCGCTCTCCTGTGAGTCTAGATTTTAGAATCCGACGCTAAACTAATAGTTAATTGTAACGTTCAGGGCCTCCTAATGACGCTGGAACACTCAAATTACGTCGAGATTCAATACATCGGCCTCCAGCCGACTTGTCTCCAAGGGGACATTGCTGCCTCGGGCACCATATGGTCCGGCTCCTGTGAGTCTAGATTTTCGAATCCGACTCGAAACTGATAGTTAATTGTAACGTTCAGGGCCTCCTAATGACGATGGAACACTCAAATTGCGTCGAGATTCAATTCATCGTCCTACAGCCGACTTGCCCCCAAGGGTCTATTGCTGCCTCGGGCAACTTATGGTCGTTCTCCTGTGAGTCTAGATTTTCGAATCCGACGCAAAACTGATTGTTAATTGCAACGTTCAGGGCCTCCTAATGACGATTGAAAACTCAAATTGCGTCGAGATTCAATACATCGTCCGCCAGCCGACTTGTATCCAAGGGGATATTGCTGTCTCGGGCACCATATGGTCCCTCGCCTGTGAGCAGATTTTCGAATCCGACGCTAAAATAACAGTTAATTGTAACGTTCACGGCCTCCTAATGATGAAGGAACACACAAATTGCGTCGAGATTCAATACATCGTCCTCCAGCCGACTTGTCTGCAATGGTCTATTGCTGCCTCGGGCACCTAATGGTCGTTCTCCTGTGAGTCTAGGTTTTCGAATCCGGTGCATAACTTATAGTTAATTGTAACGTTCAGCGCCTCCTAATGACGATGGAACACTCAAATTGCGTCGAGATTCAATACATCGTCCTCCAGCCGACTTGTCTCCAAGGGGATAACGGTGCCTCGGGCACCATATGGAATGTCTCTGGTAATTATACATTTTCGAATCCGACGCAAAACTGATAGTTAATTGTAACGCTCAGGGCCTCCTAATGACGACTGAGCACTCAAATTGCGTCGCGAATCAATACATCGTCCTCCGGCGGACTGGTATCCAAGGGGATTTTGCTGCACCGGCAGCTTATGGTCCGCCTCCAGTGAGTCTAGATTTTCGAATCCGACGAAAAACTGATAGCTAATTGTAACATTCAGGCCTCCTAATTACGATGGAACACTCAAATTGCGTCGCGATCCAATACATCGTCCTCCAGCCCACTTGTGTTCAAGGGTCTATTGCTGCGTCGGGCACCTTATGGTCGTTCTCCTGTGAGTCTAGGTTTTCGAATCCGGCGCATAACTTATAGTTAATTGTAACGTTCAGCGCCTCCTAATGACGATGGAACACTCAAATTGCGTCGAGATTCAATACATCGTTATTCAGCCGAGTTGTCTCCCAGGGACTATTGCTGCCTCGGGCACCTTATGGTCGCTCTCCTGTGACACTAGATTTTAGAATCCGACGCTAAACTGATAGTTAAGTATAACGTTCAGGGCCTCCTAATGACGATGGAACACTCAAATTGCGTCGAGATTCCATATTTCTTCCTCCTGCCGACTTGTCTACACGGGGATATTGCTGCCTCGGGCTCTATGTGGTCCGTCTCCTCTGAGTCTAGATTTTCGGATCCGACGCAAAAATTATAGTTCATTGTAAGGTTCAGAGCCTGCTAATGACGATGGAAGACTCAAATTGCGTCGAAATTCAATACATCGTCCTCCAGCCCACTTGTCTCCAAGGGTCTATTGCTGCGTCGGGCACCTTGTGGTCGGTCTCCTGTGAGTCTAGATTTTCGAATCCGACGTATAACTGATAGTTAATTGTAACGTTCAGCGCCTCGTAATGACGATGGAACACTCTAATTGCGTCGAGATTCAATACATCGTCCTCTAACCAGATAGTCTCCAAGGTGATATTGCTGCCTCGGGCACCATATGTTCCTCCTCCTGTGAGTCTAGATTTTCGAATCCGACGCGAAACTGATAGTTAATTGTAACGTTCAGGGCCCCCTAATGACGATGGAACACTCAAATTGCGTCGAGATTCAATACATCGTCCTCCAGCCGACTTGCCTCCAAGGGTCTATTGTCGCCTGTGACACCATATGGTCGTGCTCCTATGGGTCTAGATTTTCGAATACGACGCAAAATAGATGGTTCATTGTAACGTTCAGGGCCTCCTAATGACGATGGAACACTCAAATTGCGTCGAGATTCAATACATCGTCCTCCAGCCGACTTGTCTCCAAGGGGATATCGCTGCCTCGGGCATCATGTCGTCTGTCTCCTGTGATTCTCCATTTTCAAATCCGACGCAAAACTGATAGTTAATTGTAACGATCAGGGCCTCCGAATGACGATGGAGCAATCAAATTGCGTCGCGATTCAATACATCGTCCTCCAGCGGACTGGTCTCCAAGGGGATATTGCTTCCTCGGGCCCCTTATGGTCCGTCGCCAGTGAGTCTAGATTTTCGTATCATTGTAACATTCAGGGCCTCCTAATGACGATAACACTGAAATTGCGTTGCGATCCAATACATCTTCCTCCAGCGGACTTGTCTCCAATGGTCTATTGCTGCCTCGGGCACCTTATGATCGTTCTCCTGTGAG
Source organism: Schistocerca americana (assembly GCF_021461395.2). Classification (NCBI taxonomy): domain Eukaryota; kingdom Metazoa; phylum Arthropoda; class Insecta; order Orthoptera; family Acrididae; genus Schistocerca; species Schistocerca americana. The sequence continues at coordinate 1,964,958 of NW_025726236.1, read as the reverse complement.
TCTAGATTTTCGAATCCGACGCAAAAGTGTCAGTTCATTGTAACGTTCAGGGCCTCTTAATGACGATGGAACACTCAAATTGCGTCCAGATTCAATACATCGTCATTCAGCCGACTTGTCTCCAAGGGACTATTGCTGCCTCGGGCACCTTATGGTCGCTCTCCTGTGAGTCTAGATTTTAGAATCCGACGCTAAACTGATAGTTAATTGTAACGGTTAGGGCCTCCTAATGACGATGGAACACTCAAATGGCGTCCAGATTCAATACATCGGCCTCCAGCCGACTTGTCTCCAAGGGGACATTGCTGCCTCGGGCACCATATGGTCCGTCTCCTGTGAGTCTAGATTTTCGAATCCGACTCAAAAATGATAGTTAATTGTAACGTTCAGCGCCTCCTAATGACCATGGAACACTCAAATTGCGTCGAGATTCAATACATCGTCCTACAGCCGACTTGCCCCCAAGGGTTTATTGCTGCCTCGGGCAACTTATGGTCGTTCTCCTGTGAGTCTAGATTTTCGAATCCGACGCAAAACTGATTGTTGATTGCAACGTTCAGGGCCTCCTAATGACGATTGAACACTCAAATTGCGTCGAGATTCAATACATCGTCCGCCAGCCGACTTGTATCCAAGGGGATATTGCTGTCTAGGGCACCATATGGTCCTCCGCCTGTGAGCAGATTTTCGAATCCGACGCTAAAATGATAGTTAATTGTAACGTTCAGTGCCTCCTAATGACGATGGAACACTCAAATTGCGTCGAGATTCAATACATCGTCCTACAGCCGACTTGCCCCCAAGGGTCTATTGCTGCCTCGGGCAACTTATGGTCGTTCTCCTGGTAGTCTAGATTTTCGAATCCGACGCAAAACTGATTGTTATTTGCAACGTTCACGGCCTCCTAATGATGAAGGAACACACAAATTGCGTCGAGATTCAATACATGGTCCTCCAGCCGACTTGTCCCCAAGAGTCTATTGCTGCCTCGGGCACCTTACGGTCGTTCTCCTGTGAGTCTAGGTTTTCGAACCCGGTGCATAACTTATAGTTAATTGTAACGTTCAGCGCCTCCTATTGACGATGGAACACTCAAATTGCGTCGAGATTCAATACATCGTCCTCCACTCGACTGTTCTCCAAGGGGATAACGGTGCCTCGGGCACCATATGGAATGTCTCTGGTAATTCTACATTTTCGAATCCGACGCAAAACTGATAGTTAATTTTAACGCTCAGGGCCTCCTAATGACGACTGAGCACTCAAATTGCGACGCGAATCAATACATCGTCCTCCAGCGGACTGGTATCCAAGGGGATATTGCTGCACCGGCACCTTATGCTCCGTCTCCAGTGAGTCTAGATTTTCGAATAAAACGAAAAATTGATAGTTAATTGTAACATTCAGGCCTCCTAATTACGATGGAACACTCAAATTGCGTCGCGATCCAATACATCGTCCTCCAGCCGACTTGTCTACAAGGGTCTATTGCTGCCTCGGGCACATTATGGTCGTCCTCCTGTGAGTGTAGGTTTTCGAACCCGGTGCATAACTTATAGTTAATTGTAACGTTCAGCGCCTCCTAATGACGATGGAACACTCAAATTGCGTCGAGATTCAATACATCGTACTTCAGCCTACTTGTCTCCAAGGGGATATTGCTGCCTCGGGCACCATTTGGTCCGTCTCCTGTGAGTCTAGATTTTCGAATCTGACGCAAAACTGATAGTTAATTGTAACTTTCAGGGCCCCCTAATGACGATGGATCACTCAAATTGCGTCGAGATTCAATACATCGTCCTCCAGCCGACTTGTCTCCAAGCGGATATCGATGCCTCGGGCATCATATCGTCTGTCTCCTGTGATTCTACATTTTCGAATCAGACGCAAAACTGATAGTTAATTGTACTGATCAGGGCCTCCTAATGACGATGGAGCAATGAAATTGCGTCGCGATTCATTACATCGTCCTCCAGCGGACTGGTCTCCAAGGGGATATTGATGCCTCGGGCCCCTTATGGTCCGTCGCCAGTGAGTCTAGATTTTCGTATCCGACGTAAAACTGATAGTTAATTGTAACATTCAGGGCCTCCTAATGACGATAACACTCAAATTGCGTTGCGATCCAATACATCTTCCTCCAGCGGACTTGTCTCCAAGGGTCTATTGCTGCCTGGGGCACCTTATGATCGTTCTCCTGTGAGTCTAGATTTTCGAATCCGACGCAAAACTGACAGTTCATTGTAACGTTCAGGGCCTCCTAATGACGATGGAACACTCAAATTGCGTCGAGATTCAATACATCGTCCGCCAGCCGACTTGTATCCAAGGGGATATTGCTGTCTCGGGCACCATATGGTCCTTCGCCTTTGAGTAGATTTTCGAATCCGACGCTCAAATTGCGTCGAGATTCAATACATCGTCCTCCAGCCGACTTGTCTCCAAGGGGATAACGGTGATTCGGGCACCATAATTAATGTCTCTGGTAATTCTACATTTTCGAATCCGACGCAAAACTGATAGTTAATTGTAACGCTCAGGGCCTCCTAATGACGACTGAGCACTCAAATTGCGTCGCGAATCTATACATCGTCCTCCAGCGGACTGGTCTCCAAGGGGATAACGGTGATTCGGGCACCATAATTAATGTCTCTGGTAATTCTACATTTTCGAATCCGACGCAAAACTGATAGTTAATTGTAACGCTCAGGGCCTCCTAATGACGACTGAGCACTCAAATTGCGTCGCGAATCTATACATCGTCCTCCAGCGGACTGGTCTCCAAGGGGATATTGCTGCCTCGGGCCCCTTATGGTCCGTCGCCAGTGAGTCTAGATTTTGGAATCCGACGAAAAACTGATAGTTAATTGTAACATTCAGGGCCTCCTAATGACGATGGAACACTCAAATGGCGTCGAGATTCAATACATCGGCCTTTCAGCCGACTTGTGTCCAAGGGGATATTGCTGCCTAGGGCACCATATGGTCCGTCTCCTGTGAGTCTAGATTTTCGAATCCGACGCGAAACTGATAGTTAATTGTATCGTTCAGGGCCTCCTAATGATGATGGAACACTCAAATTGCGTCGAGATTCAATACATCGTCCTACAGCCGACTTGCCCCCAAGGGTCTATTGCTGCCTCGGGCACCTTATGGTCAATCTCCTGTGAGTCTAGATTTTCGAATCCGACGCAAACCTGATTGTTAATTGTAACGTTCAGGGCCTCCTAATGACGATGGAACACTCAAATTGCGTCGAAATTCAATACATCGTCCTCCAGCCGACTTGTCTCCATGGGGATATTGCTGCCTCGGGCACCTTATGGTCGTTCTCATGTGAGCCTAGATTTTCGAATCCGACGCGAAACTGATTGTTAATTGTAACGTTCAGGGCTTCCTAATGACGATGGAACACTCAAATTGCGTCGAGATTCAATACATCGCCATTCAGCCGACTTGTCTCCAAGGGTCTATTGCTGCCTCTGGCACCTTATGGTCGTTTCCCTGTGAGTCTAGATGTTAGAAGCCGAAGCAAAACTGCTAGTTATTAGTAACGTTCAAGACCTCCTAATGACGATGGAACAATCAAATTGCGTCGAGGTTCAATACATCGTCCTCCAGCCGACTTGTCTCCAAGGTGATATTACTGACTCGGGCACCATATGGTCCGTCTCCTGTGAGTCTAGATTTTCGAATCCGACGCAAAAATGATAGTTAATTGTAACGTTCGGCGCCTCCTAATGACGATGGAACACTCAAATTGCGTCGCGATTCAATACATCGTCCTCCAGCCGACTTGTCTCCAAGAAGATATTGCTGCCTCGGGCACCATATGGTCCGTCACCTGTGAGTCTAGATTTTCGAATCCGACGCTAAAATGATAGTTAATTGTAACGTTCAGCGCCTCCTAATGACGATGGAACACTCAAATTGCGTCGAGAGTCAATACATCTTCCTCCAGCCGACCTGTCTGCAAGGGGTATTTCTGCCCCGGGCACCTTATGGTCCGTCTCCAGTGAGTCTAGATTTTCGAATCCGACGAAAAACTGACAGTTAATTGTAACATTCAGGGCCTCCTAATGACGATGAAACACTCAAATTGCGTCGCGATCCAATACATCGTCCTCCAGCCGACTTGTCTCCAAGGGTCTATTGCTGCCTCGAGCACCTTATGATCGATCTTCTGTGAGTCTAGATTTTCGAATCCGACGCAAAACTGTTAGTTAAATGTAACGTTCAGGGCCTCCTAATGACAATGGAACACTCAAATTGCGTCGAGATTCAATACATCGTCCTCCAGCGGCTAGTATCCAAGGGGATATTGCTGTCTCGGGCACAATATGGTCCTTCTCCTGTGAATAGATTTTCGAATCCGACGCTAAAATGATTTTTAATTATAACGTTCAGCGCCTCCTAATGCCGATGGAACACTCAAATTGCGTCGAGAGTCAATACATCGTCCTCCTGCCGACTTGTCTACAAGGCGATATTGCTGCCTCGGGCTCCATGTGGTCCGTCTCCTGTGAGTCTAGATTTTCGAATCCGACGCAAAAATGATAATTCATTGTAACGTTCAGGGCCTGCTAATGACGATGGAACAATCAAATTGCGTCGAGATTCAATACATCGGACTCCAGCCGACTTGTCTCCAAGGGACTATTGCTGCCTGGGGCACCTTATGGTCGTTCTCCTATGAGTCTAGATATTCGAATCCGACGCATACGTGATTGTTAATTTAACGTTCAGTGCCTCCTAATGACGATGGAACACTCAAATTGCGTCGAGATTCAATACATCGTCCTCCAGCCTACTTTTGTCCAAGGGGATATTGCTGCTTCTGGCACCATATAGTCCGTCTCCTGTGAGTCTAGATTTTCGAATCCGACGCGAAACTGATAGTTAATTGTAACGTTCACGGCCACCTAATGACGATGGAACACTCAAATTGCGTCCAGATTCAATACATCGTCCTTTAACGGACTTGTCTACAAGAGTCTAATGCTGCCTAGGGCACCATATGGTCGTTCTCCTGTGAGTCTAGATTTTCGAATCCTACGCAATACTGATAGTTAATTGAAACGTTCAGGGCCTCCTAATGACGATGGAACACTGAAATTGCTTCGAGATTCAATACATCGGCCTAGTCTTCAAGGGTCTATTGCTGGCTCGGGCGCCTTATGGTCGGTCTCCTGTGAGTCTTGATTTTCGTATCCGACGCATAACTGATATTTAATTCTAGCGTTCAGCGCCTCCTAATGACGATGGAACACTTTAATTGCGTCGAGATTCAATACACCGTCCTCCAGCCGACTTATCTCCAAGGGGATATCGCTGCCTCGGGCATCATATCGTCTGTCTCCTGTGATTCTACATTTTCGAATCCGACGCAAAACTAATTGTTAATTGTAACGTTCAGGGCCTCCTAATGACGATGGAACACTCAAATTGCGTCGAGATTCAATACATCGTCCGCCAGTCGACTTGTATCCAAGGGGATATTGCTGTCTCGGGCACCATATGGTCCTTCGCCTGTGAGTAGATTTTCGAATCCGACGCTAAAATGGTAGTTAATTGTAACGTTCAGGGCCTCCTAATGATGAAGGAACACACAAATTGCGTCGACATTCAATACATGGTCCTCCAGCCGACTTGTTTCCAAGGGGATAACGATGCCTCGGGCACCATATGGAATGTCTCTGGTAATTCTACATTTACGAATCCGACGCAAAACTGATAGTTAATTGTAACGCTCAGGGCCTCCTAATGACGACTGAGCACTCAAACTGCGTCGCGAATCAATCCATCGTCCTCCAGCGGACTGGTCTCCAAGGGGATATTGCTGCCCCGGCACCTCATGGTCCGTCTACAGTGAGTCTAGATTTTCGAATTCGACGAAAAACTGATAGTTAATTGTAACATTCAGGCCTCCTAATTACGATGGAACACTCAAATTGCGACGCGATTCAATACATCGGCCTCCAGCCGACTTGTCTCCAAGGGGACATTGCAGCCTCGGGCACCATATGGTCCGTCTCCTGTGAGGCTAGATTTTCGAATTCGACGCAAAAATTATAGTTAATTGTAACGTTCAGGGCCTCCTAATGACGATGGAACACTCAAATTGTGTCGAGATTCAATACATTGTCCGCCAGCCGACTTGTATCCATGGGGATATTGCTGTCTCGGGCACCATATGGTCCTTCGCCTGTGAGTAGATTTTCGAATCCGACGCTAAAATGGTAGTTAATTGTAACGTTCAGGGCCTGCTAATGATGAAGGAACACACAAATTGCGTCGAGATTCAATACATGGTCCTCCAGCCGACTTGTCTCCAAGGGGATAACGATGCCTCGGGCACCATATGGAAGGTCTCTGGTAATTCTACATTTTCGAATCCGACGCAAAACTGATAGTTAATTGTAACGATCAGGGCCTCCTAATGACGACTGAGCACTCAAATTGCGTCGCGAATCCATCCATCGTCCTCCAGCGGACTGGTCTCCAAGGGGATATTGTTGCCCCAGCACCTCATGGTCCGTCTCCAGTGAGTCTAGATTCTCGAATCCGACGAAAAACTGATAGTTAATTGTAACATTCAGGCCTCCTAATTACGATGGAACACTCAAATTGCGACGCGATCCAATACATCGTCCTCCAGCCAACTTGTCTCCAAGGGTCTATTGCTGCCTGGGGCTTCTTATGATCGTTCTCCTGTGAGTCTAGATTTTCGAATTCAACGTAAAACTGTCAGTTCATTGTAACTTTCAGGGCCTCCTAATGACGGTGGAACACTCAAATTGCGTCGAGAGTCAATACATCGTCCTCCTGCCGACTTGTCTACAAGGGGATATTGCTGCCTCGGGCTCCATGTGGTCCGTCTCCTGCGAGTCTAGATTTTCTAATCCGACGCAAAAATTATAGTTCATTGTAACGTTCAGTGCCTCCCAATGACGATGGAACACTCAAATTGCGTCGAGATTCAATACATCGTCCTCCAGCCTACTTGTCTCCAATGGGATATTGCTGCCTCGGGCACCATATGGTCCGTCTCCTGTGGGTCTAGATTTTCGAATCCGACGCGAAACTGATAGTTAATTGTAACGTTCAGGGTCACCTAATGACGATGGAACACTCAAATTGCGTCCAGATTCAATACATCGTCCTTCAGCGGACTTGTCTACAACAGTCTATTGCTGCCTAGGGCAGCTTATGGTCGTTCTCCTGTGAGTCTAGATTTTCGAATCCGACGCAAAAGTGATAGTTAATTGTAACTTTCAGGGCCTCCTAATGACGATGGAACACTGCAATTGCTTCGAGATTCAATACGTCGGCCTAGTTTTCAAGGGTCTATTACTGGCTTGGGCACCTTATGGTCGGTCTCCTGTGAGTCTAGATTTTCGAATACGACGCATAACGGATAGTTAATTGTAACGTTCAGCGCCTCCTAATGACGATGGAACACTCTAATTGCGTCGAGATTCAATACATCGTCCTCCAACCAGGTAGTCTCCAAGGTAATATTGCTGCCTCAGTCACCATATGATCCTCCTCCAGTGAGTCTAGATTTAAGAATCCGACGCGAAACTGATAGTTAATTGTAACGTTCAGGGCCTCCTAATGACGATGGAACACTCAAATTGCGTCGAGAAACAATACATCGTCCTCCAGCCGACTTGCCTCCAAGGGTCTATTGTTGCCTGTGGCACGTTATGGTCGTGCTCCTATGGGTCTAGATTTTCGAATACGACGCAAAACAGATGGTTCATTGTAACGTTCAGGGCCTGCTAATGACGATGGAACACTCAAACTGCGTCGAGATTCAATACATCGTCCTCCAGCCGACTTGCCTCCAAGGGGATATCGCTGCCTCGGGCATCATATCGTCTGTCTCCTGTGATTCTACATTTTCGAATCCGACGCAAAACTGATAGTTAATTGTAACGTTCAGGTACTCCTAATGACGATGGAGCAATCAAATTGCGTCGCGATTCAATACTTCGTCCTCCAGCGGACTGGTCTCCAAGGGGATATTGCTGCCTCGGGCACCTTATGGTCGCTCTCCTGTGAGTCTAGATTTTAGAATCCGACGCTAAACTGATAGTTAATTGTAACGTTCAGGGACTCCTAATGACGATGGAACACTCAAATTGCGTCGACATTCAATACATCGTCCTACAGCCGACTTGCCCCCAAGGGTCTATTGCTGCCTCGGGCAACTTATGGTCGTTCTCCTGTGAGTCAAGATTTTCGAATCCGACGCAAAACTGATAGTTAATTGGAACGCTCAGGGCCTCCTAATGACGACTGAGCACTCAAATTGCGTCGCGAATCTTTACATCGTCCTCCAGCGGACTGGTATCCAAGGCGATTTTAATGCACCGGCACCTTATGGTCCGTCTCCAGTGAGTCTAGATTTTCGAATCCGACGAAAAACTGATAGTTAATTGTAACATTCAGGCCTCCTAATTACGATGGAACACACAAATTGCGTCGCGATCCAATACATCGACCTCAAGCCGACTTGCCTCCAAGAGTCTATTGTTGCGTCGGGCACCTTATGGTCGTTCTCCTGTGAGTCTCGGTTTTCGAATCCGGCGCATAACTTATAGTTAATTGTAACGTTCAGCGCCTCCTAATGACGATGGAACACTCTAATTGCGTCGAGACTCAATACATCGTTATTCAGCCGACTTGTCTCCCAGGGACTATTGCTGCCTCGGGCACCTTATGGTCGCTCTCCTGTGACACTAGATTTTAGAATCCGACGCTAAACTGATAGTTAAGTATAACGTTCAGGGCCTCCTAATGACGATGGAACACTCAAATTGCGTCGAGATTCAATACATCGTCCTCCAGCCGACTTTTCTCCAACGGGATATCGCTGCCTGTGGCACCTTATGGTCGTGCTCCTATGGGTCTAGATTTTCGAATAAGACGCAAAATAGATGAATCATTGTAACGTTCAGGGCCTCCTAATGACGATGGAACACTCAAATTGCGTCGAGATTCAATACATCGTCCTCCAGCCGACTTTTCTCCAACGGGATATCGCTGCCTCGGGCACCATATGGTCCGGCTCCTGTGAGTCTAGATTGTCGAATCCGACTCGAAACTGATAGTTAATTGTAACGTTCAGGGCCTCCTAATGACGATGGAACACTCAAATTGCGTCGAGATTCAATTCATCGTCCTACAGCCGACTTGCCCCCAAGGGTCTATTGCTGCCTCGGGCAACTTATGGTCGTTCTCCTGTGAGTCTAGATTTTCGAATCCGACGCAAAACTGATTGTTAATTGCAACGTTCAGGGCCTCCTAATGACGATTGAAAACTCAAATTGCGTCGAGATTCAATACATCGTCCGCCAGCCGACTTGTATCCAAGGGGATATTGCTGTCTCGGGCACCATATGGTCCCTCGCCTGTGAGCAGATTTTCGAATCCGACACTAAAATAACAGTTAATTGTAACGTTCACGGCCTCCTAATGATGAAGGAACACACAAATTGCGTCGAGATTCAATACATCGTCCTCCAGCCGACTTGTCTGCAATGGTCTATTGCTGCCTCGGGCACCTCATGGTCGTTCTCCTGTGAGTCTAGGTTTTCGAATCCGGTGCATAACTTATAGTTAATTGTAACGTTCAGCGCCTCCTAATGACGATGGAACACTCAAATTGCGTCGAGATTCAATTCATCGTCCTACAGCCGACTTGCCCCCAAGGGTCTATTGCTGCCTCGGGCAACTTATGGTCGTTCTCCTGTGAGTCTAGATTTTCGAATCCGACGCAAAACTGATTGTTAATTGCAACGTTCAGGGCCTCCTAATGACGATTGAAAACTCAAATTGCGTCGAGATTCAATACATCGTCCGCCAGCCGACTTGTATCCAAGGGGATATTGCTGTCTCGGGCACCATATGGTCCCTCGCCTGTGAGCAGATTTTCGAATCCGACGCTAAAATAACAGTTAATTGTAACGTTCACGGCCTCCTAATGATGAAGGAACACACAAATTGCGTCGAGATTCAATACATCGTCCTCCAGCCGACTTGTCTGCAATGGTCTATTGCTGCCTCGGGCACCTCATGGTCGTTCTCCTGTGAGTCTAGGTTTTCGAATCCGGTGCATAACTTATAGTTAATTGTAACGTTCAGCGCCTCCTAATGACGATGGAACACTCAAATTGCGTCGAGATTCAATACATCGTCCTCCAGCCGACTTGTCTCCAAGGGGATAACGGTGCCTCGGGCACCATATGGAATGTCTCTGGTAATTATACATTTTCGAATCCGACGCAAAACTGATAGTTAATTGTAACGCTCAGGGCCTCCTAATGACGACTGAGCACTCAAATTGCGTCGCGAATCAATACATCGTCCTCCGGCGGACTGGTATCCAAGGGGATTTTGCTGCACCGGCAGCTTATGGTCCGCCTCCAGTGAGTCTAGATTTTCGAATCCGGCGCATAACTTATAGTTAATTGTAACGTTCAGCGCCTCCTAATGACGATGGAACACTCAAATTGCGTCGAGATTCAATACATCGTTATTCAGCCGAGTTGTCTCCCAGGGACTATTGCTGCCTCGGGCACCTTATGGTCGCTCTCCTGTGACACTAGATTTTAGAATCCGACGCTAAACTGATAGTTAAGTATAACGTTCAGGGCCTCCTAATGACGATGGAACACTCAAATTGCGTCGAGATTCCATATATCTTCCTCCTGCCGACTTGTCTACAAGGGGATATTGCTGCCTCGGGCTCCATGTGGTCCGTCTCCTGTGAGTCTAGATTTTCGGATCCGACGCAAAAATTATAGTTCATTGTAAGGTTCAGAGCCTGCTAATGACGATGGAAGACTCAAATTGCGTCGAAATTCAATACATCGTCCTCCAGCCCACTTGTCTCCAAGGGTCTATTGCTGCGTCGGGCACCTTGTGGTCGGTCTCCTGTGAGTCTAGATTTTCGAATCCGACGCATAACTGATAGTTAATTGTAACGTTCAGCGCCTCGTAATGACGATGGAACACTCTAATTGCGTCGAGATTCAATACATCGTCCTCTAACCAGATAGTCTCCAAGGTGATATTGCTGCCTCGGGCACCATATGTTCCTCCTCCTGTGAGTCTAGATTTTCGAATCCGACGCGAAACTGATAGTTAATTGTAACGTTCAGGGCCTCCTAATGACGATGGAACACTCAAATTGCGTCGAGATTCAATACATCGTCCTCCAGCCGACTTGTCTCCAAGGGGATATCGCTGCCTCGGGCATCATGTCGTCTGTCTCCTGTGATTCTCCATTTTCAAATCCGACGCAAAACTGATAGTTAATTGTAACGATCAGGGCCTCCGAATGACGATGGAGCAATCAAATTGCGTCGCGATTCAATACATCGTCCTCCAGCGGACTGGTCTCCAAGGGGATATTGCTTCCTCGGGCCCCTTATGGTCCGTCGCCAGTGAGTCTAGATTTTCGTATCATTGTAACATTCAGGGCCTCCTAATGACGATAACACTGAAATTGCGTTGCGATCCAATACATCTTCCTCCAGCGGACTTGTCTCCAATGGTCTATTGCTGCCTCGGGCACCTTATGATCGTTCTCCTGTGAGTCTAGATTTTCGAATCCGACGCAAAAGTGTCAGTTCATTGTAACGTTCAGGGCCTCCTAATGACGATGGAACACTCAAATTGCGTCCAGATTCAATACATCGTCATTCAGCCGACTTGTCTCCAAGGGACTATTGCTGCCTCGGGCACCTTATGGTCGCTCTCCTGTGAGTCTAGATTTTAGAATCCGACGCTAAACTGATAGTTAATTGTAACGGTTAGGGCCTCCTAATGACGATGGAACACTCAAATTGCGTCCAGATTCAATACATCGGCCTCCAGCCGACTTGTCTCCAAGGGGACATTGCTGCCTCGGGCACCATATGGTCCGTCTCCTGTGAGTCTAGATTTTCGAATCCGACGCAAAAATGATAGTTAATTGTAACGTTCAGCGCCTCCTAATGACCATGGAACACTCAAATTGCGTCGAGATTCAATACATCGTCCTACAGCCGACTTGCCCCCAAGGGTCTATTGCTGCCTCGGGCAACATATGGTCGTTCTCCTGTGAGTCTAGATTTTCGAATCCGACGCAAAACTGATTGTTGATTGCAACGTTCAGGGCCTCCTAATGACGATTGAACACTCAAATTGCGTCGAGATTCAATACATCGTCCGCCAGCCGACTTGTATCCAAGGGGATATTGCTGTCTAGGGCACCATATGGTCCTACGCCTGTGAGCAGATTTTCGAATCCGACGCTAAAATGATAGTTAATTGTAACGTTCAGTGCCTCCTAATGACGATGGAACACTCAAATTGCGTCGAGATTCAATACATCGTCCTACAGCCGACTTGCCCCCAAGGGTCTATTGCTGCCTCGGGCAACTTATGGTCGTTCTCCTGGTAGTCTAGATTTTCGAATCCGACGCAAAACTGATTGTTATTTGCAACGTTCACGGCCTCCTAATGATGAAGGAACACACAAATTGCGTCGAGATTCAATACATGGTCCTCCAGCCGACTTGTCCCCAAGAGTCTATTGCTGCCTCGGGCACCTTACGGTCGTTCTCCTGTGAGTCTAGGTTTTCGAACCCGGTGCATAACTTATAGTTAATTGTAACGTTCAGCGCCTCCTATTGACGATGGAACACTCAAATTGCGTTGAGATTCAATACATCGTCCTCCACTCGACTGTTCTCCAAGGGGATAACGGTGCCTCGGGCACCATATGGAATGTCTCTGGTAATTCTACATTTTCGAATCCGACGCAAAACTGATAGTTAATTTTAACGCTCAGGGCCTCCTAATGACGACTGAGCACTCAAATTGCGTCGCGAATCAATACATCGTCCTCCAGCGGACTGGTATCCAAGGGGATATTGCTGCACCGGCACCTTATGCTCCGTCTCCAGTGAGTCTAGATTTTCGAATAAAACGAAAAATTGATAGTTAATTGTAACATTCAGGCCTCCTAATTACGATGGAACACTCAAATTGCGTCGCGATCCAATACATCGTCCTCCAGCCGACTTGTCTACAAGGGTCTATTGCTGCCTCGGGCACATTATGGTCGTCCTCCTGTGAGTGTAGGTTTTCGAACCCGGTGCATAACTTATAGTTAATTGTAACGTTCAGCGCCTCCTAATGACGATGGAACACTCAAATTGCGTCGAGATTCAATACATCGTACTTCAGCCTACTTGTCTCCAAGGGGATATTGCTGCCTCGGGCACCATTTTGTCCGTCTCCTGTGAGTCTAGATTTTCGAATATGACGCAAAACTGATAGTTAATTGTAACTTTCAGGGCCCGCTAATGACGATGGATCACTCAAGTTGCGTCGAGATTCAATACATCGTCCTCCAGCCGACTTGCCTCCAAGGGTCTATTGTTGCCTGTGGAACCTTATGGTCGTGCTCCTATGGGTCTAGATTTTCGAATACGACGCAAAATAGATGGTTCATTGCAACGTTCAAGTCCTCCTAATGACGATGGAAGACTCAAATTGCGTCGAGATTCAATACATCGTCCTCCAGCCGACTTGTCTCCAAGCGGATATCGTTGCCTCGGGCATCATATCGTCTGTCTCCTGTGATTCTACATTTTCGAATCAGACGCAAAACTGATAGTTAATAGTAACGATCAGGGCCTCCTAATGACGATGGAGCAATGAAATTGCGTCGCGAACCATTACATCGTCCTCCAGCGGACTGGTCTCCAAGGGGATATTGATGCCTCGGGCCCCTTATGGTCCGTCGCCAGTGAGTCTAGATTTTCGTATCCGACGAAAAACTGATAGTTAATTGTAACATTCAGGGCCTCCTAATGACGATAACACTCAAATTGCGTTGCGATCCAATACATCTTCCTCCAGCGGACTTGTCTCCAAGGGTCTATTGCTGCCTGGGGCACCTTATGATCGTTCTCCTGTGAGTCTAGATTTTCGAATCCGACGCAAAACTGACAGTTCATTGTAACGTTCAGGGCCTCCTAATGACGATGGAACACTCAAATTGCGTCGAGATTCAATACATCGTCCGCCAGCCGACTTGTATCCAAGGGGATATTGCTGTCTCGGGCACCATATGGTCCTTCGCCTTTGAGTAGATTTTCGAATCCGACGCTCAAATTGCGTCGAGATTCAATACATCGTCCTCCAGCCGACTTGTCTCCAAGGGGATAACGGTGATTCGGGCACCATAATTAATGTCTCTGGTAATTCTACATTTTCGAATCCGACGCAAAACTGATAGTTAATTGTAACGCTCAGGGCCTCCTAATGACGACTGAGCACTCAAATTGCGTCGCGAATCTATACATCGTCCTCCAGCGGACTGGTCTCCAAGGGGATATTGCTGCCTCGGGCCCCTTATGGTCCGTCGCCAGTGAGTCTAGATTTTGGAATCCGACGAAAAACTGATAGTTAATTGTAACATTCAGGGCCTCCTAATGACGATGGAACACTCAAATGGCGTCGAGATTCAATACATCGGCCTTTCAGCCGACTTGTGTCCAAGGGGATATTGCTGCCTAGGGCACCATATGGTCCGTCTCCTGTGAGTCTAGATTTTCGAATCCGACGCGAAACTGATAGTTAATAGTAACGTTCAGGGCCTCCTAATCACGACGGAACACTCAAATTGCGTCGAGATTCAATACATCGTCATTCAGCCGACTTGTCTCCATGGGACTATTGCTGCCTCGGGCACCTTATGGTCGCTCTCCTGTGAGTCTAGATTTTAGAATTCGACGCTACTCTGATAGTTAAGTATAACGTTCAGAGCCTCCTAATGACGATGGAACACTCAAATTGCGTCGCGATTCAATACATCATCCTCCAGCGGACTGGTCTCCAAGGGGATATTGCTGCCTCGGGCCCCTTATGGTCCGTCGCCAGTGAGTCTAGATTTTCGTATCATTGTAACATTCAGGACCTCCTAATGACGTAAACACTCAAATTGCGTTGCGATCCAATACATCTTCCTCCAGCGGACTTGTCTCCAATGGTCTATTGCTGCCTCGGGCACCCTATGATCGTTCTCCTTTGAGTCTAGATTTTCGAATCCGACGCAAAAGTGTCAGTTCATTGTAACGTTCAGGGCCTCCAAATGACAATGGAACACTCAAATTGTGTCGAGATTTTATACATCGTCATTCAGCCGACTTTTCTCCAAGGGACTATTGCTGCCACGGGCACCTTATGGTCGTTCTCCTGTGAGTCTAGATTTTAGAATCCGACACTAAACTGATAGTTAATTGTAACGTTCAGGGCCTCCTAATGACGATGGAACGCTCATATTGCGTCGAGATTCAATACATCGGCCTCCAGCCGACTTGTCTCCAAGGGGACATGGCTGCCTCGGGCACCTAATGGTCCGTCTCCTGTGAGTCTAGATTTTCGAATCCGACGCCAAACTGATAGTTAATTGTAACGTTCATGGCCTCCTAATGACGATTGAACACTCAAATTGCGTCGAGATTCAATACATCGTCCGCCAGCCGACTTTTCTCCAAGGGTCTATTGCTGCCTCGGCCAACTTACGTTCGTTCTCCTGTGAGTCTAGATTTTCGAATCCGACGCGAAACTGATTGTTAATTGCAACGTTCAGTTCCTCCTAATGACGACTGAACACTCAAATTGCGTCGAGATTCAATACATCGTCCGCCAGCCGACTTGTATCCAAGGGGATATTGCTGTCTAGGGCACCATATGGTCCTTCGCCTGTGAGCAGATTTTCGAATCCGACGCTAAAATGATAGTTAATTGTAACGTTCACGGCCTCCTAATGATGAAGGAACACACAAATTGCGTCGAGATTCAATACATGGTCCTCCAGCCGACTTGTCTCCAAGGGTCTATTGCTGCCTCGGGCACCTTATGGTCGTTCTCCTGTGAGTCTAGGTTTTCGAACCCGGTGCATAACTTATAGTTAAATGTAACGTTCAGCGCCTCCTAATGACGATGGAACACTGAAATTGCGTCGAGATTCAATACATCGTCCGCCAGCCGACTTGTATCCAAGGGGATATTGCTGTCTAGGGCACCATATGGTCCTTCGCCTGTGAGCAGATTTTCGAATCCGACGCTAAAATGATAGTTAATTGTAACGTTCACGGCCTCCTAATGATGAAGGAACACACAAATTGCGTCGAGATTCAATACATGGTCCTCCAGCCGACTTGTCTCCAAAGGTCTATTGCTGAATCGGGCACCTTATGGTCGTTATTCTGTGAGTCTCGGTTTTCGAACCCGGTGCATAACTTACAGTTAATTGCAACGTTCAGCGCCTCGTAATGACGATGAAACACTCAAATTGCGTCGAGATTCAATACATCGTCCTCCAGCCGACTTGTCTCCAAGGGGATAGCGGTGCCTCGGGCACCATATGGAATGTCTCTGGTAA
Organism: Schistocerca americana; assembly: GCF_021461395.2. Classification (NCBI taxonomy): domain Eukaryota; kingdom Metazoa; phylum Arthropoda; class Insecta; order Orthoptera; family Acrididae; genus Schistocerca; species Schistocerca americana. The sequence continues at coordinate 1,948,505 of NW_025726236.1, read as the reverse complement.
TTCTACATTTTCGAATCCGACGCAAAACTGATAGTTAATTGTAACGCTCAGGGTCTCCTGAATGACGACTGAGCTCTCAAATTGCGTCGCGAATCAATACATTGTCCTCCAGCCGACTTGTCTCCAAGGGTCTATTGCTGACTCGGGCACCTTATGGTCGTTCCCCTGTGAGTCTAGATTTTAGAATCCGACGAGAAGCTGATAGTTCATTGTAACGTTCAGGGCTTACTAATGTCGATTGAACACTCAAATTGCGTCGAGATTCAATACATCGGCCTCCAGCCGACTTGTCTCCAAGGGGACATTGCTGCCTCGGTCACCATATGGTCTGTCACCTGTGAGGCTAGATTTTCGATTCCGACGCGAAACCGATAGTTAATTGTAACATTCAGGGCCTCCTAATGACGATGGAACACACAAATTGCGTCGAGATTCAATACATCGTCCTCCAGCCGACTTGTCTCAAAGGTGATATTGCTGCCGCGGGCACCATTTGGTCCGTCTCCTGTGAGTCTAGATTTTCGATTCCGACGCGAAACTGATAGTTAATTGTAACGTTCAGGGCCTCCTAATGACGATGGAACACACAAATTGCGTCGGGATTCAGTACATCGTCCTCCACCCGACTTGTCTCCAAGGGGATATTGCTGCCTCGGGCATCATATGGTCCGTCTCCTGTGAGTCTAGATTTTCGAATCCGACGCACAAATGATAGTTAATTGTAACGTTCAGCGCCTCCTAATGACGATGGAACACTCAAATTGCGTCGAAATTCAATACATCGTCCAACAGCCGACATGTCTCCAAGGGGATATAGCTGCGTCGGACACCTTATGGTCGTTCTCCTGTGAGTCTAGATTCTCGAATCCGACACAAAACTGATTATTAATTGTAACGTTCAGGGCCTCCTAATGAAGATGGAACACTAAAATTACGTCGAGATTCAATACATCGTCCTCCAGCCGACTTGTCTCCTAGGTGATATTGCTGCCTCGGGCACCATTTGGTCCGTTTCCTGTGAGTCTAGATTTTCGATTCCGACGCGAAAGTGATAGTTAATTGTAACGTTCAGGGCCTCCTAATGACGATGGAACACACAAATTGCGTCGGGATTCAGTACATCGTCCTCCAGCCGACTTGTCTCCAAGGGGATATTGCTGCCTCGGGCATCATATGGTCCGTCTCCTGTGAGTCTAGATTTTCGAATCCGACGCACAAATGATAGTTAATTGTAACGTTCAGCTCCTCCTAATGACGATGGAACACTCAAATTGAGTCGAAATTCAATACATCGTCCAACAGCCGACATGTCTCCAAGGGGATATAGCTGCGTAGGAACACCTTATGGTCGTTCTCCTGTAAGTCTAGATTCTCGAATCCGACACAAAACTGATTATTAATTGTAACGTTCAGGGCCTCCTAATGAAGATGGAACACTAAAATTGCGTCGAGATTCAATACATCGTCCTCCAGCCGACTTGTCTCCAAGGTGATATTGCTGCCTCGGGCACCATTTGGTCCGTTTCCTGTGAGTCTAGATTTTCGATTCCGACGCACAAATGATAGTTAATTGTAACGTTCAGCGCCTCCTAATGACGATGGAACACTCAAATTGCGTCGAAATTCAATACATCGTCCAACAGCCGACATGTCTCCAAGGGGATAGAGCTGCGTCGGACGCTTTATGGTCGTTCTCCTGTGAGTCTAGATTCTCGAATCCGACACAAAACTGATTATTAATTGTAACGTTCAGGGCCTCCTAATGACGATGGAACACTAAAATTGCGTCGAGATTCAATACATCGTCCTCCAGCCGACTTGTTTCCAAGGGGATATTGCTGTCTCAGGCACCATATGGTCCTTCTCCTGTGAGTAGATGTTCGAATCCGACGCTAAAATGATAGTTAATTGTAACGTTCATGGCCTCTTAATGACGATGGAACACTCAAATTGCGTCGAAATTCAATACATCGGCCTCCCGAACACTTGTCTCAAAGGGTGTATTGCTGCCTCGGGCACCTTATGGTCGTTCTCCTGTGAGTCTACTTTCTCGAATCCGACATAAAACTGATTGTTAATTGTAACGTTCAGGGCCTCCTAATGACGATGGAACAATCAAATTGCGTCGAGATTCAATACATCGTCCTCCAGCCGACTTTTGTACAAGGGGATATTGCTGCCTCGGGCACCATGTGGTCCGTCTCCTGTGAGTCTAGATTTACGAATCCGACGCGAAACTGATAGTTAATTGTAACGTTCAGGGCCTCCTAATGACGATGGAACACTCAAATTGCGTCGAGATTCATTACATCGTCCTCCAGCCGACTTGTTTCCAAGGGAATATTGCTGCCTCGGGCACCATATGGTCCTTCTTCTGTGAGTAGATTTTCGAATCCGACGCTAAAATGATAGTTAATTGTAACGTTCATGGCCTCCTAATGGCGATGGAAGACTCTAATTGCGTCGAGAGGCAATACATCGTCCTCCATCCGACTTTTCTACAAGGGGATATTGCTGCCTCGGGTACCATGTGGTCCGGCTCCTGTGAGTCTATATTTTCGAATCCGACGCGAAACTGATAGTTAATTGTAACGTTCAGGGCCTCCTAATGACGATGGGACACTCAAATTGCCTCGAAATTCAATACATCGGCCACCCGCCGACTTGTCTCAAAGGGTGTATTACTGCCTCGTGCACCTTATAGTCGTTCTCCTGTGAGTCTATATTTTCGAATCCGACGCGAAACTGATAGTTAATTGTAACGTTCAGGGCCTCATAATGACGATGGAACACTCAAATTGCGTCGAGATTCAATACATGGTCCTTCAGCGAGTTGTCTCCAAGGGTCTATTGCTGCCTTGGTCACCTTATGTTCGTTCTCCTGTGAGTTTAGATTTTCGAATCCGACGCAAAACTGATTCTTAATTGTAACGTTCAGGGCCTCCTAATGACGATGGAACACTCAAATTGCGTCGAGATTCAATACATCGTCCTCCAGCCGACTTGTCTCCAAGGCGATATTGCTGCCTTGGGCACCATATGGTCCTTCTCCTGTGAGTCTAGATTTTTTAATCCGACGCGAAACTGATAGTTAATTGTAACGTTCAGGACCTCCTAATGACGATGGAACACTCAAATTGCGTCGAGATTCAATACATCGTCCTCCAGCCGACTTGTCTCCAAGGGGATATTGCTGTCTCGGGCACCATATGGTCCTTCTCCTGTGAGTAGATATTCGAAACCGACGCATAAATGATAGTTAATTGTAACGTTCAGGGCCTCCTAATGACGAAGGAACACTCAAATTGTGTCGAGGGTCAATACATCGTCCTCCAGCCGACTTGTCTCCAAGGGGATATAGCTGCCTCGGGCACCTTATTGTCGTTCTCCTGTGAGTCTAGATTCTCGAATCCGACGCAAAGCTGATTGTTAATTGTAACGTTCTGGCCTCCTAATGACGATGGAACATTCAAATTGCGTCGAGAATGAATACATCGTCCTCCAGCCGACTCCAAGGGGATATTGCTGTCTCGGGCAACATGTGGTCCCTCTCCGGTGAGTCTATGTTTTCGAATCCGACGCGAAACTGATAGTTAATTGTAACGTTCAGGGCCTCCTAATGACGATGGAACACTCAAATTGCGTCGAGATTCAATACATCGGCCTCCCGCCGACTTGTCTCCAAGGGTCTATTGCTGCTTCGGGCACCTTATCGTCGTTCTCCTGTGAGTATAGATTTTCGAATCCGACGCGAAACTGATAGTTAATTGTAACGTCCATTGCCTCCTAATGACGATGGAACACTGTAATTGCGTCGAAATTCAATACATCGGCCTCCCGCTTACTTGTCTCAAAGGGTGTATTGCTGCCTCGGGCACCTTATAGTCGTTCCCCTGTGAGTCCAGATTTTCGAATTAAACGCGAAACTGATAGTAAATTGTAACGTTCAGAGCCTCTTAATGACGATGGAAGACTTAAATTGCGTCGATATTCAATTCATCGTGCTCAAGCCGACTTGTCTCCAAGGTGATACAGCTGCCTCGGGCACCTTATAGTCGTTCTCCTGTGAGTCTAGATTTTCGAATCCGACGCGAAAATTATTGTCAATTGTAACGTTCATGGCCTCCTAATGACGATGGAACACACAAATTGCGTCGAGATTCTATACATCGGCCCCCAGCCGACTTGTCTCCAACGTGATATTGCTGCCTCGGGCACCATATGGTCCGTCTCCTGTGAGTCTAGATTTTCGATTCCGACGCGAAACTGATAATTGTAACGTTCAGGGCCTACTAATGACGATGGAACACACAAATTGCGTCGAGATTCAATACATCGTCCTCCAGCCGACTCATCTCCAAGGGGATATTGCTGCCTCAGGCATCATATGGTCCGTCTCCTGTGAGTCTAGATTTTCGAATCCGACGCAAGAATGATAGTTAATTGTATCGTTCAGGGCCTCCTAATGTCGATGGAACACTCAAATTGCGTCGAGATTCAATACATCGTCCTCCAGCCGACTTGTCTTCAAGGGGATATAGCTGCCTCGGGCACCTTATGCTCGTTCTCCTGTGAGTCTAGATTGTCGAATCCAACGCATAACTGAAACTTAATTGTAACGTTCAGCGCCTCCTAATGACGATGGAACACTCAAATTGCGTCGATTTTCAATACATCGGCCTCCAGCCGACTTGTCTCCAAGGGGATATTGCTGGCTCGGGCACCATATGATCCGTCTCCTGTGAGTCTAGATTTTCGAATCCGACGCTAAAATGATAGTTAATTGTAACGTTAAGCGCCTCCTAATGACGATGAAACACTCAAATTGCGTCCAGAGTCAATATATCGTCCTCAGATGACTTTTCTACAAGGGGATATTGCTGCCTCGGGCACCATGTGGTCCGTCTCCTATGAGTCTAAATTTACGAAACCGACGCGAAACTGATAGTTAATTGTAACGTTCAGGGCCTCCTAATGACGATGGAACACTCAAATTGCGTCGAGATTCAATACATGGTCCTTCAGCCTACTTGTCTCCAAGGGTCTATTGCTGCCTTGGTCACCTTATGGTCGTTCTCCTGTGAGTTTAGATTTTCGAATCCGTCGCAAAACTGATTCTTAATTTAACGTTCAGGGCCTCCTAATGACGATGGAACACTAAAATTGCGTCGAGATTCAATACATCGTCCTCCAGCCGACTTGTCTCCAAGGTGATATTGCTGCCTCGGGCACCGTATGGTCCTTCTCCTGTGAGTCTAGAATTTCGAATCCGACGCGAAACTGATAGTTAATTCTAACGTACAGGGCCTACTAACGACGATGGAACACTCAAATAGCGTCGAGATTCAATACATCGTCCTCCAGCCGACTCCAAGGGGATATTGCTGTCTCGGGCACCATATAGTCCTTCTCCCGTGAGTAGATTTTCGTATCCGACGCTAAAATGATAGTGTATTGTAAGGTTCAGGGCTTCCTAATGGCGATGGAACACTCAAATTGCGTCGGGAGTCAATACATCGTACTCCAGCCGACATATATACAAGGGGAAATTGCTGCCTCGGGCAACATGTGGTCTCTCTCCGGTGAGTCTATGTTTTCGAATCCGACGCGAAACTGATAGTTAATTGTAACGTTCAGGGCCTCCTAATGACGATGGAACACTCAAATTGCGTCGAGATTCAATACATCGGCCTCCCGCCGACTTATCTCCAAGGGTCTATTGCTGCCTCGGGCACCTTATTGTCGTTCTCCTGTGAGTCTGGATTTTCGAATCCGACGCGAAACTGATAGTTAATTGTAACGTTCATTGCCTCCTAATGACGATGGAACAATCTAATTGCGTCGAAATTCAATACATCGGCCTCCCGCTTACTTGTCTCAAAGTGTGTATTGCAGCCTCGGTCACCTTATAGTCGTTCTCCTGTGAGTCTAGATTTTCGAATCCGACGCGAAACTGATAGTAAATTGTAACGTTCAGAGCCTCTTAATGACGATGGAACACTCAAATTGCGCCGAGATGCAATACATCGTCCTCCAGCCGACTTGTCTCCAAGGTGATACAGCTGCCTCGGGCACCTTATGGTTGTTGCCCTGTGAATCTAGATTCTCGAATCCGACATAAAACTGATTGTTAATTGTAACGTTCAAGGCCTCCTAATGACGATGGAACAATCAAATTGCGTCGAAATTCAATACATCGGCCTCCCGCCGACTTGTCTCAAAGGGTGTATTGCTGCCTCGGGCACCTTATAGTCGTTCTCCTGTGAGTCTAGATTTCCGAATCCGACGCGAAACTAATAGTAAATTGTAACGTGCAGGGCCTCCTAATGACGATGAAACACTCAAATTGCGTCGAGATTCAATACTTCGGCCTCCCGCCGACTTGTCTCCAAGGGTCCATTGCTGCTTCGGGCACCTTATCGTCGTTCTCCTGTGAGTCTAGATTTTCGAATCCGACGCGAAACTGATAGTTAATTGTAACGTTCAGTGCCTCCTATTGACGATGGAACACTCAAATTGCGTCGAGATTCTATACATCGGCCCCCAGCCGACTTGTCTCCAACGTGATATTGCTGCCTCGGGCACCATATGGTCCGTCTCCTGTGAGTCTAGATTTTCGATTCCGACGCGAAACTGATAATTGTAACGTTCAGGGCCTACTAATGACGATGGAACACACAAATTGCGTCGAGATTCAATACATCGTCCTCCAGCCGACTCATCTCCAAGGGGATATTGCTGCCTCAGGCATCATATGGTCCGTCTCCTGTGAGTCTAGATTTTCGAATCCGACGCAAAAATGATAGTTAATTGTAACGTTCCGGGCCTCCTAATGGCGATGGAACACTCAAATTGCGACGAGGGTCAATACATCGTCCTCCAGCCGACTTTTCTACAAGGGGATATTGCTGCCTCGGGCACCATGTGGTCCGTCTCCTATGAGTCTATATTTTCGAATCCGACGCGAAACTGATAGTTAATTGTAACGTTCAGGGCCTCCTAATGACGATGGAACACTCAAATTGCGTCGAGATTCAATACATCGTCCTCCCGCCGACTTGTCTCCAAGGGTCTAATGCTGCCTCGGGCACCTTATCGCCGTTCTCCTGTGAATCTAGATTTTCAAATCCGACGCGAAACTGATAGTTAATTGTAACGTTCAGAGCCTCCTATTGACGATGGAACACTCAAATTGCGTCGAGATTCTATACATCGGCCTTCAGCCGACTTGTCTCCAAGGGGATATTGCTGCCTCGGGCACCATATGGTCCGTCTCCTGTGAGTCTTGATTTTTGAATCCGACGCAAAAATGATAGTTAAATGTAACGTTCAGGGCCTCCTAATGACGATGGAACACTCAAATTGCGTCGAGACTCAATACATCGTCCTCCAGCCGACATGTCTCCAAGGGGATATAGCTGCCTCGGGCACCTTATGGTCGTTCTCCTGTGAGTCTAGATTCTCGAATCCGACGCAAAGCTGATTGTTAATTGTAACGTTCTGGCCTCCTAATGACGGTGGAACATTCAAATTGCGTCGAGAATCAATACATCGTCCTCCAGCCGACCTGTCCCCAACGGTCTATTGCTGACTCGGGCACCTTATGGTCGTTCTCCTGTGAGTCTAGATTGTCGAATCCAACGCATAACTGATAGTTAATTGTAGCGTTCAGCGCCTCCTAATGACGATGGAACACTCAAATTGCGTCGATATTCAATACATCGGCCTCCAGCCGACTTGTATCCAAGGGGATATTGCTGGCTCGGGCACCATATGATCCGTCTCCTGTGAGTCTAGATTTTCAAATCCGACGCTAAAATGATAGTTAATTGTAACGTTAAGCGCCTCCTAATGACGATATAACACTCAAATTGCGTCGAGATTCAATACATCGGCCTCCCGCCGACTTATCTCCAAGGGTCTACTGCTGCCTCGGGCACCTTATTGTCGTTCTCCTGTGAGTCTGGATTTTCGAATCCGACGCGAAACTGATAGTTAATTGTAACGTTCATTGCCTCCTAATGACGATGGAACACTCTAATTGCGTCGAAATTCAATACATCGGCCTCCCGCTTACTTGTCTCAAAGGGTGTATTGCTGCCTCGGTCACCTTATAGTCGTTCTCCTGTGAGTCTAGATTTTCGAATCCGACGCGAAACTGATAGTAAATTGTAACGTTCAGAGCCTCTTAATGACGATGGAACACTCAAATTGCGCCGAGATTCAATACATCGTCCTCCAGCCGACTTGTCTCCAAGGTGATACAGCTGCCTCGGGCACCTTATGGTCGTTCCCCTGTGAATCTAGAGTCTCGAATCCGACATAAAACTGATTGTTAATTGTAACGTTCAGGGCCTCCTAATGACGATGGAACACTCAAATTGCGTCGAAATTCAATACATCGGCCTGCCGCCGACTTGTCTCCAAGGGTCCATTGCTGCTTCGGGCGCCTTATCGTCGTTCTCCTGTGAGCCTAGATTTTCGAATCCGACGCGAAACTGATAGTTAATTGTAACGTTCAGTGCCTCCTATTGACGATGGAACACTCAAATTGCGTCGAGATTCTATACATCGGCCCCCAGCCGACTTGTCTCCAACGTGATATTGCTGCCTCGGGCACCATATGGTCCGTCTGCTGTGAGTCTAGATTTTCGATTCCGACGCGAAACTGATAATTGTAACGTTAAGGGCCTACTAATGACGATGGAACACACAAATTGCGTCGAGATTCAATACATCGTCCTCCAGCCGACTCATCTCCAAGGGGATATTGCTGCCTCAGGCATCATATGGTCCGTCTCCTGTGAGTCTAGATTTTCGAATCCGACGCAAAAATGATAGTTAATTGTAACGTTCAGGGCCTCCTAATGACGATGGAACACTCAAATTGCGTCGAGATTCGGTACATCGGCCTCCATCCGACTTGTCTTCAAGGGGATATAGCTGCCACGGGCACCTTATGCTCGTTCTCCTGTGAGTCTAGATTCTCGATTCCGACGCGAAACTGATAATTGTAACGTTCAGGGCCTACTAATGACGATGGAACACACAAATTGCGTCGAGATTCAATACATCGTCCTCGAGCCGACTCATCTCCAAGGGGATATTGCTGCCTCGGGCATCATGTGGTCCGTCTCCTATGAGTCTATATTTTCGAATCCGACGCGAAACTGATAGTTAATTGTAACGTTCAGGGCCTCCTAATGATGATGGAACACTCAAATTGCGTCGAGATTCAATACATCGGCTTCCCGCCGACTTGTCTCCAAGGGTCTAATGCTGCCTCGGGCACCTTATCGCCGTTCTCCTGTGAATCTAGATTTTCGAATCCGACGCGAAACTGATAGTTAATTGTAACGTTCAGAGCCTCCTATTGACGATGGAACACTCAAATTGCGTCGAGATTCTATACATCGGCCTTCAGCCGACTTGTCTCCAAGGGGATATTGCTGGCTCGGGCACCATATGGTCCGTCTCCTGTGAGTCTTGATTTTTGAATCCGACGCAAAAATGATAGTTAAATGTAACGTTCAGGGCCTCCTAATGACGATGGAACACTCAAATTGCGTCGAGACTCAATACATCGTCCTCCAGCCGACATGTCTCCAAGGGGATATAGCTGCCTCGGGCACCTTATGGTCGTTCTCCTGTGAGTCTAGATTCTCGAATCCGACGCAAAGCTGATTGTTAATTGTAACGTTCTGGCCTCCTAATGACGGTGGAACATTCAAATTGCGTCGAGAATCAATACATCGTCCTCCAGCCGACCTGTCCCCAACGGTCTATTGCTGACTCGGGCACCTTATGGTCGTTCTCCTGTGAGTCTAGATTGTCGAATCCAACGCATAACTGATAGTTAATTGTAGCGTTCAGCGCCTCCTAATGACGATGGAACACTCAAATTGCGTCGATATTCAATACATCGGCCTCCAGCCGACTTGTATCCAAGGGGATATTGCTGGCTCGGGCACCATATGATCCGTCTCCTGTGAGTCTAGATTTTCAAATCCGACGCTAAAATGATAGTTAATTGTAACGTTAAGCGCCTCCTAATGACGATATAACACTCAAATTGCGTCGAGATTCAATACATCGGCCTCCCGCCGACTTATCTCCAAGGGTCTATTGCTGCCTCGGGCACCTTATTGTCGTTCTCCTGTGAGTCTGGATTTTCGAATCCGACGCGAAACTGATAGTTAATTGTAACGTTCATTGCCTCCTAATGACGATGGAACACTCAAATTGCGTCGAAATTCAATACATCGGCCTGCCGCCGACTTGTCTCCAAGGGTCCATTGCTGCTTCGGGCACCTTATCGTCGTTCTCCTGTGAGTCTAGATTTTCGAATCCGACGCGAAACTGATAGTTAATTGTAACGTTCAGTGCCTCCTATTGACGATGGAACACTCAAATTGCGTCGAGATTCTATACATCGGCCCCCAGCCGACTTGTCTCCAACGTGATATTGCTGCCTCGGGCACCATATGGTCCGTCTCCTGTGAGTCTAGATTTTCGATTCCGACGCGAAACTGATAATTGTAACGTTAAGGGCCTACTATTGACGATGGAACACACAAATTGCGTCGAGATTCAATACATCGTCCTCCAGCCGACTCATCTCCAAGGGGATATTGCTGCCTCAGGCATCATATGGTCCGTCTCCTGTGAGTCTAGATTTTCGAATCCGACGCAAAAATGATAGTTAATTGTAACGTTCAGGGCCTCCTAATGACGATGGAACACTCAAATTGCGTCGAGATTCGGTACATCGGCCTCCAGCCGACTTGTCTTCAAGGGGATATAGCTGCCACGGGCACCTTATGCTCGTTCTCCTGTGAGTCTAGATTCTCGATTCCGACGCGAAACTGATAATTGTAACGTTCAGGGCCTACTAATGACGATGGAACACACAAATTGCGTCGAGATTCAATACATCGTCCTCGAGCCGACTCATCTCCAAGGGGATATTGCTGCCTCAGGCATCATATGGTCCGTCTCCTGTGAGTCTAGATTTTCGAATCCGACGCTAAAATGATAGTTAATTGTAACGTTCAGCGCCTCCTAATGACGATATAACACTCAAACTGCGTCGAGATTCAATACATCGTCCTCGAGCCGACTCATCTCCAAGGGGATATTGCTGCCTCGGGCACCATGTGGTCCGTCTCCTGTGCGTCTAGATTTACGAAACCGACGCGAAACTGATAGTTAATTGTAACGTTCAGGGCCTCCTAATGACGATGGAACACTCAAAATGCGTCGAGATTCAATACATCGTCCTCCAGCCGACTTGTCTCCAAGGGGATATTGCTGTCTCGGGCACCATATGGTCCTTCTCCTGTGAGTAGATTTTCGAATCCGACGCAAAAATGATAGGTAATTATAACGTTCAGAGCCTCCTAATGACGATGGAACACTCAAATTGCGTCGAGGGTCAATACATCGTAATCCAGCCGACTTTTCTACAAGGGGATATTGCTGCCTCGGGCACCATGTCGTCCGTCTCCTATGAGTCTATATTTTCGAATCCGACGCTAAACTGATAGTTAATTGTAACGTTCAGGGCCTCCTAATGATGATGGAACACTCAAATTGCGTCGAGATTCAATACATCGGCTTCCCGCCGACTTGTCTCCAAGGGTCTAATGCTGCCTCGGGCACCTTATCGCCGTTCTCCTGTGAATCTAGATTTTCGAATCCGACGCGAAACTGATAGTTAATTGTAACGTTCAGAGCCTCCTATTGACGATGGAACACTCAAATTGCGTCGAGATTCTATACATCGGCCTTCAGCCGACTTGTCTCCAAGGGGATATTGCTGGCTCGGGCACCATATGGTCCGTCTCCTGTGAGTCTTGATTTTTGAATCCTACGCAAAAATGATAGTTAAATGTAACGTTCAGGGCCTCCTAATGACGATGGAACACTCAAATTGCGTCGAGACTCAATACATCGTCCTCCAGCCGACATGTCTCCAAGGGGATATAGCTGCCTCGGGCACCTTACGGTCGTTCTCCTGTGAGTCTAGATTCTCGAATCCGACGCAAAGCTGATTGTTAATTGTAACGTTCTGGCCTCCTAATGACGGTGGAACATTCAAATTGCGTCGAGAATCAATACATCGTCCTCCAGCCGACCTGTCCCCAACGGTCTATTGCTGACTCGGGCACCTTATGGTCGTTCTCCTGTGAGTCTAGATTGTCGAATCCAACGCATAACTGATAGTTAATTGTAGCGTTCAGCGCCTCCTAATGACGATGGAACACTCAAATTGCGTCGATATTCAATACATCGGCCTCCAGCCGACTTGTATCCAAGGGGATATCGCTGGCTCGGGCACCATATGATCCGTCTAATGTGAGTCTAGATTTTCAAATCCGACGCTAAAATGATAGTTAATTGTAACGTTAAGCGCCTCCTAATGACGATATAACACTCAAATTGCGTCGACATTCAATACATCGTCCTCCAGCCGACTTGCCTCCAAGGGGATATTGCTGTCTCGGGCACCATATGGTCCTTCTCCTGTGAGTAGATTTTCGAATCCGACGCTAAAATGTTAGTGAATTGTAACGTTCAGGGCCTCCTAATGCCGATGGAACACTCAAATTGCGTCGAGAGTCAATACATCGTCCTCCAGCCGACTTTTCTACAAGGGGAAATTGCTGCCTCGGGCAACATGTGGTCCCTCTCCGGTGAGTCTATGTTTTCGAATCCGACGCGAAACTGATAGTTAATTGTAACGTTCAGGGCCTCCTAATGACGATGGAACACTCAAATTGCGTCGAGATTCAATACATCGGCCTCCCGCCGACTTGTCTGCAAGGGTCTATTGCTGCTTCGGGCACCTTATCGTCGTTCTCCTGTGAGTATAGATTTTCGAATCCGACGCGAAACTGATAGTTAATTGTAACGTCCATTGCCTCCTAATGACGATGGAACACTGTAATTGCGTCGAAATTCAATACATCGGCCTCCCGCTTACTTGTCTCAAAGGGTGTATTGCTGCCTCGGGCACCTTATAGTCGTTCCCCTGTGAGTCCAGATTTTCGAATTAAACGCGAAACTGATAGTAAATTGTAACGTTCAGAGCCTCTTAATGACAATGGAACACTTAAATTGCGTCGAGATTCAATTCATCGTGCTCAAGCCGACTTGTCTCCAAGGTGATACAGCTGCCTCGGGCACCTTATGGTCGTTCTCCTGTGAGTCTAGATTCTCGAATCCGACATAAAACTGATTGTTAATTGTAACGTTCAGGGCCTCCTAATGACGATGGAACACTCAAATTGCGTCGAAATTCAATACATCGGCCTCCCGCCGACTTGTCTCAAAGGGTGTATTGCTGCCTCGGGCACCTTATAGTCGTTCTCCTGTGAGTCTAGATTTTCGAATCCGACGCGAAAATGATTGTCAATTGTAACGTTCATGGCCTCCTAATGACGATGGAACACACAAATTGCGTCGAGATTCTATACATCGGCCCCCAGCCGACTTGTCTCCAACGTGATATTGCTGCCTCGGGCACCATATGGTCCGTCTCCTGTGAGTCTAGATTTTCGATTCCGACGCGAAACTGATAATTGTAACGTTCAGGGCCTACTAATGACGATGGAACACACAAATTGCGTCGAGATTCAGTACATCGTCCTCCAGCCGACTCATCTCCAAGGGGATATTGCTGCCTCAGGCATCATATGGTACGTCTCCTGTGAGTCTAGATTTTCGAATCCGACGCAAGAATGATAGTTAATTGTAACGTTCAGGGCCTCCTAATGTCGATGGAACACTCAAATTGCGTCGAGATTCAATACATCGTCCTCCAGCCGACTTGTCTTCAAGGGGATATAGCTGCCTCGGGCACCTTATGCTCGTTCTCCTGTGAGTCTAGATTGTCCAATCAAACGCATAACTGAAACTTAATTGTAACGTTCAGCGCCTCCTAATGACGATGGAACACTCAAATTGCGTCGATTTTCAATACATCGGCCTCCAGCCGACTTGTCTCCAAGGGGATATTGCTGGCTCGGGCACCGTATGGTCCTTCTCCTGTGAGTCTAGAATTTCGAATCCGACGCTAAAATGATAGTTAATTGTAACGTTAAGCGCCTCCTAATGACGATGGAACACTCAAATTGCGTCCAGAGTCAATACATCGTCCTCAGATGACTTTTTCTACAAGGGGATATTGCTGCCTCGGGCACCATGTGGTCCGTCTCCTATGAGTCTAAATTTACGAAACCGACGCGAAACTGATACTTAATTGTAACGTTCAGGGCCTCCTAATGACGATGGAACACTCAAATTGCGTCGAGATTCAATACATGGTCCTTCAGCCTACTTGTCTCCAAGGGTCTATTGCTGCCTTGGTCACCTTATGGTCGTTCTCCTGTGAGTTTAGATTTTCGAATCCGTCGCAAAACTGATTCTTAATTTAACGTTCAGGGCCTCCTAATGACGATGGAACACTCAAATTGCGTCGAGATTCAATACATCGTCCTCCAGCCGACTTGTCTCCAAGGTGATATTGCTGCCTCGGGCACCGTATGGTCCTTCTCCTGTGAGTCTAGAATTTCGAATCCGACGCGAAACTGATAGTTAATTCTAACGTACAGGGCCTACTAACGACGATGGAACACTCAAATTGCGTCGAGATTCAATACATCGTCATCCAGCCGACTCCAAGGGGATATTGCTGTCTCGGGCACGATATAGTCCTTCTCCCGTGAGTAGATTTTCGAATCCGACGCTAAAATGATAGTGTATTGTAACGTTCAGGGCTTCCTAATGGCGATGGAACACTCAAATTGCGTCGGGAGTCAATACATCGTACTCCAGCCGTCATATCTACAAGGGGAAATTGCTGCCTCGGGCAACATGTGGTCCCTCTCCGGTGAGTCTATATTTTCGAATCCGACGCGAAACTGATAGTTAATTGTAACGTTCAGGGCCTCCTAATGACGATGGAACACTCAAATTGCGTCGAGATTCAATACATCGACCTCCCGCCGACTTATCTCCAAGGGTCTATTGCTGCCTCGGGCACCTTATTGTCGTTCTCCTGTGAGTCTGGATTTTCGAATCCGACGCGAAACTGATAGTTAATTGTAACGTTCATTGCCTCCTAATGACGATGGAACAATCTAATTGCGTCGAAATTCAATACATCGGCCTCCCGCTTACTTGTCTCAAAGGGTGTATTGCAGCCTCGGTCACCTTATGGTCGTTCTCCTGTGAGTCTAGATTTTCGAATCCGACGCGAAACTGATAGTAAATTGTAACGTTCAGAGCCTCTTAATGACGATGGAACACTCAAATTGCGCCGAGATGCAATACATCGCCCTCCAGCCGACTTGTCTCCAAGGTGATACAGCTGCCTCGGGCACCTTATGGTCGTTGCCCTGTGAATCTAGATTCTCGAATCCGACAAAAACTGATTGTTAATTGTAACGTTCATGGCCTCCTAATGACGATGGAACAATCAAATTGCGTCGAAATTCAATACATCGGCCTCCCGCCGACTTGTCTCAAAGGGTGTATTGCTGCCTCGGGCACCTTATAGTCGTTCTCCTGTGAGTCTAGATTTCCGAATCCGACGCGAAACTAATAGTAAATTGTAACGTGCAGGGCCTCCTAATGACGATGAAACACTCAAATTGCGTCGAGATTCAATACATCGGCCTCCCGCCGACTTGTCTCCAAGGGTCCTTTGCTGCTTCGGGCACCTTATCGTCGTTCTCCTGTGAGTCTAGATTTTCGAATCCGACGCGAAACTGATAGTTAATTGTAACGTTCAGTGCCTCCTATTGACGATGGAACACTCAAATTGCGTCGAGATTCTATACATCGGCCCCCAGCCGACTTGTCTCCAACGTGATATTGCTGCCTCAGGCATCATATGGTCCGTCTCCTGTGAGTCTAGATTTTCGATTCCGACGCGAAACTGATAATTGTAACGTTCAGGGCCTACTAATGACGATGGAACACACAAATTGCGTCGAGATTCAATATATCGTCCTCCAGCCGACTCATCTCCAAGGGGATATTGCTTCCTCAGGCATCATATGGTCCGTCTCCTGTGAGTCCAGATTTTCGAATCCGACGCAAAAATGATAGTTAATTGTAACGTTCCGGGCCTCCTAATGGCGATGGAACACTCAAATTGCGTCGAGATTCAATACATCGTCCTCCAGCCGACTTGTCTCC
Source organism: Schistocerca americana (assembly GCF_021461395.2). NCBI lineage: Eukaryota > Metazoa > Arthropoda > Insecta > Orthoptera > Acrididae > Schistocerca > Schistocerca americana. The sequence continues at coordinate 1,932,299 of NW_025726236.1, read as the reverse complement.
AAGGGGATATTGCTGTCTCGGGCACCATATGGTCCTTCTCCTGTGAGTAGATTTTCGAATCCGACGAAAAAATGATAGGTAATTATAACGTTCAGAGCCTCCTAATGACGATGGAACACTCAAATTGCGTCGAGGGTCAATACATCATCCTCCAGCCGACTTTTCTACAAGGGGATATTGCTGCCTCGGGCACCATGTGGTCCGTCTCCTATGAGTCTATATTTTCGACTCCGACGCGAAACTGATAGTTAATTGTAACGTTCAGGGCCTCCTAATGACGATGGAACACTCAAATTGCGTCGAGATTCAATACATCGTGCTCCCGCCGACTTGTCTCCAAGGGTCTAATGCTGCCTCGGGCACCTTATCGCCGTTCTCCTGTGAATCTAGATTTTCGAATCCGACGCGAAACTGATAGTTAATTGTAACGTTCAGAGCCTCCTATTGACGATGGAACACTCAAATTGCGTCGAGATTCTATACATCGGCCTTCAGCCGACTTGTCTCCAAGGGGATATTGCTGCCTCGGGCACCATATGGTCCGTCTCCTGTGAGTCTTGATTTTTGAATCCGACGCAAAAATGATAGTTAAATGTAACGTTCAGGGCCTCCTAATGACGATGGAACACTTAAATTGCGTCGAGACTCAACACATCGTCCTCCAGCCGACATGTCTCCAAGGGGATATAGCTGCCTCGGGCACCTTATGGTCGTTCTCCTGTGAGTCTAGATTCTCGAATCCGACGCAAAGCTGATTGTTAATTGTAACGTTCTGGCCTCCTAATGACGGTGGAACATTCAAATTGCATCGAGAATCAATACATCGTCCTCCAGCCGACCTGTCCCCAACGGTCTATTGCTGACTCGGGCACCTTATGGTCGTTCTCCTGTGAGTCTAGATTGTCGAATCCAACGCATAACTGATAGTTAATTGTAACGTTAAGCGCCTCCTAATGACGATATAACACTCAAATTGCGTCGAGATTCAATACATCGTCCTCCAGCCGACTTGCCTCCAAGGGGATATTGCTGTCTCGGGCAAAATATAGTCCTTCTCCTGTGAGTAGATTTTCGAATCCGACGCTAAAATGATAGTTAATTGTAAAGTTCAGGGCCTCCTAATGACGATGGAACACTCAAATTGCGTCGAGATTCAATACATCGGCCTCCCGCCGACTTATCTCCAAGGGTCTATTGCTGCCTCGGGCACCTTATTGTCGTTCTCCTGTGACTCTGGATTTTCGAATCCGACGCGAAACTGATAGTTAATTGTAACGTTCATTGCCTCCTACTGACGACGGAACTTTCTAATTGCGTCGAAATTCAATACATCGGCCTCCCGCTTACTTGTCTCAAAGGGTGTATTGCTGCCTCGGTCACCTTATAGTCGTTCTCCTGTGAGTCTAGATTTTCGAATCCGACGCGAAACTGATAGTAAATTGTAACGTTCAGAGCCTCTTAATGACGATGGAACACTCAAATTGCGCCGAGATTCAATACATCGTCCTCCAGCCGACTTGTCTCCAAGGTGATACAGCTGCCTCGGGCACCTTATGGTCGTTCCCCTGTGAATCTAGAGACTCGAATCCGACATAAAACTGATTGTTAATTGTAACGTTCAGGGCCTTCTAATGACGATGGAACACTCAAATTGCGTCGAAATTCAATACATCGGCCTGCCGCCGACTTGTCTCCAAGGGTCCATTGCTGCTTCGGGCACCTTATCGTCGTTCTCCTGTGAGTCTAGATTTTCGAATCCGACGCGAAACTGATAGTTAATTGTAACGTTCAGTGCCTCCTATTGACGATGGAACACTCAAATTGCGTCGAGATTCTATACATCGGCCCCCAGTCGACTTGTCTCCAACGTGATATTGCTGCCTCGGGCACCATATGGTCCGTCTCCTGTGAGTCTAGATTTTCGATTCCGACGCGAAACTGATAATTGTAACGTTACGGGCCTACTAATGACGATGGAACACACAAATTGCGTCGAGATTCAATACATCGTCCTCCAGCCGACTCATCTCCAAGGGGATATTGCTGCCTCAGGCATCATATGGTCCGTCTCCTGTGAGTCTAGATTTTCGAATCCGACGCAAAAATGATAGTTAATTGTAACGTTCAGGGCCTCCTAATGACGATGGAACACTCAAATTGCGTCGAGATTCGGTACATCGGCCTCCAGCCGACTTGTCTTCAAGGGGATATAGCTGCCTCGGGCACCTTATGCTCGTTCTCCTGTGAGTCTAGATTCTCGATTCCGACGCGAAACTGATAATTGTAACGTTCAGGGCCTACTAATGACGATGGAACACACAAATTGCGTCGAGATTCAATACATCGTCCTCCAGCCGACTCATCTCCAAGGGGATATTGCTACCTCAGGCATCATATTGTCCGTCTCCTGTGAGTCTAGATTTTCGAATCCGACGCTAAAATGATAGTTAATTGTAAGGTTCAGCGCCTCCTAATGACAATATAACACTCAAATTGCGTCGAGATTCAATACATGGTCCTTCAGCCAACTTTTCTCCAAGGGCCTATTGCTGCCTCGGGCACCATATGGTCTTTCTCCTATGAGTCTAGATTTTCCAATCCGACGCGAAACTAATAGTAAATTGTAACGTGCTGGGCCTCCTAATGACGATGAAACACTCAAATTGCGTCGAGATTCAATACATCGGCCTCCCGCCGACTTGTCTCCAAGGGTCCATTGCTCCTTCGGGCACCTTATCGTCGTTCTCCTGTGAGTCTAGATTTTCGAATCCGACGCGAAACTGATAGTTAATTGTAACGTTCAGTGCCTCCTATTGACGATGGAACACTCAAATTGCGTCGAGATTCTATACATCGGCCCCCAGCCGACTTGTCTCCAACGTGATATTGCTGCCTCGGGCACCATGTGGTCCGTCTCCTGTGAGTCTAGATTTTCGATTCCGACGCGAAACTGATAATTGTAACGTTCAGGGCCTACTAATGACGATGGAACACACAAATTGCGTCGAGATTCAATACATCGTCCTCCAGCCGACTCATCTCCAAGGGGATATTGCTGCCTCGGGCACCTTATCGCCGTTCTCCTGTGAATCTAGATTTTCGAATCCGACGCGAAACTGATAGTTAATTGTAACGTTCAGAGCCTCCTATTGACGATGGAACACCCAAATTGCGTCGAGATTCTATACATCGGCCTTCAGCCGACTTGTCTCCAAGGGGATATTGCTGCCTCAGGCACCATATGGTCCGTCTCCTGTGAGTCTTGATTTTTGAATCCGACGCAAAAATGATAGTTAAATGTAACGTTCAGGGCCTCCTAATGACGATGGAACACTCAAATTGCGTCGAGACTCAATACATCGTCCTCCAGCCGACATGTCTCCAAGGGGATATAGCTGCCTCGGGCACCTTATGGTCGTTCTCCTGTGAGACTAGATTCTCGAATCCGACGCAAAGCTGATTGTTAATTGTAACGTTCTGGCCTCCTAATGACGGTGGAACATTCAAATTGCGTCGATATTCAATACATCGGCCTCCAGCCGACTTGTATCCAAGGGGATATTGCTGGCTCGGGCACCATATGATCCGTCTCCTGTGAGTCTAGATTTTCAAATCCGACGCTAAAATGATAGTTAATTGTAACGTTAAGCGCCTCCTAATGACGATATAACACTCAAATTGCGTCGAGATTCAATACATCGTCCTCCAGCCGACTTGCCTCCAAGGGGATATTGCTGTCTCGGGCACCATATGGTCCTTCTCCTGTGAGTAGATTTTCGAATCCGACGCTAAAATGATAGTTAATTGTAAAGTTCAGGGCCTCCTAATGACGATGGAACACTCAAATTGCGTCGAGAGTCAATACATCGTCCTCAGATGACTTTTCTACAAGGGGATATTGCTGCCTCGGGCACTATGTGGTCCGTCTCCTGTGAGACTAGAATTACGAAACCGGCGCGAAACTGATAGTTAATTGTAACGTTCAGGGCCTCCTAATAACGATGGAACACTCAAATTGCGTCGAGATTCAATATATTGTCCTTCAGCCGACTTGTCTCCAAGGGCCTATTGCTGCTTTGGGCACCTTATCGTCGTTCTCCTGTGAGTCTAGATTTTCGAATCCGACGCGAAACTGATAATTAATTGTACCGTTCAGAGCCTCCAATTGACGATGGAACACTCAAATTCCGTCGAGATTTTATATATCGGCCTACAGCCGACTTGTCTCCAACGTGATATTGCTGCCTCGGGCACCCTATGGTCCGTCTCCTGTGAGTCTAGATTTTCGATTCCGACGCGAAACTGATAATTGTAACGTTCAGGGCCTACTAATGACGATGGAACACACAAATTGCGTCGAGATTCAATACATCTTCCTCCAGCCGACTCATCTCCAGGGGGATATTGCTGCCTCAGGCATCATATGGTCCGTCTCCTGTGAGTTTAGATTTTCGAATCCGACGCAAAACTGATTGTTAATTGTAACGTTCAGGGCCTCCTAATGACGATGGAACATTCAAATTGCGTCTAGATTCAATACTTCGTCCTCCAGCCGACTTGCCTCCAAGGGGATATTGCTGTCTCGGGCACCATATGGTCCTTCTCCTGTGAGCAGATTTTCGAATCCGACGCTAAAATGATAGTTAATTGTAAAGTTCAGGGCCTCCTAATGACGATGGAACACTCAAATTGCGTCGAGAGTCAATACATCGTCCTCAGATGACTTTTCTACAAGGGGATATTGCTGCCTCGGGCACCATGTGGTCCGTCTCCTGTGAGTCTAGATTTACGAAACCGACGCGAAACTGATAGTTAATTGTAACGTTCAGGGCCTCCTAATGACGACGGAACACTCAAATTGCGTCGAGATTCAATACGTGGTCCTTCCGCCGACTTGTCTCCAAGGGTCTATTGCTGCCTTGGTCACCTTATGGTCGTTCTCCTGTGAGTTTAGATTTTCGAATCCGACGCAAAACTGATTCTTAATTGTAACGTTCAGGGCCTCCTAATGACGATGGAACACTCAAATTGCGTCGAGATTCAATATATCGTCCTCCAGCCGCCTTGTCTCCAAGGGGATATCGATGCCTCGGGCACTTTATGGTCCGTCTCCTGTGATTCTACATTTTCGAATCCGACGCAAAACTGATAGTTAATTGTAACATTCAGGGCCTCCAAATGACGATGTAACACTCAAATTGCGTCGCGATCCAATACATCGTCATCCATCAGACTTGTCCCCCAGGGTCTATTGCTGCTTAGGGCACCTTATGATCGTTCTCCTGTGAGTCTAGATTTTCGATTGCGACGCAAAACTGATAGTTAATTGTAACGTTCATGGCCTCCTTATGACGATGGAACACTCAAATTGCGTCGTAATTCAATACATAATCCTCCAGCCGACTTCTCTCAAAGGTGATATTGCTGCCTCGGGCACCATATGGACCTTCTCCTGTGAGTCTAGATTTTCGAATCCGACGCGAAAATGATAGTTAATTGTAACGTTCAGTGCCTCCTAATGACGATGGAACACTCAAATTACGTCGAGAGTCAATACATCGTCCTCCAGCCGACTTTTCTACAAGTGGATATTGCTGCCTCGGGCACCATGTGGTCCGTCCCCTGTGAGTCCATATTTTCGAATCCGACGCGAAACTGATAGTTAATTGTAACGTTCAGAGCCTCCTAATGACGATGGAACACTCAAATTGCGTCGAGAGTCTATACATCGGCCTCCAGCCGACTTGTCTCCAAGGGGATATTGCTGCCTCGGTCACCATTTGATCTGTCTCCTGTGAGTCGAGATTTTCGAATCCGACGCGAAAATGATAGTTAATTGTAACGTTCAGGGCCCGCTAATGACGAAGCAACACTCAAATTGCGTGGAGATTCAATACATCGGCCTCCAGCCGACTTGCCTCCAAGGGTCTATTGCTGCCTCTGGCACCGTATGGTCGTTCTCCTATGAGTCTAGATTTTCGAATCCGACGCATAAGTGATATTAATTGTAACGTTCAGCGCCTCCTAATGACGATGGAACACTCAAATTGCTTCGAGATTCAATACATCGTCCTCCAGCCGTCTTAGCTCCAAGGGGATATTGTTGTTTCGGCACCATACGGTCCGTCTCCTGTGAGTCTAGATTTTCGAAACCGACGCGAAACTGATAGCTAATTGTAACGTTCAGGGCAACCTAATGACGATGGAACACTCAAATTGCGCCGAGATTCAATACATCGTACCTCAGCCGACTTGTCTTCAAGAGTCTATTGCTGCCTCGGGCACCTTATGGTCGTTCTCCTGTGAGTCTAGATTTTCGAATTCGACGCAAAACTGATAGTTAATTGTAACGTTCTGGGCCTCCTAATGACGATGGAACACTCAAATTGCGTCGAGATTCAATACATCGGCCTCTAGCGAACTTGTGTTCAAGGGTCTATTGCTGTCTCGGGCACCTTATGGTCGTTCTCCTGTGAGTCTAGATTTTCGAATCCGACGCGAAACTGATAGTTACTTGTAACGTTCAGAGCCTCATAATGACGATGGAACACTCAAATTGCGTCGAGATTCTATACATCGGCCTCCAGCCGACTTGTCTCCAAGGGGATATTGCTGCCTCGGTCACCATTAGATCCGTCTCCTGTGAGTCTAGATTTTCGAATCCGACGCGAAAATGATAGTTAATTGTAACGTTCAGGGCCCGCTAATGACGATGGAACACTCAAATTGCGTCGAGATTTAATAGATCGGCCTCCAGCTGACTTGATTCCAAGGGTCTATTGCTGTCTCGGGCACCTTATGGTCGTTCTCCTGTGAGTCTAGATTTTCGAATCCGACGCGAAACTGATAGTTACTTGTAACGTTCAGAGCCTCATAATGACGATGGAACACTCAAATTGCGTCGAGATTCTATACATCGGCCTCCAGCCGACTTGTCTCCAAGGGGATATTGCTGCCTCGGTCACCATTAGATCCGTCTCCTGTGAGTCTAGATTTTCGAATCCGACGCGAAAATGATAGTTAATTGTAACGTTCAGGGCCCGCTAATGACGATGGAACACTCAAATTGCGTCGAGATTTAATAGATCGGCCTCCAGCTGACTTGATTCCAAGGGTCTATTGCTGCCTCTGGCACCTTATGGTCGTTCTCCTATGAGTCTAGATTTTCGAATCCGACGCTTAAGTGATTGTTAATTGTAACCTTCAGCGCCTCCTGATGACGATGGAACACTCAAATTGCGTCGAGATTTAATACATCGTCCTCCAGCCGTCTTAGCTCCAAGGGGATATTGCTGCTTCGGGCACGTTACGGTCCGTCTCCTGTGAGTCTAGATTTTCGAAACCGACGCGAAACTGATAGCTAATTGTAACGTTCAGGGCCACCTAATGACGATGGAACACTCAAATTGCGTCGAGATTCAATTCATCGGCCTCCAGCCGACTTGTCTCCAAAGGTCTATTGCTGCCTCGGGCACCTTATGGTCGTTCTCCTATGAGTCTAGAATTTCGAATCCGACGCATAAGTGATTGTTAATTGTAACGTTCTGGGCCTCCTAATGAGGTTAGAACACTCAAATTGCGTCGAGATTCAATACATCGGAGTCTAGCCGACTTGTGTTCATGGGTCTATTGCTGGCTCGGGAACCTTATAGTCGTTCTCCTGTGAGACTAGATTTTCGAATCCGACGCATAAGTGATAGTTAATTGTAACGTTCAGCGCCTCCTAATGACGATGGAACACTCTAATTGCGTCTAGATTCAATACATCGTCCTACAACCGAATAGTCTCCAAGGTGATATTGCTGCCTCGGGCATCATATGGTTCTTCTCCTGTGAGTCTACATTTTCGTATCCGACGCGAAACTGATAGTTAATTGTAAAGTTCGGGTTCTCCTAATGGCGATGGAACACTCAAATTGCGTCGAGATTCAATACATCGTCCTCCAGCTAACTTGTCTCCCAGGGTGTTTTGCTGCTTCGGGCACCTTATGATCGTTCTCCTGTGAGTCTAGATTTTCGATTGCGGCGCAAAACTGATAGTTAATTGTAACGTTCATGGCCTGCTAATGATGATGGAACACTCAAATTGCGTCGAGATTCAATACATCGTCCTCCAGGCGACTTGTCTCAAAGGTGATATTGCTGTTCCGGACACCATATGGACCTTCTCCTGTGAATTGATTTAGAATCCGACGCAAAACTGATAGTTAATTGTAACGTTCGGGGCCCGCTAATGACGATGGAACACTCAAATTGCGTCGAGATTCAATACATCGGCCTCCAGCCGACTTGCCTCCAAGGGTCTATTGCTGCCTCTGGCACCTTATGGTCGTTCTCCTATGAGTCTAGATTTTCGAATCCGACGCATAAGTGATTGTTAATTGTAACGATCAGCTCCTCCTAATGACGATGGAACACTCAAATTGCGTCGAGATTCAATACATCGTCCTCCAGCCGTCTTAGCTCCAAGGGGATATTGCTGTTTCGGGCACCATACGGTCCGTTTCCTGTGAGTGTAGATTTTCGAAACCGACGCGAAACTGATAGCTAATTGTAACGTTCAGGGCAACCTAATAACGATGGAAAACTCAAATTGCGCCGAGATTCAATACATCGTACTTCAGCCGACTTGTCTTCAAGAGTCTATTGCTGCCTCGGGCACCTTATGGTCGTTCTCCTGTGAGTCTAGATTTTCGAATTCAACGCAAAACTGATAGTTAGTTGTAACGTTCTGGGCCTCCTAATGACGATGGAACACTCAAATTGCGTCGAGATTCAATACATCGGCCTCTAGCGGTCTTGTGTTCAAGGGTCTATTGCTGGCTCGGGCACCTTATGGTCGTTCTCCTGTGAGTCTAGATTTTCGAATCCGACGCGAAACTGATAGTTAATTGTAACGTTCAGAGCCTCCTAATGACGATGGAACACTCAAATTGCGTCGAGATTCTATACATCGGCCTCCAGCCGACTTGTCTCGAAGGGGATATTGCTGCCTCGGTCACTATTTGATCCGTCTCCGGTGAGTCTAGATTCTCGAATCCGACGCGAAAATGACAGTTAATTGTAACGTTCAGGGCCCGCTAATGACGATGGAACACTCAAATTGAGTCGAGATTTAATAGATCGGAGTCCAGCCGACTTGCCTACAAGGGTCTATTGCTGCCTCTGGCACCTTATGGTCGTTCTCCTATGAGTCTACATTTTCGAATCCGACGCTTAAGTGATTGTTAATTGTAACATTCAGCGCCTCCTAATGACGATGGAACACTCAAATTGCGTCGAGATTCAATACATCGTCCTCCAACCGTCTTAGCTCCAGGGGGATATTGCTGCTTCGGGCACATTACGGTCTGTCTCCTGTAAGTCTACATTTTCGAAACCGACGCGAAACTGATAGCTAATTGTAACGTTCAGGGCCACCTAATGACGATGGGACACTCAAATTGCAGCCGAGATTCAATACATCGTACTTCAGCCGACTTGTCTTCAAGAGTCTATTGCTGCCTCGGGCACCTTATGGTCGTTCTCCTGTAAGTCTAGATTTTCGAATTCGACGCAAAACTGATAGTTAATTGTAACGTTCTGGGCCTCCTAATGACGATCGAACCCTCAAATTGCGTCGAGATTCAATACATCGGAATCTAGCCGACTTGTGTTCAAGGGTCTATTGCTGGCTCGGGCACCTAATGGTCGTTCTCCTGTGAGTCTAGATTTTCGAATCCGACGCAAAAATAATAGTTAATTGTAACGTTCATGGCCTCCTAATGACGATGGGACACTCAAATTGAGTCGAGGGTCAATACATCGTCCTCCTGCCGACTAGTCTACAAGGGGATTTTGCTGCCTCGGGCACAATGTGGTCCGTCTCCTGTGAGTCTAGATTTTCGAATCCGAAGCAAAAATGATAGTAATTGTAACGTTCAGGGCCTCCTAATGACGATGGAACACTCAAATTGCGTCGAGATTCAATACATCGTCCTCCAGCCGACTTGTATCCAAGGGGATATTGCTGTCTCGGCCACCATATGGTCCTTCTCCTGAGAATTGATTTTCGTATCCGACGCGAAAATGATAGTTCCTTATAACGTTCAGCGCTCCTAATGACGATGGAACACTCAAATTGCGTCGAGAGTCAATACATCATCCTCCAGCCGACTTGTCTACAAGGGGATATTGCTGCCTCTGGCTCCATGTGGTCCGTCTCCTGTGAGTCTAGATTTTCGAATCCGACGCAAAAATGATAGTTAATTGTAACGTTCAGGGCCTGCTAATGACGATGGAACACACAAATTGCGTCGAGACTCAATACATCGGCCTCCAGCCGACTTGTCTCCAAGGGTCTATTGCTGCCTCGGGCATCTTATGGTCGTTCTCCTATGAGTCTACATTTTCGAATCCGACGCATAAGTGATGTTAATTGTAACGTTCAGCGCCTCCTAATGACGATGGAACACTGAAATTGCGTCGAGATTCAATACATCGTCCTCCAGCCGATTTGTCTTCAAGGGTCTATGCTGGCTCGGGCACCTTATGGTCGTTCTCCTGTGAGTCTTGATTTTCGAATCCGACGCATAACATATAGTTAATTGTAACGTTCAGCGCCTTCTAATGACGATGGAACAGTCTAATTGCGTCGAGATTCAATACATCGTCCTTTAACCGAATAGTCTCCAAGGTGATATTGCTGCCTCGGGCAGCATATGGTCCTTCTCCTATGAGTCTAGATTTTCGAATCCGACGCGAAACTCATATTAATTGTAACGTTCAGGGCCTCCTAATGACGATGGAACACTCAAATTGTGTCGAGATTTAATACATCGTCCTCCAGCCGACTTGCCTCCAAGGGTCTATTGTTGCCTGTGGCACCTTATGGTCGTTCTCCTATGGTTCAAGACTTTCGAATCCGACGCAAAACAGATAGTTAATTGTAACGTTCACGGCCTCCTAATGACGACGTAACACTCAAATTACGTCGAGATTCAATACATCGTCCTCCAGCGGACTTGTCTCAAAGGTGATATTGCTGCCTCGGGCACCATATGGACCTTCTTCTGTGAGTCTACATTTTCGAATCCAACGCGAAACTGATAGTTAATTGTAACGTTCAGGGCCTCCTAATGACGATGGAACACTCAAATGGCGTCGAGATTCAATACATCGTCCTCCAGCCGACTTGTCTCCAATGGGATATTGCTGTCTCGGGCACCACATGGTCCGTCCCCTGTGAGTAGATTTTCGAATCCGACGCTAAAATGATAGTTGATTGTAACGTCCAGGGCCTCCTAATGACGATGGAACACTCAAATTACGTCGAGAGTCAATACATCGTCCTTCAGCCGACTTTTCTACAAGCTGATATTGGTGCCTCGGGCACCATGTGGTCCGTCTCCTGTGAGTCCACATTTTCGAATCCGACGCGAAACTGATAGTTAATTGTAACGTTCAAGGCCTCCTAATGACGATGGAACACTCAAATTGCGTCGAGATTCAATACATCAGCCTCCCGCCGACTTGTCTCCAAGGGTCTATTGCTGCCTCGGGCACCTTATGGTCGTTCTCCTGTGAGTCTAGATTTTCGAATCCGACGCAAAAATGATAGTTAATTGCAACGTTCAGGGCCCGCTAATGACGATGGTACAAACAAACTGCGTCGAGATTCAATACATCGAACTCCAGCCGACTTGTCTCGAAGGGTCTATTGCTGCCTCTGGCACCTTACGTTCGTTCTCCTATGAGTCTAGATTTTCGAATCCGACGCATAAGTGATTGTTAATTGTAACGTTCAACGCCTCCTAATGACGATGGAACACTCTAATTGCGTCGAGATTCAATTCATCGTCCTCCAAGCGAATTGTCTCCAAGGTGATATTGCTGCCTCGGTCATCATACGGTCCTTATCCTGTGAGTCTAGATTTTCGAATCCGACGCGAAACTGATAGTTAATTGTAACGTTCAGGGCCTCCTAATGACGATGGAACACTCAAATTGCGTCGAGCTTCAATACATCGCCCTCCAGCCGACTTGCCTCCAAGGGTCTATTGTTGCCTGCGGCACCTTATGATCGTGCTCCTATGGGTCTAGATTTTCGAATCCGACGCTAAAATGATAGTTAATTGTAACGTTCAGGGCCTCCTAATGACGATGGAACACTCAAATTACGTCCAGAGTCAATATATCGTCCTCCAGCTGACTTTTCTACAAGGGGATATTGCTGCCTCGGGCACCATGTGGTCCGTCTCCTGTGAGTCTATATTTTCGTATCCGACGCGAAATTAATAGTTAATTGTAACGTTCAGGGACTCCTAATGACGATGGAACACTCAAATTGCGTCGAGAGTCAATACATCGGCCTCCCGCCGACTTGTCTCCAAGGGTCTATTGCTGCCTCGGGCACCTTACGGTCGTTGTCCTGTGAGTCTAGAATTTCGAATCCGACGCGAAACTGATTGTTAATTGTAACGTTCAGAGCCTCCTAATGACGATGGAACACCCAAATTGCGTCGAGATTCTATACATCGGCCTCAGCAGACTTTTCTCCAAGGGGATATTGCTGCCTCGGGCACCATATGGTCCGTCTCCTGTGAGTCTAGATTTTCGATTCCGACGCGAAACTGATACTTAAAAGATACGTTCATGGCCTCCTAATGTCGATGGAACACACAAATTGCGTCGAGATTCAATACATCGTCCTCCAGCCGACTTGTCTCCAAGGGGATATGGCTGCCTGGGGCACCTTATGGTCGTTCTCCTGTGAGTCCAGATTCTCGCATCCGACGGAAAACTGATGGTTAATTTTAACGTTCAGGGCCTCCTAATGACGATGGAACACTCAAATTGCGTCGAGATTCAATACATCGTCCTCCAGCCGACTTGTCTCCAAGGGGATATTGCTGCCTTGGGCACCATGTGGTCCGTCTCCTGTGAGTCTAGATTTTCGAATTCGACGCAAAAATGATAGTTAATTCTAATGTTCAGGGCCCGCTAATGACGATGGAACACTCAAATTGCGTCGAGATTCAATACATCGGCCTCCAGTCGACTTGTCTCCAAGGGTCTATTGCTGCCTCTGGCACCTTATGGTCGTTCTCCTATGAGTCTAGATTTTCGAATCTGACGCATAAGTGATTGTTAATTGTAACGTTCGGCGCCTCCTAATGACGATGGAACACTCGAATTGCTTCGAGATTCAATACATCGTCCTCCAGCCGACTTAGCTCCAAGGGGATATTGCTGCTTCGGGCACCATACGGTCCGTCTCCTGTGAGTGTAGATTTTCGAAACCGACGCGAAACTGATTGTTAATTGTAACGTTCAGCGCCTCCTAATGACGATGGAAAACTGAAATTGCGCCGAGATTCAATACACCGTCCTCCAGCGGACTTGTCTCCAAGGGGAAACTGCAGCCTCGGGCACCTTATGGTCCGTCTCCAGTGAGTCTAGATTTTCGAATCCGACGAAAAACAGATAGTTAATTATAACGTTCAGGCCTCCTAATGACGATGGAACACTCAAATTGCGTCGAGATTCAATACATCGTCCTTCAGCCGACTTGTCTCCACGAGTCTATTGCTGCCTCGGGCACCTTATGGTCGTTCTCCTGTGAGTCTAGATTTTCGAATCCGACGCAAAACTGATAGTTAATTGTAACGTTCAGGGCCTCCTAATGACGATGGAACACTCAAATTGCGTTGAGACTCAATACATCGGCCTCCAGCCGACTTGTCTCCAAGGGTCTATTGCTGCCTCGGGCACCTGATGGTCGTTCTCCTGTGAGTCTAGATTTTCGAATACGACGCATAACTGATAGTTAATTGTAACGTTCAGCGCCTCCTAATGACGATGGAACACTCACATTGCGTCGAAGTTCAATACATCGTCCTCCAGCCGACTTGTCTCCATGGTCATATTGCTGCCTTGGGCACCATATGGTCCTTCTCCAGTGAGTCTAGATTTTGGAATCCGACGCGAAACTGATAGTTCATTGTGACTTTCCGGGCCTCCTAATTACGATGGAACACTCAAATTGCGTCGAGATTCGATACATCGGCCTCCAGCCGACTTGTCTCGAAGGGGATATTGCTGCCTCTGGCACCATATGGTCGTTCTCCTGTGAGTCTAGATTTTCGATTCCAACGTGAAACTGATAGTTAATTGAAACGTTCAAGGCCTTATAATGACGATGGAACACACAAATTTCGTCGAGATTCAATACATCGTCCTCCGGGCGACATGCCTCCAAGGGGATATTGCTGCCTTGGGCACCATATGGTCCGTCTACTGTGAGTCTAGATTTTCGAATCCGACGCGAAACTGATAGTTAATTGTAACGTTCAGAGCCTCCTAATGACGATGGAACACTCAAATTGCGTCGAGATTCGATACATCGGCCTCCAGCCGACATGTCTACAAGGGGATATTGCTGCCTCGGGCACCATATGTTCCGTCTCCGTTGAGTCTAGATTTTCGAATCCGACGCAAAAATGATAGTTAATTGTAACGTTCAGCGCCTCCTAATGGCGATGGAACACTCAAATTGCGTCGAGAGTCAATATATCGTCCTCCAGCCGACTTTTCTACAAAGGGATATTGCTGCCTCGGGCACCATGTGGTCCGTCTCCTGAGTCTAGATTTTCGAATCCGACGCGAAACTGATTGTTAATTGTAACGTTCAGGGCCTCCTATTGACGATGGAACAGTCAAATTGCGTCGAGATTAAATACTTCGTCCTACAGCCGACTTGTAACCAACGGGATATTGCTGTCTCGGGCACCATATGGTCCATCTCCTGTAAGTAGATTTTCGAATGCGACGCGAAACTGATTGTTAATTGTAACGTTCAGCGCCTCCTAATGACGATGGAACACTCAAATTGCGTCGAGAGTCAATACATCGTCCTCCAGCTGACTTTTCTACAGGGGGATATTGCTGCCTCGAGCACCATGTGGTCCGTCTCCTGAGTCTAGATTTTCGAATCCGACGCAAAACTGATAGTTAATTGTAACGTTCAGGGCCTCCTAATGACGATGGAACGCTCAAATTGCGTCGAGATTCAATACATCGTCCTCCAGTCGACTTGTATCCAAGGGGATATTGCTGTCTCGGGCACCATATCGTCCTTCTCCTGTGAATTGATTTTTGAATTCGACGCAAAAATGATAGTTAATTGTAACGTTCAGGGCCTCCTAATGACGATGGAACACTCCAATTGCGTCGAGTTTCAATACATCGTCCTCCAGCCGACTTGTATCCGAGGGGATATTGCTGTCTCGGGCACAGTATGGTCCTTCTCCAGTGAATTGATTTTCGAATCTGACGCGAAAATGATAGTTAATTGTACCGTTCAGCGCCTCTTAATGACGATGGGACACTCATATTGCGTCGAGAGACAATACATCGTCCTCCAGCCGACTTGTCCACAAGGGGATATTGCCGCCTCGGGCTCCATGTGGTCCGTCTCCTGTGAGTGTAGATTTTCGTTACCGACGCAAAAATGATAGTTCATTGTAACGTTCAGGGCCTGCTAATGTCGATGGAACACTCAAATTGCGTCGAGACTCAATACATCGGCCTCCAGCCGACTTGTCTCCAAGGGTCTATTGCTGCCTCGGGCATCTTATGGTCGTTCTATGAGTCCAGATTTTCGAATCCGACGCAAAACTGATAGCTAATTGTAACGTTCAGGAACTCCTAAATACGATGGAACACTGAAATTGCGTCGAGATTCAATACATCGGCCTCCAGCCGATTTGTCTTCAAGGGTATATTGCTGGCTCGGGCACCTTATGGTCGTTCTCCTGTGAGTCTAGATTCTCGAATCCGACTCGAAACTCATAGTTAATTGTAACTTTCAGGGCCACCTAATGACGATGGAACACTCAAATTGCATCGAGATTCAATACATCGTCCTTCAACCGACTTGTCTCCAAGAGTCTATTGTTGCCTCGGGCACCTTATGGTCGTTCTCCTGTGAGTCTAGATCTTCGAATCCGACGCAAAACTGATAGTTAATTGTAACGTTCATTGCCTCCTAATGACGATGGAACACTCAAATTGCGTCGAGATTCAATACATCGGCCTCCAGCCGATTTGTCTTCAAGGGTCTATTGCTGGCTCGGGCACCTTATGGTCGTTCTCCTGTGAGTCTAGATTCTCGAATCCGACGCGAAACTGATAGTTTATTGTAACGTTCAGGGCCTCCTAATGACGATGGAACACTCAAATTGCGTCGAGATTCAATACATCGTCCTCCAGCCGACTTGCCTCCAAGGGTCTATTGTAGCCTGTGTCACCTTATGGTCGTGCTCCTATGGGTCTAGATTTTCGAATCCGACGCAAAACTGATAGTTAATTGTAACGTTCATGGCCTCCTAATGACGATGTAACACTCAAATTGCGTCGCGATCCAATACGTCGACTTCCATCACACTTGTCTCCAAGGGTCTATTGCTGCCTCGGGCACCTTATGATCGTTCTCCTGTGAGTCTAGATTTTCGATAGCGACGCAAAACTGATAGATAATTGTAACGTTCATGGCCTCCTAATGACGATGGAACACTCAATTTGCGTCGACATTCAATACATCGTCCTCCAGCCGACTTGTCACAAAGGTGATATTGCTGCCTCGGGCACCATATGGACCTTCTCCTGTGAGTCTAGATTTTCGCATCCGACGCGAAACTGATAGTTAAGTGTAACGTTCAGGGCCTCTTAATGACGATGGAACACAAAATTGCGTCGAGAATCAACACATCGTCCTCCAGCCAACTTGTCTCCAAGGGGATATTGCTGTCTCGGGCACCATATGGTCCATCTACTGGGAGTAGATTTTCGAATCCGACGCTAAAATGATAGTTAATTGTAACGTTCAGGGCCTCCTAATGACGATGGAACACTCAAATTGCGTCGAGATTCAATACATTGTCCTCCAGCGGACTTGTCTCCAAGGGAAGATTGCTGCCTCGGGCACTTTATGGTCCGCCTCCAGTGAGTCTAGATTTTCGAATCCGACGAAAAACTAATAGTTAATTGTAACGTTCAGGGCCTCCTAATGACGATGGAACACTCATATTGCGTCGAGATTCAATACATCGGCCTCCATCCGACTTGTCTCCAAGGGTCTATTGCTGCCTCGAGCACCTGATGGTCGTTCTCCTGTGAGTCTAGAATTTCGAATCCGACGCATAACTGATAGTTAATTCAGCGCCTTCTAATGACGATGGAACACTCAAATTGCGTCGAGATTCAATACATCGTCCTCCAGCCGACTTGTCTCCAAGGGGATATTGCTGTCTGGGGCACCATATGGTCCGTCTCCTGTGAGTCTAGATTTTCGAATCCGACGGGAAACTGATAGTTAATTGTAACATTCAGGGCCTCCTAATGACGATGAAACACTCACATTGCGTCGAGATTCAATACATCGTCCTCCAGCCGACTTGTCCCCAAGGGCATATTGCCGCCTTGGGTACCATGTGGTCCGTCTCCTGTGAGTCTAGATTTTCGAATCCGACACAAAAATGATAGTTAATTGTAACGTTCAAATCCTGCTAATGACGATAGAACATTCAAATTGCGTCGAGAGTCAACACATCGTCCTCCAGCTAACTTGTCTACAAGGGGATATTGCTGCCTCGGGCACCATATGGTCCTTCTCCTGTAAATTGATTTTCGAATCCGACACGAAAATGATAGCTAATTGTGACGTTCTGCGCCTCCTAATGACTATGGAAGACACAAATTGCGTCGAGATTCATTACATCGCCCTCCAGCCGACTTGTATTCAAGGGGATATTGCCGTCTCGGGCACCATATGGTCCGTCTCCTGTGAGTCTAGATTTTCGAATCCGACGCGAAACTGATAGTTAATTGTAACATTCAGGGCCTCCTAATGACGATGGAACACTCACATTGCGTCGAGATTCAATACATCGTCCTCCAGCCGACTTGTCCCCAAGGGCATATTGCCGCCTTGGGCACCATGTGGTCCGTCTCCTGTGAGTCTAGATTTTCGAATCCGACACAAAAATGATAGTTAATTGTAACGTTCATGGCCTCCTAATGACGATAGTACATTCAAATTGCGTCGAGAGTCAACACATCGTCCTCCAGCTAACTTGTCTACAAGGGGATATTGCTGCCTCGGGCACCATATGGTCCTTCTCCTGTAAATTGATTTTCGAATCCGACGCGAAAATGATAGCTAATTGTGACGTTCTGCGCCTCCTAATGACTATGGAAGACACAAATTGCGTCGAGATTCAATACATCGCCCTCCAGCCGACTTGTATTCAAGGGGATATTGCCGTCTCGGGCACCATATGGTCCTTCTCCTGTGAAATGATTTTCGAATCCGACGCGAAAATGATAGTTAATTGTAACGTTCAGCGCCTCCTAATGACGATGGAACACTCACATTGCGTCGAGATTCAATACATCGTCCTCCAGCCGACTTGTCCCCAAGGGCATATTGCCGCCTTGGGTACCATGTGGTCCGTCTCCTGTGAGTCTAGATTTTCGAATCCGACGCAAAAATGATAGTTAATTGCAACGTTCATGGCCTCCTAATGACAATACAACACTCAAATTGCGTCGAGAGTCAATACATCGTAATCCAGCCGACTTGTCTACAAAACTATATTGCTGCCTCGGCACCATATGGTCCTTCTCCTGTGAATTGATTTTCGAATCCGACGCGAAAATGATAGTTAATTGTAACGTTCAGTGCCTCCTAATGACGATGGAACACTCAAATTGCGTCGATATTCAATACATCGGCCTCCAGCCGACTTGTCTACAAGGGGATATAGCTGCCTCGGGCACCATATGGTCCTTCTCCTGTGAATTGTTTTTCGAATCCGACGCAAAAATGATAGGTAATTGTAACGTTCAGCGCCTCCAAAGACGATGGAACACTCTAATTGCGTCGAGAAACAATACATTGTCCTCCAGCCGCCTTGTATAAAATGGGATATTGCTGTCTCGGGCACCATATGGCACTTCTCCTGTGAATTGATTTTCGAATCCGACGAGAAAGTGATAGTTAGTTGTAACATTCAGAGCCTCCTAATGACGATGTAACACTCAAATTGCGTCGCGATCCAATTCGTCGACTTCCATCACACTTGTCTCCAAGGGTCTATTGCTGCCTCGGGCACCTTATGATCGTTCTCCTGTGAGTCTTGATTTTCGATTGCGACGCAAAACTGATAGTTAATTGTAACGTTCATGGCCTCCTAATGACGATGGAACACTCAATTTGCGTCGACATTCAATACATCGTCCTCCAGCCGACTTGTCTCAAAGGTGATATTGCTGCCTCGGGCACCATATGGACCTTCTCCTGTAAGTCTAGATTTTCGCATCCGACGCGAAACTGATAGTTAAGTGTAACGTTCAGGGCCTCCTAATGACGATGGAACACTCAAATTGCGTCGAGATTCAATACATCGTCCTCCAGCCGACTTGTCTCCAAGGGGATATTGCTGTCTGGGGCACCATATGGTCCGTCTCCTGTGAGTCTAGATTTTCGAATCCGACGGGAAACTGATAGTTAATTGTAACATTCAGGGCCTCCTAATGACGATGGAACACTCACATTGCGTCGAGATTCAATACATCGTCCTCCAGCCGACTTGTCCCCAAGGGCATATTGCCGCCTTGGGTACCATGTGGTCCGTCTCCTGTGAGTCTAGATTTTCGAATCCGACACAAAAATGATAGTTAATTGTAACGTTCAAATCCTGCTAATGACGATAGAACATTCAAATTGCGTCGAGAGTCAACACATCGTCCTCCAGCTAACTTGTCTACAAGGGGATATTGCTGCCTCGGGCACCATATGGTCCTTCTCCTGTAAATTGATTTTCGAATCCGACACGAAAATGATAGCTAATTGTGACGTTCTGCGCCTCCTAATGACTATGGAAGACACAAATTGCGTCGAGATTCATTACATCGCCCTCCAGCCGACTTGTATTCAAGGGGATATTGCCGTCTCGGGCACCATATGGTCCGTCTCCTGTGAGTCTAGATTTTCGAATCCGACGCGAAACTGATAGTTAATTGTAACATTCAGGGCCTCCTAATGACGATGGAACACTCACATTGCGTCGAGATTCAATACATCGTCCTCCAGCCGACTTGTCCCCAAGGGCATATTGCCGCCTTGGGCACCATGTGGTCCGTCTCCTGTGAGTCTAGATTTTCGAATCCGACACAAAAATGATAGTTAATTGTAACGTTCATGGCCTCCTAATGACGATAGTACATTCAAATTGCGTCGAGAGTCAACACATCGTCCTCCAGCTAACTTGTCTACAAGGGGATATTGCTGCCTCGGGCACCATATGGTCCTTCTCCTGTAAATTGATTTTCGAATCCGACGCGAAAATGATAGCTAATTGTGACGTTCTGCGCCTCCTAATGACTATGGAAGACACAAATTGCGTCGAGATTCAATACATCGCCCTCCAGCCGACTTGTATTCAAGGGGATATTGCCGTCTCGGGCACCATATGGTCCTTCTCCTGTGAAATGATTTTCGAATCCGACGCGAAAATGATAGTTAATTGTAACGTTCAGCGCCTCCTAATGACGATGGAACACTCACATTGCGTCGAGATTCAATACATCGTCCTCCAGCCGACTTGTCCCCAAGGGCATATTGCCGCCTTGGGTACCATGTGGTCCGTCTCCTGTGAGTCTAGATTTTCGAATCCGACGCAAAAATGATAGTTAATTGCAACGTTCATGGCCTCCTAATGACAATAGAACACTCAAATTGCGTCGAGAGTCAATACATCGTAATCCAGCCGACTTGTCTACAATACTATATTGCTGCCTCGGCACCATATGGTCCTTCTCCTGTGAATTGATTTTCGAATCCGACGCGAAAATGATAGTTAATTGTAACGTTCAGTGCCTCCTAATGACGATGGAACACTCAAATTGCGTCGATATTCAATACATCGGCCTCCAGCCGACTTGTCTACAAGGGGATATAGCTGCCTCGGGCACCATATGGTCCTTCTCCTGTGAATTGTTTTTCGAATCCGACGCAAAAATGATAGGTAATTGTAACGTTCAGCGCCTCCAAAGACGATGGAACACTCTAATTGCGTCGAGAAACAATACATTGTCCTCCAGCCGCCTTGTATCCAATGGGATATTGCTGTCTCGGGCACCATATGGCACTTCTCCTGTGAATTGATTTTCGAATCCGACGAGAAAGTGATAGTTAGTTGTAACATTCAGAGCCTCCTAATGACGATGTAACACTCAAATTGCGTCGCGATCCAATTCGTCGACTTCCACCACACTTGTCTCCAAGGGTCTATTGCTGCCTCGGGCACCTTATGATCGTTCTCCTGTGAGTCTTGATTTTCGATTGCGACGCAAAACTGATAGTTAATTGTAACGTTCATGGCCTCCTAATGACGATGGAACACTCAATTTGCGTCGACATTCAATACATCGTCCTCCAGCCGACTTGTCTCAAAGGTGATATTGCTGCCTCGGGCACCATATGGACCTTCTCCTGTAAGTCTAGATTTTCGCATCCGACGCGAAACTGATAGTTAAGTGTAACGTTCAGGGCCTCCTAATGACGATGGAACACTCAAATTGCGTCGAGATTCAAAACATCGTCCTCCAGCCGACTTGTCTCCAAGGGGATATTGCTGTCTCGGGCACCATATGGTCCATCTACTGTGAGTAGATTTTCGAATCCGACGCTAAAATGACAGTTAATTGTAACGTTCAGGGCCTCCTATTGGCGATGGAACACTCAAATTGCGTCGAGAGTCATTACTTCGTCCTCCAGCCGACTATTCTACAAGGGGATATTGCTGCCTCGGGCACCATGTGGTCCGTCTCCTGGGAGTCTATATTTTCGAATCCGACGCGAAACTGATAGTTAATTGTAACGTTCAGGGCCTCCTAATGACGATGGAACACTCAAATTGCGTCGAGATTCTATACATCGGCCTCCAGCCGACTTGTCTCCAAGGGGATATTGCTGCCTCGGGCACCATATGGTCAGTCTTCTGTGACTCTACATTTTCGAAACCGACGCGAAACTGATAGATAATTGTAACGTTCAGGGCCACCTAATGACGACGGAACACTCAAATATCGCCGAGATTCAATACATCGTCCTTCAGCCGACTTGTCTTCAAGACTTTGTTGCTGCCTCGGGCACCTTATGGTCGTCTCCTGTGAGTCTAGATTTTCGAATGCGACGCGAAACTGTTAGTTAATTGCAACGTTCAGGGTCTCCTAATGACGATGGAACACTGAAATTGCGTCGATATTTAATACATTGTCCTCCAGCGGACTTGTCTCCAAGGGAAGATTGCTGCCTCGGGCACCTTATGGTCCGCCTCCAGTGAGTCTAGATTTTCGAATCCGACGAAAAACTAATAGTTAATTGTAACGTTCAGGGCCTCCTAATGACGATGGAACACTCAAATTGCGTCGAGAGTCAATACATCGTAATCCAGCCGACTTGTCTACAATAGGATATTGCTGCCTCGGCACCATATGGTCCTTCTCCTGTGAATTGATTTTCGAATCCGACGCGAAAATGATAGTTAATTGTAACGATCAGCGCCTCCTAATGACGATGGTACACTCAAATTGCGTCGAGATTCAATACATCGTCCTCCAGCCGACTTGTCTACAAGGGGATATAGCTGCCTCGGGCACCATATGGTCCTTCTCCTGTGAATTGTTTTTCGAATCCGACGCAAAAAGATAGGTAATTGTAACGTTCAGCGCCTCCAAAAGACGATGGAACACTCTAATTGCGTCGAGAAACAATACATTGTCCTCCAGCCGCTTTGTAGCCAATGGGATATTGCTGTCTCGGGCACCATATGGCACTTCTCCTGTGAATTGATTTTCGAATCCGACGCGAAACTGATTGTTAATTGTAACGTTCAAGGTCTCTTAATGACGATGGAACACTAAACTTGCGTCCACATTAAATACTTCGTCCTCCAGCCCACTTGTATCCAAGGGGATATTGCTGTCCCGGGCACCATATGGTCCTTCTCCTGTAAGTAGATTTTCGAATGCGACGCTATAATGATAGTTAATCGTAACGTTCAGGGCCTCCTAATGACGATAGAACATTCAAATTGCGTCGAGAGTCAACACATCGTCCTCCAGCCAACTTGTCTACAAGGGGATATTGCTGCCTCGGGCTACATATGGTCCTTCTCCTGTAAACCGATTTTCGAATCCGACGCGAAAATGATAGTTAATTGTAACGTTCTGCGCCTCCTAATGAGTATGTAACACTCAAATTACGTCGAGATTCAATACATCGTCCTCCAGCCGATTTGTCCCCAAGGGCATATTGCCGCCTTGGGCACCATGTCTTCCGTCTCCTGTGAGTCTAGATTTTCGAATCCGACACAAAAATGATAGTTAATTGTAACGTTCATCGCCTCCTAATGACGATAGAACAATCAAATTGCGTCGAGAGTCAACACATCGTCCTCCGGCCAACTTGTCTACAAGGGGATATTGCTGCCTCGGGCACCATATGGTCCTTCTCCTGTAAGTAGATTTTCGAATGCGACGCTATAATGACAGTTAATCGTAACGTTCAGCGCCTCCTAATGACAATGGAACACTCAAATTGCGTCGAGAGTCAATACATCGCCCTCCAGCCGACTTTTTGACAGGGGGATATTGCTGCCTCGGGCACCATGTGGTCCGTCTCCTGAGTCTAGATTTTCGAATCCGACGCAAAACTGAAAGTTAATTGTAACGTTCAGGGCCTCCTAATGACGATGTAACACTCAAATTGCGTCGAGATTCAATACATCGTCCTCCAGCCGACTTGTGTCCAAGGGGATATTGCTGTCTCGGGCACCATATGGTCCTTCTCCTGTGAATTGATTTTCGAATCCGACGCGAAAATGATAGTTAATTGTAACGATCAGGGCCCGCTAATGACGATGGAACACTCAAATTACGTCGAGATTCAATACATCGTCCTCCAACCGAATAGTCTCCTAGGTGATATTGCTGCCTCGGGCACCATATGGTCCTTCTCCTGTGAGTCTTGATTTTCGAATCTGACGAAAAACTGATAGTTAATTGTAACATTCAGGGCCTCCTAATGTCGATGGAACACTCAAATTGCGTCGCGATCCAATACATCGTCCATCAGCAGACTTGTCTTAAAGGGTCTACTGCTGCCCCGGGCACCTTATGATCGTTCTCCTTTGAGTCCAGATTTTCGATTGCGACGCAAAGCTGATAGTTAATTGTAATGTTCAGGCCCTCCTAATGACGATGGAACACTCAAATTGCGTCGGTATTCAATACATCGTCCTCCAGCCGATTTGTCTCCAAGGGTCTATTCCTGCCTCGGGAGCCTTATAGTCGTGCTCCTGTGAGTCTAGATTTTCGGCTCCGACGCCAAACTGATAGTTAATTGTAACGTTAAGGGCCTCCTAATAACGATGGAACACCCAAATTGCGTCGAGATTCAATACATCGTCCTCCAGCCGACATATCCTCAAAGGTCTATTGCTGCCTCGGTCACCTTATGGTTGCTCTCCTGTGAGTCTAGATTTTCGAATCCGACGCATAACTGATAGTTAATTGCAACGTTCAGCGCCTCCTAATGACGATGGAGCAATCAAATTGCGTCGCGATCCAATACATCGTCCTTCATCACACTTGTCTCCAAGGGTCAATTGCTGCCCCGGGCACATTATGATCGTTCTCCTGTGAGTCTACATTTTCGATTGCGACGCAAAACTAATAGTTAATTGTAATGTTCATGGCCTCCTAAAGACGATGGAACACTCAAATTGCGTCGAGAGTCAACACTTCGTCCTCCAGCCGACTTTTCTACAAGGGGATATTGCTGCCTCGGGCACCATGTGGTCCGTCTCCAGTGAGTCTATATTTTCGAATTCGAGGCGAAACTGATAGTTAATTGTAACGTTCAGGGCCTCCTAAAGACGATGGAACACTCAAATTGCGTCGAGATTCAATACGTCGGCCACCCGCCGACTTATCTCCAACTGTCTATTGCTGCATCGGGCATCTTATGGTCGCTCTCCTGTGACTCTAGATTCTCGAATCCGACGGAAAACATATTGTTAATTGTAACGTTCAGGGCCCGCTAATGACGATGGAACATTCAACTTGCGTCGAGATTCAATACATCGGCCTCCAGCCGACTTGTCTCCAAGGGTGCATTGCTGTCTCTGGCACCTTATGGTCGTTCTCCTCTGAGTCTACATTTTCGAATCCGACGCAAAACTGATAGTTAATTGTAAGAATCAAGGGCGATGGAACACTCAAATTGCGTCGAGACTCAATACATCGTCCTCCAGCCGACTTGTTTCCAAGGGGATATTGCTGCCTCGGGCACCATGTGGTCCGTCTCCTGTGAGTCTAGATTTTCGAATCCGACGCAAAAATGGTAGTTAATTGTAACGTTCAGGGCCCGCTAATGACGATGGAACACTCAAATTACGTCGAGATTCAATACATCGTCCTCCAGCCGACTTGTCTCCTAGGGTCTGTTGCTGCCTCGGGCACCTTATGGTCGTTCTCCTGTGAGTCTAGATTTCAGAATCCAACGCCAAACTGATAGTCTATTGTAACGTCCAGAGCCTGCTAATGACGATGGAACACTCAAATTGCGTCGAGATTCAATACATCGGCCTCCAGCCGACTTGTCTCCAAGGGGATATTGCTGCCTCGGGCACCATATGGTCCGTCTCCTGTGAGTCTAGATTTTCTATTCCGACGCGAAACTGATAGTTAATTGGAACGTTCAGAGCCTCCTAATGACATTGGAATACACAAACTGCGTCGAGATTCAATACATCGTCCTCCAGCCGACTTGTCTCTAAGGGGATATAGCTGCCTCGGGCACCATATGGTCCGTCTCCTGTGAGTCTATATTTTCGAATCCGATGCAAAAATGATAGTTAATTGTAACGTTCAGCGCCTCCTAATGACGATGGAACACTCAAATTGCGTCTAGATTCAATACATCGTCATTCAGCCGACTTGTCTCCAAGGGTCTATTGCTGCCTCGGGCACCTTATGGTAGTTCTCCTGTGAGTCTAGATTTTAGAATCCAAAGCCAAACTGATAGTTAATTGTAACGTCCAGAGCCTCCTAATGACGATGGAACACTCAAATTGCGTCGAGATTCAATACATCGGCCTCCAGCCGACTTGTCTCCAAGGGGATATTGCTGCCTCGGGCACCATATGGTCCGTCTCCTGTGAGTCTATATTTTCGAATCCGATGCAAAAATGATAGTTAATTGTAACGTTCAGCGCCTTCTAATGACGATGGAACACTCAAATTGCGTCGAGATTCAATACATCGTCCTCCAGCCGACATATCCTCAAAGGTCTATTGCTGCCTCGGTCACCTTATGGTTGCTCTCCTGTGAGTCTAGATTTTCGAATCCGACGCATAACTGATAGTTAATTGCAACGTTCAGCGCCTCCTAATGACGATGGAGCAATCAAATTGCGTCGCGATCCAATACATCGTCCTTCATCACACTTGTCTCCAAGGGTCAATTGCTGCCCCGGGCACATTATGATCGTTCTCCTGTGAGTCTACATTTTCGATTGCGACGCAAAACTAATAGTTAATTGTAATGTTCATGGCCTCCTAAAGACGATGGAACACTCAAATTGCGTCGAGAGTCAACACTTCGTCCTCCAGCCGACTTTTCTACAAGGGGATATTGCTGCCTCGGGCACCATGTGGTCCGTCTCCAGTGAGTCTATATTTTCGAATTCGAGGCGAAACTGATAGTTAATTGTAACGTTCAGGGCCTCCTAAAGACGATGGAACACTCAAATTGCGTCGAGATTCAATACGTCGGCCACCCGCCGACTTATCTCCAACTGTCTATTGCTGCATCGGGCATCTTATGGTCGCTCTCCTGTGACTCTAGATTCTCGAATCCGACGGAAAACATATTGTTAATTGTAACGTTCAGGGCCCGCTAATGACGATGGAACATTCAACTTGCGTCGAGATTCAATACATCGGCCTCCAGCCGACTTGTCTCCAAGGGTGCATTGCTGTCTCTGGCACCTTATGGTCGTTCTCCTCTGAGTCTACATTTTCGAATCCGACGCAAAACTGATAGTTAATTGTAAGAATCAAGGGCGATGGAACACTCAAATTGCGTCGAGACTCAATACATCGTCCTCCAGCCGACTTGTTTCCAAGGGGATATTGCTGCCTCGGGCACCATGTGGTCCGTCTCCTGTGAGTCTAGATTTTCGAATCCGACGCAAAAATGGTAGTTAATTGTAACGTTCAGGGCCCGCTAATGACGATGGAACACTCAAATTACGTCGAGATTCAATACATCGTCCTCCAGCCGACTTGTCTCCTAGGGTCTGTTGCTGCCTCGGGCACCTTATGGTCGTTCTCCTGTGAGTCTAGATTTCAGAATCCAACGCCAAACTGATAGTCTATTGTAACGTCCAGAGCCTCCTAATGACGATGGAACACTCAAATTGCGTCGAGATTCAATACATCGGCCTCCAGCCGACTTGTCTCCAAGGGGATATTGCTGCCTCGGGCACCATATGGTCCGTCTCCTGTGAGTCTAGATTTTCTATTCCGACGCGAAACTGATAGTTAATTGGAACGTTCAGAGCCTCCTAATGACATTGGAATACACAAACTGCGTCGAGATTCAATACATCGTCCTCCAGCCGACTTGTCTCTAAGGGGATATAGCTGCCTCGGGCACCATATGGTCCGTCTCCTGTGAGTCTATATTTTCGAATCCGATGCAAAAATGATAGTTAATTGTAACGTTCAGCGCCTCCTAATGACGATGGAACACTCAAATTGCGTCTAGATTCAATACATCGTCATTCAGCCGACTTGTCTCCAAGGGTCTATTGCTGCCTCGGGCACCTTATGGTAGTTCTCCTGTGAGTCTAGATTTTAGAATCCAAAGCCAAACTGATAGTTAATTGTAACGTCCAGAGCCTCCTAATGACGATGGAACACTCAAATTGCGTCGAGATTCAATACATCGGCCTCCAGCCGACTTGTCTCCAAGGGGATATTGCTGCCTCGGGCACCATATGGTCCGTCTCCTGTGAGTCTATATTTTCGAATCCGATGCAAAAATGATAGTTAATTGTAACGTTCAGCGCCTCCTAATGACGATGGAACACTCAAATTGCGTCGAGATTCAATACATCGTCCTCCAGCCGACTTGTCTCCAAGGGGATATTGCTGCCTCGGGCACCATATGGTCCGTCTCCTGTGAGTCTAGATTTTCTATTCCGACGCGAAACTGATAGTTAATTGTAACGTTCAGGGCCTCCTAATGACATTGGAATACACAAACTGCGTCGAGATTCAATACATCGTCCTCCAGCCGACTTGTCTCTAAGGGGAGATTGCTGCCTCGGGCACCATATGGTCCGTCTCCTGTGAGTCTATATTTTCGAATCCGATGCAAAAATGATAGTTAATTGTAACGTTCAGTGTCTCCTAATAACAATGGAACACTCAAATTGCGTCGAGATTCAATACATCGTCCTCCAGCCGACATGTCTCCAAGGGGATATTGCTGCCTCGGGCACCATATGGTCCGTCTCCTGTGAGTCTAGATTTTCGAATCCGACGCGAAACTTATAGTTAATTGTAACGTTCAGGGCCTCCTAATGACGATGGAACACTCAAATTGCGTCGAGATTTAACACATGGTCCTTCAGCCGACTTGTCTCCAAGGGTCTATTGCTGCCTCGGGAACCTTATGGTCGTTCTCCTGTGAGTCTAGAATTTGGAATCCGACGCAAAACTGATTGTTAATTGTAACGTTCAGCGCCTCCTAATGACGATGGAGCACCCAAATTGCGTCGTGATTCAATACATCGTCCTTCAGCCGACTTGTCTTCAAGAGTCTATTGCTGCCTTGGCACTTTATTATCGTTCTCCTGTGAGTCTAGATTTTCGAATCGGACGCAAAACTGATAGTTAATTGTAACGTTCAGGGCCTCCTAATGACGATGGAACACTCAAATTGCGTCGAGATCAATACATCGGCCTCCAGCCGACTTGTCTCCAAGGGTCTATTGCTGCCTCGGGCACCTTATGGTCGTTCTTCTGTGAGTCTAGATTTTCGAATCCTACGCATAACTGATAGTTAATTGTTACGTTCAGAGCCTCCTAATGACGATGGAACACTCAAATTGCGTCTAGATTCAATACATCGTCATTCAGCCGACTTGTCTCCAAGGGTCTATTGCTGCCTCAGCACTTTATTATCGATCTCCTGTGAGCCTAGATTTTCGATCCCGACGCATAACTGATAGTTAATTGTAGCGTCCAGAGCCTCCTAATGACGATGGAAGACTCAAATTGCGCCGAGATTCAATACATCGGCCTCCAGCCGACTTGTCTCCAAGGGGATATTGCTGCCTCGGGCACCATATGGTCCGTCTCCTGTGAGTCTAGATTTTCTATTCCGACGCGAAACTGATAGTTAATTGTAACGTTCAGGGCCTCCTAATGACATTGGAATACACAAACTGCGTCGAGATTCAATACATCGTCCTCCAGCCGACTTGTCTCTAAGGGGATATTGCTGCCTCGGGCACCATATGGTCCGTCTCCTGTGAGTCTATATTTTCGAATCCGATGGAAAAATGATAGATAATTGTAACGTTCGGCGCCTGCTAATGACGATGGAACACTCAAATTGCGTCGAGATTCAATACATCGTCCTCCAGCCGACTTGTCTCCAAGGGGATATTGCTGCCTCGGGCACCATGTTATCCGACTCCTGTGAGTCTAGATTTTCGAATCCAACGCTAAACTGATGAGTAATTGCAACGTTCAGGGACTCCTAATGACGATGGAACACAAAAATTGCGTCGCGATTCAATACATCGTCCTCCCGCCGATTTGTCTCCAAGGATCAATAGCTGCCTGTGGCACCTTATGGTAGTTCTCCTGTCAATCGAGATTTTCGAATCCGACGCAAAAGTGATAGTTAATTGTAGCGTTCAGAGCCTCCTAATGACGATGGAACACTCAAATTGCGTCGCGATTCAATACATCGGCCTCCAGCCGACTTGTCTCCAAGGGGATATTGCTGCCTCGGGCACCATATGGTCCGTCTCCTGTGAGTCTAGATTTTCGATTCCGATGCGAAACTGAAAAGTTAATTGTAACGTTCACTGCCTCCTAATGACATTGGAACACACAAATGGCGTCTAGATTCAATACATCGTCCTCCAGCCGACTTGTCTCCAAGGGGATATTGCTGCCTCGGGCACCATATGGTCCGTCTCCTGTGAGTCTTGATTTTCGAATCCGACGCAAAAATGATAGTTAATTGAAACGTTCAGCGCCTCCTAATGACGATGGGACACTCAAATTGCGTCGAGATTCGATACATCGTCCTCCAGTTGACTTGTCTCCAAGGGAATATTGCTGCCTCGGTCACCATATCGTCCGACTCCTGTGAGTCAAGATTTTCGAATCCGACGCAAAACTGATTGTTAATTGTATCGTTCAGGGCCTCCTAATGACGATGGAACACTCAAATTGCGTCGAGATCCAATACAACGTCATTCAGCCGACTTGTCTCCAAGGGTCTATTGCTGCCTCGGGCACCTTATGGTCGTTCTCCTGTGAGTCTAGATTTTCGAATCCGACGCATAACTGATAGTTAATTGTAATGTTCTAGTCCTCCTAATGACGATGGAACACTCAAATTGCGTCGAGATCCAATACAACGTCATTCAGCCGACTTGTCTCCAAGGGTCTATTGCTGCCTCGGGCACCTTATGGTCGTTCTCCTGTGAGT
Organism: Schistocerca americana; assembly: GCF_021461395.2. Lineage (NCBI taxonomy): Eukaryota > Metazoa > Arthropoda > Insecta > Orthoptera > Acrididae > Schistocerca > Schistocerca americana. Next base: position 1,901,449 of record NW_025726236.1, on the reverse strand, counting down.
CTAGATTTTCGAATCCGACGCAAAACTGATAGTTAATTGTAGCGTTCAGGGCCTCCTTGACGATGGAACACTCAAATTGCGTCGAGATTCAATTCATCGTCCTCCAGCCGACTTGTCTCCAAGGGGATATTGCTGTCTCGGGCACTATATGGTCCTTCTCCTGTGAGTAGATTTCCGAATCCGACGCATAACTGATAGTTAATTGTAACGTTCAGGGCCTCCTAATGACGATGGAACACTCAAATTGCGTCTAGATTCAATACATCGTCATTCAGCCGACTTGTCTCCTAGGGTCTATTGCTGCCTCGGGCACCTTATGGTAGTTCCCCTGTGAGTCTAGATTTTAGAATCCAACGCCAAACTGATAGTTAATTGTAACGTCCAGAGCCTCATAATGACGATGGAACACTCAAATTGCGTCGAGATTCAATACATCGGCCTCCAGCCGACTTGTCTCCAAGGGGATATTGCTGTCTCGGGCACTATATGGTCCTTCTCCTGTGAGTAGATTTTCGAATCCGACGCGAAACTTATAGTTAATTGTAACGTTCAGGGCCTCCTAATGACGATGGAACACTCAAATTGCGTCGAGATTCAATACATCGTCCTCCCGCCTATTTGTCTCCAAGGATCAATTACTGCCTGTGGCACCTTATGGTAGTTCTCCTGTGAGTCGAGATTTTCGAATCCGATTCAAAACTGATAGTTAATCGTAGCGTTCAGGGCCTCCTAATGACGATGGAACACTCAAATTGCGTCGAGATTCAATACATCGTCCTCCTGCCGATTTGTCTCCAAGGATCTATTGCTGCCTGTGGCACCTTATGGTCGTTCTCCTGTGAGTCTAGATTTTCGAATCCGACGCAAAGCTGACATTTAATTATAACGTAACGACTACGCTAACGACGATGGAACTCACAAACTGCGACGCGATTCAATACATCGTCCTCCAGCCGACTAGTCTCCAAAGAGATATCGCTGCCTCTGGCAAAATATGCTCCGTCTTCTGTGATTCTACATTTTCGAATCCGACGCGAAACTGATAGTTAATTGTAACGTTCAGAGACTCCTAATGACGATGGAGCACTCAAATTCCGTCGCGATTCAATACATCGTTCTCCACCGGACTTGTCCCCAAGGGGAGATTGCTACCTCGGGCACCTTATCATCCATCTCCAGTGAGTCTATATTTTCGATTCCGACGAAAAACTGACAGTTAATTGTAACGTTCAGGGCCTCCTAATGACGATGGAACACCCAAATTGCGTCGAGATTCAATACATCGTCCTTCAGCCAACTTGTCTCTAAGGGTCTATTGCTACCTCGGGCACCTTATGGTCGTTCTCCTGTGAGTCTAAATTTTCGAATCCGACGCATAACTGATAGTTAATTGTAATGTTCTAGTCCTCCTAATGACGAAGGAACACTCAAATTGCGTCGAGATATAACACATGGTCCTTCAGCCGACTTGTCTCCAAGGGTCTATTGCTGCCTCGGGCACCTTATGGTCGTTCTCCTGTGAGTCAAGATTTTCGAATCCGTCGCAAAACTGATTGTCAATTGTAACGTTCAGGGCCTCCTAATGACGATGGAACACTCAAATTGCGTCGATATTCAATACATCGTCCTCCAGCCAACTTGTATCCAAGTCTCGGGCACCATATGGTCCTTCTGCTGTGAGTATATTTTCGATTCCGCCGCTGAAATGATAGTTAATTGTAACGTTCAGCGCCTCCCAATGACGATGGAACACTCAAATTGAGTCGAGAGTCAATTCATCGTCCTCCAGCCGAATTGTCTACAAGGGGATATTGCTGCCTCGGGAACCATGTTGTCCGTCTCCTGTGAGTCTAGATTTTCGAATCCCACGCTAAACTGATGGTTAACTGTAACGTTCAGGGCCTCCTAATGACGATGGAACACTCAAATTGAGTCGAGATTCAATACATCGTCCTCCAGCCGACTTGTCTCCAAGGATCTATTGCTGCCTGTGGCACCTTATGGTCGTTCTCCGGTGAGTCTAGATTTTCGAATCCGACGCAAAACTGATAGTTAATTGTAGCCTTCAGGGCCTCCTAATGACGATGGTACACTCAAATTGCGTCGAGATTCAATTCATCGTCCTCCAGCCGACTTGTCTCCAAGGGGATATTGCTGCCTCGGGCAGCATATGGTCCGTCTCCTGTGAGTCTAGATTTTCGAATCCGACGCGAAACTGATAGTTAATTGTAACGTTCAGGGCCTCCTAATGACGATGGAACACTCAAATTCCGTCGAGATTCAATAAATAGTCCTTCAGCCGACTTGTCTCCAAGGGTCTATTGCTGCCTCGAGCACCTTGTAGTCGTTCTACTGTGAGTCTAGATTTTCGTATCCGACGCAAAACTGATTGTTAATTGTAACGTTAAGGGTCTCCTAATGACGATGGAACACTCAAATTGCGTTGAGTTTCAATACATCGTTCTCCAGCCGATTTGTCTCCAATGGGATATTGCTGCCTCGGGCACCATATGGTCCGTCTCCTGTGAGGCTAGATTTTCAAATCCGACGCAAAAAAGATTGTTAATTGAAACGTTCAGCGCCTCCTAATGACGTTGGAACACTCAAATTGCGTCGAGATTCAATACATCGTCCTCCAGCCGACTTGTCTCCAAGGGGATATTGCTGTCTCGGGCACCATATGGTCCTTCTCCTGTGAGTAGATTTTCGAATCCGACGCATAACTGATAGTTAATTGTAACGTTCAGCGCCTCCTAATGACGACGGAACACTCAAATTGCGTCGAGATTCAATACATCGTCCTCCAGCGGACTTGCTTCCAAGCGAAGATTGCTGCCTCGGGCACCTTATGGTCTGTCTCCAGTAAGTCTAGATTTTCGAATCCGACGAAAAACTGATAGTTAATTGTAACGTTCAGAGCCTCCTAATGACGATGGAACACTCAAATTGCGTCGAGATTCAATACATCGTCCGTCAGCCGACTTGTCTCCAAGGGGATATTGCTGTCTCGGGCACCATATGGTCCTTCTCCTGTGAGTAGATTTTCGAATCCGACGCATAACTGATAGTTAATTGTAACGTTCAGCGCCTCCTAATGACGATGGAACACTCAAATTGCTTCGAGATTCAATACATCGTCCTCTAGCCGACTTGTATCCAAGGGGATATTGCTGTCACGGGCACCATATGGTCCTTCTACTGTGAGTATATTTTCGAATCCGACGCTGAAATGATAGTTAATTCTAACGTTCAGAGCCTTCCAATGGCGATGGAACACTCAAATTGAGTCGAGAGTCAATACATCGCCCTCCAGCCGAATTGTCTACAAGGGGTTATTGCTGCCTCGGGAACCATGTTGTCCGTCTCCTGTGAGTGTAGATTTTCGAATCCGACGCTAAACTGATGGTTAATTGTAACGTTCAGGGCCTCCTAATGACGATGGAACACTTGAATTGCGTCGCGATTCAATAGATCGACCTCCAGCCGATTTGTCTCCAGGGATCTATTGCTGCCTGTGGCACCATATGGTCGTTCACCCGTGAGCCTAGATTTTCGAATCCGACGCAAAACTGATAGTTAATTGTAGCGTTCAGGGCCTCCTAATGAAGATGGAACACTCAAATTGCGTCGAGATTCAATACATCGTCCTCCAGCCGACTTGTCTCCAAGGGGATAATGCTGCCTCGGGCAGCATATGGTTCGTCTCCTGTGAGTCTAGATTTTTGTATCCGACGCAAAACTGATATTTAATTGTAACGTTCAGGGCCTCCTAATGACGATGGAACACTCAAATTGCGTCGAGATTTAATAAATGGTCCTTCAGCCGACTTGTCTCCAAGGGTCTATTGCTGCCTCGGGCAGCCTTGTGGTCGTTCTACTGTGAGTCTAGTTTTTCGTATCCGACGCAAAACTGATTGTTAATTGTAACGTTCAGGGTGTCCTAATGACGATGGAACACTCAAATTGCGTCGAGATTCAATACATCGTCCTCCAGCCGATTTGTCTCCAATGGGATATTGCTGCCTCGGGCACCATATCGTCCGTCTCCTGTGAGACTAGATTTTCAAATCCGACGCAAAAATTATTGTTAATTGTAACGTTCAGCGCCTCCTAATGACGATGGAACACTCAAATTGCGTCGAGATTCAATACATCGTCCTCCAGCCGACTTGTCTCCAAGGGTCTATTGCTGCCTCGGGCACCTTGTGGTCGTTCTACTGTGAGTCTAGATTTTCGTTTACGACGCAAAACTGATTGTTAATTGTAACGTTCAGGGTCTCCTAATGACGATGGAACACTCAAATTGCGTCGAGATTCAATACATCGTCCTCCAGCCGAATTGTCTACAAGGGGATATTGCTGCCTCGGGAACCATGTTGTCCGTCTCCTGTGAGTCAAGATTTTCCAATCCGACGCAAAAATGATTGTTAATTGTAACGTTCAGCGCCTCCTAATGACGATGGAACATTCAAATTGCGTCGAGATTCAATACATCGTCCTCCAGCGGACTTGTTTCCAAGCGAAGATTGCTGCCTCGTGCACCTTATGGTCCGTCTCCAGTGAGTCTAGATTTTCGAAACCGACGAAAAACTGATAGTTAATTGTAACGTTCAGGGCCTCCTAATGACGATGGAACACTAAAATTGCGTCGAGATTCAGTACATCGACCACCAGCCGACTTGTCTCCAAGGGTCCATTGCTGCCTCGGGCACCTTGTGGTCTTTTTACTGTGAGTCTAGATTTTCATATCCGACGCAAAACTGACTGTTAATTGTAACTTTCAGGGTCTCCTAATGACGATGGAACACTCAAATTGCGTCGCGATTCAATACATCGTCCTTCAGCCGATTTGTCTCCATGGATCTATTGCTGCCTGTGGCACCTTATGGTCGTTCACCTGTGAGTCTAGATTTTCGAATCCGACGAAAAACTGATAGTTAAATGTAGCGTTCAATGCCTCCTAATGAAGATGGAACACTCAAATTGCGTCGAGATTCAATACATCGTCCTCCAACCGACTTGTCTCCAAGGGGATATTGCTGCCTCGGGCAGCAAATGGTCCGTCTCCTGTGAGTCTAGATTTTTGTATCCGACGCAAAACTGATATTTAATTGTAACGTTCAGGGCCTCCTAATGACGATGGAACACTAAAATTGCGTCGAGATTCAGTACATCGACCACCAGCTGACTTGTCTCCAAGGGTCTACTGCTGCCTCGGTCACCTTATGGTCGTTCTCCTGTGAGTGTAGATTTCCAAATCCGACGCAATACTGACATTTAATTATAACGTTACGTCTATGCTAACGTCGCTGGAACTCACAAATTGCGTTGCGTTTCAATACATCGTCATTCAGCCGACTTGTCTCCAAGAGTCTATTGCTGCCTCGGGCACCATATTGTCCGTCTCCTGTGAGACTAGATTTTCAAATCCGACGCAAAACTGATTGTCAATTGTAACATTCAGCGCCACCTAATGACGATGGAACACTCAAATTGCGTCGAGTTTCAATACATCGTCCACCAGCCGACTTGTCTCCAAGGGGATATTGCTGTCTCGGGCACCATTTGGTCCTTCTCCTATGAGTAGATTTTCGAATCCGACACATAACTGATAGTTAATTCTAACGTTCAGCGCCTCCCAATGACGTTGGAACACTCAAGTTCAGTCGAGAGTCAATACATCGTCCTCCAGCCGAATTGTCTACAAGGGGATATTGCTGCCTCGGGAACCATGTTGTCCGTCTCCTGTGAGTCTAGATTTTCGAATCCGACGCTAAACTGATGGTTAATTGTAACGTTCAGGGCCTCCTAATGACGATGGAACACTCAAATTGCGTCGCGATTCAATTCATCGTCCTCCAGCCGACATGTCTCCCAGGGGATATTGCTGCCTCGGGCAGCATATGGTCCTTCTCCTGTGAGTAGATTTTCGAACCCGACGCATAACTGATAGTTAATTGTAACGTTCAGCGCCTCTTAATGACGATGGAACACTCAAACTGCGTCGAGATTCAATACATCGTCCTCCAGCGGACTTGTCTCCAAGCGAAGATTGCTGCCTCGGGCACCTTATGTTCCATCTCCAGTGAGTGTAGATTTTCGAATCCGACGAAAAACTGATAGTTAATTGTAACGTTCAGGGCCTCCTAATGACGATGGAACACTAAAATTGCGTCGGGAATCAATACATCGTCCTTCAGCCGACTTGTCTTCAAGAGTCTGTTGGTAACTCGGGCACCTTATGGTCGTTCTCCTGTGAGTCTAGATTTTCGAATCCGACGCAAAACTGATAGTTAATTGTAACGTTCAAGGCCTCCTAATGACGATGGAACACTGAAATTGCGTCGAGATTCAATACATCGGCCTCCAGCCGACTTGTCTCCAAGGTGTTCTTGCTGCCTCGGGCACCATATGGTCCTTCTCCTGTGAGTCTAGATTTTCGAATCCAACACGAAATTTACTTGTAACGTTCAGGGCCTCCTAATGACGATGGAACACTCAAACTGCGTCGAGAGTCAATACATCGTCATTCAGCCGACTTGTCTCCAAGGGTCTCTTGCTGCCTCCGGCACCATATGGTCGTTTTGTCGTGCGTCTAGATTTTAGAATCCGACGCAAAACTGATAGTTAATTGTCACGTTCAGAGCCTCCTAATGACAATGGAACACTCAAATTGCGTCGAGATTCAATACATCTGCCTCCAGCCGACTTGTCTCCATGGTTATATTGCTGCCTCGGGCACCATATGGCCTGTCTCCTGTGATTCTACATATTCGATTCCGACGCGATACTGAAAGTTAATTGTAACGTTCAGGGCCTCCAAATGACGATAGAACACACAAATTGCGTCGAGATTCAATACATCGTACTCCAGCCGACTTGTCTCCATGGGGATATCGCTACCTCGGGCACCATATGGTCCGTCTCCTGTGAGTCTAGATTTTCGAATCCGAAGCGAAACTGATAGTTAATTGTAACGTTCAGGGCCTCCTAATGACGATGGACCACTCAAATTGCGCTAGATTTAATACATGGTCCTACTGCCGACTTGTCTGGAAAGGTCTATTGCTGCCTCGTTCACCTTATGGTCGTTCTCCTGTGAGTCTAGATTTTAGAATCCGACGCAAAACTGATTGTTAATTGTAAGGTTCAGGGCCTCCTAATGGCGATGGAACACTCAAATTGCGTCGCGATTCAATACATCGTCCTCCAGCCGATATGTCTCCAAGGGGATATTGCTGCCTCGGGCACCATATGGTCCGTCTCCTGTGAGTCTAGATTTTCGAATCCAACGCGAAATTGATAGTTACTTGTAACGTTCAGGGCCTCCTAATGACGATGGAACACTCAAATTGCGTCGAGATTCAATACATTGTCAATCAGCCGACTTGTCTCCAAGCGTCTCTTGCTGCCTCCGGCACCTTATGGTCGTTCTCCTGTGCGTCTAGATTTTAGAATCCGACGCAATACTGATTGTTAATTGTAACGTTCAGGGCCTCCTAATGGCGATGGAACACTCAAATTGCGTCGCGATTCAATACATCGTCCTCCATCCGATATGTCTGTAAGGAGATATTGCTGCCTCGGGCACCATATGGTCCGTCTCCTGAGAGTTTAGATTCTCGAATCCAACGCGAAATTGCTAGTTACTTGTAACGTTCAGGGCCTCCTAATGACGATGGAACACTCAAATTGCGTCGACATTCAATACATCTTCATTCAGCCGACTTGTCTCCAAGCGTCTCTTGCTGCCTCCGGCACCTTATGGTCTTTCTCCTGTGCGTCTAGATTTTAGAATCCGACGCAAAACTGATTGTTAATTGTAACGTTGAGGGCCTCCTAATGGCGATGGAACACTCAAATTGCGTCGCGATTCAATACATCGTCCTCCAGCCGAAATGTCTGTAAGGAGATATTGCTGCCTCGGGCACCATATGGTCCGTCTCCTGAGAGTCTAGATTCTCGAATCCAACGCGAAATTGATAGTTAATTGTAACGTTCATGGCCTCCTAATGACGATGGAACACTCTAATTGCGTCGAGATTCAATACATCGGCCTCCAGCCGACTTGTCTCCTAGGGGATATGCCTGCCTCGGGCACCTTATGGTCGTTCTCCTGTGAGTCTAGATTTTTAAATCCGAGGCAAAACTGATAGTTAATTGTAACGTTTAGGGCCTCCTAATGACGATGGAACACTCAAATTGCGTCGAGATTCAATACATCGTCCTCCAGCCGACTTGCCTCCAAGTGTCTATTGCACCTTATGGTCGTTCTCCTGTGGGTATAGACTTTAAAACCCGACGCAAAACTGATAGTTAATTGTTACGTTCATGGCCTCCTAATGACGATGGAACACCCAAATTACGTCGAGATTCAATACATCGTCCTCCAGCCGACTTCTCTCCAAGGTGATATTGCTGCCTCGGGCACCATATGGTCCTTCACCTGTGAGTCTAGATTTTCGAATCCGACGCAAAACTGATAGTTAATTGTAACGTTCATGGCCTCCTAATGACGATGGAACACTCAAATTGCGTCGAGATTCTGTGCATCGTCCTCAAGCCGACTTGTCTCCATGGGGATATTGCTGCCTCGGGCACCTTATGGTCCTTCTCCTTTGAGTCTAGGTTTTCGAATCCGACGCAAAACTGATAGTTCATTGTGACTTTCCGGGCTTCCTAATTACGACGGAACACTCAAAATGCGTAGCGATTCAATACATCGTCCTCCAACCGACTTGTCTCCAAGGGTCTACTGCACCACGGGCACCTTATGGTCGTTCTCCTGTGAGTCTAGATTTTCGAATCCGACGCATAATTGATAGTTAATTGTAACGTTCAGGGTCTCCTAATGACGATGGAACACTCAAATTACGTCGAGATTCAAAACATCGGCCTCCAGCCGAAGCATAACTGATAGTTAATTGTAACATTCAGCGCCTCCTAATGACAATGGAACACTCAAATTGCGTCGAGATTCAATACATCGTCCTCCAGCCTACTTGTCTTCAAGGGGATATTGCTGCCTCGGGCACCGTGTGGTCCGTCTCCTGTGAGTCTAGATTTTAGAAACCGACGCAGAAGTGATAGTTAATTGTAACGTTCAGGGCCTCCTAATGACGATGGAACAATCAAATTGCGTCGAGATTCAACACATCGTCCTCCAGCCGACTTGTCTCCAAGAGTCTATTGTTGCCTCGGGCACCTTATGGTCGTTCTCCTGTAAGTCTAGATTTTTAAATACGAGGCAAAACTGATAGTTAATTGTAACGTTCAGGGCCTCCTAATGACGATGGAACACTCAAATTGCGTCGAGATTCAATACATCGTCCTCCAGCCGACTTGTCTCCAAGGGGATATTGCTGCATCGGGCAGCATATGGTCCGTCTCCTGTGAGTCTAGATTTTCGAATCCGACGCGAAACTGATAGTTAATTGTAACGTTCAGGGCCTCCTAATGACGATGGAACACTCAAATTCCGTCGAGATTTAATAAATAGTCCTTCAGCCGACTTGTCTGAAGGGTCTATTGCTGCCTCGAGCACCTTGTGGTCGTTCTACTGTGAGTCTAGATTTTCGTATCCGACGCAAAACTGATTGTTAATTGTAACGTTAAGGGTCTCCTAATGACGATGGAACACTCAAATTGCGTCGAGATTCAATACATCGTTCTCCAGCCGATTTGTCTCCAATGGGATATTGCTGCCTCGGGCACCATATGGTCCGTCTCCTGTGAGGCTAGATTTTCAAATCCGACGCAAAAAAGATTGTTAATTGAAACGTTCAGCGCCTCCTAATGACGATGGAACACTCAAATTGCGTCGAGATTCAATACATCGTCCTCCAGCCGACTTGTCTCCAAGGGGATATTGCTGTCTCGGGCACCATATGGTCCTTCTCCTGTGAGTAGATTTTCGAATCCGACGCATAACTGATAGTTAATTGTAACGTTCAGCGCCTCCTAATGACGACGGAACACTCAAATTGCGTCGAGATTCAATACATCGTCCTCCAGCGGACTTGCTTCCAAGCGAAGATTGCTGCCTCGGGCACCTTATGGTCTGTCTCCAGTGAGTCTAGATTTTCGAATCCGACGAAAAACTGATAGTTAATTGTAACGTTCAGAGCCTCCTAATGACGATGGAACACTCAAATTGCGTCGAGATTCAATACATCGTCCGTCAGCCGACTTGTCTCCAAGGGGATATTGCTGTCTCGGGCACCATATGGTCCTTCTCCTGTGAGTAGATTTTCGAATCCGACGCATAACTGATAGTTAATTGTAACGTTCAGCGCCTCCTAATGACGATGGAACACTCAAATTGCGTCGAGATTCAATACATCGTCCTCTAGCCGACTTGTATCCAAGGGGATATTGCTGTCTCGGGCACCATATGGTCCTTCTACTGTGAGTATATTTTCGAATCCGACGCTGAAATGATAGTTAATTCTAACGTTCAGAGCCTTCCAATGGCGATGGAACACTCAAATTGAGTCGAGAGTCAATACATCGCCCTCCAGCCGAATTGTCTACAAGGGGTTATTGCTGCCTCGGGAACCATGTTGTCCGTCTCCTGTGAGTGTAGATTTTCGAATCCGACGCTAAACTGATGGTTAATTGTAACGTTCAGGGCCTCCTAATGACGATGGAACACTCGAATTGCGTCGCGATTCAATAGATCGACCTCCAGCCGATTTGTCTCCAGGGATCTATTGCTGCCTGTGGCACCATATGGTCGTTCACCCGTGAGCCTAGATTTTCGAATCCGACGCAAAACTGATAGTTAATTGTAGCGTTCAGGGCCTCCTAATGAAGATGGAACACTCAAATTGCGTCGAGATTCAATACATCGTCCTCCAGCCGACTTGTCTCCAAGGGGATAATGCTGCCTCGGGCAGCATATGGTTCGTCTCCTGTGAGTCTAGATTTTTGTATCCGACGCAAAACTGATATTTAATTGTAACGTTCAGGGCCTCCTAATGACGATGGAACACTCAAATTGCGTCGAGATTTAATAAATGGTCCTTCAGCCGACTTGTCTCCAAGGGTCTATTGCTGCCTCGGGCAGCCTTGTGGTCGTTCTACTGTGAGTCTAGTTTTTCGTATCCGACGCAAAACTGATTGTTAATTGTAACGTTCAGGGTGTCCTAATGACGATGGAACACTCAAATTGCGTCGAGATTCAATACATCGTCCTCCAGCCGATTTGTCTCCAATGGGATATTGCTGCCTCGGGCACCATATCGTCCGTCTCCTGTGAGACTAGATTTTCAAATCCGACGCAAAAATTATTGTTAATTGTAACGTTCAGCGCCTCCTAATGATGATGGAACACTCAAATTGCGTCGAGATTCAATACATCGTCCTCCAGCCGACTTGTCTCCAAGGGTCTATTGCTGCCTCGGGCACCTTGTGGTCGTTCTACTGTGAGTCTAGATTTTCGTTTACGACGCAAAACTGATTGTTAATTGTAACGTTCAGGGTCTCCTAATGACGATGGAACACTCAAATTGCGTGGAGACTGAATACATCGTCCTCCAGCCGACTTGTATCCAAGTCTCGGGCACCATATGGTCCTTCTGCTGTGAGTATATTTTCGAATCCGACGCTGAAATGATTGTTAATTGTAACGTTCAGGGTCTCCTAATGACGATGGAACACTCAAATTGCGTCGAGATTCAATACATCGTCCTCCAGCCGAATTGTCTACAAGGGGATATTGCTGCCTCGGGAACCATGTTGTCCGTCTCCTGTGAGTCTAGATTTTCCAATCCGACGCTAAACTGATGGTTAATTGTAGCGTTCACGGCCTCCTAATGACGATGGAACACTCAAATTGCGTCGAGATCCAATACATCATCCTCCAGCCGACTTGTCTCCAAGGGGATATTGCTGCCTCTGGCAGCATATGGTTCGTCTCCTGTGAGTCTAGATTTTCGAATTCGACGCAAAACTGATAGTTAATTGTAGCCTTCAGGGCTTCCTAATGGCGATGGAACACTGAAATTGCGTCGAGATTCAATACATCGTCCTCCAGCGGACTTGTTTCCAAGCGAAGATTGCTGCCTCGGGCACCTTATGGTCCGTCTCCAGTGAGTCTAGATTTTCGAAACCGACGAAAAACTGATAGTTAATTGTAACGTTCAGGGCCTCCTAATGACGATGGAACACTAAAATTGCGTCGAGATTCAGTACATCGACCACCAGCCGACTTGTCTCCAAGGGTCCATTGCTGCCTCGGGCACCTTGTGGTCTTTTTACTGTGAGTCTAGATTTTCATATCCGACGCAAAACTGACTGTTAATTGTAACTTTCAGGGTCTCCTAATGACGATGGAACACTCAAATTGCGTCGCGATTCAATACATCGTCCTTCAGCCGATTTGTCTCCATGGATCTATTGCTGCCTGTGGCACCTTATGGTCGTTCACCTGTGAGTCTAGATTTTCGAATCCGACGAAAAACTGATAGTTAAATGTAGCGTTCAATGCCTCCTAATGAAGATGGAACACTCAAATTGCGTCGAGATTCAATACATCGTCCTCCAACCGACTTGTCTCCAAGGGGATATTGCTGCCTCGGGCAGCAAATGGTCCGTCTCCTGTGAGTCTAGATTTTTGTATCCGACGCAAAACTGATATTTAATTGTAACGTTCAGGGCCTCCTAATGACGATGGAACACTAAAATTGCGTCGAGATTCAGTACATCGACCACCAGCTGACTTGTCTCCAAGGGTCTACTGCTGCCTCGGTCACCTTATGGTCGTTCTCCTGTGAGTGTAGATTTCCAAATCCGACGCAATACTGACATTTAATTATAACGTTACGACTATGCTAACGTCGCTGGAACTCACAAATTGCGTTGCGTTTCAATACATCGTCATTCAGCCGACTTGTCTCCAAGAGTCTATTGCTGCCTCGGGCACCATATTGTCCGTCTCCTGTGAGACTAGATTTTCAAATCCGACGCAAAACTGATTGTCAATTGTAACATTCAGCGCCACCTAATGACGATGGAACACTCAAATTGCGTCGAGATTCAATACATCGTCCACCAGCCGACTTGTCTCCAAGGGGATATTGCTGTCTCGGGCACCATTTGGTCCTTCTCCTATGAGTAGATTTTCGAATCCGACACATAACTGATAGTTAATTCTAACGTTCAGCGCCTCCCAATGACGTTGGAACACTCAAGTTCAGTCGAGAGTCAATACATCGTCCTCCAGCCGAATTGTCTACAAGGGGATATTGCTGCCTCGGGAACCATGTTGTCCGTCTCCTGTGAGTCTAGATTTTCGAATCCGACGGTAAACTGATGGTTAATTGTAACGTTCAGGGCCTCCTAATGACGATGGAACACTCAAATTGCGTCGCGATTCAATACATCGTCCTCCAGCCGATTTGTCTCCAGGGATCTATTGCTGCCTGTGGCACCTTATGGTCTTTCACCTGTGAGTCTAGATTTTCGAATCCGACGCAAAACTGATAGTTAATTGTAGCGTTCAGGGCCTCCTAATGAGGATGGAACACTCAAATTGCGTCGAGATTCAATACATCGTCCTCCAGCCGACTTGTCTCCCAGGGGATATTGCTGCCTCGGGCAGCATATGGTCCTTCTCCTGTGAGTAGATTTTCGAACCCGACGCATAACTGATAGTTAATTGTAACGTTCAGCGCCTCTTAATGACGATGGAACACTCAAACTGCGTCGAGATTCAATACATCGTCCTCCAGCGGACTTGTCTCCAAGCGAAGATTGCTGCCTCGGGCACCTTATGTTCCATCTCCAGTGAGTGTAGATTTTCGAATCCGACGAAAAACTGATAGTTAATTGTAACGTTCAGGGCCTCCTAATGACGATGGAACACTAAAATTGCGTCGAGAATCAATACATCGTCCTTCAGCCGACTTGTCTTCAAGAGTCTGTTGCTAACTCGGGCACCTTGTGGTCGTTCTCCTGTGAGTCTAGATTTTCGAATCCGACGCAAAACTGATAGTTAATTGTAACGTTCAAGGCCTCCTAATGACGATGGAACACTGAAATTGCGTCGAGATTCAATACATCGGCCTCCAGCCGACTTGTCTCCAAGGTGTTCTTGCTGCCTCGGGCACCATATGGTCCTTCTCCTGTGAGTCTAGATTTTCGAATCCAACACGAAATTTACTTGTAACGTTCAGGGCCTCCTAATGACGATGGAACACTCAAACTGCGTCGAGAGTCAATACATCGTCATTCAGCCGACTTGTCTCCAAGGGTCTCTTGCTGCCTCCGGCACCATATGGTCGTTTTGCTGTGCGTCTAGATTTTAGAATCCGACGCAAAACTGATAGTTAATTGTCACGTTCAGAGCCTCCTAATGACAATGGAACACTCAAATTGCGTCGAGATTCAATACATCTGCCTCCAGCCGACTTGTCTCCATGGTTATATTGCTGCCTCGGGCACCATATGGCCTGTCTCCTGTGATTCTACATATTCGATTCCGACGCGATACTGAAAGTTAATTGTAACGTTCAGGGCCTCCAAATGACGATAGAACACACAAATTGCGTCGAGATTCAATACATCGTACTCCAGCCGACTTGTCTCCATGGGGATATTGCTACCTCGGGCACCATATGGTCCGTCTCCTGTGAGTCTAGATTTTCGAATCCGAAGCGAAACTGATAGTTAATTGTAACGTTCAGGGCCTCCTAATGACGATGGACCACTCAAATTGCGCTAGATTTAATACATGGTCCTACTGCCGACTTGTCTGGAAAGGTCTATTGCTGCTTCGTTCACCTTATGGTCGTTCTCCTGTGAGTCTAGATTTTAGAATCCGACGCAAAACTGATTGTTAATTGTAAGGTTCAGGGCCTCCTAATGGCGATGGAACACTCAAATTGCGTCGCGATTCAATACATCGTCCTCCAGCCGATATGTCTCCAAGGGGATATTGCTGCCTCGGGCACCATATGGTCCGTCTCCTGTGAGTCTAGATTTTCGAATCCAACGCGAAATTGATAGTTACTTGTAACGTTCAGGGCCTCCTAATGACGATGGAACACTCAAATTGCGTCGAGATTCAATACATCGTCAATCAGCCGACTTGTCTCCAAGGGTCTCTTGCTGCCTCCGGCACCTTATGGTCGTTCTCCTGTGCGTCTAGATTTTAGAATCCGACGCAATACTGATTGTTAATTGTAACGTTCAGGGCCTCCTAATGGCGATGGAACACTCAAATTGCGTCGCGATTCAATACATCGTCCTCCATCAGATATGTCTGTAAGGAGATATTGCTGCCTCGGGCACCATATGGTCCGTCTCCTGAGAGTTTAGATTCTCGAATCCAACGCGAAATTGCTAGTTACTTGTAACGTTCAGGGCCTCCTAATGACGATGGAACACTCAAATTGCGTCGACATTCAATACATCTTCATTCAGCCGACTTGTCTCCAAGCGTCTCTTGCTGCCTCCGGCACCTTATGGTCTTTCTCCTGTGCGTCTAGATTTTAGAATCCGACGCAAAACTGATTGTTAATTGTAACGTTCAGGGCCTCCTAATGGCGATGGAACACTCAAATTGCGTCGCGATTCAATACATCGTCCTCCAGCCGAAATGTCTGTAAGGAGATATTGCTGCCTCGGGCACCATATGGTCCGTCTCCTGAGAGTCTAGATTCTCGAATCCAACGCGAAATTGATAGTTAATTGTAACGTTCATGGCCTCCTAATGACGATGGAACACTCTAATTGCGTCGAGATTCAATACATCGGCCTCCAGCCGACTTGTCTCCTAGGGGATATGCCTGCCTCGGGCACCTTATGGTCGTTCTCCTGTGAGTCTAGATTTTTAAATCCGAGGCAAAACTGATAGTTAATTGTAACGTTTAGGGCCTCCTAATGACGATGGAACACTCAAATTGCGTCGAGATTCAATACATCGTCCTCCAGCCGACTTGCCTCCAAGTGTCTATTGCACCTTATGGTCGTTCTCCTGTGGGTATAGACTTTAAAACCCGACGCAAAACTGATAGTTAATTGTTACGTTCATGGCCTCCTAATGACGATGGAACACCCAAATTACGTCGAGATTCAATACATCGTCCTCCAGCCGACTTCTCTCCAAGGTGATATTGCTGCCTCGGGCACCATATGGTCCTTCACCTGTGAGTCTAGATTTTCGAATCCGACGCAAAACTGATAGTTAATTGTAACGTTCATGGCCTCCTAATGACGATGGAACACTCAAATTGCGTCGAGATTCTGTGCATCGTCCTCAAGCCGACTTGTCTCCATGGGGATATTGCTGCCTCGGGCACCTTATGGTCCTCCTCCTTTGAGTCTAGGTTTTCGAATCCGACGCAAAACTGATAGTTCATTGTGACTTTCCGGGCTTCCTAATTACGACGGAACACTCAAAATGCGTAGCGATTCAATACATCGTCCTCCAACCGACTTGTCTCCAAGGGTCTACTGCACCACGGGCACCTTATGGTCGTTCTCCTGTGAGTCTAGATTTTCGAATCCGACGCATAATTGATAGTTAATTGTAACATTCAGGGTCTCCTAATGACGATGGAACACTCAAATTGCGTCGAGATTCAAAACATCGGCCTCCAGCCGAAGCATAACTGATAGTTAATTGTAACATTCAGCGCCTCCTAATGACAATGGAACACTCAAATTGCGTCGAGATTCAATACATCGTCCTCCAGCCTACTTGTCTTCAAGGGGATATTGCTGCCTCGGGCACCGTGTGGTCCGTCTCCTGTGAGTCTAGATTTTAGAAACCGACGCAGAAGTGATAGTTAATTGTAACGTTCAGGGCCTCCTAATGACGATGGAACAATCAAATTGCGTCGAGATTCAACACATCGTCCTCCAGCCGACTTGTCTCCAAGAGTCTATTGTTGCCTCGGGCACCTTATGGTCGTTCTCCTGTAAGTCTAGATTTTTAAATACGAGGCAAAACTGATAGTTAATTGTAACGTTCAGGGCCTCCTAATGACGATGGAACACTCAAATTGCGTCGAGATTCAATACATCGTCCTCCAGCCGACTTGTCTCCATGGGGATATTGCTACCTCGGGCACCATATGGTCCGTCTCCTGTGAGTCTAGATTTTCGAATCCGAAGCGAAACTGATAGTTAATTGTAACGTTCAGGGCCTCCTAATAACGATGGACCACTCAAATTGCGCTAGATTTAATACATGGTCCTACTGCCGACTTGTCTGGAAAGGTCTATTGCTGCCTCGTTCACCTTATGGTCGTTCTCCTGTGAGTCTAGATTTTAGAATCCGACGCAAAACTGATTGTTAATTGTAAGGTTCAGGGCCTCCTAATGGCGATGGAACACTCAAATTGAGTCGCGATTCAATACATCGTCCTCCAGCCGATATGTCTCCAAGGGGATATTGCTGCCTCGGGCACCATATGGTCCGTCTCCTGTGAGTCTAGATTTTCGAATCCAACGCGAAATTGATAGTTACTTGTAACGTTCAGGGCCTCCTAATGACGATGGAACACTCAAATTGCGTCGAGATTCAATACATCGTCATTCAGCCGACTTGTCTCCAAGGGTCTCTTGCTGCCTCCGGCACCTTATGGTCGTTCTCCTGTGCGTCTAGATTTTAGAATCCGACGCAATACTGATTGTTAATTGTAACGTTCAGGGCCTCCTAATGGCGATGGAACACTCAAATTGCGTCGCGATTCAATACATCGTCCTCCATCCGATATGTCTGAAAGGAGATATTGCTGCCTCGGGCACCATATGGTCCGTCTCCTGAGAGTCTAGATTCTCGAATCCAACGCGAAATTGCTAGTTACTTGTAACGTTCAGGGCCTCCTAATGACGATGGAACACTCAAATTGCGTCGACATTCAATACATCTTCATTCAGCCGACTTGTCTCCAAGGGTCTCTTGCTGCCTCCGGCACCTTATGGTCTTTCTCCTGTGCGTCTAGATTTTAGAATCCGACGCAAAACTGATTGTTAATTGTAACGTTCAGGGCCTCCTAATGGCGATGGAACACTCAAATTGCGTCGCGATTCAATACATCGTCCTCCAGCCGAAATGTCTGTAAGGAGATATTGCTGCCTCGGGCACCATATGGTCCGTCTCCTGAGAGTCTAGATTCTCGAATCCAACGCGAAATTGATAGTTAATTGTAACGTTCATGGCCTCCTAATGACGATGGAACACTCTAATTGCGTCGAGATTCAATACATCGGCCTCCAGCCGACTTGTCTCCTAGGGGATATGCCTGCCTCGGGCACATTATGGTCGTTCTCCTGTGAGTCTAGATTTTTAAATCCGAGGCAAAACTGAAAGTTAATTGTAACGTTCAGGGCCTCCTAATGACGATGGAACACTCAAATTGCGTCGAGATTCAATACATCGTCCTCCAGCCGACTTGCCTCCAAGTGTCCATTGCACCTTATGGTTGTTCTCCTGTGGGTATAGACTTTAAAACCCGACGCAAAACTGATAGTTAATTGTTACGTTCATGGCCTCCTAATGACGATGGAACACCCAAATTACGTCGAGATTCAATACATCGTCCTCCAGCCGACTTCTCTCCAAGGTGATATTGCTGCCTCGGGCACCATATGGTCCTTCACCTGTGAGTCTAGATTTTCGAATCCGACGCAAAACTGATAGTTAATTGTAACGTTCATGGCCTCCTAATGACGATGGAACGCTCAAATTGCGTCGAGATTCTGTGCATCGTCCTCAAGCCGACTTGTCTCCATGGGGATATTGCTGCCTCGGGCACCTTATGGTCCTTCTCCTTTGAGTCTAGATTTTCGAATCCGACGCAAAACTGATAGTTCATTGTGACTTTCCGGGCTTCCTAATTACGATGGAACACTCAAAATGCGTAGCGATTCAATACATCGTCCTCCAACCGACTTGTCTCCAAGGGTCTACTGCACCACGGGCACCTTATGGTCGTTCTCCTGTGAGTCTAGATTTTCGAATCCGACGCATAATTGATAGTTAATTGTAACGTTCAGGGTCTCCTAACGACGATGGAACACTCAAATTGCGTCGAGATTCAAAACATCGGCCTCCAGCCGAAGCATAACTGATAGTTAATTGTAACATTCAGCGCCTCCTAATGACAATGGAACACTCAAATTGCGTCGAGATTCAATACATCGTCCTCCAGCCTACTTGTCTTCAAGGGGATATTGCTGCCTTGGGCACCGTGTGGTCCGTCTCCTGTGAGTCTAGATTTTCGAAACCGACGCAGAAGTGATAGTTAATTGTAACGTTCAGGGCCTCCTAATGACGATGGAACACTCAAATTGCGTCGACATTCAATACATCTTCATTCAGCCGACTTGTCTCCAAGGGTCTCTTGCTGCCTCCGGCACCTTATGATCTTTCTCCTGTGCGTCTAGATTTTAGAATCCGACGCAAAACTGATTGTTAATTGTAACGTTCAGGGCCTCCTAATGGCGATGGAACACTCAAATTGCGTCGCGATTCAATACATCGTCCTCCAGCCGAAATGTCTGTAAGGAGATATTGCTGCCTCGGGCACCATATGGTCCGTCTCCTGAGAGTCTAGATTCTCGAATCCAACGTGAAATTGATAGTTAATTGTAACGTTCATGGCCTCCTAATGACGATGGAACACTCTAATTGCGTGGAGATTCAATACATCGGCCTCCAGCCGACTTGTCTCCTAGGGGATATGCCTGCCTCGGGCACCTTATGGTCGTTCTCCTGTGAGTCTAGATTTTTAAATCCGAGGCAAAACTGATAGTTAATTGTAACGTTCAGGGCCTCCTAATGACGATGGAACACTCAAATTGCGTCGAGATTCAATACATCGTCCTCCAGCCGACTTGCCTCCAAGTGTCTATTGCACCTTATGGTCGTTCTCCTGTGGGTATAGACTTTAAAACCCGACGCAAAACTGATAGTTAATTGTTACGTTCATGGCCTCCTAATGACGATGGAACACCCAAATTACGTCGAGAATCAATACATCGTCCTCCAGCCGACTTCTCTCCAAGGTGATATTGCTGCCTCGGGCACCATATGGTCCTTCACCTGTGAGTCTAGATTTTCGAATCCGACGCAAAACTGATAGTTAATTGTAACGTTCATGGCCTCCTAATGACGATGGAACACTCAAATTGCGTCGAGATTCTGTGCATCGTCCTCAAGCCGACTTGTCTCCATCGGGATATTGCTGCCTCGGGCACCTTATGGTCCTTCTCCTTTGAGTCTAGATTTTCGAATCCGACGCAAAACTGATAGTTCATTGTGACTTTCCGGGCTTCCTAATTACGATGGAACACTCAAAATGCGTAGCGATTCAATACATCGTCCTCCAACCGACTTGTCTCCAAGGGTCTACTGCACCACGGGCACCTTATGGTCGTTCTCCTGTGAGTCTAGATTTTCGAATCCGACGCATAATTGATAGTTAATTGTAACGTTCAGGGTCTCCTAATGACGATGGAACACTCAAATTGCGTCGAGATTCAAAACATCGGCCTCCAGCCGAAGCATAACTGATAGTTAATTGTAACATTCAGCGCCTCCTAATGACAATGGAACACTCAAATTGCGTCGAGATTCAATACATCGTCCTCCAGCCTACTTGTCTTCAAGGGGATATTGCTGCCTCGGGCACCGTGTGGTCCGTCTCCTGTGAGTCTAGATTTTCGAAACCGACGCAGAAGTGATAGTTAATTGTAACGTTCAGGGCCTCCTAATGACGATGGAACAATCAAATTGCGTCGAGATTCAACACATCGTCCTCCAGCCGACTTGTCTCCAAGAGTCTATTGTTGCCTCGGGCACCTTATGGACGTTCTCCTGTAAGTCTAGATTTTTAAATACGAGGCAAAACTGATAGTTAATTGTAACGTTCAGGGCCTCCTAATGACGATGGAACACTCAAATTGCGTCGAGATTCAATACATCGTCCTCCAGCCGATTTGCCTCCAAGTGTCTATTGCACCTTATGGTCGTTCTCCTGTGGGTATAGACTTTAAAACCCGACGAAAAACAGATAGTTAATTTTAACGTTCAGGGCCTGCTAATGACGATGGAACACTCAAATTTCGTCGAGATTCAATACTTTGTCCTCCAGCCGACTTGTCTCCAAGGGTCTATTGCTGCCTCGGGCACCTTATAGTCCTTCTCCTATGAGTCTAGATTTTCGAATCCGACGCAAAACTGATAGTTCATTGTGACTTTCCGGGCCTCCTAATTACGATGGAACACTCAAAATGCGTAGCGTTTCAATACATCGTCCTCCAGCCGATTTGTCTCCAAGTCTGCACCTCGGGCACCTTGTGGTCGTTCTCCTGTAAGTCTAGATTTTCGAATCCGACAATAACTGATAGTTAATTGTTACGTTCAGGGCCTCCTAATGACGATGGAACACTCAAATTGCGGCGAGATTCAATACATCGGCCTCCAGCCGACTTGTCTCCTAGGGGATATTCCTGCCTCGGGCACCTTATGGTCGTTCTCCTGTGAGTCTAGATTTTCGGATCCGACGCAAAACTGATAGTTAATTGTTACGTTCGTGGCCTCCAAATGACGATGGAACACCCAAATTACGTCGAGATTCAATACATCGTCCTCCAGCCGACTTCTCTCCAAGGTGATATTGCTGCCTCGGGCACCATATGGTCCTTCACCTGTGAGTCTAGATTTTCGAATCCGACGCAAAACTGATAGTTAATTGTAACGTTCATGGCCTCCTAATGACGATGGAGCACTCAAATTGCGTCGAGATTCTGTGCATCGTCCTCAAGCCGACTTGTCTCCATGGGGATATTGCTGCCTCGGGCACCTTATGGTCCTTCTCCTTTGAGTCTAGATTTTCGAATCCGACGCAAAACTGATAGTTCATTGTGACTTTCCGGGCTTCCTAATTACGATGGAACACTCAAAATGCGTAGCGATTCAATACATCGTCCTCCAACCGACTTGTCTCCAAGGGTCTACTGCACCACGGGCACCTTATGGTCGTTCTCCTGTGAGTCTAGATTTTCGAATCCGACGCATAATTGATAGTTAATTGTAACGTTCAGGGCCTCCTAATGACGATGGAACACTCAAATTGCGTCGAGATTCAAAACATCGGCCTCCAGCCGAAGCATAACTGATAGTTAATTGTAACATTCAGCGCCTCCTAATGACAATGGAACACTCAAATTGCGTCGAGATTCAATACATCGTCCTCCAGCCTACTTGTCTTCAAGGGGATATTGCTGCCTCGGGCACCTTATGGTCGTTCTCCTGTAAGTCTAGATTTTTAAAAACGAGGCAAAACTGATAGTTAATTGTAACGTTCAGGGCCTCCTAATGACGATGGAACACTCAAATTGCGTCGAGATTCAATACATCGTCCTCCAGCCGATTTGCCTCCAAGTGTCTATTACACCTTATGGTCGTTCTCCTGTGGGTATAGACTTTAAAACCCGACGAAAAACAGATAGTTAATTTTAACGTTCAGGGCCTGCTAATGACGATGGAACACTCAAATTACGTCGAGATTCAATACTTTGTCCTCCAGCCGACTTGTCTCCAAGGGTCTATTGCTGCCTCGGGCACCTTATGGTCCTTCTCCTATGAGTCTAGATTTTCGAATCCGACGCAAAACTGATAGTTCATTGTGACTTTCCGGGCCTCCTAATTACGATGGAACACTCAAAATGCGTAGCGTTTCAATACATCGTCCTCCAGCCGACTTGTCTCCAAGTCTGCACCTCGGGCACCTTATGGTCGTTCTCCTGTAAGTCTAGATTTTCGAATCCGATAATAACTGATAGTTAATTGTTACGTTCAGGGCCTCCTAATGACGATGGAACACTCAAATTGCGGCGAGATTCAATACATCGGCCTCCAGCCGACTTGTCTCCTAGGGGATATTCCTGCCTCGGGCACCTTATGGTCGTTCTCCTGTGAGTCTAGATTTTCGGATCCGACGCAAAACTGATAGTTAATTGTTACGTTCGTGGCCTCCAAATGACGATGGAACACCCAAATTACGTCGAGATTCAATACATCGTCCTCCAGCCGACTTCTCTCAAAGGTGATATTGCTGCCTCGGGCACCATATGGTCCTTCACCTGTGAGTCTAGATTTTCGAATCCGACGCAAAACTGATAGTTAATTGTAACGTTCATGGCCTCCTAATGACGATGGAACACTCAAATTGCGTCGAGATTCTGTGCATCGTCCTCAAGCCGACTTGTCTCCATGGGGATATTGCTGCCTCGGGCACCTTATGGTCCTTCTCCTTTGAGTCTAGATTTTCGAATCCGACGCAAAACTGATAGTTCATTGTGACTTTCCGGGCTTCCTAATTACGATGGAACACTCAAAATGCGTAGCGTTTCAATACATCGTCCTCCAACCGACTTGTCTCCAAGGGTCTACTGCACCACGGGCACCTTATGGTCGTTCTCCTGTGAGTCTAGATTTTCGAATCCGACGCATAATTGATAGTTAATTGTAACGTTCAGGGCCTCCTAATGACGATGGAACACTCAAATTGCGTCGAGATTCAAAACATCGGCCTCCAGCCGAAGCATAACTGATAGTTAATTGTAACATTCAGCGCCTCCTAATGACAATGGAACACTCAAATTGCGTCGAGATTCAATACATCGGCCTCCAGCCGACTTGTCTCCTAGGGGATATTCCTGCCTCGGGCACCTTATGATCGTTCTCCTGTGAGTCTAGGTTTTCGTATCCGACGCAAAACTGATAGTTAATTATAACGTTCAGGGCCTCATAATGACGATGGAACACTCAAATTGCGTCGCGATTCAGTGCATCGTCCTCAAGCCGACTTGTCTCCATGGGGATATTGCTGCCTCGGGCACCTTATGGTCCTTCTCCTTTGAGTCTAGATTTTCGAATCCGACGCAAAACTGATAGTTCATTGTGACTTTCCGGGCCTCCTAATTACGATGGATCACTCAAAATGCGTAGCGATTCAATACATAGTCCTCCAGCCGACTTCTCTCCAAGGGGATATTGCTGCCTCGGGCACCATATGGTCCGTCTCCTGTGAGTCTAGATTTTCGAATCCGACGCAAAACTGATGGTTAATTGTAACGTTCATGGCCTCCTAATGACGATGGAACACTGAAATTGCGTCGAGATTCAATACATCGTCCTCCAGCCGACTTGTCTCCTGGGGGATATTCCTGCCTCGGGCACCTTATGGTCGTTCTCCTGTGAGTCTAGATTTTCGAATCCGACTTAAAACTGATCGTTAATTGCAACGTTCATGGCCTCCTAATGACGATGGAACACTCAAATTGCGTCGCGATTCAGTACATCGTCACCCAGCCGATTTGTCTAGAAGGAACTATTACTGCCTGTGGCACCTTATGGTCGTTCGCCTGTTAGTCTAGATTTTCGAATCCGACGCAAAACTGATATTTAATTGTAACGTTCACGGCCTCCTAATGACGATGGAACACTCAAATTGCGTAAAGATTCAATACATCGTCCTCCAGCCAACTTGACTCCAAGGGATATTGCTGCCTCGGGCACCATATGGTCCCTCTCCTGTGAGCCTAGATTTTCGTATCCGACGCAAAACTGATGGTTAATTGTAACGTTCAGGGCCTCCCAATGACGATGGAACACTCAAATTTCGTCGAGATTCAATACATCGTACTCCAGCCGACTTGTCTCCAAGGGGATATTGCTGCCTCGGGCACCATATGGTTCGTTTCCTGTGAGTCTAGATTTCGAGTCCGACGCGAAACTGATTGTTAATTGTAGCGTTCAGGGCCTGCTAATGACGATGTAGCACTCAAAATGCGTCGAGATTCAGTACATCGTCCTCCAGCCGACTTGTCTCCAAGCGTCTATTGCTGCCTCGGGCACCTTATGGTCGTTCTCCTGTGAGTCTAGATTTTCAAATGCGAGGCAAAACTGATAGTTAATTGTAACGTTCAGGGCCTCCTAATGACGATGGAACACTCAAATTGCGTCGAGATTGAATACATCGTCCTCCAGCCGACTTGTCTCCAAGGGTCTATTGCTGCCTCGGGCACCTTATGATTGTTCTCCTGTGAGTCTAGATTTTCGAATCCGACGCAAAACTGATAGTTAATTGTAACGTTCAGGGCCCCTAATGACAATGGAACACTCAAATTGCGTCGAGATTCAGTACATCGTCCTCCAGCCGACTTGTCTCCAAGCATCTATTGCTGCCTCGGGCACCTAATGGTCGTTCTCCTGTGAGTCTAGATTTTCAAATCCGAGGCAAAACTGATAGTTAATTGTAACGTTCAGGGCCTCCTAATGACGATGGAACACTCAAACTGCGTCGCAAACCAATACATCGTCATCCAGCCAACTTGTCTCCAAGGGTCAATTGCTGCCTCGGGCTCCTTATGATTGTTCTCCTGTGAGTCTAGATTTTCGAATCCGACGCAAAACTGATAGTTAATTGTAACGTTCAGGGCCTCCTAATGACGATGGAACACTCAAATTGCGTCGAGATTCAATACATCGTCCTCCAGCCGACTTGCCTCCAAGTGTCTATTGCTGCCTGTGGCACTTTATGGTCGTTCACCTATGGGTGTAGACTTTCGAACCCGACGCAAAACAGATAGTTAATTGTAACGTTCAGGGCCTCCTAATGACGATGTAACACTCAAATTGCGTCGAGATTCAATACATCGTCCTCCAGCCGACATGTCTCCAAGGGGATATCGCTACTTTGGGCACCATATGTCCCGTCACCTGAGATTCTACATTTTCGAATCCGACGCAAAACTGATAGTTATTTGTAACGTTCAGGGCCACCTAATGTTGATGGAGCACACAAATTGCGTCGAGATTCAGTACATTGTCCTCCATCCGACTTGTCTCCAAGCGTCTATTGCTGCCTCGGGCACCTTATGTTCTTTCTCCGGTGAGTCCAGATTTTCGAATCCGACGCAAAACGGACTGTTAATTGTAACGTTCCGACCCTGCTAACGACAATGGAACACACAAATTGCGTCGCGATTCAATATATCGTCCTCCAGCCGACTTGTCTACAAGGTTATATTGCTGCCTCGGGCACCTTATGATCGTTCTCCTGTGAGTCTAGATTTTCGAATCCGACGCAAAACTGATCGTTAATTGTAACGTTGAGGGCGTCCTAAAGACGATGGAACACTCAAATTGCGTCGAGATTCAATGCATCGACCTCCAGCCGACTTTCCTCCAAGTGTCTACTGCTGCCTGTGGCACTTTATAGTCGTTCTCCTATGGGTCTAGACTTTCGAACCCGACGCAAAACAGATAGTTAATTGTAACGTTCTGGGCCTCTTAATGACGATGTAACACTCAAATTGCGTTGAGATTACATACATCGTCCTCCAGCCGACTTGTCTCCAAGGGGATATCGCTGCCTCGGGCACCTTATGATCGTTCTCCTGTGAGTCAAGATTTTCGAATCCGACGCAAAACTGATAGTTAATTGTAACGTTCAGGGCCTCCTAATGACGATGGAACACTCAAATTGCGTCGAGATTCAACACATCGTCCTCCAGCCGACTTGTCTCCATGGGGATATTGCTGCCTCGGGCAAGTTTTGGTCGTTCTCCTATGAGTCTAGATATTCGAATCCGACGCTGAACTGATAGTTAATTGTAACTTTCAGGGCCTCTTAGTGACGATGGGACACTCAAACTGCGTCGCGATTCATTACATCGTCCTCCAGCCGACTTGTCTCGAAGGGTCTATTGCTGCCTCTGGCACCTTATGGTCGTGCTGCTGTGCGTCTAATTTTTCGAATCCGACGCAAAACTGATAGTTAATTGTAACTTTAAGGGCCTGGTAATGACGATGGAACACTCAAATTGCGTCGAAATTCAATACATCGTCCTCCAGCCGAATTGTCTCCAAGGGGATATTTCTGCTTCGGGCACCTTTTGGACCGTCTGCTCTGTGTCTAGATTTTTGAATCCGACGCAAAACTAATGGTTAATTGTAACGTTCATGGCCTCCTAATGACGATGAAACACTCAAATTGCGTCGTGATTCAATACATCGACCTCCAACCGACTTGTCTCCAAGCGGATATTGCTGATTCATGCACCATATGGTCCGTCTCCTGTGAGTCTAGATCTTCGTATTCGACGCAAAACTGATAATTACTTGTAACTTTCAGGACCTCCAGCCGATTTGTCTCCAAGGTGATATTGCTGCCTCGGGCACCATATGGTCTTTCTCCTGTGAGTCTAGATTTTCGAATCCGATGCGAAACTGATAGTTAATTGTAACGCTCAGGGTCTCCTAATGACGATGGAGCACACAAATTGCGTCGAGATTCAATACATCGTCCTCCAGCCGACTAGCCTCCAAGGGTCTATTACTGCCTGTGGCACCTTATGGTCGTTCTCCTGTGGGTCTAGACTTGCGAATCCCACGCAAATCTGATAGTTAATGGTATCGTTCAGGACCTCCAAATGACGATGGAACACTCAAATCGCGTCGAGATTCAATACATCGTCCTCTAGACGATTTGTCTGCAAGGGGATTTTACTGCCTCGGGCACCTTATGGTCGTTCTCCAGTGAGTCTAGATTATCAAATCCGACGCAAAACTGATAGTTAATTGTTACGTTTAGGGTCTCCTAATGACGATGGAACACTCAAATTTCGTCGCGATTCAATACATCGTCCTCCAGCGGACTTGTGTCCTAGGGGATCTTCTTGCTCGAGCACCTTATGGTCGTTCTCCTGTGAGAATAGATTTTTGAATCCGACGCAAAACTGATAGTTAATTGTAAAGTTCAGGGCCTCCTAATGGCGATGGAACACTCAAATGGCGTCGAGATTCAATACATCGTCATTTAGCCGACTTGTCTCCAAGGGTCTATTGCTGCCTCTGGAATCTAATGATCGTCTTCCTGTGAGTCTAGATTTACGAATCCGACGCAAAATTGACAGTTAATTGAAACGTTCAGGGCCTCCTAATGACGATGGAACACTCAAATTGCGGCCCGATTCAATACATCGTCCTCCAGCCGAAATGTCTCCTAGGGGATATTCCTGCCTCGTGCACCTTATGGTCGTTCTCCTGTGAGTCTAGATTTTCGAATCCGACGCAAAACTGATAGTTCATTCTTACGCTAATGGCCTCCTAATGACGATGGAACACTCAAATTGCGTCGAGATTCAATACATCGTCCTGCAGCCGACTTGTCTCGTAGGGAATATAGCTGCCTCGGGCACCTTATGGTCGTTCTCCTGTGAGTCTAGATTTTCGAATCCGACGCAAAACTGATAGTTAATTGTTACGTTCATGGCCTCCTATTGACGATGGAACACTCAAATTGCGTCGAGATTCAATACGTCGTCCTCCATCCGACTTGTCTCCTAGGGGACATTCCTGCCTCGGGCACCTTATGGTCGTTCTCCTGTGAGTCTAGATTTTCGAATCCGACGCAAAACTGATAGTTAATTCTTATGCTAATGGCCTCCTACTGACGATGGAACACTCAAATTGCGTCGAGATTCAGTACATCTTCCTCCAGCCGACTTGTCTCCAAGGTGATATTGCTGCCTCGGGCACCTTATGGTCGCCTTAAAATGAGTATAGATTTTCGAATCTGACGCAAAACTGACAGTTAAAAATTAACGTTCAGGGCCGCCTAATGACGTTGGAACACTCAAATTGCGTCGAGATTCAATACATCGTCCTTCAGCCGACTTGACTCCAAGGGTCTATTGCTGCCTCGGGTACCTTATTGTCGTTCTCCTGTGAGTCTAGATTTTCGAAGCCGACGCAAAACTGATAGTTAGTTGTAACGTTCATGGCCTCCTAATGACGATGGAACACTCAAATTGCGTCGAGATTCACTACATCGTCATCCATCCGACTTGTCTCCTAGGGGATATTCTTGCCTCGTTCAACTTATGGTCGTTCTCCTGTGAGTCTAGATTTTCGAATCCGACGCAAAACTGATAGTTAATTGTTACGTACATGGCCTCCTAATGACGATGGAACACTCAAATTGCGTCGAGATTCAATACTTCGTCATTCTGCCGACTTGTCTCCAAGGGTCTATTGGTGCCTCGGGGTTCTTATGGTCGTCCTCCTGTGAGTCTAGATTTACGAATCCGACGCAAATTTGACAGTTAATTGTAACGTTCAGGGCCTCCCAATGACGATGGATCACTCAAATTGCTTCGCGATTCAATACATCGTCCTCCAGCCGAATTGTCTCCATGGGTCTACTGCTATCTCGCTCACTTTATGGTCGACCTCCTGTGAGTCCAGATATTCGAATTCGACGCAAAACGGACTGCTAATTGTAACATTCAGAGTCACCAAATGACGATGGAACACTCAAATTGGATCGAGATACAATACATCGTCCTCCAGCCAACTTGACTCCAAGGGGACATTGCTGCCTCAGGCACCAATTGGCCCGTCTCCTGTGAGTCTAGTATTTCGAATCCGATGGGATATTGATAGTTAATTGTAACATTCAGGGCCACCTAATGACGATGGAACACTCAAATTGCGTCGAGATTCAATACATCGTCCTCCAGCCGAATTGTCTACAAGGGGATATTGCTGCATCGGACACCTCATGGTCCGTTTCCTGTGAGTCTAGATTTTCGAATCCGACGCAAAACTGTTGGTTAATTGTAACGTTCATGGCCTCCTAATAACGATGGAACACTCAAATTACGTCGAGATTCAATACATCGTCCTCCATCCTACTTGTCTCCTACGGGATATTCCTGCCTCGGGCACCTTATGGTCGTTCTCCTGTGAGCCTGTATTTTCGAAATCGACGCATAACTGATAATTAATTGTAACGTTCAGGGCCTCCTAATGACGCTGGAACACTCAAATTGCGTCGAGATTCAACACATCGTCCTTCAGCCGACTTGTCTCCAGGGGACTGTTGCTGCCACGGGCACCTTATGTTCCGTCGCCTGTGAGTCTACATTTTCGAATCGGACGCGAAACTGAGGGTAATTGTAACGTTCATGGCCTCCTAATGAGGATGCAACACTCAAAATGCGTCGAGATTCACTACATCGTCCTCCATCTGACTTGTCTCCTAGGGGATATTCCTGCCTCGGGCACCTTATGGTCGTTCTCCTGTGAGTCTAGATTTTCGAATCCGACGCAAAACTGATAGTTTATTCTTACGCTAATTGCTTCCTAATGACGATGGAACACTCAAATTGCGTCGAGATTCAATACATCGTCCTCCAGCCAACTTGTCTCGTAGGGCATATACCTGCCTCGGGCACGTTATAGTCGATCTCCTGTGAGTCTAGATTTTCGAATCCGACGCAAAACTGATAGTTAATTGTTACGTTCATGGCCTCCTAATGACGATGGAACACTCAAATTGCGTCGAGATTCTATACGTCGTCCTCCAGCCGACTTGTCTCCAAGGTGATATTGCTGCCTCAGGCACCATATGGTCCTTCTCCTGTGAGTCCAGATTTTCGAATCCGACGCGAAAATGATAGTTAATTGTAACGTTCAGCGCCACCTAATGACGATGGAACACTCAAATTGCGTCGAGATTCAATACATCGTCCACCAGCGGACTTGTCTCCTAGGGGATTTTCTTGCTCGGGCACCTTATGGTCGTTCTCCTGTGAGTATAGATTTTTGAATCCGACTCAAAGCTGATAGTTAATTGTAACGTTCAGGACCTCTTAATGACGAAGGAACACTCAAATTGCTTCGCGATTCAATACAACGTGCTCCAGCCGACCTGTCTCCATGGGTCTACTGCTATCTCGCTCACCTTATGGTCGTCCACCTGTGAGTCCAGATATTCGAATCCGACGCAAAACGGACTGCTAATTGTAACATTCAGAGTCAACAAATGACGATGGAACACTCAAATTGGATCGAGATACAATACATCGCCCTCAGCCAACTTGTCTCCAAGGGGACATTGCTGCCTCAGGCACCATATGGCCCGTCTCCTGAGAGTCTAGTATTTCGAATCCGACGGGATATTGATAGTTAATTGTAACATTCAGGGCCACCAAATGACGATGGAACACTCAAATTGCGTCGAGATTCAATACATCGTCCTCCAGCCGACTTGTCTACAAGGGGATATTGCTGCCTCGGACACCTTATGGTCCGTTTCCTGTCAGTCTAGACTTTCGAATCCGACGCAAAACTGTTGGTTAATTGTAACGTTCATGGCCTCCTAATAACGATGGAACAATCAAATTACGTCGAGATTCAATACATCGTCCTCCATCCTACTTGTCTCCTACGGGATATTCCTGCCTCGGGCACCTTATGGTCGTCCTCCTGTGAGTCTAGATTTTCGAATCCGACGCAAAACTGATAGTTAATTGTTACGTTCATGGCCTCCTAATGACGATGGAACACTCAAATTGCGTCGAGATTCAATACATCGTCCTTCAGCCGACTTGTCGCCAAGGGACTGTTGCTGCCTCGGGCACCTTATGGTCCGTCGCCTGTGAGTCTAAATTTTCGAATCGGACGCGAAACTTATGGTTAATTGTCACGTTCATGGCCTCCTAATGACGATGCAACACTCAAATTGCGTAGAGATTCACTACATCGTCCTCCAGCCGACTTGTCTCGTAGGGCATATACCTGCCTCGGGCACCTTATGGTCGTTCTCCTGTGAGTCTAGATTTTCGAGTCCGACGCAAAACTGATAGTTTATTCTTACGCTAATGGCCTCCTAATGACGATGGACCACTCAAATTGCGTCGAGATTCAATACATCGTCCTCCAGCCGACTTGTCTCGTAGGGCATATACCTGCCTCGGGCACCTTATGGTCGTTCTCCTGTGAGTCTAGATTTTCGAATCCGACGCAAAACTGATAGTTAATTGTTACGTTCATGGCCTCCTAATGACGATGGAACACTCAAATTGCGTCGAGATTCAATACATCGTCCTCCAGCGGACTCGTCTCCTAGGGGATTTTCTTGCTCGGGCACCTTATGGTCCTTCTCCTGTGAGTATAGATTTTTGAATCCGACTCAAAGCTGATAGTTAATTGTAACGTTCAGGACCTCTTAATGACGAAGGAACACTCAAATTGCGTTGAGATTCAATACATCGTCATTCAGCCGACTTGTCTCCAAGGGTCTATTGCTGCCTCTGGGATCTTATGATCGTCCTCCTGTGAGTCTAGATTTTCGAATCCGTCGCGAAACTGATAGTTAATTGTAACGTTCAGCGCCTCCTAATGACGATGGAACACTCAAATTGCGTCGAGATTCAATAAATCGTCCTCCAGCGGACTTGTCTCCTAGGGGATTTTCTTGCTCGGGCACCTTATGGTCGTTCTCCTGTGAGTATAGATTTTTGAATCCGACTCAAAGCTGATAGTTAATTGTAACGTTCAGGACCTCTTAATGACGAAGGAACACTCAAATTGCGTCGAGATTCAATACATCGTCATTCAGCCGACTTGCCTCCAAGGGTCTATTGCTGCCTCTGGGATCTTATGATCGTCCTCCTGTGAGTCTAGATTTTCGAATCCGACGCAAAATTGACAGTTAATTGTAACGTTCAGGGCCTCCTAATGACGATGGAACACTCAAATTGCGTCGAGATTCAATACATCGTCCTCCAGCCGACTTGTCTCCAAGGGGATATTGCAGCCTCGGGCACCTTATGGTCCGTCTCCTGTGAGTCTAGATTTTTGAATCCGACGCAAAACTGATGGTTAATTGTAACGTTCATCGCCTCCTAATGACGATGGAACACTCAAATTGCGTCGAGACTCAATACATCGTCCTCCAGCCGACTTGTCACCTAGGGGATATTCCTGCCTCCGGCACGTTATGGTCGTTCTCCTGTGAGTCTAGATTTTTGAATCCGACGCAAAACTGATAGTTAATTGTAACGTTCAGGTCCTCCTAATGACGATGGAACACACAAATTGCTTCGAGATTCAATACATCGTCATTCAGACGACTTGTCTCCAAGGGTCTATTGCTGCCTCGGGGATCTTATATTCGTCCTCCTGTGAGTCTAGATCTACGAATCCGACGCAAAATTGACAGTTTATTGTAACGTTCAGGTCTTCCTAATGACGATGGAACACACAAATTGCTTCGAGATTCAATACATCGTCATTCAGACGACTTGTCTCCAAGGGTCTATTGCTGCCTCGGGGATCTTATGGTCGTAATCCTGTGAGTCTAGATCTACGAATCCGACGCAAAATTGACAGTTTATTGTAACGTTCAGGGCCTCCTAATGACGATGGAACACTCAAATTGCGTCGAGATTCAATACATCGTCCTCCAGCCGACTTGTCTCCAAGGGGATATTGCAGCCTCGGGTACCTTCTTGTCCGTCTCCTGTGAGTCTAGATTTTCGAATCCGACGCAAGACTGATGGTTAATTGTAACGTTCATGGCTTCCTAATGACGATAGAACACTCAAATTGCGTCGAGATTCAATGCATCGTCCTCCATCCGACTTGTTTCCCAGGGGATATTCCTGCCTCGGGCACCTAATGGTCGTTCTCCTGTGAGTCTAGATTTTCGAATCCGACGCAAAACTGACAGTTAATTGTCACGTTCATGGCCTCCTAATGACGATGGAACACTCAAATTGCGCCGAGATTCAATACATCGTCCTCCATCCGACTTGTCTCCAAGGTGATATTGCTGCCTCGGGCACCGTATGGTCCTTCTCAAGTGAGTCTAGATTTTCGAATCCGACGCGAAACTGGTAGTTAATTGTAACGTACAGGGCCTCCTAATGACGATGGAACACTCAAATTGCGTCGAGATTCAATACATCGTCCCCCAGCCGTCTTGTCTCCAAGGGGATATTGCTGCCTCGTCGTTCTTCTGTGAGTCAAGATTTTCGAATCCGACGCGAAACTGATAGTTGATTTTTACTTTCAGGGCCTCCTAATGACGATGGAACACTCTAATTGCGTCGAGATTCAATACATCGTCATTCAGCCGTCTTGTCTCCAAGGGTCTATTGCTCCTCGGGCACCTTATGGTTGTTCTCCTGTGAGTAGATTTTCGAATCCGACGCAAAACTGATAGTTAATTGTAACGTTCAGGGCCGCCTAATGACGATGGAACATTCAAATTGCGTCGAGATTCAATACATCGTCCTCCAGGCGACTTGTCTCCAAGGGTCTGTTGCAGCCTCGGGCACCTTATGGTCGTTCTCCTGTGAGTCTAGATTTTCGAATCCGACACGAAACTGATAATTAATTGTAACGCTCATCGCCTCCTAATGACAATGGAACACTCAAATTGCGTCGAGATTCAATACATCGTACTCCATCCGACTTGTCTCCAAGGGGAAATTGCTGCCTCGGGTACCATATGGTCCTTCACCTGTGAGTCTAGATTTTCGAGTTCGACGCAAAACTGATAGTTAATTGTAACGTTCAGCGCCTCCTAATGACGATGGATCACTCAAATTACCTGCAGATTCAATACATCGTCCTCCAGCCGACTTGTCTCCAAGGGGATATTGCAGCCTCGGGCACCTTATGGTCCGTCTCCTGTGAGTCTAGATTTTTGAATCCGACGCAAAACTGAAGGTTAATTGTAACGTTCATCGCCTCCTAATGACGATGGAACACTCAAATTGCGTCGAGACTCAATACATCGTCCTCCAGCCGACTTGTCACCTAGGGGATAGTCCTGCCTCGGGCACATTATGGTCGTTCTCCTGTGAGTCTATATTTTTGAATCCGACGCAAAACTGATAGTTAATTGTAACGTTCAGGTCCTCCTACAGACGATGGAACACACAAATTGCTTCGAGATTCAAAACATCGTCATTCAGACGACTTGTCTCCAAGGGTCTATTGCTGCCTCGGGGATCTTATGGTCGTCCTCCTGTGAGACTAGATTTACGAATCCGACGCAAAATTGACAGTTTATTGTAACGTTCAGGTTCTCCTAATGACGATGGAACACTCAAATTGCGTCGCGATTCAATACATCGTTCTCGAGCCGACTTGTCTCCATGGGTCTACTGCTATCTCGCTCACCTTATGGTCGTTCTCCTGCGAGTCCAGATATTCGAATCCGACGCAAAACGGACTGCTAATTGTAACATTCAGAGCCTCCAAATGACGATGGAACACTCAAATTGCGTCGAGACTCAATACATCGTCCTCCAGCCGACTTGTCACCTAGGGGATATTCCTGCCTCGGGCACATTATGGTCGTTCTCCTGTGAGTCTATATTTTTGAATCCGACGCAAAACTGATAGTTAATTGTAACGTTCAGGTCCTCCTAATGACGATAGAACACTCAAATTGCGTCGAGATTCAATGCATCGTCCTCCATCCGACTTGTTTCCCAGGGGATATTCCTGCCTCGGGCACCTTATGGTCGTTCTCCTGTGAGTCTAGATTTTCGAATCCGACGCTAATCTGATAGTTAATTGTAACGTACAGGGCCTCCTAATGACGATGGAACGCTCAAATTGCGTCGAGATTCAATATATGGTCCTCCAGGCGACTTGTCTCCAAGGGTCTATTCCAGCCTCAGCACCTTATGGTCGTGCTCCTGTGAGTCTAGATTATCGAATCCGACGCGAAACTGATAGTTAAAAGTAACGTTCAGCGCCTCCTGATGACGATGGAACACTCAAATTGCGTCGAGATTCAATACATCGTACTCCATCCGACTTGTCCCCTAGGCGATATTCCTGCCTCGGCCACCTTATGGTCGTTGTCCTGTGAGTCTAGATTTTCGAATCCGACGCAAAACTGATAGTTAATTAAAACGTTCAGGGCCTCCTAATGACGTTGGAACACACAAATTGCGCCGAGATTCAATACATCGTCCTCCATCCGACTTGTCTCCAAGGTGATAATGCTGCCACGGGCACCATATGGCCCTTCTCCTGTGAGTCTAGATTTTCGAATCCGACGCAAAACTGATGGTTAATTGTAACGTTCATGGCCTCCTAATGACGATAGAACACTCAAATTGCGTCGAGATTCAATGCATCGTCCTCCATCCGACATGTTTCCCAGGGGATATTCCTGCCTCGGGCACCTTATGGTCGTTCTCCTGTGAGTCTAGATTTTCGAATCAGACGCAAAACTGATAGTTAATTGTCACGTTCACGGCCTCCTAATGACGATAGAACACTCAAATTGCGTCGAGATTCAATGCATCGTCCTCCATCCGACATGTTTCCCAGGGGATATTCCTGCCTCGGGCACCTTATGGTCGTTCTCCTGTGAGTCTAGATTTTCGAATCAGACGCAAAACTGATAGTTAATTGTCACGTTCACGGCCTCCTAATGACGATGGAACACTCAAATTGCGCCGAGATTCAATACATCGTCCTCCATCCGACTTGTCTCCAAGGTGATAATGCTGCCACGGGCACCATATGGTCATCCTCCTGTGAGTCTAGATTTTCGAATCCGACGCAAAACTGATAGTTAATTGTAACGTACAGGGCCCCCTAATGACGATGGAACACTCAAATTGCGTCGAGAATCAATACATCGTCATTCAGCCGACTTGTCTCCAGCGGTCTATTGCTGCCTCGGGCACCTTATGGTCGTTCTCCTGTGAGTCTAGATTTTCAAATACCACGCAAATCTGATAGTTAGTTGTAACGTTCAGTGCCTCCTAATGACGATGGAACGCTAAAATTGCGTCGAGATTCAATATATCGTCCTCCAGGCGACTTATCTCCAAGGGTCTATTGCAGCCTCGGGCACCTTATGGTCGTACTCCTGTGAGTCTAGATTATCGAATCCGAAGCTAAACTGATAGTTAATTGTAACGTACAGGGCCTACTAATGACGATGGAACACTCAAATTGCGTCGAGATTCAATACATCGTCCCCCAGCCGACTTGTCTCCAAGGGGATATTGCTGCCTCGTCGTTCTTCTGTGAGTCTAGAATTTCGAATCCGACGCGAAACTGATAGTTAATTGTTACTTTCAGGGCCTCCTAATGACGATGGAACACTCTAATTGCGTCGAGATTCAATACATCGTCATTCAGCCGACTTGTCTCCAAGGGTCTATTGCTCCTCGGGCACCTTATGGTTGTTCTCCTGTGAGTAAATTTTCGAATCCGACACAAAACTGATAGTTAATTGTAACGTTCAGGGCCTCCTAATGACGATGGAACATTCAAATTGCGTCGAGATTCAATACATCGTCCTCCAGCCCACTTGTCTCCAAGGGGATATTGCTGCCTCGGACACCATATGGTCCTTCTCCTGTGAGTCTAGATTTTCGAATCCGACACGAAACTGGTAGTTAAATGTAACGTTCAGCGCCTCCTAATGACGATAGAACACTCAAATTGCGTCAAGATTCAATACATCGTCCTCCAGCCAACTTGTCTCCAAGGGGATATTGCTGCGTCGGGCAGCAATGGTCCGTCTCCTGTGAGTCAAGATTTTAAAATCCGACGCAAAAATGATAGTTAATTGCGTTCATGGCCTCCTAATGACAATGGAACTCTCAAATTGCGTCGAGATTCAATACATCGTCTTCCAGCCGACTTGTCTCCAAGGGGATATTGCTGCCTCGGGCACCACATGGTCCGTCACCTGTGAGTTTAGATTTTCGGAACCGACGCGGAACTGATAGTTAATTGTAACGTTCAGGGCGTCCTAATGACGATGCAACACTCAAATTGCGTCGAGATTCAATACATCGTCCTCCAGCCGACTTGTCTCCAAGGGTCTATTGCTGCCTCTGGCACCTTATGGTCGTTCTCCTGTGAGTCTAGATTTTAGAACGCGACGCATAACTGATAGTTAATTGTAACGTTCAGCGCCTCCTAATGACGATGGAACACTCCAATTGCGACGAGATTTAATACATCGTGAACCAGCCGACTTGTCTCCTAAGGGATATTCCTGCCTCAGCCACCTTGTGGTCGTTCTCCTGTGAGTCTAGATTTTCGAATCCGACGCAAACCTGACAGTTAATTGTAACGTTTAGGGCCTCCTAATGACAATGGAACTCTCAAATTGCGTCGAGATTCAATACATCGTCTTCCAGCCGACTTGTCTCCAAGGGGATATTCCTGCCTAGGACACCATATGTTCCGTCTCCTGTGAGTCTAGATTTTCGAATCCGACGCAAAACTGTTGGTTAATTGTAACGCTCATGGCCTCCTAATAACGTTGGATCACTCATATTGCGTCGAGATTCAATACATCGTACGCCATCCGACTTGTCTCCTAGGCGATATTCCTGCCTCGGGCACCTTATGGTCGTTGTCCTGTGAGTCTAGTTTTTCGAATCCGTCCCCCAAATGATAGTTAATTGTTACGTTCATGGCCCCCTAATAACGATGGAACACTCAAATTGCATCGAGATTCAATACATCGTCATTCAGCCGACTTGTCTCCGAGGGTCTATTGCTTCCTCGGGGATCTTATGGTCGTCCGCCTGTGAGTCTAGATTTACGAATCCGACGCACAATTGACAGTTAATTGTAACGTTCAGGGCCTCCTAATGACGATGGAACACTCAATTTGCGTCGAGATTCAATGCATCGTCCTCCATCCGACATGTTTCCCAGGGGATATTCCTGCCTCGGGCACCTTATGGTCGTTCTCCTGTGAGTCTAGATTTTCGAATCAGACGCAAAACTGATAGTTAATTGTCACGTTCACGGCCTCCTAATGACGATGGAACACTCAAATTGCGCCGAGATTCAATACATCGTCCTCCATCCGACTTGTCTCCAAGGTGATAATGCTGCCACGGGCACCATATGGTCATCCTCCTGTGAGTCTAGATTTTCGAATCCGACGCAAAACTGATAGTTAATTGTAACGTACAGGGCCCCCTAATGACGATGGAACACTCAAATTGCGTCGAGAATCAATACATCGTCATTCAGCCGACTTGTCTCCAGCGGTCTATTGCTGCCTCGGCACCTTGTGTGTCGTTCTCCTGTGAGTCTAGATTTTCAAATACCACGCAAATCTGATAGTTAGTTGTAACGTTCAGTGCCTCCTAATGACGATGGAACGCTAAAATTGCGTCGAGATTCAATATATCGTCCTCCAGGCGACTTATCTCCAAGGGTCTATTGCAGCCTCGGGCACCTTATGGTCGTACTCCTGTGAGTCTAGATTATCGAATCCGAAGCTAAACTGATAGTTAATTGTAACGTACAGGGCTCACTAATGACGATGGAACACTCAAATTGCGTCGAGATTCAATACATCGTCCCCCAGCCGACTTGTCTCCAAGGGGATATTGCTGCCTCGTCGTTCTTCTGTGAGTCTAGAATTTCGAATCCGACGCGAAACTGATAGTTAATTGTTACTTTCAGGGCCTCCTAATGACGATGGAACACTCTAATTGCGTCGAGATTCAATACATCGTCATTCAGCCGACTTGTCTCCAAGGGTCTATTGCTCCTCGGGCACCTTATGGTTGTTCTCCTGTGAGTAAATTTTCGAATCCGACACAAAACTGATAGTTAATTGTAACGTTCAGGGCCTCCTAATGACGATGGAACATTCAAATTGCGTCGAGATTCAATACATCGTCCTCCAGCCCACTTGTCTCCAAGGGGATATTGCTGCCTCGGACACCATATGGTCCTTCTCCTGTGAGTCTAGATTTTCGAATCCGACACGAAACTGGTAGTTAAATGTAACGTTCAGCGCCTCCTAATGACGATAGAACACTCAAATTGCGTCAAGATTCAATACATCGTCCTCCAGCCAACTTGTCTCCAAGGGGATATTGCTGCGTCGGGCAGCAATGGTCCGTCTCCTGTGAGTCAAGATTTTAAAATCCGACGCAAAAATGATAGTTAATTGCGTTCATGGCCTCCTAATGACAATGGAACTCTCAAATTGCGTCGAGATTCAATACATCGTCTTCCAGCCGACTTGTCTCCAAGGGGATATTGCTGCCTCGGGCACCACATGGTCCGTCACCTGTGACTTTAGATTTTCGGAACCGACGCGGAACTGATAGTTAATTGTAACGTTCAGGGCGTCCTAATGACGATGCAACACTCAAATTGCGTCGAGATTCAATACATCGTCCTCCAGCCGACTTGTCTCCAAGGGTCTATTGCTGCCTCTGGCACCTTATGGTCGTTCTCCTGTGAGTCTAGATTTTAGAACGCGACGCATAACTGATAGTTAAATGTAACGTTCAGCGCCTCCTAATGACGATGGAACACTCCAATTGCGACGAGATTTAATACATCGTGAACCAGCCGACTTGTCTCCTAAGGGATATTCCTGCCTCAGCCACCTTGTGGTCGTTCTCCTGTGAGTCTAGATTTTCGAATCCGACGCAAACCTGACAGTTAATTGTAACGTTTAGGGCCTCCTAATGACAATGGAACTCTCAAATTGCGTCGAGATTCAATACATCGTCTTCCAGCCGACTTGTCTCCAAGGGGATATTCCTGCCTAGGACACCATATGTTCCGTCTCCTGTGAGTCTAGATTTTCGAATCCGACGCAAAACTGTTGGTTAATTGTAACGCTCATGGCCTCCTAATAACGTTGGATCACTCATATTGCGTCGAGATTCAATACATCGTACGCCATCCGACTTGTCTCCTAGGCGATATTCCTGCCTCGGGCACCTTATGGTCGTTGTCCTGTGAGTCTAGTTTTTCGAATCCGTCCCCCAAATGATAGTTAATTGTTACGTTCATGGCCCCCTAATAACGATGGAACACTCAAATTGCATCGAGATTCAATACATCGTCATTCAGCCGACTTGTCTCCGAGGGTCTATTGCTTCCTCGGGGATCTTATGGTCGTCCGCCTGTGAGTCTAGATTTACGAATCCGACGCACAATTGACAGTTAATTGTAACGTTCAGGGCCTCCTAATGACGATGGAACACTCAATTTGCGTCGAGATTCAATACATCGTCCTCCAGCCGACTTGTCTCCAAGGGGATATTGCTGCCTCGGGTACCATATGGTCCTGCTCCTGTGCGTCTAGATTTTCGAGTCCGACGCAAAACTGATAATTAATTGTAACGTTCAGCGCCTCCTAATGACGATGGAACACTCAAATTACCTCCAGATTCAATACATCGTCCTCCAGCCGACTTGTCTCCAAGGGGATATTGCTGGCTCGGGCACCTTATGGTCCATCTCCTGTGAGTCTAGATTTTTGAATCCGACGCAAAACTGATGGTTAATTGTAACGTTCATCGCCTCCTAATGACGATGGAACACTCAAATTGCGTCGAGACTCAATACATCGTCCTCCAGCCGACTTGTCACCTAGGGGATATTCCTGCATCCTGCACCTTATGGTCGATCTCCTGTGAGTCTAGATTTTTCAATCCGACGCAAAACTGATAGTTAATTGTAACGTTGAGGTCCTCCTAATGACTATGGAACACACAAATTGCTTCGAGATTCAATACATCGTCATTCAGACGACTTGTCTCCAGCGGTCTATTGCTGCCTCGGGCACCTTATGATCGTTCTCCTGGAAGTCTAGATTTTCAAATACCACGCAAATCTGATAGTTAATTGTAACGTTCAGCGCCTCCCAATGACGATGGAACACTCAAATTACCTCAAGATTCAATACATCGTCCTCCATCTGACTTGCCTCGTAGGGTATATTGCTGCCTCGGGCACCATATGGTCCGTCTCTAGTGAGTCTAGATTTTCGAATCCGACGCGAAACTGTTAGTTAATTGTAACTTTCAGGGCCTCCTAATGACGAAGGAACACTCAAACTGCGTCGAGATTCAATACATCGTCATTCAGCCGACTTGTATCCTGGGTCTATTGCTCCTCAGGCACCTTATGGTTGTTCTCCTGTGAGTAGATTTTCGAATACGACGCAAAACTGATAGATAATTGTAACGTACAGGGACTCCTAATGACGATGGAACACTCAAATTGCGTCGAGATTCAATACATCGTCCTTCAGCCGACTCGTCTCCAAGGGTCTATTGCTGCCTCGGGCACCTTATGATCGTTCTCCTGTGAGTCTAGATTTTCGAATCCGACGCAAAACGGATAGCTAATTGTAACGTCATGGCCTCCTAATGACGATGGAACACTCATATTGCGTCGAGATTCAATATATCGTCCTCCAACCGACTTGTCTCCAAGGGGATATTGCTGCCTCGGGCACCATATGGTCCGTCTCCTGTGAGTCTAGATTTTCCAATCCGACGCGAGACGATTGTAACGTTCAGGGCCTCCTAATGACGATGGAACACTCAAATTGCGTCGAGATTCAATACATCGTCCTTCAGCCGACTTGTCTCCAAGGGTCTATTGTTGCCTCGGGCACCTTATGGTCGTTCTCCTGTGAGTCTAGATTTTCAAATCCGACGCAAAACTGATAGTTAATTGTAACGTTTAGGACCTCCTAATGACGATGGAACACTCAAATTGCTTCGAGATTCAATACATCTTCCTCCAGCCGTCTTGTCTCCAAGGGGAAATTGCTGCCTCGGGCACCATATGGTTCGTCACCTGTGAGTTTAGATTTTCGAATCCGACGCAAAACTAATAGTTAATTGTAACGTTCAGGGCCTCGTAATGACGATGGAACACTCAATTGCGTCGAGATTCAATACATCGTCCTCCAGCCGATATGTCTCCAAGGGGATATTGCTGCCTCGGGCACCATATGGTCCGTCTCCTGTGAGTGTAGATTTTCGAATCCGACGCGAGGCTGATACTTAATTGTAACGTTCAGGCCCTCCTAATGACGAAGGAACACTCAAAATACGTCGAGATTCAATACATCGTCCTTCAGCCGACTTGTCTCCAAGGGTCTATTGCTGCCTCGGGCACCATATGGTCCGTCTCCTGTGAGTGTAGATTTTCGAATCCGACGCGAGACTGATACTTAATTGTAACGTTCAGGCCCTCCTAATGACGAAGGAACACTCAAAATACGTCGAGATTCAATACATCGTCCTTCAGTCGACTTGTCTCCAAGGGTCTAATGCTGCCACGGGCACCTTATGGTCGTTCTACTGTGAGTTTAGATTTTCGAATCCGACGCAAAACTGATAGTTAATTGTAACGTCCAGGGCCTCCTAATGACGATGGAACACTCAAATTGCGTCGAGATTCAATACATCGTCCTCCAGCCAACTTGTCGCGAAGGGTATATTGCTGCCTCGGGCACCTATATGGTACGTCTCCTGTGAGCCCAGATTTTAGAATCTGACGCAAAACTGTTAGTTATGTGTGACGATCAGGGCCTCCTAATGACGATGGAACACACAAATTGCGTCGAGATTCAATACATCGTCATCCAGCCGACTTGTCTCCAAGTGGATATTGCTGCCTCAGGCACCTTATCGTCGTTCTCCTGTGAGTTTAGATTTTCGAATCCGACGCATAACTGATAGTTAATTGTAACTTTCAGGGCCTCCTAATGACGACGGAACACTCAAATTGCGTCGAGATTCAATACATCGTCCTTCAGCCGACTTGTATCCAAAGGTCTATTGCTGCATCGGGCACCTTATGGTCGTCCACCTGTGAGTCTAGATTTTCGAATCCGACGCAAAACTGATAATTAATTGTAACGTTCAGGGCCTCCTAATGACGATGGAACACTCAAATTGCGTCGAGATTCAATACATCGTCCTCCAGCCGACTTGTCTCCAAGGGTATATTGCTGCCTCGGGCACCTATATGGTACGTCTCCTATGAGCCTAGATTTTCGAATCTGACGCAAAACTGTTAGTTAATTGTGACGATCAGGGCCTCCTAATGGCGATGGAACACTCAAATTGCGTCGAGATTCAATACATCGTCATCCAGCCGACTTGTCTCCAAGTGGATATTGCTGGCTCAGGCACCTTATGGTCGTTCTCCTGTGAGTTTAGATTTTCGAATCCGACGCATAACTGATAGTTAATTGTAACTTTCAGGGCCTCCTAATGACGACGGAACACTCAAATTGCGTCGAGATTCAATACATCGTCCTTCAGCCGACTTGTATCCAAAGGTCTATTGCTGCATCGGGCACATTATGGTCGTCCACCTGTGAGTCTAGATTTTCGAATCCGACGCTAAACTGATAATTAATTGTTACGTTCATGGCCTCCGAATGACGATGGAACACTCAAATTGCGTCGAGA
This sequence comes from Schistocerca americana, assembly GCF_021461395.2. Lineage (NCBI taxonomy): Eukaryota > Metazoa > Arthropoda > Insecta > Orthoptera > Acrididae > Schistocerca > Schistocerca americana. Next base: position 1,857,373 of record NW_025726236.1, on the reverse strand, counting down.
TTCAATACATCGTTATCCAGCCGACTTGTCTTCAAGGTGATATTGCTGCCTCGGACACCATATGGTCCTTCTCCTGTGAGTCTAGATTTTCGAATCAGACGCGAAACTGATATTTAATTGTAACGTTCAGGGCCTCCTAATGACGATGGACACTCAAATTGCATCGAGATTCAATGCATCGTCATTCAGCCGACTTGTCTCCAAGGGTCTATTGCTGCCGCAGGCACCTAATGGACGTTCTCCTGTGTGTCTAGATTTTCAAATCCCACGCAAATCTGATAGTTAATTGTAACGTTCAGGGCGTCCTAATGACGATGGATCACTCAAATTGCGTCGAGATTCAATTCATCGTCCTTCAACCGACTTGTCTCCAAGGGCATATTGGTTCCTCGGGCACCATATAGTCCGACTCCTGTGAGTCTAGATTTTCGAATCCGACGGGAAACTGATAGTTAATTGTCACGTTCAGGGACTCCTAATGACGATGGAACACTCAAATTGCGTCGAGATTCAATACATCGTCGTTCAGCCGACTCGTCTCCAAGGGTCTATTGGTACCTCGGGCACCTTATGATCGTTCTCCTGTGAGTCTAGATTTTCGAATTCGACGCAAAACGGATAGCTAATTGTAACGTTCAGGGCCTCCTAATGACGATGGAACACTCAAATTGCGTCGAGATTAAATATATTGTCCTCCAAACGACTTGTCTCCAGGGGGATATTGCTGCCTCGGGCAGCATATTGTCCGTCTCCTGTGAGTCTAGATTTTCCAATCCGACGCGAGACGATTGTAACGTTCAGGGCCTCCTAATGACGATGGAACACTCAAATTGCGTCGAGATTCAATACATCGTCCTCCAGCCGACTTGTCTCCAAAGGGGTATTGCTGCCTCGGGCACCGTATGTTCCATCTACTGTGAGTCTATATTTTCGAATCCGACGCGAAACTGATAGTTAATTGTAACGTTCAGGGCCTCCTAATAACGATGGAACAAACAAAATGCGTCGAGATTCAATACATCGTCCTTCAGCCGACATGTCTCCAAAGGTCTATTGCGGCTTCGGGCACCTTATGGTCGTCCTCCTGTGAGTCTAGATTTTCGAATCCGACTTAAAACTGATAGTTAATTGTAACTTTCAGGGCCTCCTAATGACGTTGGAACACTCAAATTGCGTCGAGATTCAATACATCGTCCTCCAGCCGACATGTCTCCAAGGGGATATTGCTGCCTCGGGCACCATATGGTCCGTCTCCTGTGAGTGTAGATTTTCGAATCCGACGCGAGACTGATACTTAATTGTAACGTTCAGGCCCTCCTAATGACGATGGAACACTCAAAAAGAGTCGAGATTCAATACATCGTCCTTCAGTCGACTTGTCTCCAAAGGTCTAATGCTGGCTCGGGCACCTTATGGTCGTTCTCCTGTGAGTTTAGATTTTCGAATCCGACGCAAAACTGATAGTTAATAGTAACGTCCAGGGCCTCCTAATGACGATGGAACACTCAAATTGCGTCGAGATACAATACATCGGCCACCAGCCGACTTGTTTCCAAGGGTCTATTGCTGCCTGTGGCACCTTCTCCTGTGAGTCTAGATTTTCGAATCCGACGCCAAACTGATGGTTAATTGTAACGTTCAGGGCATCGTAATGACGATGGAACACTCAAATTGCGTCGAGATTCAATACATCGTCCTCCAGCCGACTTGTCTCGAAGGGTATATTGCTGCCTCGGGCACCTATATGGTACGTCTCCTGTGAGCCTAGATTTTAGAATCTGACGCAAAACTGTTAGTTAATTGTGACGATCAGGGCCTCCTAATGACAATGGAACACACAAATTGCGTCGAGATTCAATACATCGTCATCCAGCCGACTTGTCTCCAAGTGGATATTGCTGCCTCAGGCACCTTATCGTCGTTCTCCTGTGAGTTTAGATTTTCGAATCCGACGCATAACTGATAGTTAATTGTAACTTTCAGGGCCTCGTAATGACGACGGAACACTCAAATTGCGTCGAGATTCAATACATCGTCCTTCAGCAGACTTGTATCCAAAGGTCTATTGCTGCATCGGGCACCTTATGGTCGTCCACCTGTGAGTCTAGATTTTCGAATCCGACGCAAAACTGATAATTAATTGTAACGTTCAGGGCCTCCTAATGACGATGGAACACTCAAATTGCGTCGAGGTCAATACATCGTCCTCCAGCCGACTTGTCTCCAAAGGGGTATTGCTGCCTCGGGCACCGTATGTTCCATCTACTGTGAGTCTATATTTTCGAATCCGACGCGAAACTGATAGTTAATTGTAACGTTCAGGGCCTCCTAATAACGATGGAACACTCAAAAAGAGTCGAGATTCAATACATCGTCCTTCAGTCGACTTGTCTCCAAAGGTCTAATGCTGCCTCGGGCACCTTATGGTCGTTCTCCTGTGAGTTTAGATTTTCGAATCCGACGCAAAACTGATAGTTAATAGTAACGTCCAGGGCCTCCTAATGACGATGGAACACTCAAATTGCGTCGAGATACAATACATCGGCCACCAGCCGACTTGTTTCCAAGGGTCTATTGCTGCCTGTGGCACCTTCTCCTGTGAGTCTAGATTTTCGAATCCGACGCCAAACTGATGGTTAATTGTAACGTTCAGGGCATCCTAATGACGATGGAACACTCAAATTGCGTCGAGATTCAATACATCGTCCTCCAGCCGACTTGTCTCGAAGGGTATATTGCTGCCTCGGGCACCTATATGGTACGTCTCCTGTGAGCCTAGATTTTACAATCTGACGCAAAACTGTTAGTTAATTGTGACGATCAGGGCCTCCTAATGACGATGGAACACACAAATTGCGTCGAGATTCAATACATCGTCATCCAGCCGACTTGTCTCCAAGTGGATATTGCTGCCTCAGGCACCTTATCGTCGTTCTCCTGTGAGTTTAGATTTTCGAATCCGACGCATAACTGATAGTTAATTGTAACTTTCAGGGCCTCCTAATGACGACGGAACCCTCAAATTGCGTCGAGATTCAATACATCGTCCTTCAGCAGACTTGTATCCAAAGGTCTATTGCTGCATCGGGCACCTTATGGTCGTCCACCTGTGAGTCTAGATTTTCGAATCCGACGCAAAACTGATAATTAATTGTAACGTTCAGGGCCTCCTAATGACGATGGAACACTCAAATTGCGTCGAGATTCAATACATCGTCCTCCAGCCGACTTGTCTCCAAAGGGGTATTGCTGCCTCGGGCACCGTATGTTCCATCTACTGTGAGTCTATATTTTCGAATCCGACGCGAAACGGATAGTTAATTGTAACGTTCAGGGCCTCCTAAAAACGATGGAACAAACAAAATGCGTCGAGATTCAATACATCGTAATTCAGCCGACATGTCTCCAAAGGTCTATTGCGGCTTCGGGCACCTTATGGTCGTCCTCCTGTGAGTCTAGATTTTCGAATCCGACTTAAAACTGATAGTTAATTGTAACGTTCAGGGCCTCCTAATGACGTTGGAACACTCAAATTGCGTCGAGATTCAATACATCGTCCTCTATCCGACTTGTCTCCAAGGGTCTATTGCTGCCTCGGGTACCTTATGGTCCGTCTCCTGTGAGTTTAGATTTTCGAATCCGTCGCATAACTGATAGTTAATCGTAACGTTCAGGGCCTCGTAATGACAATGGAACACTCAAATTGCGTCGAGATGCAATACATCGTCCTTCAGCCGACTTGTCTCAAAAGAACTATTGCTGCTTCGGGCACCTTATGGTCATCCTCCTGTGAGTCTAGATTTTTGAATCCAATGCGAAACTGATAGTAAATTGTAGCGCTCAGGGCCTCCTAATGACGATGGAACACTCAAATTGCGTCGAGATTCAATACATCGTCCTCCAGCCGACTTGTCTCCAAGGGGATATTGCTGCCTCGGGCACCTTATGGTCCGTCTTCTGTGATTCTAGATTTTCGAATCCGACGCGAAACTGTTAGTTAATTGTAACGTTCAGGGCCTCTTATTGACGATGGAACACTCAAATTGCGTCGAGATTCAATACATCGTGTTTCAGCCGACTTGTCTCAAAAGGACTATTGCTGCTTCGGGCACCTTATGGTCATCCTCCTGTGAGTCTAGATTTACGAATCCAATGCGAGACTGATAGTAAATTGTAACGTACAGGGCCTCCTAATGACGATGGAACACTCAAATTGCGTCGAGATTCAATACATCGTCCTCCAGCAGACTTGTCTCCAAGGGAATATTACTGCCTCGGGCACCTTATGGTCGTTCTCCTGTATGTCTACATTGTCGAATCCGACGCAAAACTGATAGTTAATTGAAACGTTCAGGGCCTCCTAATGATGATGGAACACACAAAATGCGTCGAGATTCGATACATCGTCCTCCAGCCGACTTGTCTCCAATGTGATATTGCTGCTTTGGGCACCATATGGTCTGTCTCCTGTGAGACTAGATTTCCGAATCCGACGCGAAACTGATAGTTAATTGTAACGTTCAGGGTCTCCTAATGACGATGGAACACTCAAATTTCGTCGAGATTCAATACATCGTCTTTCAGCCGACTTGTCTCGAAAGGTCTATTGCTGCTTCGGGCACCTTAAGAACGTCCTCCTGTGAGTCTAGATTTTCGAATCCGACGCAAAACTGATAGTTAATTGTAACTTTCAGGGCCTCCTAATGTTGATGGAACTCTCAAATTGCGTCGAGTTTCAGTACATCGTCCTCCAGCCGTCTTGTCTCCAAGGGGATATTGCTGCCTCGGGTACCGTATGGTAAGACTCGTGTGAGTCTAGATTTTCGAATCCGACGCGAAACTGATAGTTAATTGTAACGTTCGGGGCCTCCTAATGACGATGGAACACTCACATTGCGTCGAGATTCAATACATCGCCCTCCAGCGGACTTGTCTCCAAGGGGATATTGCTGCCTCGGGCACCTTATGGTCCGTCTCCTGTGAATTTAGATTCTCGAATCCGACGCATAACTGATAGTTAATCGTAACGTTCAGGGCCTCGTAATGACGATGGAACACTCAATTTGCGTCGAGATGCAATACATCGTCCTCCAGCCGTCTTGTCTCCAAGGAGATATTGCTGCCTCGGGTACCGTATGGTAAGACTCGTGTGAGTCTAGATTTTCGAATCCGACGCGAAACTGATAGTTAATTGTAATGTTCAGGGCCTCTTAATGGCGATGGAACACTCAAATTGCGTCGAGATTCAATACATCGTCCTCCAGCCGACTTGTCTCAAAAGGTCTATTGCTGCCTCGGGCACCTTATGGTCATCCTCCTGTGAGTCTAGATTTTCGAATCCAATGCGAAACTGATAGCAAATTGTAGCGCTCAGGGCCTCCTAATGACGATGGAACACTCAAATTGCGTCGAGATTCAATACATCGTCATCCAGCCGACTTGTCTCCAAGTGGATATTGCTGCCTCAGGCACCTTATGGTCGTTCTCCTGTGAGATTAGATTTTCGAATCCGACGCATAACTGATAGTTAATTGTAACTTGCAGGGGCTCCTAATGACGACGGAACACTCAAATTGCGTCGAGATTCAATACATCGTCCTTCAGCCGACATGTCTCCAAAGGTCTATTGCTGCTTCGGGCACCTTATGGTCGTCCTCCTGTGAGTCTAGATTTTCGAATCCGACTTAAAACTGATAGTTAATTGTAACTTTCAGGGCCTCCTAATGACGTTGGAACACTCAAATTGCGTCGAGATTCAATACATCGTCCTCCAGCCTACTTGTCTCCAAGGGGATATTGCTGATTCGGGCACCGTATGGTCCGACTCCTTTGAGCCTAGATTTTCGAATCCAACGCGAAACTGATAGTTAATTGTAACGTTCAGGGCCACCTAATGACGATGGAACACTCAAATTGCGTCGTGATACAATACATCGTCCTCCAGCGGACTTGTCTCCAAGGGGATATTATTGCCTCGGGCACCATATGGTCCGTCTCCTGTGAGCCTAGATTTTCGAATCCGACGCAAAACTGTTAGTTAATTGTGACGATCAGGGCCTCCTAATGACGATGGAACACTCAACATGCGTCGAGATTCAATACATCGTCCTCTATCCGACTTGTCTCCAAGGGTCTATTGCTGCCTCGGGTACCTTATGGTCCGTCTCCTGTCAGTTTAGATTTTCGAATCCGTCGCATAACTGATAGTTAATTGTAACTTTCAGGGCCTCCTAATGTTGATGGAACTCTCGAATTGCGTCGAGATTCAATACATCGTCCTCCAGCCGTCATGTCTCCAAGGGGATATTGCTGCCTCGGGCACCGTATGGTAAGAATCCTGTGAGTATAGATTTTCGAATCCGACGCGAAACTGATAGTTAATTGTAACGTTCGGGGCCTCCTAATGACGATGGAACACTCACATTGCGTCGAGATTCAATACATCGTCCTCAAGCGGACTTGTCTCCAAGGGGATATTGCTGCCTCGGGCACCTTATGGTCCGTCTCCTGTGAATTTAGATTCTCGAATCCGACGCATAACTGATAGTTAATCGTAACGTTCAGGGCCTCGTAATGACGATGGAACACTCAATTTGCGTCGAGATGCAATACATCGTCCTCCAGCCGACTTGTCTCCAAGGGGATATTGCTGCCTCGGGCACCTAATGGTCCGTCTTCTGTGGGTCTAGATTTTCGAATCCGACGCGAAACTGATAGTTAATTGTAACGTTCAGGGCCTCTTAATGGCGATGGAACACTCAAATTGCGTCGAGATTCAATACATCGTCCTGCAGCCGACTTGTCTCAAAAGGTCTATTGCTGCCTCGGGCACCTTATGGTCATCCTCCTGTGTTTCTAGATTGTCGAATCCGACGCAAAACTGATAGTTAATTGAAACGTTCATGGCCTCCTAATGAAGATGGAACACTCAAATTGCGTCGAGATGCAATACATCGTCCTTCAGCCGGCTTGTCTCAAAAGAACTATTGCTGCTTCGGGCACCTTATGGTCATCCTCCTGTGAGTCTAGATTTTCGAATCCAATGCGAAACTGACAGTAAATTGTAGCGTTCAGGGCCTCCTAATGACGATGGAACACTCAAATTGCGTCGAGATTCAATACATCGTCCTCCAGCAGACGTGTCTCCAAGGGTATATTGCTGCCTCGGGCACCTTATGGTCGTTCTCCTGTATGTCTAGATTGTCGAATCCGACGCAAAACTGATAGTTAATTGAAACGTACTGGGCCTCCTAATGACGATGGAACACTCAAATTGCGTCGAGATTCAATACATCGTCCTCCAGCCGACTTGTCTCCAAGGGGATATTGCTGTCTCCGGCACCGTATGGTCCGACTCCTGTGAGTCTAGATTTTCCAATCTGACTCAAAACCGATAGTTAATTGTAACGTTCATGGCATCCTAATGACGATGGAACACTCAAATTGCGTCGAGATTCAGTACATCGGCCACCAGCCGACTTGTCTCCAAGGGTCTATTCCTGCCTCGGGCACCATATGGTCTCACTCCTGTGAGTCTAGATTTTCGAATCCGACGCGAAAGTGATAGTTAATTGTAACGTTCAGGGCCTCCTAATGACGTTGGAACACTCAAATTGCGTCGAGATTCAATACATCGTCCTCTATCCGACTTGTCTCCAAGGGTCTATTGCTGCCTCGGGTACCTTATGGTCCGTCTCCTGTGAGTTTAGATTTTCGAATCCGTCGCATAACTGATAGTTAATCGTAACGTTCAGGGCCTCGTAATGACAATGGAACACTCAAATTGCGTCGAGATGCAATACATCGTCCTTCAGCCGACTTGTCTCAAAAGAACTATTGCTGCTTCGGGCACCTTATGGTCATCCTCCTGTGAGTCTACATTTTTGAATCCAATGCGAAACTGATAGTAAATTGTAGCGCTCAGGGCCTCCTAATGACGATGGAACACTCAAATTGCGTCGAGATTCAATACATCGTCCTCCAGCCGACTTGTCTCCAAGGGGATATTGCTGCCTCGGGCACCTTATGGTCCGTCTTCTGTGATTCTAGATTTTCGAATCCGACGCGAAACTGATAGTTAATTGAAACGTTCAGGGCTTCCTAATGACGATGGAACACTCAAATTGCGTCGAGATTCAATACATCGTCCTCCAGCGGACTTGTCTCCAAGGGGATATTGCTGCCTCGGGCACCTTATGGTCCGTCTCCTGTGACTTTAGATTTTCGAATCCGACGCATAACTGATAGTTAATTGTAACGTTCAGGGCCTCGTAATGACGATGGAACACTCAAATTGCGTCGAGATGCAATACATCGTCCTCCAGCCGACTTGTCTCCAAGGGGATATTGCTGCCTCGGGCTCCTTATGGTCCGTCTTCTGTGAGTCTAGATTTCCGATTCCGACGCATAACTGATAGTTAATCGTAACGTTCAGGGCCTCGTAATGACGATGGAACACTCAAATTGCGTCGAGATGCAATACATCGTCCTCCAGCAGACTTGTCTCCGAGGGGATATTGCTGCCTCGGGCACCTTATGGTCGAACTCCTGTATGTCTAGATTGTCGAATCCGACGCAAAACTCATAGTTACTTGTAACGTTCAGGGCTACCTAAAGCGATGGAACACTCAAATTGCGTCGAGATTCAATACATCGTCCTCCAGTCGACTTGTCTCCAAGGGTATATTGCTGCCTCGGGCACCATATGGTCTGCCTCCTGTGAGTCTAGATTTTCGAATCCGACGCGAAACTGATGGTTAATTGTAACGTTCAGGGCCTCCTAATAACGATGATACACTCAAATAGCGTCGAGATTCAATACATCGTCCTTCAGTCGACTTGTCTCCAAGGGTCTGTTGCTGCCTCGGGCACCCTATGGTCGTGCTCTTGTGAGTTTAGATTTTCGAATCCGACGCAAAACTGATAGTTAATTGTAACGTTCATGGCATCCTAATGACGATGGAACACTCAAATTGCGTCGAGATTAAATACATCGGCCACCAGCCGACTTGCCTCCAAGGGTCTATTGCTACCTCGGGCACCATATGGTCTCACTTCTGTGAGTCTAGGTTTTCGAATCCGACGCGAAACTGATAGTTGATAGTAACGTTTAGGGCATCCTACTGACGATGGAACTCTCAAATTACGTCGAGATTCAATACATCGTCCTCCAGCCGACTTGTCTCCAAGGGGATATTGCTGCCTCGGGCACCGTATGGTCCGACTCCTGTGGGTCTAGATTTTCGAATAAGACGCGAAACTGATAGTTAATTGTAACGTTCAGGGCCTCCTAATGACGATGGAACACTCAAATTGCGTCGAGATTCAATGCATCGTCCTCCAGCGGACTTGACTCCAAGGGGATATTGCTGCCTCGGGCACCATATGGTCCGTCTCCTGTGAGTTTAGATTTTCGAATCCGACGCATAACTGATAGTTAATCGTAACGTTCAGGGCCTCGTAATGACGATGGAACACTCAAATTGCGTCGATATTCAATACATCGGCCTCCAGCCGACTTGTCTTCAAGGGTCTATTGCTGCCTGTGATACCTAATGTTCTTTCTCCTATGAGCCTAGATTTTCGAATCTGACGCAAAAGTGCTAGTTAATTGTAACGTTCAGGGCCTCCTAATGACGATGGAACACTCAAATTGCGTCGAGATTCAATACATCGTCCTCCAGCGGACTTGTCTCCAAGGGTATATTGCTGCCTCGGGCACCTTATGGTCCGTCTCCTGTGACTTTAGATTTTCGAATCCGACGCATAACTGATAGTTAATTGTAACGTTCAGGGCCTCGTAATGACGATGGAACACTCAAATTGCGTCGAGATGCAATACATCGTCCTCCAGCCGACTTGTCTCCAAGAGGATATTGCTGCCTCGGGCTCCTTATGGTCCGTCTTCTGTGAGTCTAGATTTCCGAATCCGACGCATAAATGATAGTTAATCGTAACGTTCAGGGCCTCGTAATGACGATGGAACACTCAAATTGCGTCGAGATGCAATACATCGTCCTCCAGCAGACTTGTCTCCGAGGGGATATTGCTGCCTCGGGCACCTTATGGTCGAACTCCTGTATGTCTAGATTGTCGAATCCGACGCAAAACTCATAGTTACTTGCAACGTTCAGGGCTACCTAAAGCGATGGAACACTCAAATTGCGTCGAGATTCAATACATCGTCTTCCAGTCGACTTGTCTCCAAGGGTATATTGCAGCCTCGGGCACCATATGGTCTGCCTCCTGTGGGTCTAGATTTTCGAATCCGACGCGAAACTGATGGTTAATTGTAACGTTCAGGGCCTCCTAATGACGATGATACACTCAAATTGCGTCGAGATTCAATACATCGTCCTTCAGCCGACTTGTCTCCAAGGGTCTATTGCTGCGTCGTGCACCTGATTGTCATGCTCCTGTGAGCCTAGATTTTCGAATCCGACGCAAAACTGATAGTTAATTGTAACGTTCATGGCATCCTAATGACGATGGAACACACAAATTGCGTGGAGATTAAATACATCGGCCACCAGCCGACTTGCCTCCAAGGGTCTATTGCTACCTCGGGCACCATATGGTCTCACTTCTGTGAGTCTAGGTTTTCGAATCCGACGCGAAACTGATAGTTAATAGTAACGTTTAGGGCATCCTACTGACGATGGAACACTCAAATTACGTCGAGATTCAATACATCGTCCTCCAGCCGACTTGTCTCCAAGGGGATATTGCTGCCTCAGGCACCAAATGGTCTGTCTCCTGTGAGTCTAGACTTTCGAATCCGACGCGAAACTAATAGTTAATTGTAACGTTCAGGGCCTCCTAATGACGATAGAACACTCAAATTTCGTCGAGATTCAATACACAGTCCTTCAGCCGACTTGTCTCCAAGGGTCTATTGCTGCGTCGTGCACCGTATTGTCGTGCTCCTGTGAGCCTAGATTTTCGAATCCGACGCTACACTGATAGTTAATTGTAACGTTCATGGCATCCTAATGACGATGGAACACTCAAATTACGTCGAGATTCAATACATCGTCCTCCAGCCGACTTGTCTCCAAGGGGATATTGCTGCCTCGGGCACCAAATGGTCTGTCTCCTGTGAGTCTAGACTTTCGAATCCGACGCGAAACTAATAGTTAATTGTAACGTTCAGGGCCTCCTAATGACGATAGAACACTCAAATTTCGTCGAGATTCAATACATAGTCCTTCAGCCGACTTGTCTCCAAGGGTCTATTGCTGCCTCGGGCACCATGTGGTCTCACTCCTGTGAGTCTAGATTTTCGAATCCGACGCGAAACTGATAGTTAATTGTAACGTTCAGGGCATCCTAATGACGAAGGAACAGTCAAATTGCGTCGAGATTCAATACATCGTCCTTCAGCCGATTTGTCTCCAAAGGTCTATTGCTGCTTTGGGCATCTTATAGTCGTCCTCCTGTTAGTCTAGATTTTCGAATCCGACGCAAAACTGATAGTTAATAGTAACTTTCAGGGCCTCCTAATGACGATGGAACACTCAAATTGCGTCGAGATTCAATACATCGTCCTCCAGCGGACTTGTCTCCAAGGGTATATTGCTGCCTCGGGCACCATATGGACCGCCTCCTGTGAGCCTAGATTTTCGAATCCGACGCAAAACTGTTAGTTAATTTTGACGATGAGGGCCACATAATGACGATGGAACAATCAAATTGCGTCGAGTCTCAATACATCGTCCTCCAGCCGACTTGCCTCCAAGGGGATATTGCTGCCTCGGGCACCTTATGGTCGTCCTCCCGTAAGTTTAGATTTTTGAATCCGACGCATAACTGATAGTTAATTGAAACGTTCAGGGCCTCCTAATGACGAGGGGACACTCAAATTGCGTCGAGATTCAATACATCTTCCTCCAGCCGACTTGTCTCCAAGGGGATATTGTTGCCTCGGGCACCTTATAGTCCGTCTCCTGTGAGTCTAGATTTTCGAATCCGACGCAAAACTGATAGTTAATTGTGACGATCAGGTCCCCCTAATGACGATGGAACACTCGAATTGCGTCGAGATTCAATACATCGTCCTCCATCCGACTTGTCTCCAAGGGGATATTGCTACCTCGGGCAGCTTATGGTCGTTCTCCCGTGAGTTTAGATTTTCGAATCCGACGCATAACTGATAGTTAATTGTAACGTTCAGGGCCTCCGAATGACGATGAAACACTCAAATTTCGACGTGATTCAATACATCGTCCTCCAGCCGACTTGTCTCCAAGGGGATGCTGCTGCCTCGGGCACTATATGGTCTGTCTCCTGTGAGTCTAGATTTTCGAATGCGACGCGAAACTGATAGCTAATTGTAACGTTCAGGGCCTCCTAAGGACGATGGAACACTCAAATTGGGTCGAGATTGAATACATCGTCCTTCAGCCGGCTTGTCTCCAAGGGTCTATTGATGCCTCGGGCACCTTATGGTCGTTCTCCTGTGAGTCTAGATTTTTGAATCCGACGCAAAACTGATTGTTAATTGTAACGTTCAGGGCCTCCTAATGACGATGGAACACTCAAATTGCGTCGAGATTCAATATATCGTCCTTCAGCCGACTTTTCTCCAAGGGTCTATTGCTGCCTCGGGCACCTTATGGTCGTGCTCCTGTGAGCCTAGATTTTCGAATCCGACGCAAAACTGGCAGTTAATTGTAACGTTCAGGGCCTCCTAATGACGATGGAACACTCAAATTGCGTCGAGATTCAATACATCGTCCTTCAGCCGACTTGTCTCCAAAGGTCTATTGCTGCTTTGGGCACCTTGTGGTCGTCCTCCTGTTAGTCTAGATTTTCGAATCCGACGCAAAACTGATAGTTAATAGTAACTTTCAGGGCCTCCTAATGACGATGGAACACTCAAATTGAGTCGAGATTCAATACATCGTCCACCAGCCGACTTGTCTCCAAGGGGATATTGCTGCCTCGGGCACCGTATGGTCCGACTCCTGTGGGTCTAGATTTTCGAATCCGACGCGAAACTGATAGTTAATTGTAACGTTCAGGGCCTCCTAATGACGATGGAACACTCAAATTGCGTCGAGATTCAATACATCGTCCTCCAGCGGACTTGTCTCCAAGGGGATATTGCTGCCTCGGGCACCATATGATCCGTCTCCTGTGAGTTTAGATTTTCGAATCCGAAGCATAACTGATAGTTAATCGTAACGTTCAGGGCCTCGTAATGACGATGGAACACTCAAATTGCGTTGAGATGCAATACATCGTCCTCCAGCCGACTTGTCTCCAAGGGGATATTGCTGCCTCGGGCACCTTATGGTCCGTCTTCTGTGAGTCTAGGTTTTCGAATCCGACGCGAAACATAGTTAATTGTAACGTTCAGGGCCTCCTAATGACGATGGAACACTCAAATTGCGTCGAGATTCAATACATCGTCCTCCAGCGGACTTGTCTCCAAGGGGATATTGCTGCCTCGGGCACCATATGGTCCGTCTCCTGTGAGCCTAGATTTTCGAATCAGACGCAAAACTGTTAGTTAATTGTAACGTTCAGGGCCTCCTAATGACGATGGAACACTCAAATTGCGTCGAGATTCAATATATCGTCCTTCAGCTGACTTGTCTCCAAGGGTCTATTGCTGCCTGTGATACCTAATGTTCGTTCTCCTATGACCTTAGAATTTCGAATCTGACGCAAAAGTGCTAGTTAATTGTAACGTTCAGGGCCTCCTAATGACGATAGAACACTCAAATTGCGTCGAGATTCAATACATCGTCCTCCAGCGGACTTGTCTCCAAGGGGATATTGCTGCCTCGGGCACCATATGGTCCGACTCCTGTGAGCCTAGATTTTCGAGACGCAAAACTGTTAGTTAATTGTGAGGATGAGGGCCACCTAATGACGATGGAACAATCAAATTGCGTCGAGATTCAATACATCGTCCTCCAGCCGACTTGCCTCCAACTGGATATTGCTGCCTCGGGCACCTTATGGTCGTCCTCCCGTAAGTTTAGATTTTTGAATCCGACGCATAACTGATAGTTAATTGAAACGTTCAGAGCCTCCTAATGACGAGGGGACACTCAAATTGCGTCGAGATTCAATACATCTTCCTCCAGCCGACTTGTCTCCAAGGGGATATTGCTGCCTCGGGCACCTTATGGTCGTTCTCCTGTGAGTCTAGATTTTCGAATCCGACGCAAAACTGATTGTTAATTGAAACGTTCAGGGCCTCCTAATGACGATGGAACACTCAAATTTCGTCGAGATTCAATACATAGTCCTTCAGCCGACTTGTCTCCAAGGGTCTATTGCTGCGTCGTGCACCTTATTGTTGTGCTCCTGTGAGACTAGATTTTCGAATCCGACGCTACACTGATAGTTAATTGTAACGTTCATGGCATCCTAATGACGATGGAACACTCAAATTGCGTCGAGATTCAATACATCATACACCAGCAGACTTGTCTCCAAGGGTCTATTGCTGCCTCGGGCACCATGTGGTCTCACTCCTGTGAGTCTAGATCTTCGAATCCGACGCGAAACTGATAGTTAATTGTAACGTTCAGGGCATCCTAATGACGAAGGAACAGTCAAATTGCGTCGAGATTCAATACATCGTCCTTCAGCCGATTTGTCTCCAAAGGTCTATTGCTGCTTTGGGCATCTTATAGTCGTCCTCCTGTTAGTCTAGATTTTCGAATCCGAAGCAAAACTGATAGTTAATAGTAACTTTCAGGGCCTCTAAATGACGATGGAACACTCAAATTGAGTCGAGATTCAATACATCGTCCTCCAGCCGACTTGTCTCCAAGGGGATATTGCTGCCTCGGGCACCGTATGGTCCGACTCCTGTGGGTCTAGATTTTCGAATCCGACGCGAAACTGATAGTTAATTGTAACGTTCAGGGCCTCCTAATGACGATGGAACACTCAAATTGCGTCGAGATTCAATGCATCGTCCTCCAGCGGACTTGTCTCCAAGGGGATATTGCTGCCTCGGGCACCATATGGTCCGTCTCCTGTGAGTTTAGATTTTCGAATCCGACGCATAACTGATAGTTAATCGTAACGTTCAGGGCCTCGTAATGACGATGGAACACTCAAATTGCGTCGATATTCAATACATCGGCCTCCAGCCGACTTGTCTCCAAGGGTCTATTGCTGCCTGTGATACCTAATGTTCTTTCTCCTATGAGCCTAGATTTTCGAATCTGACGCAAAAGTGCTAGTTAATTGTAACGTTCAGGGCCTCCTAATGACGATGGAACACTCAAATTGCGTCAAAATTCAATACATCGTCCTCCAGCGGACTTGTCTCCAAGGGTGTATTGCTGCCTCGGGCACCATATGGAGCGCCTCCTGTGAGCCTAGATTTTCGAATCCGACGCAAAACTGTTACTTAATTGTGACGATGAGGGCCACCTAATGACGATGGAACAATCAAATTGCGTCGAGATTCAATACATCGTCCTCCAGCCGACTTGCCTCCAAGGGGATATTGCTGCCTCGGGCACCTTATGGTCGTCCTCCCGTAAGTTTAGATTTTTGAATCCGACGCATAACTGATAGTTAATTGAAACGTTCAGGGCCTCCTAATGACGAGGGGACACTCAAATTGCGTCGAGATTCAATACATCTTCCTCCAGCCGACTTGTCTCCAAGGGGATATTGTTGCCTCGGGCACCTTATAGTCCGTCTTCTGTGAGTCTAGATTTTCGAATCCGACGCAAAACTAATAGTTAATTGTGACGATCAGGTCCCCCTAATGACGATGGAACACTCGAATTGCGTCGAGATTCAATACATCGTCCTCCATCCGACTTGTCTCCAAGGGGATATTGCTACCTCGGGCAGCTTATGGTCGTTCTCCCGTGAGTTTAGATTTTCGAATCCGACGCATAACTGATAGTTAATTGTAACGTTCAGGGCCTCCTAATGACGATGGAACACTCAAATTTCGACGTGATTCAATACATCGTCCTCCAGCCGACTTGTCTCCAAGGGGATGCTGCTGCCTCGGGCACTATATGTTCTGTCTCCTGTGAGTCTAGATTTTCGAATGCGACGCGAAACTGATAGCTAATTGAAACGTTCAGGGCCTCCTAAGGACGATGGAACACTCAAATTGGGTCGAGATTGAATACATCGTCCTTCAGCCGGCTTGTCTCCAAGGGTCTATTGATGCCTCGGGCACCTTATGGTCGTTCTCCTGTGAGTCTAGATTTTTGAATCCGACGCAAAACTGATTGTTAATTGTAACGTTCAGGGCCTCCTAATGACGATGGAACACTCAAATTGCGTCGAGATTCAATATATCGTCCTTCAGCCGACTTTTCTCCAAGGGTCTATTGCTGCCTCGGGCACCTTATGGTCGTGCTCCTGTGAGCCTAGATTTTCGAATCCGACGCAAAACTGATAGTTAATTGTAACGTTCAGGGCCTCCTAATGACGATGGAACACTCAAATTGCGTCGAGATTCAATACATCGTCCTTCAGCCGACTTGTCTCCAAAGGTCTATTGCTGCTTTGGGCACCTTGTGGTCGTCCTCCTGTTAGTCTAGATTTTCGAATCCGACGTAAAACTGATAGTTAATAGTAACTTTCAGGGCCTCCTAATGACGATGGAACACTCAAATTGAGTCGAGATTCAATACATCGTCCTCCAGCCGACTTGTCTCCAAGGGGTATTGCTGCCTCGGGCACCGTATGGTCCGACTCCTGTGGGTCTAGATTTTCGAATCCGACGCGAAACTGATAGTTAATTGTAACGTTCAGGGCCTCTAAATGACGATGGAACACTCAAATTGCGTCGAGATTCAATACATCGTCCTCCAGCGGACTTGGCTCCAAGGGGATATTGCTGCCTCGGGCACCATATGATCCGTCTCCTGTGAGTTTAGATTTTCGAATCCGACGCATAACTGATAGTTAATCGTAACGTTCAGGGCCTCGTAATGACGATGGAACACTCAAATTGCGTTGAGATGCAATACATCGTCCTCCAGCCGACTTGTCTCCAAGGGGATATTGCTGCCTCGGGCACCTTTTGGTCCGTCTTCTGTGAGTCTAGGTTTTCGAATCCGACGCGAAACATTGTTAATTGTAACGTTCAGGGCCTCTTAATGACGATGGAACACTCAAATTGCGTCGATATTCAATACATCGGCCTCCAGCCGACTTGTCTCCAAGGGTCTATAGCTGCCTGTGATACCTAATGTTCGTTCTCCTATGAGCTTAGAATTTCGAATCTGACGCAAAAGTGCTAGTTAATTGTAACGTTCAGGGCCTCCTAATGACGATGGAACACTCAAATTGCGTCGAGATTCAATACATCGTCCTCCAGCGGACTTGTCTCCAAGGGGATATTGCTGCCTCGGGCACCATATGGTCCGTCTACTGTGAGCCTAGATTTTCGAATCAGACGCAAAACTGTTAGTTAATTGTAACGTTCAGGGCCTCCTAATGACGATGGAACACTCAAATTGCGTCGAGATTCAATATATCGTCCTTCAGCTGACTTGTCTCCAAGGGTCTATTGCTGCCTGTGATACCTAATGTTCGTTCTCCTATGACCTTAGAATTTCGAATCTGACGCAAAAGTGCTAGTTAATTGTAACGTTCAGGGCCTCCTAATGACGATAGAACACTCAAATTGCGTCGAGATTCAATACATCGTCCTCCAGCGGACTTGTCTCCAAGGGGATATTGCTGCCTCGGGCACCATATGGTCCGACTCCTGTGAGCCTAGATTTTCGAGACGCAAAACTGTTAGTTAATTGTGACGATGAGGGCCACCTAATGACGATGGAACAATCAAATTGCGTCGAGATTCAATACATCGTCCTCCAGCCGACTTGCCTCCAACTGGATATTGCTGCCTCGGGCACCTTATGGTCGTCCTCCCGTAAGTTTAGATTTTTGAATCCGACGCATAACTGATAGTTAATTGAATCGTTCAGAGCCTCCTAATGACGAGGGGACACTCAAATTGCGTCGAGATTCGATACATCTTCCTCCAGCCGACTTGTCTCCAAGGGGATATTGCTGCCTCGGGCACCTTATGGTCGTTCTCCTGTGAGTCTAGATTTTCGAATCCGACGCAAAACTGATTGTTAATTGAAACGTTCAGGGCCTCCTAATGACGATGGAAGACTCAAATTGCGTCGAGATTCAATATATCGTCCTTCAGCCGACTTGTCTCCAAGGGTCTATTGCTGCCTCGGGCACCTTATGGTCGTGCTCCTGTGAGCCTAGATTTTCGAATCCGACGCAAAACTGATAGTTAATTGTAACGTTCAGGGCATCCTAATGACGAAGGAACAGTCAAATTGCGTCGAGATTCAATACATCGTCCTTCAGCCGACTTGTCTCCAAAGGTCTATTGCTGCTTTGGGCACCTTGTGGTCGTCCTCCTGTTAGTCTAGATTTTCGAATCCGACGCAAAACTGATAGTTAATAGTAACTTTCAGGGCCTCCTAATGACGATGGAACACTCAAATTGAGTCGAGATTCAATACATCGTCCTCCAGCCGACTTGTCTCCAAGGGGATATTGCTGCCTCGGGCACCGTATGGTCCGACTCCTGTGGGTCTAGATTTTCGAATCCGACGCGAAACTGATAGTTAATTGTAACGTTCAGGGCCTCCTAATGACGATGGAACACTCAAATTGCGTCGAGATTCAATACATCGTCCTCCAGCGGACTTGTCTCCAAGGGGATATTGCTGCCTCGGGCACCATATGTTCCGTCTCCTGTGAGTTTAGATTTTCGAATCCGACGCATAACTGATAGTTAATCGTAACGTTCAGGGCCTCGTAATGACGATGGAACACTTAAATTGCGTTGAGATGCAATACATCGTCCTCCAGCCGACTTGTCTCCAAGGGGATATTGCTGCCTCGGGCACCTTATGGTCCGTCTTCTGTGAGTCTAGGTTTTCGAATCCGACGCGAAACATAGTTAATTGTAACGTTCAGGGCCTCTTAATGACGATGGAACACTCAAATTGCGTCGATATTCAATACATCGGCCTCCAGCCGACTTGTCTCCAAGGGTCTATAGCTGCCTGTGATACCTAATGTTCGTTCTCCTATGAGCTTAGAATTTCGAATCTGACGCAAAAGTGCTAGTTAATTGTAACGTTCAGGGCCTCCTAATGACGATGGAACACTCAAATTGCGTCGAGATTCAATACATCGTCCTCCAGCGGACTTGTCTCCAAAGGGGATATTGCTGCCTCGGGCACCATATGGTCCGTCTCCTGTGAGGATAGATTTTCGAATCAGACGCAAAACTGTTAGTTAATTGTAACGTTCAGGGCCTCCTAATGACGATGGAACACTCAAATTGCGTCGAGATTCAATATATCGTCCTTCAGCCGACTTGTCTCCAAGGGTCTATTGCTGCCTGTGATACCTAATGTTCGTTCTCCTATGACCTTAGAATTTCGAATCTGACGCAAAAGTGCTAGTTAATTGTAACGTTCAGGGCCTCCTAATGACGATGGAACACTCAAATTGCGTCGAGATTCAATACATCGTCCTCCAGCGGACTTGTCTCCAAGGGGATATTGCTGCCTCGGGCACCATATGGTCGTCCTCCCGTAAGTTTAGATTTTTGAATCCGACAAATAACTGATAGTTAATTGAAACGTTCAGAGCCTCCTAATGACGAGGGGACACTCAAATTGCGTCGAGATTCAATACATCTTCCTCCAGCCGACTTGTCTCCCAGGGGATATTGCTGCCTCGGGCACCATGTGGTCCGACTCCTGTGAGTCTAGAATTTCGAATCCGACGCAAAACTAATAGTTAATTGTGACGATCAGGGCCTCCTAATGACGATGGAACACTCGAATTTCGTCGAGATTCAATACATCGTCCTCCAACCGACTTGTCTCCAAGGGGATATTGCTGCCTCGGGCACTATATGGTCTGTCTCCTGTGAGTCTAGATTTTCGAATGCGACGCAAAACTGATAGCTAATTGTAACGTTCAGGGCCTCCTAAGGACGATGGAACACTCAAATAGGGTCGAGATTCAATACATCGTCCTTCAGCCGGCTTGTCTCCAAGGGTCTATTGATGCCTCGTGCACCTTATGGTCGTTCTCCTGTGAGTCTAGATATTCGAATCCAACGCAAAACTGATTGTTAATTGTAACGTTCAGGGCCTCCTAATGACGATGGAACACTCAAATTGCGTCGAGATTCAATATATCGTCCTTCAGCCGACTTGTCTCCAAGGGTCTATTGCTGCCTCGGGCACCTTATGGTCGTGCTCCTGTGAGCCTAGATTTTCGAATCCGACGCAAAACCGATAGTTAATTGTAACGTTCATGGCATCCTAATGACGATGGAACACTCAAATTGCGTCGAGATTCAATACATCATCCACCAGCCGACTTGTCTCCAAGGGTCTATTGCTGCCTCGGGCACCATATGGTCTCACTCCTGTGAGTCTAGATTTTCGAATCCGACGCAAAACTGATAGTTAGTTGTAACGTTCAGGGCATCCTAATGACGATGCAACACTCAAATTGTGTCGAGATTCAATACATCGTCCTTCGGCCGACTTGTCTCCAAAGGTCTATTGCTGCTTTGATCACCTTATGGTTGTCCTCCTGTTAGTCTAGATTTTCGAATCCGACGCAAAACTGATGGTTAATAGTAACTTTCAGGGCCTCCTAATGAGATGGAACACTCAAATTGCGTCGAGATTCAATACATCGTCCTCCAGCCGATTTGTCTCCAAGGGGATATTGCTGACTCGGGCACCGTATGGTCCGACTCCTGTGGGTCTAGATTTTCGAATCCGACGCGAAACTGATAGTTAATTGTAACGTTCAAGGCCTCCTAATGACGATGGAACACTCAAATTGCGTCGAGATTCAATACATCGTCCTCCAGCGGACTTGTCTTCAAGGGGATATTGCTGCCTCGGGCACCATATGGTCCGTCTCCTGTGAGCCTAGATTCGCGAATCCGACGCAAAACTGTTAGTTAATGGTGACGATCAGGGCCTCCTAATGACGGTGGAACACTCAACATGCGTCGAGATTCAATACATCGTCCTCTAGCCGACTTGTCTCCAAGGGTCTATTGCTGCCTCGGGCACCATATGGTATGTCTCCTGTGAGTCTAATGTTTCGAATCCGACGCGAAACTGATAGTTAATTGTAACGTTCAAGGCAGCCTAATGACGATGAAACACTCAAATTGCGTCGAGATTCAATACATCGTCCTCCAGCCGACTTGTCTCCATGGGGATATTGCTGCCTCGGGAACCTTAAGGTCCGTCTCCTGTGAGTTTAGATTTTCGAATCCGATGCAAAACTTATAGTTAATCGTAACGTTCAGGGCCTCGTAATGACGATGGAACACTCAAATTGCGTCGAGATTCAATACTTCGTCCTTCAGCCGACTTGTCTCTAAACGTCTATTGCTGCCTCGGGCACCTTATGGTCCGTCTTCTGTGAGTCTAGATTTTCGAATCCGACGCGAGACGTATAGTTAATTGTAACGTTCAGGGCCTCTTAATGACGATGGAACACTCAAATTGCGTCGAGATTCAATACATCGGCCTCCAGCCGACTTGTCTCCAAGGGTCTATTGCTGCGTGTGATACCTAATCGTCTTTCTCCTGTGAGCCTAAATTTTCGAATCTGACGCAAAACTGCTAGTTAATTGTAACGTTCGGGGCCTCCTAATGACGATGGAACACTCAAATTGCGTCGAGATTCAATACATCGTCCTCCAGCCGACTTGTCTCCAAGGGGATATTGCTGCCTCGTTACTATATGGTCTGTCTCCTGTGAGTCTAGATTTTCGAATGCGACGCGAAACTGATTGTTAATTGTAACGTTCATGGCCTCCTAAGGACGATGGAACACTCAAATTGCGTCGAGATTCATTACATCGTCCTTCAGCCGGCTTGTCTCCACGGGTCTATTGCTGCCTCGGGCACCTTATGGTCGATCTCCTGTGAGTCTAGATTTTAGAATCCGACGCAAAACTGATAGTTAATTGTAACGTTCAGGGCCTCCTAATGACGATGGAATACTCAAATTGCGTCGAGATTCAATACATCGGACACCAGCCGACTTGTCTCCAAGGGTCTATTGCTGCCTCGGGCACCTAATGATCGTTCTACTGTGACTCTAGATTTTCGAATCCGACGCATAACTGATAGTTAATTGTATCATTCAATGCCTCCTAATGACGATGGAACACTCAAATTGCGTCGAGATTCTATACATCGTCCTCCAGCCGACTTATCTCCAAAGGGATATTGCAGCCGTGGGCACCTTATGGTCCGTCTCCTGTGAGCCTAGATTATCCAATCCGACGCAAAACTGTTAGTTAATTGTGACGATCACGGCCTCCTAATGGCGATGGAACCCTCAAATTGCGTCGAGATTCAATATATCGTCCTCCAGCCGTCTCATCTCCAAGGAGATATTGCTGCCTCGGGCACCTTATGGTCCTGTGAGTTTAGATTTTCGAATCCGACGCATAACTGAGTTAATTGTAACTTTCAGGGCCTCCTAATGATGATGGAACACTCAAATTACGTCGAGATTCAATACATCGTCCTCCAGCCGAACTGTCTCCAAGGTGATATTGCTGCCTCCTGTGAGTCTAGACTTTTGAATCCGACGCGAAGCTGATAGCTAATTGTAACGTGCAGGGACTCCTAATGACGATGGAACACTCAAATTGCGTCGAAATTCAAAACATCGTCCATCAGCCGACTTGTCTCCAAGGGTCTATTGCTGCCTCGGGCACCTTAGGGTCGTTCTCCTGAAGGTCTAGATTATCGAATCCGACGCAAAATTCATAGTTAATTGTAACGTTCAGGGCCTCCTAATGACGATGGAACACTCAAATTGCGTCGAGATTCAATACATCGTCCTCCAGCGGACTTGTCTCCAAGGGGATATTGCTGCCTCGGGCACCATATGGTCTGTCTCCTGCGAGCCTAGATTTTCGAATCCGACGCAAAACTGTTAGTTAATTGTGACGATCAGGGCCTCCTAATGACGATGGAACACTCAACATGCGTCGAGATTCAATTCATCGTCCTCTAGCCGACTTGTCTCCAAGGGTCTATAGCTGCCTCGGGCACCATGTGGTCTGTCTCTTGTGAGTCTAGTTTTTCGAATCCGACGCGAAACTGATAGTTAATTGTAACGTTCAGGGCCTCCTAATGACGATGGAACACTCAAATTTCGTCGAGATTCAATACATCGTCCTCCAGCCGACTTGTCTCCAAGGGGATATTGCTGCCTCGTGCACTATATGGTCTGTCTCCTGTGAGTCTAGATTTTCGAATGCGACGCGAAACTGATAGTTAATTGTAACGTTCAGGGCCTCCTAAGGATGATGGAACACTCAAATTGCGTCGAGATTCAATACATCGTCCTTCAGCCGGCTTGTCTCCAAGGGTCTATTGCTGCCTCGGGCACCTTATGGTCGTTCTCCTGTGAGTCTAGATTTTAGAATCCGACGCAAAACTGATAGTTAATTGTAACGTTCTGGGCCTCCTAATGACGATGGAACACTCAAATTGCGTCGAGATTCAATACATCGAACACCAGCCGACTTTTCTCCAATGGTCTATTGCTGATTCGGGCACCTTATGGTCGTTCTACTGTGACTCTAGATTTTCGAATCCGACGCATAACTGATAGTTAATTGTAACGTTCAGGGCCTCCCAATGACGATGCAACACTCAAATTGCGTCGAGATTCTATACATCGTCCTCCAGCCGAATTGTCTCCAAGGTGATATTGCTGCCTCTGGCACCACATGGTTCTTCTCCTGTGAGTCTAAAATTTAGAATCCGACGCGAAGCTGATAGTTAATTGTAACGTACAGGGCCTCCTAATGACGATGGAACATTCAAATTGCGTCGAGATTCAATACATCGTCATTCAGCCGACTTGTCACCAAGGGTCTATTGCTGCGTCGGGCACCTTATATTCGTCCTAATGTGAGTCTAGATTTTCGCATCCGACGCAAAATTGATAGTTAATTGTAACGTTCGGGGCCTCCTAATGACAATGGAACACTCAAATTGCGTCGAGATTCAATACATCGTCCTCCAGCCGACTTGTCTCCTAGGGTCTATTGCTGCCTCGGGCACCATATGGTCTGTCTCCTGTGAGTCTAGATTTTCGAATCCGACGCGAAACTGATAGTCAGTTGTAACGTTCAGGGCCTCCTAATGACGATGGAACACTCAAATTGCGTCGGGATTCAATACATCGTCCTTCAGCCGACTTGTCTC
Source organism: Schistocerca americana (assembly GCF_021461395.2). Lineage (NCBI taxonomy): Eukaryota > Metazoa > Arthropoda > Insecta > Orthoptera > Acrididae > Schistocerca > Schistocerca americana. The sequence goes on along the minus strand of NW_025726236.1, from coordinate 1,833,104 downwards.
CAAGGATCTATTGCTGCCTCGGGCACCATATGGTCGTTCTCCTGTGAGTCTAGATTCTCGAATCCGACGCAAAACTGATAGATAATTGTAACGTTCAGGGCCTCCTAATGACGATGGAACACTCAAATTGCGTCGAGATTCAATACATCGGACACCAGCCGACTTGTCTCCAAGGGTCTATTGCTGCCTCGGGCACCTAATGATCATTCTACTGTGACTCTAGATTTTCGAATCCGACGCATAACTGATAGTTAATTGTAACGTACAGGCCCTCCTAATGACGATGGAACACTCAAATTGCGTCGAGATTCTATACATCGTCCTCCAGCCGACTTGTCTCAAAAGGGATATTGCCGCCTTGGGCACCTTATGGTCCGTCTCCTGTGAGCCTAGATTATCGAATCCGACGCAAAACTGTTTGTTAATTGTGACGATCACGGCCTCCTAATGGCGATGGAACCCTCAAATTGCGTCGAGATTCAATACATCGTCCTCCAGCCGTCTTGTCTCCAAGAGGATATTGCTGCCTCGGGCACCTTATGGTCGTTCTCCTGCGAGTTTAGATTTTCGAATCCGACGCATAACTGATAATTGATTGTAACTTTCAGGGCCTCCTAATGACCATGGAACACTCAAATTGCGTCGAGATTCAATACATCGTCCTCCAGCCGACTTGACTAATAGCGGATATTCCTGCCTCGGGCACCTTATGGTCGTTCTCCTGTGAGTCTAGATTTTCGAATCCGACGCAAAACTGATAGTTAATTGTTACGTTCATGGCCTCCTAATGACGATGGAACACTCAAATTGCGTCAAGATTTAATACATCGTCCTCCAGCCGAATTGTCTCCTGTGAGTATAGACTTTTGAATCCGACGCGAAACTGATAGTTAATTGTAACGTACAGGGCCTCCTAATGACGATGGAACACTCAAATTGTCTCCAAGGTGATATTGCTGCCTCGGGCACCATATGGTCCTTCTCCTGTGAGTCAAGACTTTTCAATCCGACGCGAAACTGATAGTTAATTGTAACGTTCAGGGCCTCCTAATGACGATGGAACACTCAAATTGGGTCGAGATTCTATACATCGTCCTCCAGCCGACTTGTCTCCAAAGGGATATTGCTGCCTCGGGCACCTTATGGTCCGTCTCCTGTGAGCCTAGATTTTCGAATCCGACGCATAACTGTTACTTAATTGTGACGATCATTTCCACCTAATGACGATGGAACACTCAAATTGCGTTGAGATTCAATACATCATCCTCCAGCCGACTTGTCACCAAGGGGATATTGCTGCATAGGGGCACCAAATGGTCCGTCACCTGTGAGTCTTGATTTTCGAATCCGACGCGAAACTGATAGTTAATTGTAACGTACAGGGCCTCCTAATGTCGATGGAACACTCAAATTGCGTCGAGATTCAATACAATGTCTTACATCCGACCTGTCTCCAAAGGGATATTGCTGCCTCGAACACCATATGGTCCGTCTCCTGTGGTTCTAGATTTCCGAATCCGACGCGAAACTGATAGTTGATTGTAACGTTCAGGGCCTCCCAATCACGATGGAACACTCAAATTGCGTCGAGATTCAATACATCGGCCACCAGCCGACTTGTCTCCAAGGGTCCATTGCTGCCTCGGGCACCTTGTGGTCGTTCTCCTGTGAGTCTAGATTTTCGAATCCGACGCATAACTGAAAGTTAATTGTAACGTTCAGCGCCTCCTAATGTCGTAGGAACACTCAAATTGCGTCGAGATTCAATACATCGTCCTCCAGCCGACTTGTCTCCTAGGGGATATTCCTGCCTCGGGCACCTTATGGTCGTTCTCCTGTGAGTCTAGATTTTCGAATCCGACGCCAAACTGATAGTTAATTGTTACGTTCATGGCCTCCTAATGATGATGGAACACTCAAATTGCGTCGAGATTCAATACATCGTCCTCCAGCCGAATTGTCTCCAAGGTGATACTGCTGCCTCGGGCACCATATGGTCCTTCACCTGTGAGTCTAGACTTTTGGATCCGACGCGAAACTGATAATTAATTGTAACGTTCAGGGCTTCCTAATGACGATGGAACACTCTAATTGCGTCGAGATTCACTACATCGTCCTTCAGCCGACTTGCCTCCAAGGGTCTATTGCTGCCTCGGTCACCTTATGGTCGTTCTCCTGTGAGTCTAGTTTTCGAATCCGACGCATAACTGATAGTTAATTGTAACGTTCAGGGCCTCCTAATGACGATGGAACACTCAAATTGCGTCGAGATTCAATACATCGTCCTCCAGCAGACTTGTTTACAACTGGATATTGCTGCCTTGGCACCTTATGGTCCGTATCCTGTGAGTCTAGATTTTCGAATCCGACGCAAAACTTATGGTTAATTGTAAAGTTCATTGCCTCCTAATGACGATGGAACACTCAAATTGCGTCGAGATTCACTACATCGTCCTTCAGCCGACTTGTCTCCAAGGGTCTATTGTTGCCTCGGGCACCTTATGGTCGTTCTCCTGTGTGTCTAGATTTTCGAATCCGACGCAAAACTGATAGTTAATTGTTACTTTCAGGGCCTGCTAATGACGATGGAACACTCAAATTGCGTCGAGATTCAATACATCGGCCACCAGCCGACATGTCTGCAAGGGTCTATTGCTGCCTCGGGCACCTTATGGTCGTTCTCCTGTGAGTCTAGATTTACGAATCCGACGCATAACTAATAGTTAATTGTAACGTTCAGCGCCTCTAATGACGATGGAACACTCAAATTGCGTCGAGATTCAATACATCGTCCACCAGCCGACTTGTCTCCTAGGGGATATTCCTGCCTCGGGCACCTAATGGTCGTTCTCCTGTGAGTCTAGATTTTCGAATCCGACGCAAAACTGATAGTTAATTGTTACGTTCATGGCCTCCTAATGACGATGGAACACTCAAATTGCGTCGAGATTTAATGCATCGTCCTCCAGCCGAATTGTCTCCCTAGAGTATAGACTTTTGAATCCGACGCGAAACTGATAGTTAATTGTAACGTTCAGGGCCTCCTAATGACGACGGAACACTCAATTTTCGTCAAGATTCAATACACCGTCATTCAGCCGACTTGTCTCCAAGGGTCTATTGGTGCCTCGGGCACCTTATAGTATTACTCCTGTAGATTTTCAAATCCGACGCAAAACTGATAGTTAATTGTAACGTTCAGGGCCACCTAATGGCGATGGAACACTCAAATGGCGTCCAGACTCAATACATCGTCCTCCAGCCGACTGCCTCGGGCACCATATGGTCCATCTCCTGTGAATCTCGATTTTTGATGCGACGCGAGACTGATAGTTAATTGTAACGTACAGGGCCTCCTAATGACGATGGAACACTCAAATTGCGTCGAGATTCAATATATTGTCATTCAGCCGACTTGTCTCTAAAGGTCTATCACTGCCTCGGGCACCTTATGGTCGTCCTTATGTGAGTCTAGATTTTCAAATCCGACGCAAAACTGACAGTTAGTTGTAACGTTCAGGGCCTCCTAATGACGATGGAACACTCAAATTGTCTCCAAGGTGATATTGCTGCCTCGGGCACCATATGGTCCTTCTCCTGTGAGTCGAGACTTTTCAATCCGACGCGAAACTGATAGTTAATTGTAACGTTCGGGGCCTCCTAATGACAACGGAACACACAAATTGCGTCGAGATTCAATACATCGTCATTCAGCCGACTTGTCTCCAAGGGTCTATTGCTGCCTCGGGCATCTTATTGTCGTTCTCCTGTGAGTCTAGATTTTCAAATCCGACGCAAAACTGGTAGTTCATTGTAACGTTCAGGGCCTCCTAATGACGATGGAACACTCAAATTGCGTTGAGATTCAATACATCGTCCCCAGCCGACTTGTCTACAAGGGGATATTACTGCCTCAGAAACCTTATGGTCCGTCTCCTGTGAGTCTAGATTTTCGAATCCGACGCAAAACTTATGGTTAATTGTAACGTTCATGGCCTCCTAATGGCGATGGAACACTCAAATTGCGTCGAGATTCAATACACCGTCCTCCATCCGACTTGTCTCCTAGGGGATATTCCCACCTCGGGCACGTCGTTCTCCTGTGAGGCTAGATTTTCCAATCCGACGCAAAACTGATAATTAATTGTTACGTTCATGGCCTCCTAATGACGATGGAACACTCAAATTGCGTCGAGATTCAATACATCGTCCTCCAGCCGACTTGTCTCCAAGGGGATATTGCTTCCTCGGGCACCTTATGGTCGTCCTAATGTGAGTCTAGATTTTCGAATCCGACGCGAAACTGATAGTTAATTGTAACGTTGAGGGCCTCCTAATGACGATGGATTACTCAAATTGCGTCGAGATTCAATACATCGTCCTTTAGCCGACTTGTCTCTAAGGTCTATTGCTGCCTCGGGCACCTTATGGTCGTTCTCCTGTGAATCTATATTTTCAAATCCGACGCAAAACTGATAGTTAATTGTAACGTTCAGGGCCTCCTAATGACGATGGAACCCTCAAATTCCGTCGTGATTCAATACATCGGCCACCAGCCGACTTGTCTCCAAGGGTCTATTGCTGCCTCGGGCACCTTATGGTCGTTCTCCTGTGAGTCTAGATTATCGAATCCGGCGCATAACTGATAGTTAATTGTAACGTTCAGCGCCTGCTAATGACGATGGAACACTCTAATTGCGTCGAGATTCAATACAATGTCCTCCAGCCGACTTGTCTCTTAGGGGATATTGAAAGGTGGCTATACTGACCCACTGCGCCAGAGATTGCGCCATAGAGTATTATTAAGCCGCCTCCACAGTGCTTGGAGAGAACTCGTAGTAGTCAGTGCGTGGGCAGACCTCGTAGAAGACAGTCAGTGCTGAGATGTGCGAGTGGGCAAGGCTTGTCGAGAGGTTGTAGTAAGGAGTGTTTGTTCCATGTTTTATCCAGTTATTTGATGGGAGAGATAGCAGATGTTATTTTAATGAAGACATTGTAACGATCAGAGTGCTTTTCGTCAATATATATGAAGGTAAAATATTGCGTGTTTTTTTTTTCATTATTTCCATGTTTTAAATAATGCGTCATGTCAGGTTCAGTCAACAAAGCATCTGGCTTGTGTTCTTGTATTAGAGTGTAATTCTGGTTTTCTTGAGTAATTATGGTATTTTTATTTCCTTTAGTTGCTTCTGTATAAACGGTATTTAAAAATTCTTGTCTTGTTAGAGAAGAACCGTGCCAGATGTGTACGTTGAGTCACACTCCCACGTACAGAACAGTTACTCTTGAGCTTATTGGTTTTGTAGGTTTTATAGTTGCTGGGGACTTAATTAATTAATTGTGTCAACGAAAAATTTCATTTCATTCTTGTTGTTGTTCTTTGCAGTCAGATAGCGTAACAATACTAGTCAGGGCCAACCGTTTACGAGAAACAGCGTAATCGGACGTATAGTTACTAAACAGTATTTTCAATCATATTTAATTAAGCCCCCATGCACGTATCGGCCGCTGCTTCGGATCGTCCCTTGGAATTCTTCTGATTGTAAAAATAGTAGATGGTAGAATTGTTGTAGTAATTTATAGTTAGTAATTGTAGTCTATTTTGCATGTGTAGTTTTGGTAATTGTCATTCTTCTAATGGTATTTTTTTTCTCAGAATTTGATTTGTTGTCTTGTATACGCGTTTGACAATCTAGTGCAATTGTGTCAATTGTTTGTTAATCGTGTTTGAGGGAAACATTTCATATGAATGGTATTGTTGGAGATAAGGAGGCATTGTGTGTAATTTCCGTACAGTGACGAATTTTTTGTATGTTTTGTAAATGATTACGCGATCGATGAAAAAGGCAAAAATGATGGATAGTGAGAATGATGAAATTGTTAACATGGCGAACTCGGCTACTCAGGAGAACAGTGTGATGAATAATGAAGTGGAAAACAATGTAATAAGTCGGGAAAATAGTCCGGAACCATTTCAAAATTTTTCTCAATCAGAAAATTCACAGAATACGAGATTAACGATAGAAGATTCTGAAATAGTATCGAACACAGATAGCTTTACAGCTATGACGAAGGAAGCTGGTTTTGCGGGAAATGTTAGGGGCGAAAAGAATTTTGAAACAGTTAACATGGAGCAGTTGATGAGTGCTATATTAAATTTGGGAGCACGTATGGAAACACGGTTAGACTCACAGGGATCACAAATAGGAACAATTAAAACTGAGATGGGAACTTTACGATCTGAATTAAAAACTGATATGGGAACAATGGAAACACGGATGGGATCTGAATTTAAAACTGAGATGGGAACTTTACGATCTGAATTTAAATCAGAGATGGGAACTTTGGAAACACGGTTAGACTCACGAATAGGGACATGTTTCAAAAATATGAAAGATGAATTAAAGAAAGAAATCAGAGAAGAAGTACAACCAATTTTGAATGCTCACAATAATAGATTAATTGCAGTAGAAATCAGACAAAGGGAACAGGATAGAGAACAGGAAGAAAGAGATCGCGTGATAGTACAGAAATTTTCAGAGTTAAATTTACAACGTGCAAAGGATAAGGAAGAAATATTTGAGAGAATCGAGGAATCCGTACCAAATGACAGTTTAAATAACCTAACACAACACTATGAACAGCTAGCTACCAAATGTGACAATACTGAAACCCGAGTCGCGACACTTACGGAAGACGTAAATAAACAGAAAGAACAATAAGGTGACTTATCGGAAAGAGTTGAGGAAATTTCAGATAAACTGACAAATCTTAGTTTACATGGGGACAGAGATTCGGATGATACAGCACCATTGCCATTTGCAGAAACCGAAGAGTATCAGAACGTAAATAAACATGTTCAAAATCAGGGAAAATTTAATGAACGGGTGAAAAGGGAATTTGAGGCTTTAAAAAAGCAAGTCAAACAAATTGAAGGCGAAATAGTAGGAAAGGACAGTAGAAGAAACTTAGAATCACAGATAGCAGAGGGGTATGAAGAAAGAAATTTATTTCATTTACGAGAAGCAACAAGAGAGCGCCAGGCGCGCGAACTTGAGAATAATCGACATTGGGACTGGGACAGACGCGGTAGGTCTTTGTCACCACGAGGCGAAAACGTTGACTATAAACACTTTTTGACTGTTCGGAAATTTAAGATCCTCCGCAATTTTAAGAATGACATACATCCATGTTCATGGCTAGATCAATTTACGTACGCACTTCCGTCAGATGTGCCACAAAGTCACAAACTGGAAATTATGTGCGGCTATTAAAGTCCTCAGGGGATTCACTACTCTAAGTGAATATGTGCCGTAGCGAGCAAAGGGCCCCGAGCTGTAGTGGTGCTATTTCTCTTTTAGTTTTCTGCTCCGCTGCCTACTCTTTTACTATTCTTTGCATCTGTCAAACCAACTCTTCGACTATCAATCTATCTAGTGAGTAAGTAAACAATAACCTGATATGACTAATTTACCCAAAAGTGACTTCGGAAATTACCGTGTGGACTTACTATATCTTCTGCAGCATTCATTCGTAGATTAAATGAAATTTTACCTGTTTATCTTCGTAACAATATTACTTCATATGTCGACGATATTCTTATCGCTAAACGTTCTAGGAGTGAACACAACAAAATTTTGGATTCATTGTTACGTATTTTTGCAAGAGTTGGTATTACAGAGAACTTGGAAAAATCTGAATTTGGTCGTTCTCAGATGAAATTTCTCGGTCACATTATTGCTACAGAAGGTATTCTTCCTGATCCAGAGAAACTAGATGCTATTCAGTTCGCAATGACATTCTTTTTAAACGAATATCGGTCGACAACTCCGTTTGGTTAGTTTGTATTCCTGATGAGTGGGTCAATAAATTGATTTGGTATACGCATTTCAGTTATGCACACTTTGGTCCCAGAAAATGCTTTCACAAATTACGAGAAAATTGCTATTTCAGTAATATGGAAAAACGTATTCGATCTGTTCTGGCCAAATGCAAATTATGTCAAAAGGCTAAGCCGCCAACAGTTTCTCACAGAGCACCGATGTTTCCTATCATTCCAGCGAAATTAAAGGAGATGGCTGCAGTCGATTTGTTCGGTCCAGTGGTTCGATCTACTAATGGTTTTGCGTACATTTTCGTAGCAGTGGAGTTGACATCAAAATATGTATGTTTTACACCTTTACGCAAAGCAACAGCTCGTTCAGTATCTAACGCTTTCATCAAACATTTTCTTAAAGAAGTGGGTCATGTTGATAAGGTTATATCAGATAATGGATCACAGTTTCGTTCAAAATTTGGCTTCGTACTCTACGGCGTCGTAAAATTAAACCAATCTTCATTTCACTTTTTCACCCTCAATCAAACGCTTCAGAGAGATGGATGAAGGAAATCAATAAATTGTGTCGTTTTTATTGTCATCAGAATCACAGAACTTGGGATCAGTATCTTCATATTTTTCAAAACATTCTGAATGAACTCTCTAATGATTCAACTTCTTTACCGCCTATACTGGTATTAAAAAATAAAGCACCGACAAATCGCATATCTGAAATCGTTCCTTTTCCGCCTTCACGGAAACTGCGGCATTCTGAAGTTGTCAACCTGGCTCTGCAAAATATTGCATCTGCGGCTACTAGAAGAGAGAAATCAGCTAAGCGCCCTGGTCGTTCAAAAATCTTGTCAGTTGGTCAAAAAGTGTTAATTAAGTCTCATCGTTTGTCGCACAAAGGAAAAGGCTTGTGTCGCAAATTTTTTCTGCTTTATAACGGTCCATATAGAATTCGTAAAATTATTCATGATAACACTGTCGAAGCAGAAACTCTTAAATCTCGACGCTCTAAGGGAATACATCATATATCTAACGTAAAAATTTTTGTGGAATGATATACTTTTAAAAAAAATTTTTGTGGAATGACATACTTGTGAGAAACTAACAGCTACATGTAAACATGCGGAGAGTACAAGGATACCGCGCTGTGTTTTGGCGGCACATACTCAAAGCAACAGTCAAGTCTGCGCGCCGCACAAGGCAGTCGTTGACCGCGAACAATTGCTTCCTACGTCACGCGCCTACAGATGATCGAGCGCTCAGTGCGAATGCACTGACAGCCGTAAACAAATACACAGTTTAATTTCTCCGACTAAATTCAGTATAAAGCTATAGTGACTTGATGAATTCTGTTATTAACATTCAGTATTTTTCAGGATACGGTTGTATAAAATATTTAAGAACTTCAGGTAAATTCTGTGCGTGTCCGACGTTAAGAGGACTTGCTATCGAGAAATTTTCAGGAAGAATGTAATTTCGAAGAAGAAACTAATAAACTAAAAGGGTAACTATTAATTGAGTTCATTTTTCAGGTAACATATTTCCACTTAGGTACGTACTTTAGACGTAATTTGCTGCTCGCGATTACGTGATTCATACTTTGTGCTGAATTTTATGTTCTATGAATTTACGTGTGAAGCGACGTGCTTGCGTACGTTAACTGATTTTGACAATGATTATTAATGAACTGGGTTGTAACTTGTATATATTATGCATCGCTTGGCTGCACTGCTTTTTCACTGATGTCATTTTTTTTTTAACTATGTGCCTGCTGTGCTTATTTATTTAAATTATAATTGTCACCTGATTAGTTGTGCTGATATGTATGTAAGTTGTACTTTGTGATTTATCTGCTTGCGCCTTCATGTTTACTTATTAGGATGACATATGAACATTTATTTGCTTATGCTGATATGATGCTAATGACATGTTTACTGCTTTACGTATGGATTGCATGTTTATACATATCTGTTGTTGTCATAACTACTCTTTAATTTGGTGTATAGAAATGCTGATGTACAGTGTACGAATATAGAGTTTAGGTTACACTATGGTATAGGTTATAGATTGTTCGCTTGGCAGAGCCTCGTTGTAGGATTTGTGCTGCATCCACTTTTTGACATTCTGTTCTCTACTGGTATATTTACTCGCTATTGCTTGTTTTGCTTACGCTCAGTGCCTTATATTTTTAAGATAAGAAAATGAACTGCTATAATTCGACGAACTACATTAGTTCAAGAAACTTCATAGAAGTCACATGAGCTGAGGTTTTATGGAAGCTGTATAAATGTATGCTAATAGGAAGGAAGCTAACGACATGACATACCAAAACTAGGTTTAGACCATTGACAGTTATTACACTGCATTTTTCGTGAGCAATTGAAATAGGAAGTGACACTTGACACAAGAAATACTCCACATGTTTGCTTCTGTTTGCCATAATTCTTGAAGTGGTGTACACACTGTGAAATATTATGATCATTCACACTACGTAATCGTACTTAATTACTGAGAGTTATTCGAACTAAGTCTGTTAGAGGTCATGTATGCATTTCCTTTGTTTATAATTCATAATGAGCAGAAGATTTGGGTCAGATGGATTACACAGAGGTTGTGTGTTGGCAATGTGTCTTCAGATTGTATGGGATGATGAGGTTTGCATTAGGATTTTATCTGTACTTGTTCGAGGAGACTGACTAGAGGAAAGAGTTGTTATGGAAGTGAAATGATATTGGTAATAAGGTTCATATTTATCGACGTATTAAAGAGGTATTATTGAGGTATAGAGATTATATGAAGTTGATGATTATTGGAGTTTTTGTAGACAAGAAGTAAGGTAAATGATATTGATGATAAGATTTATATGTATCGACGTAAGAAGTATTAGTGAAGTATTGAGATTATGTGATGCTGATGATTATTGGAGTTTTGGTGTATAAGAGGTAAAGTAAGTGAGATGCATCTTTTTTTTGTTGGTCTTATGGAACAAGGAGGATGAAGATAGCAGATTAGAACACTAAAGTAGAAGGAAGATAGTCTATACACACACTTTGTTAAATCACTAAGCAGTATATACTTTTTTTTTTTGAAGAGAGGAAGTAATTGCATATCTTGGCTCACTGACAGTTGTTCAACAACAGTACATTTGATCTGGCTTGGCAAACATTGGTCTTGACATGATGACTATGACGTTGACCTAACTATTATTGTCTGTTATACATTGCTGCCACTACTACTTGATACACATGATGAACATCAGATTTTGACAGAATTACATTTACACAGTTAACACCATTAAATTACACAGTAGTACTTAATGTGGATGAAAGATGAATGAGTGTGTTTTGTGTGTTTTCCTTTCCTAATCCTACCCACCTATCTCGTAAATATTATTTTATTTGTTTGTAGTGGCTTGCACTGACACCCATAAATATTATAGGTTTACTGATATTTGAGTATTTGTAATAGTTAATATGAAAATTATCTGACATCATTTGTGTGTTTGTTATGATTTGTATGTTTAGTGTAAGAGCATTGTAAAAGCATTTGTATGTGTTTTCAAACTATTGTTCATGCCTGAACTGTCAGATTAGTGAAGGTGAATATTATGGACTGTTACCTGCACTTTTCAACGTAATGTGTGACACTTAGGAATGATTAATTTCTGCTGATGAACTGAGTGATCAGTGATAGTGAATATTATGGACTGTTACTTGTACTTTATCTACATGATTGGTGTCACTAGGACATGTTTAGTTTCTGCTGATGAACAGTGTGATTAGTGATAGTGAATATCATGGACTGCTCTCTGGACCTGCTCATCATTGCTAGGTGCAACTGATGGACTACTTGTATGGAAATTAAGTCACTTCTTGCTGTCTGCACCTACTCAACATTGCTGGGTGCCACTGATGAACTGCTTCTACTGAACTAATGTGACTTGTTGCTGTGTACCTCTGCAACTTTACTGGGTGCCACAGATGGAACTGCTTCTACTGAAATGATGTCACTTGTTGGTGTCTGCACCTGCTCAACATTGCTGGGTGCAACTGATGGACTGCTTCTACTGAAATGATGTCACTTGTTGGTGTCTGCACCTGCTCAACATTGCTGGGTGCAACTGATGGACTGCTTCTACTGAAGTGATGTCACTTGTTGGTGTCTGCACCTGCTCAACATTGCTGGGTGCAAGTGATGGACTGCTTCTACTGAAATGAAGTCACTTGTTGGTGTCTGCACCTGCTCAACATTGCTGGGTGCAACTGATGGACTGCTTCTACTGAAATGAAGTCACTCGTTGGTGTCTGCACCTGCTCAACATTGCTGGGTGCAACTGATGGACTGTTTCTAGTGAAATGATGTCACTTGTTGGTGTCTGCACAAGCTCTCAACATTGCTGGGTGCAACTGATGGACTGCTTCTACTGAAATGATGTCACTTGTTGGTGTCTGCACCTGCTCTCAACATTGCTGGGTGCAACTGATGGACTGTTTCTGCTGAAATGATGTCACTTGTCGGTGTCTGCACCTGCTCAACATTGCTGGGTGCAACTGATGGTCTGTATCTACTGAAATGAAGTCACTTGTTGTTGTCTGCACCTGCTCAACATTGCTGGGTGCAACTGATGAACTGTTACTACTGAAATGAAGTCACTTGTTGCTGTCTGCACCTACTCAACATTGCTGAGTGCCTCTGATGGATTGCTTCTACTGAACTAACGTGACTTGTTGCTGGGTGTACCTGCTAAACTTTACTGGGTGCCACTGATGGCCTGCTTCTACTGAAAAGATGTCACCTGTTGGTGTTTTTTTTTTTGTATAATCTAATCATTGAAAGCATTTTATGTGAACATTTGTATAAACTGATTTTTTTATGTATTGTGTAAACTATTATGTAAAGCCACATGTATGAAAAGAATTTGTATTGCCTACTGTATTTTATATATTAGGTTACTGAAAGGTCAGTGCAAAGCCAAAATTTTAACTAATTATGTGATATTTAGGTATTAATATTATTTTTTATTTTTGTCAGTATTTTTGTGGACGAATTTGGTGGTATTTTCACCACCAATGCTGGCAGAAATACCATCAAATTCTGGCCTGTGGAGGAGGGGCATATGAAAGGTGGCTACACTGAGCCACTGCGCCAGAGATTGCGCCATAGAGTATTATTAAGCCGCCTCCACAGTGCTTGGAGAGAACTCGTAGTAGTCAGTGCGTGGGCAGACCTCGTAGAAGACAGTCAGTGCTGAGATGTGCGAGTGGGCAAGGCTTGTCGAGAGGTTGTAGTAAGGAGTGTTTGTTCCATGTTTTATCCAGTTATTTGATGGGAGAGATAGCAGATGTTATTTCAATGAAGACATTGTAACGATCAGAGTGCTTTTCGTCAATATATATGAAGGTAAAATATTGCGTGTTTTTTTTCATTATTTCCATGTTTTAAATAATGCGTCATGACAGGTTCAGTCAACAAAGCATCTGGCTTGTGTTCTTGTATTAGAGTGTAATTCTGGTTTTCTTGAGTAATTATGGTATTTTTATTTCCTTTAGTTACTTCTGTATAAATGGTATTTAAAAATTCTTGTCTTGTTGGAGAAGAACCGTGCCAGATGTGTACGTTGAGTCACACTCCCACATACAGATCAGTTACTCTTGAGCTTATTGGTTTTGTAGGTTTTATAGTTGCTGGGGACTTAATTAATTAATTGTGTCAACGAAAAATTTCATTTCATTCTTGTTGTTGTTCTTTGCAGTCAGATAGCGTAACAATACTAGTCAGGGCCAACCGTTTACGAGAAACAGCGTAAACGGACATATAGTTACTAAAAAGTATTTTCAATCATATTTAATTAAACCCAAATGCAATATTCCTGCCTCGGGCACCTTATGGTCATTCTCCTGTGAGTCTAGATTTTCAAATACGACGCAAAACTGATAGTTAATTGTTACGTTCATGGCCTCCTAATGACGATGGAACACTCAAATTGCGTCGAGATTTAATACATCGTCCTCCAGCCGAATTGTCTCCAAGGTGATATTGCTGCCTCAAGCACCATATGGTCCTTCTCCTGTGACTCTAGACTTTTGAATTCGACGCGAAACTGATAGTTAATAGTAACGTTCAGGGCCTGCTAATGACGACGGAACACTCAAATTGCATCGAGATTAAATACATCGTCATTCAGCCAACTTGTCTCCAAGGGTCTATTGCTGCCTCGGGCACCTTATAGTCGTTCTCCTGTGAGTCTAGATTTTCAAATCCGACGCAAAACTGATAGTTAATTGTAACGTTCAGGGCCTCCTAATGACGATGGAACACTCAAATTGCGTCGAGATTCAATACATCGGCCACCAGCCCACTTGTCTCCAAGGGTCAATTGCTGTCTCGGGAACCTTATGGTCGTTCTCCTGTGAGTCTACATTTTCGAATCCAACGCATAACTGAAAGTTAATTGTAACGTTCAGCGCCTCCAAATGCCGATAGAACACTCAAATTGCGTCGAGATTCAATACATCGTCCTCCAGCCGACTTGTCTCCTGCCCCGGGCACCTTATGGTCGTTTTCCTTCGACTCTAGATTTTCGAATACGACGCAAAACTGATAGTTAATTCTTACGTTCATGGCCTCCTAAGGACTATGGGACACTCAAATTGCGTCGAGATTCAATACATCGTCCTCCAGCCGAATTGTCTCCAAGGTGATATTGCTGCCTCGGGCACCATATGGTCATTCTCCTGTGAGTCTAGACTTTTGAATCCGACACGAAACTGATAGTTAATTGTAACGTTCAGGGCCTCCTAATGACGATGGACACTCAAATTGCGTCGAGATTAAATACAGCGTCCTGCAGCCGACTTGTCTACAAGGGGATATTGCTGCCTCGGGCACCTTATGGTCCGTCTCCTGTGAGTCTAGATTTTCGAATCCGACCCAAAACTGATAGATAATTGTAACGTACAGGGCCTCCTAATGACGATGGAACACTCAAATTGCGTCGGGATTCAATATATCGTCATTCAGCCGACTTGTCTCCAAAGGTCTATTGCTGCCTTGGGTACCTTATGGTCATCCTAATGTCAGTCTAGATTTTCGAATCCGACGCAAAACTGACAGTTAGTTGTAACGTTCAGGGCCATCTAATGACGATGGAACACTCAAATAGCGTTGAGATTCAATACATCGTCCTCCCTCCGACTTGTCTCCTAGGGGATATTCCCGCCTCGGGCACCTTATGGGCGTTCTCCTTTGAGTCTAGATTTTAGAATCCGACGCAAGACTGCTAGTTAATTGTTACGTTCATGGCATTGTAATGACGATGGACCACTCAAATTGCGTCGAGATTCGATACATCGTCCTCCAGCCGACTTGTCTCCAAGGGTCTATTGCTGCCTCGGGCACCTTACGGTCGTTCTCCTGTGAGTCTAGATTTTCGAATCCGACGCATAACTGAAAGTTAATTGTAACGTTCAGTGCCTTCAAATGACGATGGAACACTCAAATTGCGTCGAGATTCAATACATCGTCCTCCAGCCGCCTTGCCTCCTAGGGGATATTCCTGCCTCGGGCACCTTAAGGTCGTTATCCTTCGAGTCTAGATTTTCGAATCCGACGCAAAACTGATAGTTAATTGTTACGTTCATGGCCTCCTAATGACGATGGAACACTCAAATTGCGTCGAGATTTAATACATCGTCCTCCAAACGAATTGTCCCCAAGGTGATATTGCTGCCTCGGGCACCTTGTGGTCCTTCTCCTGTGAGTCTAGACTTTTCAATCCGACGCGAAACTGTAGTTAATTGTAAAGTTCAGGGCCTCCTAATGACGACGGAACACACAAATTGCGTCGAGATTCAATACATCGTCCTCCAGCCGACTTGCCTCCTAGGGGATATTCCTGCCTCGGGCACCTTACGGTCGTTCTCCTTCGAGTCTAGATTTTCGAATCCGACCCAAAACTGATAGATAATTGTTACGTTCATGGCCTCCTAATGACGATAGAACACTCAAATTGCGTCGAGATTTAGTACATCGTCCTCCAAACGAATTGTCTCCAAGGTGATATTGCTGCATCGGGCACCATATGGTCCTTCTCCTGTGAGTCTAGACTTTTCAATCCGACGCGAAACTGATAGTTAATTGTATCGTTGAGGGCCTCCTAATGACGATGTAACACTCAAATTGCGTCGTGATTCAATACATCGGCCACCAGCCGACTTGTCTCTAAGGGTCTATTGCTGCCTCGGGCACATTATGGTCGTCCTCCTGTGAGTCTAGATTTTCGAATCCGACGCATAACTGATAGTTAATTGTAACGTTCAGCGCCTCCTAATGACGATGGAACACTGAAATTGCGTCGAGATTTAATACATCGTCCTCCAGCCGAATTGTCTCCAAGGTGATATTGCTGCCTCGGGCACCATACGGTCCATCTCCTGTGAGTCTAGACTTTTGAATTCGACGCGAAACTGACAGTTAATTGTAACGTTCAGGGCCTGCTAATGACGACGGAACACTCAAATTGCGTTGAGATTAAATACATCGTCATTCAGCCAACTTGTCTCCAAGGGTCTATTGCTGCCTCGCTCACCTTATAGTCGTTCTCCTGTGAGTCTAGATTTTCAAATCCGACGCAAAACTGTTAGTTAATTGTAACGTACAGGGCCTCCTAATGACGATGGAACACTCAAATTGCGTCGAGATTCAATACATCGTCCTCCAGCCGACTTGCCTCCAAGTGGATATTGCTATCTCGGGCACCATATGCTCCTTCTCCTGTGAGTATATTTTCTAATCCGACGCTAAAAGATAGTTGATTGTAACGTTCAGGGGCTTCTAATGACGATCGAACACTCAAACTGCGTCGAGATTCAATACATCGGCCTCCAGCCGACTTGTCCCCAAGGTGCCTCGGGCACCTTATGGTCGTCCTCCTGTGAGTCTAGATTATCGAATCCGACGCATAACTGATAGTTAATTGTAACGTTCAGCGCCTCCTAATGACGATGGAACACTCAAATTGCGTCGAGATTCAATGCATTGTAGTCCAATCGACTTGTCTACAAGGCGATATTGCTGCCTCGGGCAACTTATGATCCGTCTCCTGTTAGTCTAGATTTTCGAATCCGACGCAAAACTGATGGTTAATTGTAACGTTCATGGCCTCCAAATGACGATGGGACGCTCAAATTGCGTCGAGATTCAATACATCGTCCTCCAGCTTACTTGTCTCCAAGGGTCTATTGCTGCCTCGGTCACATTATGGTCGTTCTCCTGTGAGTCTAGATTTTCGAATCCGACGCTAATCTGACATTTAATTATAACTTTACGACTCTGCTAACGACGATGGAACACATAAATTGCTTCGCGTTTCAATACATCGTCCTCCAACCGACTTGTCTCCATGGGTCTATTGCTGAAACGGTCAGCTCATGGTCTTTCTCCAGTGATTCCAGATTTTCGAATCCGACGCAAAACGGACTGTTAATTGTAACGTTCCGACCCTGCTAACGGCGATGGAACACACAAATGGCGTCGCGATTCAATACATCGTCCTCCATCCGACTTGTCTCCAAGGATCTATTGTTGCTTCGGGCACCTTATGGTCGTTCTCCTGTGAGTATAGATTTTCGAATCCGAGGCAAAACTGATAGTTAATTGTATCGTTCAGGGCCTCCTAATGACGATGGAACACTCAGATAGCGTCGAGATTCAATATATCGTCCTCCAGCCGACTTGCCTCCAAGGGTCTATTGCTGCCTCGGGCACCTTATAGTCGTTCTCCTGTGGTTCTAGACATCCGGATCCCTCGAAAGACTGATAGTTAATTGTAACGTTCAGGGCCTCCTAATGACGATGGAACACTCAAATTGCGTCGAGATTCAATACATCGTCCTCCAGCCGACTTGTCTACAAGGGGGTATTGCTGCCTTGGGTACCATATGGTCCGTCTCCTGTGAGTCTAGATTTTCGAATCCGACGCGAAACTGATAGTTAATTGTAACGTTCAGGGCCTCCTAATGACGATGGAAAACTCAAATGACGTCCAGATTCAATACATCGTCCTTCAGCCGACTTGTCTCCAAGGGTCTATTGCTGCCTCGGGCACCGTATGGTCGTTCTCCAGTGAGTCTAAATTTTCGAATCCGACGCAAAACTGATAGTTAATTGTAACGTTCAGGGCCTCCTAATGACGATGGAACACTCAAATTGCGTCGAGATTCAATACATCGGAATCCAGCCGACTTGTCTCCTAGGGGGTATTCCTTCCTCGGGCACCTTATGGTCGTTCTCCTGTGAGTCTAGATTTTCGAATCCGACGCAAAATTGATACTTAATTGTTACGTTCAGGGCCTCCTAATGACGATGGAACACTGAAATTGCGTCTGGATACAATACATCGTCATTCAGCCGACTTGTCTCCAAGGGTCTATTGCTGCTTCGGGCACCTTATGGTCGTTGTCATGTGAGTCTAGATTTTCGAAACCGACGGATAACTGATAGTTAATTGTAACGTTCAACGCATCCTAATGACGATGGAACACTCAAATAGCGTCCAGATTTAATACATCGTCCTTCAGCCGACTTGTCTCCAAGGGTCTATTGCTGCCTCGGGCACCTTATGGTCGTTCTCCTGAGAGTAGATTTTCGAATCCGACGCAAAACTAATAGTTAATTGTAACGTTCTGGACCTCCTAATGACGATGGAACACTCAAATTGCGTCGAGATTCAATATATCGTCCTCCAGACGACTTGTCTCGAAGGGTCTATTGCTGCCTCGGGCACGTTATGGTCCTTCTTCTGTGAGTCTAGATTTTCGAATCCGAGGCAAAAATGATAGTTAATTGTAAAGTTCAGGGCCTCCTAATGACGATGGAACGCTCGAATTGCGTCGAGATTCAATACATCGTCATCAAGCCGACTTGTCTCCAAGGGGATATTTCTGCGTCGGGCACCATATGGTCCGTCTCCTGTGAGTCTAGATTTTCGAATCCGACGCGAAACTGATAGTTAATTGTAACGTTCAGGGCCTCCTAATGACGATGGAACACTCACATTGGGTGGCGATTCAATACATCATCCTCCAGCCGACTTGTCTCTAAGGGTCTATTGCTGCATCTGGCACTTTATGGTCGTGCTCCTGTGAGTCTAGATTTTCGAATCCGACGCGAAACTGATACTGAATTGTAACGTTCAAGGCCTCCTAATGACGATGAAACACTCAAATTGCGTCGTGATTCAATACATCGTCCTCCAAGCGACTTGTCTCGAAGGGTCTAATGCTGCCTCGGGCACCGTATGGTCGTTCTCCTCTGAGTCTAGATTATCGAATCCGACGCAAAACTGTTAGTTAATTGTAACGTTCAGGGCCACCTAATGGCGATGGAACACTAAACTTGCGTCGCGATTTAATACATCGTCCTCCAACCTTCTTTTCTCAATGGGAATTGATAGTTAATTGTAACGTTCAGGGCCTCTCAATGACGATGGAACACTCAAATTGCGTCGAGATTCAATACTTCGTCCTCCAGGCGACTTGTCTCTAAGGGTCTATTGCTGCCTGTCGCACCTAATGGTCGTTCTCCTGTGAGTCTAGATTTTCGAATCCGCCGCAAAACTAATAGTTCATTGTAACATTCAGGGCCTCCTAATAACGATGGAAAACTCAAATTGCATCGAGATTCAGTACATCGTCCTCCAGCCGACTTGTCTCCAAGGGGATATTGCTCCCTCAGGCACCATATGGTCGTTCTCCTGTGAGTCTAGTTTTTCGAATCCGACGCAAAACTGATAGTTAATTGTAACGTTCAGGGCCTCCTAATAACGATGGAACACTCAAATTTCGTCGAGATTAAATACATCGTCCTCCAGCCGAGTTGTTTCCATGGGGATATTGCTGCCTCGGTCACCTTATGGTCATTCTCCTGTGAGTCTAGATTAACGAATCCGACGCATAACTGATAGTTAATTGTAATGTTCAGCGCCTCCTAATGACGATGGAACACTCAAATTGCGTCGAGATTCAATACATCGCCCTCCAGCCGACTTGTCTCCAAGGGGATATTGCTGTCTCGGGCACCATATGGTCGTTCTCCTGTGAGTCTAGATTTTCGAATCCGTCGCATAACTGATGGTTAATTGTATAGTTCAGGGCCTCCTAATGAAGATCGAACACTCAAATTGCTTCGCGATTCAATACATCGTCCTCCAGCCGACTTGTCTCCAAGGGTCTATTGTTGCCTCGGCCGCCTATTGGTCGTTCTCCTGTGAGTCTAGATTATAGAATCCGAAGCAAAACTGATAGTTAATTGTAACGGTCAGGGCCTCCTAATGACGATGGAACACTCAAATTGCGACGAGATTCAATACAACGTCCTCCAGCCGACTTGCCTCCAAGGGGATATTGCTGCCACGGGCACCATATGGTCCGTCTCCTGTGATTCTAGATTTTCGAATCCGACGCAAAACTGACGGTTAATTCTGATGTTCCGGGCCTCTTAATGACGATCGAACACTCAAATTGCGTCGCGATTCAATACATCGTCCTCCAGCCGATTTGTCTCCAAATGTCTATTGCTGCCTATGGCACCTAATGGTCGTTCTCCTGTGAGTCTAGATTTTCGAATCCGACACAAAACTCATAGTTAATTGTAACGTTCATGGCCACCTAATGACAATGGAACACTCAAATTGCGTCGAGATTCAATACATCTCCCTCCAGGCGACTTGTCTTCGAGGGTTTATTGCTGCCTCGGGCACCTTGTGGTCGCTCTCCTCTGAGTCTACATTTTCGAATCCGACGTAAAACTGGTAGTTAATTGTAACGTTCAGGGCCTCCTAACGACGATGGAACACTCAAATTGCGTCGAGATTCAATACATCGTCCTCAAGCCGACTTGTCTCCAAGGGGATATTGCTGCCTGTGGAACTCAATTGTCGTCCTCCTGTGAGTCCAGATTTTCGAATCCGACCCAAAACTGATGGTTAATTGTAACGTTCATTGCCTCCTAATGACGATGGAACACTCAAATTGCGCCGAGAATCAATACATCGTCCTCCAGCCGACTTGTCTCAAAGGGGATATTGTTGCCTCGGGCACCTTATGGTCGTTCTCCTGTGAGTCTAGATTTTCGAATCCGACGTAAAACTGATAGTGCAGGGCCTCCTAATAGCGATGGAACCGACAAACTGCGTCGAGATTCAATACTTCGTTCTCCAGCCGACTTGTCTCCAAGGGGATATTGCTGCCACAGGCACCATATGGTCCGTCTCCTGTGATTCTAGATTTTCGAATCCGACGCAAAACTGACGGTTAATTCTGATGTTCCGGGCCTCTTAATGACGATGGAACACTCAAATTGCGTCGCGATTCAATACATCGTCCTCCAGCCGATTTGTCTCCAAATGTCTATTGCTGCCTATGGCACCTAATGGTCGTTCTCCTGTGAGTCTAGTTTTTCGAATCCGACACGAAACTCATAGTTAATTGTAACGTTCATGGCCACCTAATGACAATGGAACACTCAAATTGCGTCGAGATTCAATACATCGTCCTCCAGGCGACTTGTCTTCGAGGGTTTATTGCTGCCTCGGGCACCTTGTGGTCGTTCTCCTCTGATTCTACATTTTCGAATCCGACGTAAAACTGGTAGTTAATTGTAACGTTCAGGGCCTCCTAACGACGATGAAACACTCAAATTGCGTCGATATTCAATACATCGTCCTGCAGTTGACTTGTCTCCAAGGGGATATTGCTGCTTCGGGCACCATGTGATCCGTCTCCTGTGAGTCTAGATTTTCGAATCCGACACGAAACTGATAGATAATTGTAACATTCAGGGCTTCCTAATGACGATGGAACACTCAAATTGCGTCGAGATTCAATACATCGTCCTCAAGCCGACTTGTCTCCAAGGGGATATTGCTGCCTGTGAGTCTAGGTTTTCAAATCCGACGCAAAACGTTCATGGCCTCCTAATGACCATGGAACACTCAAATTGCGACGAGAATCAATACATCGTCCTCCAGCCGACTTGTCTACAAGGGGATATTGCTGCGTCGGGCACCTTATGGTCGTTCTCCTGTGAGTATAGATTTTCGAATCCAACGCTAAACTGATGGTTAATTGTAACGTTTATGGCCTCCTAATGACGATGGAACACTCAGATTGCGTCGAGATTCAATACATCGTCCTCCAGCCGAATTGTCTCCAAGCGTCTATTGCTGCCTCTGGCACCTTATGGTCGTGCACCTGTGAGTCAAGATTTTCGAATCCGACACGAAACTGATAGTTAATTGTAACGTTTAGGGCCTCCTAATGCCGATGGAATACTCAAATTGCGTCGAGATACATTACATCGTCCTCCAGGCGACTCATCTCCGAGGGTTTATTGCTGCCTCGGGCACCTTATTGTCGTTCTCCTCTGAGACTACATTTTGGAATCCGACGCAAAACTGATAGTTAATTGTAACGTTCAGGGCCTCGTAATGACGATGGAACACTCAAATTGTGTCGAGATTCAATACATCGGCCTCCAGCCGACTTGTCTCCAAGGGTCTATTGCTGCCTCAGGCACCTGGTGGTCGTTCACCTGTGAGTCTAGATTATCGAAACCGACGCAAAACTGATAGTTGATTGTAACGTTCAGGGCCTCCTAATGACAATGGAATACTCAAATTGCGTCGCGATTCAATTCATCGTCCTCCAGCCGACTTGTCTCAATGGGTCTACTGCTACCTCGGTCACCTTATGGTCGTTCTCCTGTGAGTCCTGATATTTGAATCCGACGCAAGACGGACTGCTAATTGTAACGTTAAGAGCCTCCTAATGACGATGGAACACTCAAATTGCGTCGAGATTCAATACATCGTCCTCCTGCCGACTTGTCTCCAAGGGTATACTGCTGCCTCTATCACCTTATAATCGTGCTCCAGTAAGTCTGAATTTTCGAATCCCGCGCGAAACTGATTGTTAATTGTAACATTCAGGGCCTCCTAATGACGATGGAACACTCAAATTGCGTCGAGAATCAATACATTGTCCTTCAGCCGACTTGTCTCCAAGGGGATATTGCTGCCTCAGGCGCCTTATAGTCGTTCTCCTGTGCTTCTAGATTTTCGAATCCGACGCAAAACACTTAGTTAATTGTAACGTTCAGGGCCTCCTAATAACGATGGAAAACTCAAATTGCAACGAGATTCAAGACATCGTCCTCCAGCCGACTTGTCTCCAAGGGGATATTGCTGCCTCGGGCGCCTTATAGTCGTTCTCCTGTGAGTCTAGATTTTCGAATCCGACGCAAAACACTTAGTTAATTGTAACGTTCAGGGCCTCCTAATAACGATGGAAAACTCAAATTGCATCGACATTCAATACATTGTCCTCCAGCCAACTTGTCTCCAAGGGGATATAGCTGCCTCGGACACCATATGTTCGTTCTCGTGTGAGTCTAGATTTTCGAATCCGACGCAAAACTCGTAGTTAATTGTAACGTTCAGGGCCACCTAATGACAATGGAAAACTCAAATTGCGTCGAGATTCAATACATCGTATTCCAGGCGACTTGTCTCCGAGGGTTGATTGCTGTCTCGGGCACCCTATGGTCGTTGTCCTCTGAGTCTAAATTTTTATATCCGACGCAAAACTGGTAGTTAATTGCAACGTTCAGGGCCCCCTAATGACGATGGA
Organism: Schistocerca americana; assembly: GCF_021461395.2. Taxonomy (NCBI): domain Eukaryota; kingdom Metazoa; phylum Arthropoda; class Insecta; order Orthoptera; family Acrididae; genus Schistocerca; species Schistocerca americana. Next base: position 1,809,590 of record NW_025726236.1, on the reverse strand, counting down.
ACACTCTAATTGCGTCGAGATTCAATACATCGTCCTCCAGCCGACTTGTCTCCTAGACGATATTCCTGCCTCGGGCACCTTATGGTCGTTCTCCTGAGAGTCTAGATTTCAGAATCCGACGCAAAACTGATAGTTAATTGTAACGTTCAGGGCCTCCTAACGACGATGGAACACTCAAATTGCGTCTAGATTGAATACATCGTCCTCCAGCCGACTTGTCTCCTAGAAGATATTCCTGCCTCGGCACCTTATGGTCGTTCTCCTGAGAGTCTAGATTTTAGAATCCGACGCAAAACTGGTAGTTAATTGTAATGTTCAGGGCCTCCCAATGACGATGGAGCACACTAATTGCGTCGAGATTCAATACATCGTCCTCCAGCCGAGTCTTCTCAGAGGGGTTATTGCTGCCTCGGGCACCTTATGGTCGTTCTCCTGAGAGTCTAGATTTTAGAATCCGACGCAAAACTGATAGTTAATTGTAACGTTCAGGGCCTCTCAATGACGATGGATCACTCAAATTGCGTCGAGATTCAATACATCGGCCTCCAGCCGACTTGTCTCCAAGGGGATATTGCTGCCTCGGTCACCTTATGGTCGTTCTCCTGTGAGTCTAGATTGTCGAATCCGACGCAAAACTGATAGGTAATTTTAACGTTCAGGGCCTCTCAATGACAATGGATCACTCAAATTGCGTCGAGATTCAATACATCGGCCTCCAGCCGACTTGTCTCCAAGGGGATATTGCTGCCTCGGTCACCTTATGGTCGTTCTCCTGTGAGTCTAGATTGTCGAATCCGACACAAAACTGGTAGTTAATTGTAATGTTCAGGGCCTCCCAATGACGATGGAGCACACTAATTGCGTCGAGATTCAATACATCGTCCTCCAGCCGACTCGTCTCAGAGGGGTTATTGCTGCCTCGGGCACCATATGGTCCGACTCCTGCGAGTCTAGATTTTCGAATCCGACGGAAACTGATAGTTGAGTGTAACATTCAGGGCCTCCTAATGACGATGGACCACTCAAATTGCGTCGAGATTCAATACATCGTCCTCCAGCCGACTTGTCTCCAAGGGTCTATTGCTGCCTCGGACACCTCATGGTCGTTCTCCTGTGAGTCTAGATTAACGAATCCGACGCATAACTGATAGTTAATTGTAACGTTCAGCGCCTCCGAATGACGATGGAACACTCAAATTGCGTCGAGATTCAATACATCGTCCTGCAGCCGACTTGTCTCCAAGGGTCTATTGCTGCCTCTGGCACCTTAATATCGTGCTCCTGTGAGTCTAGATTATCGAATCCCACGCGAAACTGATTGTTAATTATAACGTTCAGGTCACCCTAATGACGATGGAACACTCAAATCGCGACGAGATTCAATACTTCGTTCTCCAGGCGACTTGTCTCTAAGGGTCTATTATTGCCTCGGGCACCTTATGGTTGTTCTCCTGTGAGTCTAGATTATCGAATCCGACGCAAAACTGATAGTTAATTATAACGTTCAGGGCCTCCTAATGACGATGGAACACTCAAAATGCGTCGAGATTCAATACATCGTCGTCCAGCCGACTTGCCTCCAAGGGGATATTTCTGCCTCGGGCTTCATATGGTCCGCCTCCTGTGATTCTAGATTTTCGAATCTGGCGCAAACTGACGGTTAATTCTGATGTTCCGGGCCTCTTAATGACGATGGAACACTCAAATTGCGTCGAGATTCAATACATCGTCCTCCAGGCTACTTGTCTCCAAGGGGATATTGCTGCTTTGGGCACCATATGGTCCGTCTCCTGTGAGTCTAGATTTTCGAATCCGACGCAAAACTGATAGTTAATTGTAACGTTCAGGGCCACCTAATGACGATGAAACACTCAAATTGCGTCGAGATTCAATACATCGTCCTCCAACCGACTTGTCTCCTAGACAATATTCCTCCCTCGGGCACCTTAAGGTCGTTCACCTGGGAGTCTAGATTTAAGAATCCGACGCAAAACTGATAGTTAATTGTAACGTTGAGGGCCTCTCAATGACGATGGATCACTCAAATTGCGTCGAGATTCATTACATCGGCCTCCAGCCGACTTGTCTCCAAGCGTCTATTGCTGCCTCTGTCACCTTATGATCGTGCACCTGTGAGTCTACATTTTGAATCCGACGCAAACCTGGTGGTTAATTGTAACGTTCAGGGCCTCCTAATGACGATGGAACATTCTAATTGCGTCGAAATTCGATACATCGTCCTCCAGCAGACTTCTCTCCAAAGGTATATTTCTGCCTCTGGCACCATATGGTGCGTCTCCTGTGAGCCTAGATTTTCGAATCCGACGCGTAACTGATATTTAATTGTAAGTTTCAGGGCCTACTAATTACGATGGAACACTCAAATTGCGTCGAGATTCAATACATCGTCCTCCAGCCGACATGTCTCCAAGGGTCTATTGCTGCCTCAGGCACCTTATGGTCGTTCTCCTGTGAGTCTAGATTATCGAATCCGACGCAAAACTGATAGTTAATTGTAACGTTCAGGGCCTTGTAATGACGATGGAATACTCAAATAGCGTCGAGATTCAATTCATCGTCCTTCAGCTGAATTGTCTCCAAGGGTCTATTGCTGCCTAGGGGCACCTTTTGGTCGTTCTCCTCTGAGTCTACATTTTCGAATCCGTCGCAAAACCGGTTGTTAATAGTAACGTTCAGGGTCTCCTAATGACGATGTAACACTCAAATTGCGTCGAGATTCAATACATCGTCCACCAGCCGACTTGTCTCCAAGGAGATATTGCTGCCTCGAGCACCATATGGTCCGTCTCCTGTGAGTTTAGATTTTCGAATCCGACGCGAAACTGACGGTTAATTCTGATGTTCTGGGCCTCTTAATGACGATGGAACACTCAAAGGGCGGCGAGATTCAATTCATCGTCCTTCAGCCGACTTTTCACCAAGGGTCTATTGCTGCCTCGGGCACCTTATGGTCGATCTCCTCTGAGTCTACATTTTCGAATCCGACGCAAAACTGATAGTTAATTGGAACGTTCAGGGGCGATGGAACACTCAAATTGCGTCGAGATTCAATACATCGTCCTCCAGGCGACTTGACTCCAAGGGGATATTGCTGTTTCGGGCACCATATGGTCCGTGGCTTGCGAGTCTAGATTTTCGAAACCGACGCGAAACTGATAGTTAATTGTAACATTCAGGGCCTCCTAATGACGATGGAACACTCGAATTGCGTCGAGATTCAAAACATCGTCCACCAGCCGACTTGTCTCCAAGGGTCTATTGTTGCCTCGGGCGCCTTTTGGTCGTTCTCCTGTGAGTCTACACTGTGGAATCCGAAGCAAAACTGGTAGTTAATTGTAACGTTCAGGGCCTCCTAATGACGATGGAACACTCAAATTGCGTCGAGATTCTATACATCGTCCTCCAGCCGACTTGTCACCAAGGGTCTATTGCTGCCTCGGGCACCTTATGGTCGTTCTCCTCTGAGTCTACATTTTCGAATCCGACGCAAAACTGATAGTTAATTGGAACGTTCAGGGGCGATGGAACACTCAAATTGCGTCGAGATTCAATACATCGTCCTCCAGCCGACTCGTCTCAGAGGGGTTATTGCTGCCTCGGGCACCATATGGTCCGACTCCTGCGAGTCTAGATTTTCGAATCCGACGGAAACTGATAGTTGAGTGTAACATTCAGGGCCTCCTAATGACGATGGACCACTCAAATTGCGTCGAGATTCAATACATCGTCCTCCAGCCGACTTGACTCCAAGGGTCTATTGCTGCCTCGGACACCTCATGTTCGTTCTCCTGTGAGTCTAGATTAACGAATCCGACGCATAACTGATAGTTAATTGTAACGTTCAGCGCCTCCGAATGACGATGGAACACTCAAATTGCGTCGAGATTCAATACATCGTCCTGCAGCCGACTTGTCTCCAAGGGTCTATTGCTGCCTCTGGCACCTTAATATCGTGCTCCTGTGAGTCTAGATTATCGAATCCCACGCGAAACTGATTGTTAATTATAACGTTCAGGTCACCCTAATGACGATGGAACACTCAAATCGCGACGAGATTCAATACTTCGTTCTCCAGGCGACTTGTCTCTAAGGGTCTATTATTGCCTCGGGCACCTTATGGTTGTTCTCCTGTGAGTCTAGATTATCGAATCCGACGCAAAACTGATAGTTAATTATAACGTTCAGGGCCTCCTAATGACGATGGAACACTCAAATTGCGTCGAGATTCAATACATCGTCGTCCAGCCGACTTGCCTCCAAGGGGATATTTCTGCCTCGGGCTTCATATGGTCCGCCTCCTGTGATTCTAGATTTTCGAATCTGACGCAAACTGACGGTTAATTCTGATGTTCCGGGCCTCTTAATGACGATGGAACACTCAAATTGCGTCGAGATTCGATACATCGTCCTCCAGGCTACTTGTCTCCAAGGGGATATTGCTGCTTTGGGCACCATATGGTCCGTCTCCTGTGAGTCTAGATTTTCGAATTCGACGCAAAACTGATAGTTAATTGTAACGTTCAGGGCCACCTAATGACGATGAAACACTCAAATTGCGTCGAGATTCAATACATCGTCCTCCAACCGACTTGTCTCCTAGACGATATTCCTCCCTCGGGCACCTTAAGGTCGTTCTCCTGGGAGTCTAGATTTAAGAATCCGACGCAAAACTGATAGTTAATTGTAACGTTGACGGCCTCTCAATGACGATGGATCACTCAAATTGCGTCGAGATTCATTACATCGGCCTCCAGCCGACTTGTCTCCAAGCGTCTATTGCTGCCTCTGTCACCTTATGATCGTGCACCTGTGAGTCTACATTTTGAATCCGACGCAAACCTGGTGGTTAATTGTAACGTTCAGGGCCTCCTAATGACGATGGAACATTCTAATTGCGTCGAAATTCGATACATCGTCCTCCAGCAGACTTCTCTCCAAAGGTATATTTCTGCCTCTGGCACCATATGGTGCGTCTCCTGTGAGCCTAGATTTTCGAATCCGACGCGTAACTGATATTTAATTGTAAGTTTCAGGGCCTACTAATGACGATGGAACACTCAAATTGCGTCGAGATTCAATACATCGTCCTCCAGCCGACATGTCTCCAAGGGTCTATTGCTGCCTCAGGCACCTTATGGTCGTTCTCCTGTGAGTCTAGATTATCGAATCCGACGCAAAACTGATAGTTAATTGTAACGTTCAGGGCCTTGTAATGACGATGGAATACTCAAATAGCGTCGAGATTCAATTCATCGTCCTTCAGCTGAATTGTCTCCAAGGGTCTATTGCTGCCTAGGGGCACCTTTTGGTCGTTCTCCTCTGAGTCTACATTTTCGAATCCGTCGCAAAACTGGTTGTTAATAGTAACGTTCAGGGTCTCCTAATGACGATGTAACACTCAAATTGCGTCGAGATTCAATACATCGTCCACCAGCCGACTTGTCTCCAAGGAGATATTGCTGCCTCGAGCACCATATGGTCCGTCTCCTGTGAGTTTAGATTTTCGAATCCGACGCGAAACTGACGGTTAATTCTGATGTTCTGGGCCTCTTAATGACGATGGAACACTCAAAGGGCGGCGAGATTCAATTCATCGTCCTTCAGCCGACTTTTCACCAAGGGTCTATTGCTGCCTCGGGCACCTTATGGTCGATCTCCTCTGAGTCTACATTTTCGAATCCGTCGCAAAACTGATAGTTAATTGGAACGTTCAGGGGCGATGGAACACTCAAATTGCGTCGAGATTCAATACATCGTCCTCCAGGCGACTTGACTCCAAGGGGATATTGCTGTTTCGGGCACCATATGGTCCGTGGCTTGCGAGTCTAGATTTTCGAAACCGACGCGAAACTGATAGTTAATTGTAACATTCAGGGCCTCCTAATGACGATGGAACACTCGAATTGCGTCGAGATTCAAAACATCGTCCACCAGCCGACTTGTCTCCAAGGGTCTATTGTTGCCTCGGGCGCCTTTTGGTCGTTCTCCTGTGAGTCTACACTGTGGAATCCGAAGCAAAACTGGTAGTTAATTGTAACGTTCAGGGCCTCCTAATGACGATGGAACACTCAAATTGCGTCGAGATTCTATACATCGTCCTCCAGCCGACTTGCCTCCAAGGGGATATTGCTGCCTCGGGCACCATATGCTCCGTCTCCTTTGATTCTAGATTTTCGAATCCGACGCAAAACTGACGGTTAATTCTGATGTTCCGGGCCTCTTAATGACGATGGAACACTCAAATTGCGTCGCGATTCAATACATCGTCCTCCAGCCGATTAGTCTCCAAGGGTCTATCGCTGCCTATGGCAACTAATGGTCGTTCTCCTGTGAGTCTAGACTTTAGAATCCGACTCAGAACTGATGGTTTATTGAAACAATCATGGCCACTTAATGACGATGGAACACTCAAATTGCGTCGAGAACCAATACATTGTCTTCCAGCCGACTTGTCTCCAAGGGGATATAGCTGCCTCGGACATTAAATGGTCGTTCTCCTGTGAGTCTAGATTTTCGAATCCGATGCAAAACTCATGGTTAATTGTAACGTTCAGGGCCACCTAATGACAATGGAACACTCAAAATGCTCGAGATTCAATACATCGTCCTTTAGGCAACTTGCTCCAAGGGTTTATTGCTGCCTCGGGCACCTTATGGTCGATCTCCTCTGAGTCTAAAATTTCGAATCCGACGCAAAACTGGTAGTTAATTGTAACGTTCAGGGCCTCCTAATGACGATGGAACACTCAAATTGCGTCGAGATTCAATACATCGTCCTCAAGCCGACTTGTCTCCAAGGGGATATTGCTGCCAGTGGCACCTAATGGTCGTTCTTCTGTGAGTCTAGATTTTCGAATCCGACGCAAAACTGGTTGTTAATTGTAACGTTCAGGGTCTCCTAATGACGATGGAACACTCAAATTGCGTCGAGATTCAATACATCGTCCACCAGCCGACTTGTCTCCAAGGTTATATTGCTGCCTCGGGCACCATATGGTCGTTCTCCTGTGAGTCTAGATTATTGAATCCGACGCAAAACTGATAGTTAATTGTAACGTTCAGGGCCCACTAATTACGATGGAACACTCAAATTGCGTCGAGATTCAATTCATCGTCCTTCAGCCGACTTGTCACCAAGGGTCTATTGCTGCCTCGGGCACCTTATGGTCGTTCTCCTCTGAGTCTACATTTTCGAATCCGACGCAAAACTGATAGTTAATTGTAAGAATCAAGGGCGATGGAACACTCAAATTGCGTCGAGATTCAATACATCGTCCTCCAGGCGACTTGTTTCCAAGGGGATATTGTCGCTTCGGGCACCATATGGTCCGTCGCCTGTGAGTCTAGATTTTTGAAACCGACGCGAAACTGATAGTTAATTGTAACATTCAGGGCCTCCTAATGACAATGGAACACTCAAATTCCGTCGAGATTCAAAACAACGTCCTCCAGCCGACTTGTCTCCAAAGGTCTATTACTGCCTCGGGATCCTGTGAGTCTAGATTATCGAATCCGACGCAAAACTGATAGTTAATTGTAACGGTCAGGCCCTCCAAATGACGATGGAACACTCAAATTGCGTCAAGATTCAATACATCGTCCTCCAGCCGACTTGTCTCCAAGGGTCTATTGTTGCCTCGGGCGCCTTTTGGTCGTCCCCCTGTGAGTCTAGACTATGGAATCCGAAGCAAAACTGGTAGTTAATTGTAACGTTCAGGGCCTCCTAATGACGATGGAACACTCAAATTGCGTCGAGAGAAAATACATAGTCCTCCAGCCGACTTGCCTCCAAGGGGATATTGCTGCCTCGTGCACCATATGCTCCGTCTCCTGTGATTCTAGATTTTCGAATCCGACGCAAAACTGACGGTTAATTCTGATGTTCCGGGCCTCTTAATGACGATGGAACACTCAAATTGCGTCGCGATTCAATACATCGTCCTCAAGCCGACTTGTCTCCAAGGGTCTATTGCTGCCTGTGGCACCTAATGGTCGTTCTCCTGTGAGTCTAGATTTTCGAATCCGACCCAAAACTGACGGTTAATTGTAACAATCATGGCCTGATAATGAAGAAGGAACACTCGAATTGCGTCGACAATCAATACATCGTCCTCCAGCCGACTTGTCTCCAAGGGGATATTGCTGCCTCGGGCACCATATGATCCGTCTCCTGTGAGTCTAGATTTTCGAATCCGACGCGAAACTGATAGTTAATTGTAACGTTCAGGGCCTCCTAATGACGATTAAACACTCAAATTGCGTCGAGATTCAATACATCGTCCTCCTGCCGACTTGTCTCCAGGGGGCTATTGCTGCCTCGGGCACCTTATGGTCGTTCTCCTGTGAGTCTAGATTATTGAATCCGACGCAAAACTGATAGCTAATTGTAACGTTCAGGGCCTCCTAATGACGATGGGACACTCAAATTGCGTCGAGATTCAATTCATCGTCCTTCAGCCGACTTGTCACCAAGGGTCTATTGCTGCCTCGGACACCTTATGGTCGTTCTCCTCTGAGTCTACATTTTCGAATCCGACGCAAAACTGATAGTTAATTGTAACGTTCAGGGGCGATGGAACACTCAAATTGCGTTGAGATTCAATACATCGTCCTCCAGACGATTTGTCTCCACGGCTCTATTGCTGCCTGTGGCACCTAATGGTCGTTCTCCTGTGAGTCTAGCCTTCCGAATCCGACGCGAAACTGATAGTTAATTGTAACATTCAGGGCCTCCTAATGACGATGGAACACTCAAATTGCGTCGAGCTTCAATACATCGTCCTCCAGCCGACTTGTCCTCAAGGGGATCTTGCTGCCTCGGTCACCTTATGGTCGTTCTCCTGTGAGTCTAGATTATTGAATCCGACGCAAAACTGATAGCTAATTGTAACGTTCAGGGCCTCCTAATGACGATGGGACACTCAAATTGCGTCGAGATTCAATTCATCGTCCTTCAGCCGACTTGTCACCAAGGGTCTATTGCTGCCTCGGACACCTTATGGTCGTTCTCCTCTGAGTCTACATTTTCGAATCCGACGCAAAACTGATAGTTAATTGTAACGTTCAGGGGCGATGGAACACTCAAATTGCGTCGCGATTCAATACATCGTCCTCCAGCCGATTTGTCTCCAAGGGTCTATCGCTGCCTATGGCACCTAATGGTCGTTCTCCTGTGAGTCTAGATTTTAGAATCCGACTCAGAACTGATGGTTAACTGTAACAATCATGGCCTCCTAATGACGATGGAACACTCAAATTGCATCGAGAATCAATACATCGTCCTCCAGCCGACTTGCCTCTAAGGGGATTTAGCTGCCTCGGACACCATATGGTCGTTGTCCTGTGTGTCTAGATTTTCGAATCCGACGCAAAACTCATAGTTAATTGTAACGTTCAGGGCAACCTAATGACAATTGCGTCGAGATTCAATACATCGTCCTCCAGGCGACTTGTCTCAGAGGGTTTATAGCTGCCTCGTGCACCTTATGGTCGTTTTCGTCTGAGTCAAAATTTTCGAATCCGACGTAAAACTGGTAGTTAATTGTAACGTTCAGGGCCTCCTAACGACGATGAAACACTCAAATTGCGTCGAGATTCAATACATCGTCCTGCATTTGACTTGTCTCCAAGGGGATATAGCTGCCTCGGACACCTTGTGGTCGTTCTCCTCTGAGTCTACATTTTCAAATGGTCGTTCTCCTGTGAGTCTAGATTTTAGAATCCGACTCAGAACTGATGGTTAATTGTAACAAACATGGCCTCCTAATGACGATGGAACACTCAAATTGCGTCGAGATTCAATACATCGTCCTCCAGGCTACTTGTCTCCAAGGGGATATTGCTGCTTCGTGCACCATATGGTCCGTCTCCTGTGAGTCTAGATTTTCGAATCCGACGCAAAACTGATAGTTAATTGTAACGTTCAGGGCCACCTAATGACGATGAAACACTCAAATTGCGTCGAGATTCAATACATCGTCCTCCAACCGACTTGTCTCCTAGACGATATTCCTCCCTCGGGCACCTTAAGGTCGTTCTCCTGAGAGTCTAGATTTAAGAATCCGACGCAAAACTGATAGTTAATTGTAACTTTGAGGGCCTCTCAATGACGATGGATCACTCAAATTGCGTCGAGATTTATTACATCAGCCTCCAGCCGACTTGTCTCCAAGGGTCTATTGCTGCCTCGGGCACCTTGTGGTCGTTCTCCTGTGAGTCTACATTCTCGAATCCGACGAAAAACTGATAGTTGTTTCTAACGTTCAGGACCTCCTAATGACAATGGGACGCTCAAATTGCGTCGAGATTCAATAGATCGTCCTCCAGCCGACTTGTCTCCAAGCCAAACCTGGTGGTTAATTGTAACGTTCAGGGCCTCCTAATGACGATGGAACATTCTAATTGCGTCGAAATTCGATACATCGTCCTCCAGCAGACTTCTCTCCAAAGGTATATTTCTGCCTCTGGCACCATATGGTGCGTCTCCTGTGAGTCTAGATTTTCGAATCCGACGCGTAACTGATATTTAATTGTAAGTTTCAGGGCCTACTAATGACGATGGAACACTCAAATTGCGTCGAGATTCAATACATCGTCATCCAGCCGACATGTCTCCAAGGGTCTATTGCTGCCTCAGGCAACTTATGGTCGTTCTCCTGTGAGTCTAGATTATCGAATCCGACGCAAAACTGATAGTTAATTGTAACGTTCAGGGCCTTGTAATGACGATGGAATACTCAAATAGCGTCGAGATTCAATTCATCGTCCTTCAGCTGAATTGTCTCCAAGGGTCTATTGCTGCCTCGGGCACCTTATGGTCGTTCTCCTCTGAGTCTAAATTTTCGAATCCGACGCAAAACTGGTTGTTAATTGTAACGTTCAGGGTCTCCTAATGACGATGTAACACTCAAATTGCGTCGAGATTCAATACATCGTCCACCAGCCGACTTGTCTCCAAGGAGATATTGCTGCCTCGAGCACCATATGGTCCGTCTCCTGTGAGTTTAGATTTTCGAATCCGACGCGAAACTGACGGTTAATTCTGATGTTCCGGGCCTCTTAATGACGATGGAACACTCAAAGTGCGGCGAGATTCGATTCATCGTCCTTCAGCCGACTTTTCACCAAGGGTCTATTGCTGCCTCGGGCACCTTATGGTCGATCTCCTCTGAGTCTACATTTTCGAATCCGACGCAAAACTGATAGTTAATTGGAACGTTCAGGGGCGATGGAACACTCAAATTGCGTCGAGATTCAATACATCGTCCTCCAGGCGACTTGACTCCAAGGGGATATTGCTGTTTCGGGCACCATATGGTCCGTGGCTTGCGAGTCTAGATTTTCGAAACCGACGCGAAACTGATAGTTAATTGTAACATTCAGGGCCTCCTAATGACGATGGAACACTCGAATTGCGTCGAGATTCAAAACATCGTCCACCAGCCGACTTGTCTCCAAGGGTCTATTGTTGCCTCGGGCGCCTTTTGGTCGTTCTCCTGTGAGTCTACACTGTGGAATCCGAAGCAAAACTGGTAGTTAATTGTAACGTTCAGGGTCTCCTAATGACGATGGAACACTCAAATTGCGTCGCGATTCAATACATCGTCCTCCAGCCGATTTGTCTCCAAGGGTCTATCGCTGCCTATGGCAACTAATGGTCGTTCTCCTGTGAGTCTAGACTTTAGAATCCGACTCAGAACTGATGGTTTATTGAAACAATCATGGCCACCTAATGACGATGGAACACTCAAATTGCGTCGAGAATCAATACATCGTCTTCCAGCCGACTTGTCTCCAAGGGGATATAGCTGCCTCGGACATTAAATGGTCGTTCTCCTGTGAGTCTAGATTTTCGAATCAGACGCAAAACTCATGGTTAATTGTAACGTTCAGGGCCACCTAATGACAATGGAACACTCAAATTGCTCGAGATTCAATACATCGTCCTTTAGGCAACTTGCTCCAAGGGTTTATTGCTGCCTCGGGCACCTTATGGTCGATCTCCTCTGAGTCTAAAATTTCGAATCCGACGCAAAACTGGTAGTTAATTATAACGTTCAGGGCCTCCTAATGACGATGGAACACTCAAATTGCGTCGAGATTCAATACATCGTCCTCAAGCCGACTTGTCTCCAAGGGGATATTGCTGCCTGTGGCACCTAATGGTCGTTCTTCTGTGAGTCTAGATTTTCGAATCCGACGCAAAACTGGTTGTTAATTGTAACGTTCAGGGTCTCCTAATGACGATGGAACACTCAAATTGCGTCGAGATTCAATACATCGTCCACCAGCCGACTTGTCTCCAAGGTTATATTGCTGCCTCGGACACCATATGGTCCGTATCCTGTGAGTTTAGATTTTCGAATCCGACGCGAAACTGATAGTTAATTGTAACGTTCAGGGCCTCCTAATGACGATTTAACACTCAAATTGCGTCGAGATTCAATACATCGTCCTCCTGCCGACTTGTCTCCAGGGGCTATTGCTGCCTCGGGCACCATATGGTCGTTCTCCTCTGAGTCTACATTTTCGAATCCGACGCAAAACTGATAGTTAATTGTAAGAATCAAGGGCGATGGAACACTCAAATTGCGTCGAGATTCAATACATCGTCCTCCAGGCGACTTGTTTCCAAGGGGATATTGTCGCTTCGGGCACCATATGGTCCGTCGCCTGTGAGTCTAGATTGTTGAAACCGACGCGAAACTGATAGTTAATTGTAACATTCAGGGCCTCCTAATGACAATGGAACACTCAAATTGCGTCGAGATTCAATTCATCGTCCTTCAGTAGACTTGTTTCCAAGGGTCTATTGCAGCCTCGGGCACCTTATGGTCGTTCTCCTCTGAGTCTACATTTTCGAATCCGACGCAAAACTGATAGTTAATTGTAAGAATCAAGGGCGATGGAACACTCAAATTGCGTCGAGATTCAATACATCGTCCTCCAGGCGACTTGTTTCCAAGGGGATATTGTCGCTTCGGGCACCATATGGTCCGTCGCCTGTGAGTCTAGATTGTTGAAACCGACGCGAAACTGATAGTTAATTGTAACATTCAGGGCCTCCTAATGACAATGGAACACTCAAATTCCGTCGAGATTCAAAACAACGTCCTCCAGCCGACTTGTCTCCAAAGGTCTATTACTGCCTCGGGATCCTGTGAGTCTAGATTATCGAATCCGACGCAAAACTGATAGTTAATTGTAACGGTCAGGCCCTCCAAATGACGATGGAACACTCAAATTGCGTCAAGATTCAATACATCGTCCTCCAGCCGACTTGTCTCCAAGGGTCTATTGTTGCCTCGGGCGACTTTTGGTCGTCCCCCTGTGAGTCTAGACTATGGAATCCGAAGCAAAACTGGTAGTTAATTGTAACGTTCAGGGCCTCCTAATGACGATGGAACACTCAAATTGCGTCGAGATAAAATACATAGTCCTCCAGACGACTTGCCTCCAAGGGGATATTGCTGCCTCGTGCACCATATGCTCCGTCTCCTGTGATTCTAGATTTTCGAATCCGACGCAAAACTGACGGTTAATTCTGATGTTCCGGGCCTCTTAATGACGATGGAACACTCAAATTGCGTCGCGATTCAATACATCGTCCTCAAGCCGACTTGTCTCCAAGGGTCTATTGCTGCCCGTGGCACCTAATGGTCGTTCTCCTGTGAGTCTAGATTTTCGAATCCGACCCAAAACTGACGGTTAATTGTAACAATCATGGCCTCCTAATGACGATGGAACACTCGAATTGCGTCGAGAATCAATACATCGTCCTCCAGCCGACTTGTCTCCAAGGGGATATTGCTGCCTCGGGCACCATATGATCCGTCTCCTGTGAGTCTAGATTTTCGAATCCGACGCGAAACTGATAGTTAATTGTAACGTTCAGGGCCTCCTAATGACGATTTAACACTCAAATTGCGTCGAGATTCAATACATCGTCCTCCTGCCGACTTGTCTCCAGGGGGCTATTGCTGCCTCGGGCACCTTATGGTCGTTCTCCTGTGAGTCTAGATTATTGAATCCGACGCAAAACTGATAGCTAATTGTAACGTTCAGGGCCTCCTAATGACGATGGGACACTCAAATTGCGTCGAGATTCAATTCATCGTCCTTCAGCCGACTTGTCACCAAGGGTCTATTGCTGCCTCGGACACCTTATGGTCGTTCTCCTCTGAGTCTACATTTTCGAATCCGACGCAAAACTGATAGTTAATTGTAACGTTCAGGGGCGATGGAACACTCAAATTGCGTTGAGATTCAATACATCGTCCTCCAGACGATTTGTCTCCACGGCTCTATTGCTGCCTGTGGCACCTAATGGTCGTTCTCCTGTGAGTCTAGCCTTCCGAATCCGACGCGAAACTGATAGTTAATTGTAACATTCAGGGCCTCCTAATGACGATGGAACACTCAAATTGCGTCGAGCTTCAATACATCGTCCTCCAGCCGACTTGTCCTCAAGGGGATCTTGCTGCCTCGGTCACCTTATGGTCGTTCTCCTGTGAGTCTAGATTGTCGAATCCGACACAAAACTGATAGTTAATTGTAATGTTCAGGGCCTCCCAATGACGATGGGACACACTAATTGCTTCGAGATTCAATACATCCTCCTCCAGCCGACTCGTCTCAGAGGGGATATTGTAGCCTCGGGCACCATATGGTCCGTCTCCTGTGATTCTAGATTTTCGGATCCGACGCAAAACTGACGGTTAATTCTGATGTTCCGGGCCTCTGAATGACGATGGAACACTCAAATTGCGTCGCGATTCAATACATCGTCCTCCAGCCGATTTGTCTCCAAGGGTCTATCGCTGCCTATGGCACCTAATGGTCGTTCTCCTGTGAGTCTAGATTTTAGAATCCGACTCAGAACTGATGGTTAACTGTAACAATCATGGCATCCTAATGACGATGGAACACTCAAATTGCATCGAGAATCAATACATCGTCCTCCAGCCGACTTGCCTCCCAGGGGATTTAGCTGCCTCGGACACCATATGGTCGTTGTCCTGTGTGTCTAGATTTTCGAATCCGACGCAAAACTCATAGTTAATTGTGACGTTCAGGGCAACCTAATGACAATAGAACACTCAAATTGCGTCGAGATTCAATACATCGTCCTCCAGGCGACTTGTCTCAGTGGGTTTATAGCTGCCTCGTGCACCTTATGGTCGTTTTCGTCTGAGTCAAAATTTTCGAATCCGACGTAAAACTGGTAGTTAATTGTAACGTTCAGGGCCTCCTAACGACGATGAAACACTCAAATTGCGTCGAGATTCAATACATCGTCCTGCATTTGACTTGTCTCCAAGGGGATATAGCTGCCTCGGACACCTTGTGGTCGTTCTCCTCTGAGTCTACATTTTCGAATCCGACGTAAAACTGGTAGTTAATTGTAACGTTCAGGGCCTCCTAACGACGATGAAACACTCAAACTGCGTCGAGATTCAATACATCGTCCTGCAGTTGACTTGTCTTTAAGGGGATATTGCTGTTCCGGGCACCATATGATCCGTCTCCTGTGAGTCTAGATTTTCGAATCCGACGCGAAACTTATAGTTAATTGTAACATTCAGGGCCTCCTAATGACGATGGAACACTCAAACTGCGTCAAGATTCAATTCATCGTCCTCAAGCCGACTTGTCTCCAGGGGGATATTGCTGCCTGTGAGTCTAGATTTTAGAATCCGACTCAGAACTGATGGTTAACTGTAACAATCATGGCCTCCTAATGACGATGGAACATTCAAATTGCATCGAGAATCAATACATCGTCCTCCAGCCGACTTGTCTCCAAGGGGATATAGCTGCCTCGGACACCTTGTGGTCGTTCTCCTCTGAGTCTACATTTTCGAATCCGACGTAAAACTGGTAGTTAATTGTAACGTTCAGGGCCTCCTAACGACGATGAAACACTCAAATTGCGTCGAGATTCAATACATCGTCCTGCAGTTGACTTGTCTCCAAGGGGATATTGCTGCTTCGGGCACCATATGATCCGTCTCCTGTGAGTCTAGATTTTCGAATCCGACACAAAACTGATAGATAATTGTAACATTCAGGGCTTCCTAATGACGATGGAACACTCAAATTGCGTCGAGATTCAATACATCGTCCTCAAGCCGACTTGTCTCCAAGGGGATATTGCTGCCTGTGAGTCTACGTTTTCAAATCCGACGCAAAACGTTCATGGCCTCCTAATGACCATGGAACACTCAAATTGCGACGAGAATCAATACATCGTCCTCCAGCCGACTTGTCTACAAGGGGATATTGCTGCGTCGGGCACCTTATGGTCGTTCTCCTGTGAGTATAGATTTTCGAATCCAACGCTAAACTGATGGTTAATTGTAACGTTTATGGCCTCCTAATGACGATGGAACACTCAGTTTGCGTCGAGATTCAATACATCGTCCTCCAGCCGAATTGTCTCCAAGCGTCTATTGCTGCCTCTGGCACCTTATGGGGATGCACCTGTGAGTCAAGATTTTCGAATCCGACGCGAAACTGATAGTTAATTGTAACGTTTAGGGCCTCCTAATGACGATGGAACACACAAATCGCGTCGAGATTCATTACATCGTCCTCCAGGCGACTTGTCTCCAAGGAGATATTGCTGCCTCGGGCACCTTATGGTCGTTCTCCTGAGAGTCTAGATTTCAGAATCCGACGCAAAACTGATAGTTAATTGTAACGTTCAGGGCCTCCTAATGACGATGGAACACTCAAATTGCTTCTAGATTGAATAAATGGTCCTCCAGCCGACTTGTCTTATAGACGATATTCCTGCCTCGGGCACCTTATGGTCGTTCTCCTGAGAGTCTAGATTTTAGAATCCGACGCAAAACTGATAGTTAATTGTAACGTTCAGGGCCTCTCAATGACGATGGATCACTCAAATTGCGTCGAGATTTATTACATCAGCCTCCAGCCGACTTGTCTCCAAGGGTCTATTGCTGCCTCGGGCACCTTGTGGTCGTTCTCCTGTGAGTCTACATTCTCGAATCCGACGAAAAACTGATAGTTATTTCTAACGTTCAGGACCTCCTAATGACAATGGGACGCTCAAATTGCGTCGAGATTCAATAGATCGTCCTCCAGTGGACTTGTCTCCAAGCGTCTATTGCTGCCTCTGGCACCTTATGGTCGTGCTCCTGTGAGTCTAGATTTTCGAATCCGACGCAAATCTAATGGATAATTGTAATGTTTAAGGCCTCCTAATGACGCTGGAACACTCAGATTGCGTCGAGATTCAATACATCGTCCTCCAGCCGACTTGTCTCCAAGCGTCTATTGCTGCCTCTGGCACCTTATGATCGTGCGCCTGTGAGTCTACATTTTGAATCCGACGCAAACCTGGTGGTTAATTGTAACGTTCAGGGCCTCCTAATGACGATGGAACATTCAAATTGCGTCGAAATTCGATACATCGTCCTCCAGCAGACTTCTCTCCAAAGGTATATTTCTGCCTCTGGCACCATATGGTGCGTCTCCTGTGAGTCTAGATTTTCGAATCCGACGCGTAACTGATATTTAATTGTAAGTTTCAGGGCCTACTAATGACGATGGAACACTCAAATTGCGTCGAGATTCAATACATCGTCCTCCAGCCGACATGTCTCCAAGGGTCTATTGCTGCCTCAGGCAACTTATGGTCGTTCTCCTGTGAGTCTAGATTATCGAATCCGACGCAAAACTGATAGTTAATTGTAACGTTCAGGGCCTTGTAATGACGATGGAATACTCAAATAGCGTCGAGATTCAATTCATCGTCCTTCAGCTGAATTGTCTCCAAGGGTCTATTGCTGCCTCGGGCACCTTATGGTCGTTCTCCTCTGAGTCTACATTTTCGAATCCGACGCAAAACTGGTTGTTAATTGTAACGTTCAGGGTCTCCTAATGACGATGTAACACTCAAATTGCGTCGAGATTCAATACATCGTCCACCAGCCGACTTGTCTCCAAGGAGATATTGCTGCCTCGAGCACCATATGGTCCGTCTCCTGTGAGTTTAGATTTTCGAATCCGACGCGAAACTGACGGTTAATTCTGATGTTCCGGGCCTCTTAATGACGATGGAACACTCAAAGTGCGGCGAGATTCGATTCATCGTCCTTCAGCCGACTTTTCACCAAGGGTCTATTGCTGCCTCGGGCACCTTATGGTCGATCTCCTCTGAGTCTACATTTTCGAATCCGACGCAAAACTGATAGTTAATTGGAACGTTCAGGGGCGATGGAACACTCAAATTGCGTCGAGATTCAATACATCGTCCTCCAGGCGACTTGACTCCAAGGGGATATTGCTGTTTCGGGCACCATATGGTCCGTGGCTTGCGAGTCTAGATTTTCGAAACCGACGCGAAACTGATAGTTAATTGTAACATTCAGGGCCTCCTAATGACGATGGAACACTCGAATTGCGTCGAGATTCAAAACATCGTCCACCAGCCGACTTGTCTCCAAGGGTCTATTGTTGCCTCGGGCGCCTTTTGGTCGTTCTCCTGTGAGTCTACACTGTGGAATCCGAAGCAAAACTGGTAGTTAATTGTAACGTTCAGGGTCTCCTAATGACGATGGAACACTCAAATTGCGTCGCGATTCAATACATCGTCCTCCAGCCGATTTGTCTCCAAGGGTCTATCGCTGCCTATGGCAACTAATGGTCGTTCTCCTGTGAGTCTAGACTTTAGAATCCGACTCAGAACTGATGGTTTATTGAAACAATCATGGCCACCTAATGACGATGGAACACTCAAATTGCGTCGAGAATCAATACATCGTCTTCCAGCCGACTTGTCTCCAAGGGGATATAGCTGCCTCGGACATTAAATGGTCGTTCTCCTGTGAGTCTAGATTTTCGAATCAGACGCAAAAGTCATGGTTAATTGTAACGTTCAATGCCACCTAATGACAATGGAACACTCAAATTGCTCGAGATTCAATACATCGTCCTTTAGGCAACTTGCTCCAAGGGTTTATTGCTGCCTCGGGCACCTTATGGTCGATCTCCTCTGAGTCTAAAATTTCGAATCCGACGCAAAACTGGTAGTTAATTATAACGTTCAGGGCCTCCTAATGACGATGGAACACTCAAATTGCGTCGAGATTCAATACATCGTCCTCAAGCCGACTTGTCTCCAAGGGGATATTGCTGCCTGTGGCACCTAATGGTCGTTCTTCTGTGAGTCTAGATTTTCGAATCCGACGCAAAACTGATAGTTAATTGTAACGTTCAGGGCCCACTAATGACGATGGAACACTCAAATTGCGTCGAGATTCAATTCATCGTCCTTCAGCCGACTTGTCACCAAGGGTCTACTGCTGCCTCGGGCACCTTATGGTCGTTCTCCTCTGAGTCTACATTTTCGAATCCGACGCAAAACTGATAGTTAATTGTAAGAATCAAGGGCGATGGAACACTCAAATTGCGTCGAGATTCAATACATCGTCCTCCAGGCGACTTGTTTCCAAGGGGATATTGTCGCTTCGGGCACCATATGGTCCGTATCCTGTGAGTTTAGATTTTCGAATCCGACGCGAAACTGATAGTTAATTGTAACGTTCAGGGCCTCCTAATGACGATTTAACACTCAAATTGCGTCGAGATTCAATACATCGTCCTCCTGCCGACTTGTCTCCAGGGGCTATTGCTGCCTCGGGCACCATATGGTCGTTCTCCTGTGAGTCTAGATTATTGAATCCGACGCAAAACTGATAGTTAATTGTAACGTTCAGGGCCCACTAATGACGATGGAACACTCAAATTGCGTCGAGATTCAATTCATCGTCCTTCAGCCGACTTGTCACCAAGGGTCTACTGCTGCCTCGGGCACCTTATGGTCGTTCTCCTCTGAGTCTACATTTTCGAATCCGACGCAAAACTGATAGTTAATTGTAAGAATCAAGGGCGATGGAACACTCAAATTGCGTCGAGATTCAATACATCGTCCTCCAGGCGACTTGTTTCCAAGGGGATATTGTCGCTTCGGGCACCATATGGTCCGTCGCCTGTGAGTCTAGATTGTTGAAACCGACGCGAAACTGATAGTTAATTGTAACATTCAGGGCCTCCTAATGACAATGGAACACTCAAATTGCGTCGAGATTCAATTCATCGTCCTTCAGTAGACTTGTTTCCAAGGGTCTATTGCAGCCTCGGGCACCTTATGGTCGTTCTCCTCTGAGTCTACATTTTCGAATCCGACGCAAAACTGATAGTTAATTGTAAGAATCAAGGGCGATGGAACACTCAAATTGCGTCGAGATTCAATACATCGTCCTCCAGGCGACTTGTTTCCAAGGGGATATTGTCGCTTCGGGCACCATATGGTCCGTCGCCTGTGAGTCTAGATTGTTGAAACCGACGCGAAACTGATAGTTAATTGTAACATTCAGGGCCTCCTAATGACAATGGAACACTCAAATTCCGTCGAGATTCAAAACAACGTCCTCCAGCCGACTTGTCTCCAAAGGTCTATTACTGCCTCGGGATCCTGTGAGTCTAGATTATCGAATCCGACGCAAAACTGATAGTTAATTGTAACGGTCAGGCCCTCCAAATGACGATGGAACACTCAAATTGCGTCAAGATTCAATACATCGTCCTCCAGCCGACTTGTCTCCAAGGGTCTATTGTTGCCTCGGGCGCCTTTTGGTCGTCCCCCTGTGAGTCTAGACTATGGAATCCGAAGCAAAACTGGTAGTTAATTGTAACGTTCAGGGCCTCCTAATGACGATGGAACACTCAAATTGCGTCGAGATAAAATACATAGTCCTCCAGCCGACTTGCCTCCAAGGGGATATTGCTGCCTCGTGCACCATATGCTCCGTCTCCTGTGATTCTAGATTTTCGAATCCGACGCAAAACTGACGGTTAATTCTGATGTTCCGGGCCTCTTAATGACGATGGAACACTCAAATTGCGTCGCGATTCAATACATCGTCCTCAAGCCGACTTGTCTCCAAGGGTCTATTGCTGCCTGTGGCACCTAATGGTCGTTCTCCTGTGAGTCTAGATTTTCGAATCCGACCCAAAACTGACGGTTAATTGTAACAATCATGGCCTCCTAATGACGATGGAACACTCGAATTGCGTCGAGAATCAATACATCGTCCTCCAGCCGACTTGTCTCCAAGGGGATATTGCTGCCTCGGGCACCATATGATCCGTCTCCTGTGAGTCTAGATTTTCGAATCCGACGCGAAACTGATAGTTAATTGTAACGTTCAGGGCCTCCTAATGACGATTTAACACTCAAATTGCGTCGAGATTCAATACATCGTCCTCCTGCCGACTTGTCTCCAGGGGGCTATTGCTGCCTCGGGCACCTTATGGTCGTTCTCCTGTGAGTCTAGATTATTGAATCCGACGCAAAACTGATAGCTAATTGTAACGTTCAGGGCCTCCTAATGACGATGGGACACTCAAATTGCGTCGAGATTCAATTCATCGTCCTTCAGCCGACTTGTCACCAAGGGTCTATTGCTGCCTCGGACACCTTATGGTCGTTCTCCTCTGAGTCTACATTTTCGAATCCGACGCAAAACTGATAGTTAATTGTAACGTTCAGGGGCGATGGAACACTCAAATTGCGTTGAGATTCAATACATCGTCCTCCAGACGATTTGTCTCCACGGCTCTATTGCTGCCTGTGGCACCTAATGGTCGTTCTCCTGTGAGTCTAGCCTTCCGAATCCGACGCGAAACTGATAGTTAATTGTAACATTCAGGGCCTCCTAATGACGATGGAACACTCAAATTGCGTCGAGCTTCAATACATCGTCCTCCAGCCGACTTGTCCTCAAGGGGATCTTGCTGCCTCGGTCACCTTATGGTCGTTCTCCTGTGAGTCTAGATTGTCGAATCCGACACAAAACTGATAGTTAATTGTAATGTTCAGGGCCTCCCAATGACGATGGGACACACTAATTGCTTCGAGATTCAATACATCCTCCTCCAGCCGACTCGTCTCAGAGGGGATATTGTAGCCTAGGGCACCATATGGTCCGTCTCCTGTGATTCTAGATTTTCGGATCCGACGCAAAACTGACGGTTAATTCTGATGTTCCGGGCCTCTGAATGACGATGGAACACTCAAATTGCGTCGCGATTCAATACATCGTCCTCCAGCCGATTTGTCTCCAAGGGTCTATCGCTGCCTATGGCACCTAATGGTCGTTCTCCTGTGAGTCTAGATTTTAGAATCCGACTCAGAACTGATGGTTAACTGTAACAATCATGGCATCCTAATGACGATGGAACACTCAAATTGCATCGAGAATCAATACATCGTCCTCCAGCCGACTTGCCTCCCAGGGGATTTAGCTGCCTCGGACACCATATGGTCGTTGTCCTGTGTGTCTAGATTTTCGAATCCGACGCAAAACTCATAGTTAATTGTGACGTTCAGGGCAACCTAATGACAATAGAACACTCAAATTGCGTCGAGATTCAATACATCGTCCTCCAGGCGACTTGTCTCAGTGGGTTTATAGCTGCCTCGTGCACCTTATGGTCGTTTTCGTCTGAGTCAAAATTTTCGAATCCGACGTAAAACTGGTAGTTAATTGTAACGTTCAGGGCCTCCTAACGACGATGAAACACTCAAATTGCGTCGAGATTCAATACATCGTCCTGCATTTGACTTGTCTCCAAGGGGATATAGCTGCCTCGGACACCTTGTGGTCGTTCTCCTCTGAGTCTACATTTTCGAATCCGACGTAAAACTGGTAGTTAATTGTAACGTTCAGGGCCTCCTAACGACGATGAAACACTCAAATTGCGTCGAGATTCAATACATCGTCCTGCAGTTGACTTGTCTTTAAGGGGATATTGCTGTTCCGGGCACCATATGGTCCGTCTCCTGTGAGTCTAGATTTTCGAATCCGACGCGAAACTTATAGTTAATTGTAACATTCAGGGCCTCCTAATGACGATGGAACACTCAAACTGCGTCAAGATTCAATTCATCGTCCTCAAGCCGACTTGTCTCCAGGGGGATATTGCTGCCTGTGAGTCTAGATTTTAGAATCCGACTCAGAACTGATGGTTAATTGTAACAATCATGGCCTCCTAATGACGATGGAACATTCAAATTGCATCGAGAATCAATACATCGTCCTCCAGCCGACTTGTCTCCAAGGGGATATAGCTGCCTCGGACACCTTGTGGTCGTTCTCCTCTGAGTCTACATTTTCGAATCCGACGTAAAACTGGTAGTTAATTGTAACGTTCAGGGCCTCCTAACGACGATGAAACACTCAAATTGCGACGAGATTCAATACATCGTCCTGCAGTTGACTTGTCTCCAAGGGGATATTGCTGCTTCGGGCACCATATGATCCGTCTCCTGTGAGTCTAGATTTTCGAATCCGACACAAAACTGATAGATAATTGTAACATTCAGGGCTTCCTAATGACGATGGAACACTCAAATTGCGTCGAGATTCAATACATCGTCCTCAAGCCGACTTGTCTCCAAGGGGATATTGCTGCCTGTGAGTCTACGTTTTCAAATCCGACGCAAAACGTTCATGGCCTCCTAATGACCATGGAACACTCAAATTGCGACGAGAATCAATACATCGTCCTCCAGCCGACTTGTCTACAAGGGGATATTGCTGCGTCGGGCACCTTATGGTCGTTCTCCTGTGAGTATAGATTTTCGAATCCAACGCTAAACTGATGGTTAATTGTAACGTTTATGGCCTCCTAATGACGATGGAACACTCAGTTTGCGTCGAGATTCAATACATCGTCCTCCAGCCGAATTGTCTCCAAGCGTCTATTGCTGCCTCTGGCACCTTATGGGGATGCACCTGTGAGTCAAGATTTTCGAATCCGACGCGAAACTGATAGTTAATTGTAACGTTTAGGGCCTCCTAATGACGATGGAACACACAAATCGCGTCGAGATTCATTACATCGTCCTCCAGGCGACTTGTCTCCAAGGAGATATTGCTGCCTCGGGCACCTTATGGTCGTTCTCCTGAGAGTCTAGATTTCAGAATCCGACGCAAAACTGATAGTTAATTGTAACGTTCAGGGCCTCCTAATGACGATGGAACACTCAAATTGCTTCTAGATTGAATAAATGGTCCTCCAGCCGACTTGTCTTATAGACGATATTCCTGCCTCGGGCACCTTATTATCGTTCTCCTGAGAGTCTAGATTTTAGAATCCGACGCAAAACTGATAGTTAATTGTAACGTTCAGGGCCTCTCAATGACGATGGATCACTCAAATTGCGTCGAGATTTATTACATCAGCCTCCAGCCGACTTGTCTGCAAGGGTCTATTGCTGCCTCGGGCACCTTGTGGTCGTTCTCCTGTGAGTCTACATTCTCGAATCCGACGAAAAACTGATAGTTATTTCTAACGTTCAGGACCTCCTAATGACAATGGGACGCTCAAATTGCGTCGAGATTCAATAGATCGTCCTCCAGTGGACTTGTCTCCAAGCGTCTATTGCTGCCTCTGGCACCCTATGGTCGTGCTCCTGTGAGTCTAGATTTTCGAATCCGACGCAAATCTAATGGATAATTGTAATGTTTACGGCCTCCTAATGACGCTGGAACACTCAGATTGCGTCGAGATTCAATACATCGTCCTCCAGCCGACTTGTCTCCAAGCGTCTATTGCTGCCTCTGGCACCTTATGATCGTGCACCTGTGAGTCTACATTTTGAATCCGACGCAAACCTGGTGGTTAATTGTAACGTTCAGGGCCTCCTAATGACGATGGAACATTCAAATTGCGTCGAAATTCGATACATCGTCCTCCAGCAGACTTTTCTCCAAAGGTATATTTCTGCCTCTGGCACCATATGGTGCGTCTCCTGTGAGTCTAGATTTTCGAATCCGACGCGTAACTGATATTTAATTGTAAGTTTCAGGGCCTACTAATGACGATGGAACACTCAAATTGCGTCGAGATTCAATACATCGTCCTCCAGCCGACATGTCTCCAAGGGTCTATTGCTGCCTCAGGCACCTTATGGTCGTTCTCCTGTGAGTCTAGATTATCGAATCCGACGCAAAACTGATAGTTAATTGTAACGTTCAGGGCCTTGTAATGACGATGGAATACTCAAATAGCGTCGAGATTCAATTCATCGTCCTTCAGCTGAATTGTCTCCAAGGGTCTATTGCTGCCTCGGGCACCTTATGGTCGTTCTCCTCTGAGTCTACATTTTCGAATCCGACGCAAAACTGGTTGTTAATTGTAACGTTCAGGGTCTCCTAATGACGATGTAACACTCAAATTGCGTCGAGATTCAATACATCGTCCACCAGCCGACTTGTCTCCAAGGAGATATTGCTGCCTCGAGCACCATATGGTCCGTCTCCTGTGAGTTTAGATTTTCGAATCCGACGCGAAACTGACGGTTAATTCTGATGTTCCGGGCCTCTTAATGACGATGGAACACTCAAAGTGCGGCGAGATTCGATTCATCGTCCTTCAGCCGACTTTTCACCAAGGGTCTATTGCTGCCTCGGGCACCTTATGGTCGATCTCCTCTGAGTCTACATTTTCGAATCCGACGCAAAACTGATAGTTAATTGGAACGTTCAGGGGCGATGGAACACTCAAATTGCGTCGAGATTCAATACATCGTCCTCCAGGCGACTTGACTCCAAGGGGATATTGCTGTTTCGGGCACCATATGGTCCGTGGCTTGCGAGTCTAGATTTTCGAAACCGACGCGAAACTGATAGTTAATTGTAACATTCAGGGCCTCCTAATGACGATGGAACACTCGAATTGCGTCGAGATTCAAAACATCGTCCACCAGCCGACTTGTCTCCAAGGGTCTATTGTTGCCTCGGGCGCCTTTTGGTCGTTCTCCTGTGAGTCTACACTGTGGAATCCGAAGCAAAACTGGTAGTTAATTGTAACGTTCAGGGTCTCCTAATGACGATGGAACACTCAAATTGCGTCGCGATTCAATACATCGTCTTCCAGCCGATTTGTCTCCAAGGGTCTATCGCTGCCTATGGCAACTAATGGTCGTTCTCCTGTGAGTCTAGACTTTAGAATCCGACTCAGAACTGATGGTTTATTGAAACAATCATGGCCACCTAATGACGATGGAACACTCAAATTGCGTCGAGAATCAATACATCGTCTTCCAGCCGACTTGTCTCCAAGGGGATATAGCTGCCTCGGACATTAAATGGTCGTTCTCCTGTGAGTCTAGATTTTCGAATCAGACGCAAAACTCATGGTTAATTGTAACGTTCAGGGCCACCTAATGACAATGGAACACTCAAATTGCGTCGAGATTCAATACATCGTCCACCAGCCGACTTGTCTCCAAGGTTATATTGCTGCCTCGGACACCATATGGTCCGTCTCCTGTGAGTTTAGATTTTCGAATCCGACGCGAAACTGATAGTTAATTGTAACGTTCAGGGCCTCCTAATGACGATTTAACACTCAAATTGCGTCGAGATTCAATACATCGTCCTCCTGCCGACTTGTCTCCAGGGGCTATTGCTGCCTCGGGCACCATATGGTCGTTCTCCTGTGAGTCTAGATTATTGAATCCGACGCAAAACTGATAGTTAATTGTAACGTTCAGGGCCCACTAATGACGATGGAACACTCAAATTGCGTCGAGATTCAATTCATCGTCCTTCAGCCGACTTGTCACCAAGGGTCTATTGCTGCCTCGGGCACCTTATGGTCGTTCTCCTCTGAGTCTACATTTTCGAATCCGACGCAAAACTGATAGTTAATTGTAAGAATCAAGGGCGATGGAACACTCAAATTGCGTCGAGATTCAATACATCGTCCTCCAGGCGACTTGTTTCCAAGGGGATATTGTCGCTTCGGGCACCATATGGTCCGTCGCCTGTGAGTCTAGATTGTTGAAACCGACGCGAAACTGATAGTTAATTGTAACATTCAGGGCCTCCTAATGACAATGGAACACTCAAATTGCGTCGAGATTCAATTCATCGTCCTTCAGTAGACTTGTTTCCAAGGGTCTATTGCAGCCTCGGGCACCTTATGGTCGTTCTCCTCTGAGTCTACATTTTCGAATCCGACGCAAAACTGATAGTTAATTGTACCGTTCAGTGGCTCCTAATGACGATGGAACACTCAAATTGCGTCAAGATTCAATACATCGTCCTCCAGCCGACTTGTCTCCAAGGGTCTATTGTTGCCTCGGGCGCCTTTTGGTCGTCCCCCTGTGAGTCTAGACTATGGAATCCGAAGCAAAACTGGTAGTTAATTGTAACGTTCAGGGCCTCCTAATGACGATGGAACACTCAAATTGCGTCGAGATACAATACATAGTCCTCCAGCCGACTTGCCTCCAAGGGGATATTGCTGCCTCGTGCACCATATTCTCCGTCTCCTGTGATTCTAGATTTGCGAATCCGACGCAAAACTGACGGTTAATTCTGATGTTCCGGGCCTCTTAATGACGATGGAACACTCAAATTGCGTCGCGATTCAATACATCGTGCTCAAGCCGACTTGTCTCCAAGGGTCTATTGCTGCCTGTGGCACCTAATGGTCGTTCTCCTGTGAGTCTAGATTTTCGAATCCGACCCAAAACTGACGGTTAATTGTAACAATCATGGCCTCCTAATGACGATGGAACACTCGAATTGCGTCGAGAATCAATACATCGTCCTCCAGCCGACTTGTCTCCAAGGGGATATTGCTGCCTCGGGCACCATATGATCCGTCTCCTGTGAGTCTAGATTTTCGAATCCGACGCGAAACTGATAGTTAATTGTAACGTTCAGGGCCTCCTAATGACGATGGAACACTCAAATTGCGTCGAGATTCAATTCATCGTCCTTCAGCCGACTTGTCACCAAGGGTCTATTGCTGCCTCGGACACCATATGGTCGTTCTCCTCTGAGTCTACATTTTCGAATCCGACGCAAAACTGATAGTTAATTGTAACGTTCAGGGGCGATGGAACACTCAAATTGCGTTGAGATTCAATACATCGTCCTCCAGACGATTTGTCTCCACGGCTTTATTGCTGCCTGTGGCACCTAATGGTCGTTCTCCTGTGAGTCTAGCCTTTCGAATCCGACGCGAAACTGATAGTTAATTGTAACATTCAGGGCCTCCTAATGACGATGGAACACTCAAATTGCGTCGAGCTTCAATACATCGTCCTCCAGCCGACTTGTCCTCAAGGGGATCTTGCTGCCTCGGTCACCTTATGGTCGTTCTCCTGTGAGTCTAGATTGTCGAATCCGACACAAAACTGATAGTTAATTGTAATGTTCAGGGCCTCCCAATGACGATGGAACACACTAATTGCTTCGAGATTCAATACATCCTCCTCCAGCCGACTCGTCTCAGAGGGGATATTGTAGCCTCGGGCACCATATGGTCCGTCTCCTGTGATTTTTTTTTTTTTTTTTTTTTTTAAAAAAAAAAAAAATTCTTTATTCAATACATTACATTATACATGATAACCCACTACCTAACTCATTAGTGGGTCCTAGTATGATACAATTTAAATGCAGCAATGTTATTTTACACTTCAGGTAATATTATTATTATTATTTCTATTATTTACTCTAATTATTACCGCTATAGGGCTCTAAGCTTAATCTACGGGGAAACTACATGCTACCTGCAGCGTTACAAGTTGTGCCAGAGCTACTATAAACCTACTAGTTGTTAGCCAGGCCCACTGAGCTAATCCCAGTGGGCGTGCCCCTGGCACTGGGCTGGCTCTTGATTTGGTGTCGCTGCAGAGTATTCTGAGGTATTATCCTATCTTCTACTTCTAACTTAATTTAACTAAGTGTCAAAATCGGTGTGCGTCATAGTCCGGTATTTATGTACACCCCTCCCTCCTAGTCCAGGGCAAGGCGGATTCCAGCCGTGAGGCGGCTGGCCAGTCCTTGCCCGGCGGTACAGTAAGGGTGCACTAGTCAACATCGGTGAGAGTTTTGTCTTTAATGGTGGTGATTGTCCCTTAAAAAGTTCTTAAGTATCTTTTTTGATATTTCATCTGTAAGTTTGTTTAAGATGTCAAAGGTGATTTCACGCCTTAACAAGTGGTACGTGTCGTTATTTGGTAGCTGTTGTCTTAGCTCTTGGGCTACATCATCGAAGAGGTGGCACTCATACACCACATGTTCTGGGGTGCCCTGCACTGCGCCACAGTCACACGCTGGTGTAGCCTGCTTCCCAAACCTACATAGGTATGTTGGATATGGCCCATGTCCAGTAAGAAAGTGCAGCATTCCTCTCGTTGGCGTAAAAAATGTGAGTTTTATTCTTTCTTCTATGTCCGGTAGCAGCTCATAGGTTCTACGACCTGTATCTTCATTATTCCACTGATCTTGCCATAGTTCTAGCCCTCTCTTTTTAATGGTGTACTTGTCCCCTGCATAAACCCCAAGTATTTCCCTGATTTTGTCCCTGTTCTCTTTTTGTACCCAGTACCAGGCAGCCTGTTCACGTAGTTTTATATCTAATGGACAGATTCCCATTAACACTAACAGTGCTCCCCCCGGTGTTGTCCTATAGGCCCCTGCTGAACGTAGAAGCATATTCCGCTGCACTCTTCTTACGGCCATGGCAGGCATGACCCTCGTGAGTCTGTGTGCCCAGACTCCAGATCCGTATCCTATTATTGAGGTCAGGATGCTGTTGTGATATAGCTTAATTAAATTTGGAGGGAGGTGAAACCGCTTGTGACCAATTCCGATAAGATTGTTTAATAGAACCAATGATTTTTGTGATACGGTGTCAATATGTGATGCAAAGCTCCACCTCTCATCGATGATTACACCCAGGTATCGGGCCTCGCGGCGCCGAAGAACTGGTATACCATTAATTCTAACCGTCGGGTTCCTGACCAGTTGGCCTTTGAGAAGTAGGTATGTGGACTTATTGGGTGCGATCGTCATTTTGCTTCTGTGGCACCATGATGTAAGAACAGTTAGGGCTCTTTCCACTTTCGGCTCTAATTCCTCGCGGCTTCGGCCACCGACCAGCAGGAGGAGGTCGTCAGCGTATGCTATGACCTCTAGCACATCGTCACAGTTCTTGAGATCTTCAAGCAAAGGCTCCATGTTGATGTCCCAAAAGAGAGGTCCCAGGACAGAGCCCTGAGGACATCCTTTGGTGACAATCTTCCCGACTATGCCGCTAGGGGCCGATAGCCAGACCTCCCTGTCTGCACAATAGCTCCTCAGACACCCATATAGCGGCCCTGGACAGTTCTTCTCCCGCAAGCAGGAAAAGAGTGAGGGCCACCACAGGTTGTCGAAGGCGCCACTGATGTCTACCATGATGCCGACGACATACTTGTGCGGGGTGGAGCCACAGACCTCGGCAGCCAGGGCGATTGCGTCAGACGCAGAACACCCAGACCGAAAGCCGAATTGTCTGTCACTCATCCCGCACAGCATGCGGTGTGCTGTCAGTCTGTTCGCTAGTAGCCTCTCAAAAAGTTTGCCCAGTACGTCCAACAAGCAGATAGGTCTATAAGATTTAATTTCTGTGGGATCTTTGTCTGGACTCTTCTTAATGATAATTACATAGGCTTTTTTCCATATTTCTGGGAATTTCCCGAGTTTCAAGCACTCGTTATACAACTTAGTGAGAGGAGCTACGAGCTGGGGGGCAAGGAATTGCACCACTTCCGCAGTAATGCCGTCCGGGCCAGGAGCTTTCCCTCTTTTGAGGGCCTTGATCTGGGCAGCGACCTCCTCCTCAGAGAAGGGGTAGACTCTGATGTTATTGTTATAGTCCCTTTGGTTTTCTCTCCTTATCCTTTTTTGTTCTTCAGTCTCATTTTTCTCCACGTCGTCAGGCAACAGAACCCGGAGGAGGGCCTCAGCAGTTTCCTGCCAAGTGCCCGTCATCCGGTCCCCGTCCCTGACGGTGGATAGCACCATTGGTGATCTTATCTTTTCTCGTACTATTTTATAAGGGACTCCCCATGGGTCTATAGCCAATTGGCTTTTTACATACCTTTCCCAGCTTCTGAGTCTGACTGCCCTTAACTCCTGTTGGAATTGTTCTTTGCTTTCACGATAGATCTGAAGCCATCTTCGTTTTTCCCTCCAGACGACACTCCGCTGGTAGTACCTCCTTGCCCTCCTCACAGCCTGGCGCATCTGTCCCAGTTCGACCGACCATGGTGTGGGGGTGGCCGCTACGGCTCTCCTCCTGGTTGGTACGGCTGCCCGCACCGCTGTGGTGATCGCCTGCACCAGTCCTTCGGCGCATTCTTCCACGTTTCCGTCACCTTCCAGCAATGTCGGAATGTTGCACTCCTCCGCGAGACGGTCCCAGTTAGCCTTGTTGTAATTAAGCTGCAGCTCCCACCCCATGTCCCAGTGGCACTCCCTTTCCCCAATGGTAAATGTTATTAAATTATGATCACTGGTGGTTACTTTGTCCCACACTTTCCATTTGTTGACCTTTGTGGCCAGGTTTGGTGTTATTAGTGTGACGTCAATATTTGTACCTTCTCCCCCTCCGCCAGTATATGTGGGGGGGTTCCCTTGTTGGTTGGCAACCACCAGTTGTAATGCCATGATTGTTTCCTCAGCTTTTAGCCCCCGATCATCGTGCGTGCCACTGAACCATAGGGGGGACTTTGCATTTATGTCCGCCGTCACAATCAATCTTCGTCCCTGCAATGCCGTGGCGACTTGTGTAAGTATTTCTAGAAATTCCTCTATTCCTCTTCCGTATTGGAAGTATATATTACAGATGTAAATCACTCCCGCGGGTGTTTGAAGTTCCACGACATTGCAGTGTTCGCCAGAGAATTGTGCAAGGACTGTAGCTCTAAATGATTTGTTGATAATTATAATTGCAGCCTTTGGCTCTACGTTAGAATGTATAATTTGCCAGTTGGCAGCCATGAATGGGATCCGCCCCGCTTGGGAGTACGATTCCTGTAAGCAGAGTACATCTAGACTCCTCTCTTCCACCACCCTTCGGAGTTCCTGCAGGACCAGTTTGCTATTATGGGTGTTTATCTGGCCTACATTTAGTTGGCTCACGTGGGAAGTATGTATGGATGTGTGATTCTGGCCACAATTTTGTCCAGTCGTGGGCTACTCTGCCATTGGTTATCACTGATTGATAATATAGATCATCCATGTCGAATTTTTCGTTTCTTCTGTCGAAGACCTTTTTAACTAGATCTCGCAGGGCTCCGAAGTCGGTGGGGAGATTCATTGTCTTGAGCTGAATTCTGTCCACAGCCTCCATTAATGGAAATGTGACATCTCTTCCATACTCGTGGCCGACACGTACCACATGTCTCAATGCTATTGTGAGGATTGCCGGCTCCTCTAGTCTTGATAACTGTAGTGCGTGCTCCAGGTTGGGGTAAATTCGCTGGGGATCAATTCCCATTACACCCCGAGATGGTGTGTCAGAAGATGGAATTGAGCTGCTTATTTCATTGTACTGAACATGTTTGGTGGATATTACTTCTTTACTGTGTGATTGTGATTTTGAACTCCCAAGTACAGGATGCCAGTGTGGTCGGGTATGCTCTTGTTTCGACCCAGGTCCCCAGCAAGGAGGAGAGGGAACGTCTTCTTCACACGGGTCCGTCTGTATGCAAACATCTTTCATTATTGTCACCAAAGATCGTGGTTGTGTGATTTTTTGTATAAATTCTTTGAATTTGTTTGCCCTCAGAGCGTCCCTCAGCCTCTTGCTGGGGGATTTCCTTTTTGGCTTCCTGAGTTCAATTACGGCCTCAGCCATAATCAATTCGAGAGATTAGTCTCTGTTCTAGCATCCTGTACGTTGGGCAGTTTCTCCCAGTAGTGTTGCACGGTTTCCTTCCTCTCTTGGTACATGGAATGCAGGTTGCGCTTTTACTGCAGTTTTTTCTGGTGTGGTCCTCAGCCCCGCACCTGGAGCAGGCCGGCTTCCTATCACAATGCTTGTGGACGTGGTCCAGATCGCCACAGTTGTGGCATCTAGGGACTACTAGGTAGTCTCTAACATTGATGGCGTGAAATCCTATATAAATTTTCCCCATAGCGGTAAGTTTTCGCCACATCTTGCCAGAGACCTCGGCGACGTGATGGACAACATCCCGTTCCCGAGGTCCCGTTTTAAAGCGGAGCTTGAATTCATTTTTAAATGTTTCCCATTCTGTGTCATCAAAATTTTGATTATACATGGTTTCGTAGATGTCGCTTTCAGTTAGGGCCACAGGTACGTCGTACAGTATCACCAGAGGATTTCTTTTTCTGGGAGGTTCGCATTTAATGGCCTTGTTCAGTTTGGAATTCTTTAATATTTTGTCCCTGTCCTCCTCAGTGGCAAGATCCACCACGACTACATTTTTTGTGGCCTTTACTTTATTGATTTTTATTTTATCTCTAGCCGGGTCAATAGTTGTTGTAAATATTTCTTGCACCTTTTTAATTGTCTGACCAGGCAGGGGTCTTAAAAAGACTGCCGTGTCTGGTTTTTTAGAAATTTTTGCAATTGTTTCCTTCGTTGTTTGGGCTTTTGTAGCGGCTTGCGCCACCACTCCGGCCCATGTCTTGACAGGTTGCTGTCTCAATCTAGCGTTTTCTTTTTCTAGTTCTTCGAGACGCCCCTCGAGCTTCGCGTTTGCAATAGCCCAGGAAGCGAGCTCGTTCTTTATTGCCAGGACCGCAGCCTGGCTTATTTTGCCGTTTTTGACACTAGAGTCTAATATTTGATTAATTCGGCAATGTCTGTCATAAACACTCTCATCTTCGTGTCCCCCTTCCTCCTGCGAGGTAGGGACAGTAGACACACTCGCCCTCGAAATCGCACAAAGATCACTCGCCTCCTGGTCAGCCATGATTAGTTAGACGAGTGAAAAGTTGGGAGCCCGTCTCTTGCCCTGGACCGGCTCCTCTGGCATGGGGGGGGACTTCTGCAGCTCGCCCACCAACCTCGCCCCTAGGTCAAGGGCACATCAGAGCTGCCAGGTTCAGCGCGCCGTTGCCAGCGCACTGGTCCTCGTCGAAGGCCCCGTCGTCGACGATTTCACACGACGCTCCTCGGCAAGTGCACCCCGCACTCCGGAGAGGCGGATGCACCCCTCGCCCTTCGCCGCCTACTAGCCCGAGCTTCCACCTGAAGGCCAAGGACCCACTCCTACTCAGGTGGTGGGTCGGTCCCCCAGTCGTTCGGCGGTCTGGGCCCATCTAACCTGGCCCAGGCGATGTCACCACCACCTGGGTTTGGCAGAACACGCCCCGGTTACCCAGGGGCCCGGCGAAGCACCCTTGCCGACTCGCGCCGTGATCCCACGCCGACAAACGAGGTCGCCGGCATGCAGAGCACCTGCTGGTCTGTGCCCTGCGAACAGAAAGGGACTGGTGTTCGGTCCCTCGACACAGCTCCCCCTGTGCCACGCACCCTTCGCTTTCGCATCGGGTTGGGTCGCAGCTCTCCCTTTTGACGCAAGGCAGAATGCCGAGCTTGACGTCTGGCACCACGGGAAGGCGGAAAGAGCTACTTGGGAAGGAGAGGCTGTAAGAGACGCTTCACTTCCCCGAGTGAGGACTGCCGCGGCACGCCCGACTGGAAAGCGATACGCCCCAGTGCGAGCCTCCGTGCCTTACGGCGCGCCGGCAACGGGCGGGCCCGCGCCGAAACGCGCCGTCAAGCGACTGACCTCACGCCAGACTCCTGTGATTCTAGATTTTCGGATCCGACGCAAAACTGACGGTTAATTCTGATGTTCCGGGCCTCTGAATGACGACGGAACACTCAAATTGCGTCGCGATTCAATACATCGTCCTCCAGCCGATTTGTCTCCAAGGGTCTATCGCTGCCTATGGCACCTAATGGTCGTTCTCCTGTGAGTCTAGATTTTAGAATCCGACTCAGAACTGATGGTTAATTGTAACAATCATGGCCTCCTAATGACGATGGAACACTCAAATTGCATCGAGAATCAATACATCGTCCTCCAGCCGACTTGCCTCCAAGGGGATTTAGCTGCCTCGGACACCATATGGTCGTTGTCCTGTGTGTCTAGATTTTCGAATCCGACGCAAAACTCATAGTTAATTGTAACGTTCAGGGCAACCTAATGACAATAGAACACTTAAATTGCGTCGAGATTCAATACATCGTCCTCCAGGCGACTTGTCTCAGGGGGTTTATAGCTGCCTCGTGCACCTTATGGTCGTTTTCGTCTGAGTCTAAATTTTCGAATCCGACAAAAAACTGGTAGTTAATTGTAACGTTCAGGGCCTCCTAACGACGATGGAACACTCAAATTGCGTCGATATTCAATACATCGTCCTCAAGCCGACTTGTCTCCAAGGGGATATTGCTGCCTGTGGCACCTAATGGTCGTTCTTTTGTGAGTCTAGATTTTCGAATCCGACCCAAAACTGATGGTTAATTGTAACGTTCAATGCCTCCTAATGACGATGGAACACTCAAATTGCGTCGAGAATCAATACATCGTCCTCCTGCGGACTTGTCTCCAAGGGGCCATTGCTGCCTCGGGCACCTTATGGTCGTTCTCCTCCGTGTCTACATTTTCAAATCCGACGCAAAACTGATAGTTAATTGTAACGTTCAGGGGCGATGGAACACTCAAATTGCGTTGAGATTCAATACATCGTCCTCCAGGCGACTTGTCTTTAAGGGGATATTGCTGTTCCGGGCACCATATGGTCCGTCTCCTGTGAGTCTAGATTTTCGAATCCGACGCGAAACTTATAGTTAATTGTAACATTCAGGGCCTCCTAATGACGATGGAACACTCAAACTGCGTCAAGATTCAATTCATCGTCCTCAAGCCGACTTGTCTCCAGGGGGATATTGCTGCCTGTGAGTCTAGATTTTAGAATCCGACTCAGAACTGATGGTTAATTGTAACAATCATAGCCTCCTAATGACGATGGAACATTCAAATTGCATCGAGAATCAATACATCGTCCTCCAGCCGACTTGTCTCCAAGGGGATATAGCTGCCTCGGACACCATTTGGTCGTTCTCCTGTGAGTCTAGATTTTCGAATCCGACCCAAAACTGATGGTTAATTGTAACGATCAATGCCTCCTAATGACGATGGAACACTCTAATTGCGTCGAGAATCAATACATCGTCCTCCTGCGGACTTGTCTCCAAGGGGCCATTGCTGCCTCGGGCACCTTATGGTCGTTCTCCTCTGTGTCTACCTTTTCGAATCCGACGCAAAACTGATAGTTAATTGTAACGTTCAGGGGCGATGGAACACTCAAATTGCATCGAGAATCAATACACCGTCCTCCAGCCGACTTGTCTCCAAGGGGATATTGCTGCCTTGGGCACCTTATGGTCGTTCTCCTGTGAGTCCAGATTTTCGAATACGACGCAAAACAGATGGTTAATTGTAGCGTTTATGGCCTCCTAATGACGAAGGAACACTCAAATTGCGTCGAGATTCAATACATCGTCCTCCAGCCGACATGTCTCCAAGGGTCTATTGCTGCCTCGGGCACCTTATGGTCGTTCTACTGTGAGTCTAGATTATCGAATCCGACGCAATACTGATAGTTAATTGTAACGTTCAGGGCCTCCTAATGACGATGGAATACTCAAATTGCGTCGAGATTCAATTCATCGTCCTTCAGCCGACTTGACTCCAAGGGTCTATTGCTGCCTCGGGCACCTTATGGTCGTTCTCCTCTGAGTCTAGATTATCGAATCCGACGCAATACTGATAGTTAATTGTAACGTTCAGGGGCTCCTAATGACGATGGAACACTCAAATTGCGTCGAGATTCAATGCATCGTCCTCCAGGCGACTTGTCTCCAAGGGGATATTGCTGCCTCGGGCACCATATGATCCGTCTCCTGTGAGTCTAGATTTTCGAATCCGACGCGAAACTGATAGTTATTTGTAAGATTCAGGGCCTCCTAATGACGATGGAACACTCAAATTGCGTCGAGATTGAAAACATCGTCCTCCAGCCGACTTGTCTCCAAGGGTCTATTACTGCCTCGGGCTCCTGTGAGTCTAGATTATCGAATCCGACGCAAACCTGATAGTTAATTGTAACGTTCAGGGCCTCCTAATGACGATGGAACACTCAAATTGCGTCGAGATTCAATTCATCGTCCTTCAGTAGACTTGTTTCCAAGGGTCTATTGTTGCCTCGGGCACCTTATGGTCGTTCTCCTCTGAGTCTACATTTTCGAATCCGACGCAAAACTGATAGTTAATTGTACCGTTCAGTGCCTCCTAATGACGATGGAACACTCAAATTGCGTCAAGATTCAATACATCGTCCTCCAGCCGACTTGTCTCCGTGGGTCTATTGCTGCCTCGGGCACCTTATGGTCGTTCTCCTCTGAGTCTACATTTTCGAATCCGACGCAAAACTGGTAGTTAATTGTAACGTTCAGGGCCTCCTAATGAGGATGGAACACTCAAATTGCGTCGAGATTCAATACATCGTCCTCAAGCCGACTTGCCTCGAAGGGGATATTGCTGCCTGTGGGTCTAGATTTTCGAATCCGACGCAAAACTGATGGTTAATTGTAACGTTCATGGCCTCCTAATGACTATGGAACACTCAAATTGCGTCGAGAATCAATACATCATCCTCCAGCCGATTTGTCTCCAAGGGGATATTGCTGCCTCGGAAACCTTATGGTCGTTCTCCTGTGAGCCTAGATTTTCTTATCCGACGCAAAACTGATAGTTAATTGTAACGTTGAGCGCCTCCTAATGACGATGGAACACTCAAAATGCGTCGAGATTCAATACATCGTCCACAAGCCGACTTGTCTCCAAGGGGATATTGCTGCCTGTGAGTCTAGATTTTAGAATCCGACGCAAAACTGATGGTTAATTGTAACGTTCATGGCCTCCTAATGACGATGGAATACTCAAATTGCGTCGAGAATCAATACATCGTCCTCCAGCCGATTTGTCTCCAAGGGGATATTGCTGCCTCGGGCACCTAATAATCGTTGTCCTGTGAGTCTAGATTTTCGAATCCGACGCTAAACTGATGGTTAATTGTCTCCTAGCTGATATTTCTGCCTGTGAGTCTGTGATCCTTTGGTGTGACGTCATAAGCGCGTGACTGCGTGTGAGATCGCTCTCTAAGTTTTCATCTATTTTTAGGTTTCAGATATATATTTTAACTGTTTTTGTGATAATATTTACTATATAAGTGACTTATTAGTGGTTTCTTCATTCACCTCTGCATTTCTTGTGTTGTGGCCTGATATTTGTGAGTGTTTCGTATCGAGAAACTTAACCTCTTACCCGTGTTTACATTCCGCGCTGACCAGTTGCAGCTATAGCGGCGCATCGAAAGCTAAGTACTAATTAATTGTTTGTGTATAGTAGTTTATTTAGGAACTTTAGGAGTCTTCAACCGGTGTTCTTGGTGTTTTCCGGTGAAATAACTTCAGAAGAAATTTTTGCGAACTACTTTCAGTTTCGTTACTGTCATTAGACGTTTGATTTTCTTTCTGTGTTAGTATTTTGTTATATTCTCATTTGTTGTTGATTAATACTGTCAATAATAGTAGTTACTTCCCTTGTAGAGCAAGTTTGTGATAATTGTAGTCACTTTTTATTGTAGTAGCGGAACTTAGATAAAGTTGTTTTCTTGTTTCAATAATTGTAAAATTTTACCATGAGTGAGAAGTGCGGGCTTTGCCGTAGGTTCGTGAGTAGTGGATTGCGGTGTGAGACTTGTTCGAAGTATTTTCACTGGGGGGAATGCAATGGGGAAGCCAGTGGGCATTCTGGTGAGATCCTCTCCTGGAACTGTAGGTTATGTAGCAAGAGTAAGTTGATAGAGGAGCAGGAGCGTAAGATCTGTGCCCTTCAGGTGCAGTTGAAAAACGCACAGGAGGAGCTAGATAGGATGAGGAGAAAGAAGGGGGTTGGGGAATGGGAGCTGGCTGTTGGCAAGAGATCTGCTAGGAGAAGGAGATTTTCAGATAGTTCTACTATTGGTGTTTGTAATAGATATGACCAACTGTCAGAGTCTAGTGGAGAGGAATCTCTAGTAGCTGTAGATGTAGGAAGTATGCAGCAGACCTCAGCAGTTACGGTGGCTAGGACAGTTGCAAAGTCTAAGAGAAAGAAGAAGGTTCTGCTGTTAGGTAGTTCTCATGGTAGAGGTGTAGGCCAGCAGTTGCAGGAAGTTTTGGGGAGTGAGTACCAGGTCACCAGCATTGTGAAGCCTAATGCAGGATTGGCTCAGGTGACTTTTAACATAGGGGGGTTATGTAGGGA
Organism: Schistocerca americana; assembly: GCF_021461395.2. NCBI lineage: Eukaryota > Metazoa > Arthropoda > Insecta > Orthoptera > Acrididae > Schistocerca > Schistocerca americana. The sequence goes on along the minus strand of NW_025726236.1, from coordinate 1,770,337 downwards.
TTTTACTAAAGAGGATCAGGTAGTGATTGTGGGTGGGGCTGGTAATAGTATTGATAGGGATGGGGAGTATGACATAGATGGTGACCTGGAAAAGATAGCCACTCAGACTGGCAACACGAATGTGCATTTCGTGGAACTGTTTCAGCGTCACGATCGGCCTCATCTTAATACAGCCGTCAGGCGTAATAACATGAGACTTGGGGGTGCGCTGATAGCAGAAGGCATGAGTCACATTTCAGTGGTGTCGGTGGAGTCTATCAGTAGGACGGGTTTCACTAGACATGGCCTGCACCTCAACAGGTATGGGAAGGGGAGGTTGGCAAAACTTATAGGTGACAGCATAGGTGGGGGTGGTGGGATCACTCATGGGAAAATTCCGGTAGTTGTGGGTGTTAGAGCTGTACCTTTTTTAGATTGAAGTCAGCTGATAGGTATTCCTGCTTAAGGGAAGTCTCTCTAACAAAGAAACCACTTTGTACAAAGCTTGGGTATCCGATTAATGAGGGAATTAGTATATTTCATCAAAATATACAAGGTATTAGAGATAAAGTTAGTGAACTGCTTATAGATGTTGACTCTGAAATTATTGGTATATCTGAACACTTCTTAAATAAGGAGATAATTCAGAGGCTTCCTTTACCAGGATACAGGTTGGCTGGCAGCTTTTCTAGGAGCTCTTTGCGGTGTGGGGGAGTAGCCATGTATGTGAAAAACGGTATCCCATTTGAGTCAATTGATGTTTCAAAGTACTGCACTGAAAAGGTGTTTGAATGTTGTGCAGGTGTGGTTAAATTTAGTGGAGCTAAACTTCTTACTGTTGTTATTTATAGATCCCCAGACTCTGATTTCACAACTTTTTTGCTAAAGCTAGAGGAGGTTCTTGGTTCACTTTATAGGAAATACAAAAAGTTAGTTATATGTGGTGACTTCAATATTAATTGTATAAGTGATTGTGCAAGGAAAAGGATGCAGGTAGACCTCCTTAATTCATATAATCTTATGCAAACCGTATTCTTTCCAACGAGAGTGCAAGGGAACAGTAGAACAACCATAGACAATATTTTTGTTCATTTGTCATTATTAGAAGGGCATTCTGTTAGCAAAAAGGTGAATGGCCTTTCAGATCATGATGCACAAATTTTAAATCTAAAAGATTTTTGTTTTGCAACACATGTTAAATATAGTTACCAACTTTTTAGGAAAGCTGATCCAGTTGCTGTACAGACTTTTGTAAACCTTATCAAGGAACAAGAGTGGCAAGATGTTTATAGTGCTGATACAGTAGACGATAAATATAATGCTTTCCTCAAGACTTTTCTCGTGCTCTTTGAAAGTTGCTTTCCGTTAGAACGTTCAAAACAGGGTACTAGCACAAACAGGCAGCCTGGGTGGCTGACTAAAGGGATAAGAATATCTTGTAGAACAAAGTGGCAATTATATCAAAACGTTAGAAACAGTCAAAATCTAAATGCAGCAGCCCATTACAAACAGTATTGTAAGGTGCTTAAAAAAGTTATTAGGAAGGCAAAAAGTATGTGGTATGCAGATAGAATAGCTAAGTCTCAGGATAAAATTAAAACCATATGGTCAGTCGTAAAGGAAGTGGCTGGTCTGCAGAGACAGGTCGAGAATATAGAATCAGTGCGTAGTGGGGATGTCCGTGTTACTGATAAGTCGCATATATGTACAGTACTTAATAATCACTTTCTGAATATAGCAGGTGAACTAAATAGAAACCTAGTCCCAACAGGGAATCATATAGCGCTCTTAGAAAAAAGTGTTCCGAGACTGTTACCTGAAATGCTCCTCCATGATACTGACAAGAGGGAGATTGAGTTAATAATTAAATCACTAAAGACCAAGAACTCTCATGGATATGACGGGGTATCTAGCAGAATACTGAAGTATTGTTCCACGTATGTTAGCTCAGTACTTAGCCATATCTGTAACTTTTCCTTTAGGAGTGGTCGGTTTCCTGACCGATTAAAGTACTCGTTAGTGAAGCCAATTTATAAAAAGGGAGACAGGGATAATGTTGACAATTGTAGACCTATTTCCATGCCATCGGTGTTTGCTAAAGTTATCGAGAGGGTTGTATATACAAGGTTACTGCAGCATTTAAATTCACATAATTTGCTGTCAAATGTACAGTTTGGTTTTAGAAATGGCTTAACAACTGAAAATGCTATAGTCTCTTTTCTCTGTGAGGTTTTGGACGGATTAAATAAAAGGTTGCGAACGTTAGGTGTTTTCTTTGATTTAACGAAGGTTTTTGACTGTGTTGACCACAAAATATTACTGCAGAAGTTGGAACATTATGGAGTAAGGGGAGTAGCTTACAATTGGTTCGCCTCCTACTTTAAGAACAGAAAGCAGAAGGTAATCCTCCGCAATATTGAGAGTGGTAATGATGTTCAGTCCCAATGGGGCACTGTTAAATGGGGCGTTCCCCAAGTGTCGGTGCTGGGGCCACTGCTGTTCCTTATTTATGTAAATGATATGCCTTCTAGTATTACAGGTGATTCAAAAATATTTCTGTTTGCTGATGACACCACCTTGGTAGTGAAGGATCTTGTGTGTAATATTGAAACATTATCAAATAATGTAGTTCATGATATAAGTTCGTGGCTTGTGGAAAATAATTTGATGCTAAATCACAGTAAGACTCAGTTTTTACAGTTTCTAACCCACAATTCAACAAGAACTGACATTTTAATCAGACAGAATGGGCATGTTATAAGCGAAACGGAACAGTTCAAGTTCCTAGGCGTACGGATAGATAGTAAGCTGTTGTGGAAAGCCCATGTTCAGGATCTTGTTCAGAAACTAAATGCCGCTTTATTTACCATTAGAACAGTATCTGAAATAAGTGACATTTCAACACGAAAAGTAGCATACTTCGCATATTTTCATACGCTTATGTCATATGGTATTATTTTTTGGGGTAATTCTTCTGATTCAAAAAGGGTATTTATGGCTCAAAAACGGGCTGTTCGAGCTATGTATGGTGTAAGTTCGAAAACCTCTCGTCGACCCCTATTCAATAGTCTGGGAATTTTGACATTGCCCTCACAGTATGTATTTTCTTTAATGTCGTTTGTTGTTAGCAATATTAGCTTATTCCCAAGAGTTAGCAGCTTTCACTCAGTTAATACTAGGCAGAAATCAAATCTGCATGTGGAATGCACTTCCTTGACTCTTGTGCAGAAAGGAGTGCAGTATTCTGCTGCATCCATTTTCAATAAGCTACCAGAAGAACTAAAAAATCTTAGCAGTAGCCCAAACACTTTTAAGTCTAAACTGAAGAGTTTCCTCATAGCTCACTCCTTCTATTCTGTCGAGGAGCTCCTGGAAGAGATAAAAAATTAAGCAAATTCCAGTGTTACATTCTTGATTTTCTTTATTTAAACTAACGACTTGTCGCCTGAATATGTTTCTTATATTTCATTTTATCTGTTTCTACAATCGTGTTATAATTTCATGTATTGACTCGTTCCATGACCATGGAGACTTCTCCTAAATGTGGTCCCACGGAACAATAAATAAATAAATAAATAAATAAATTTTCGACTCCTAATGACGATGGAACACTTTAATTGTGTCGAGATTCAATATATCGTCCTCCAGCCGACTTGTCTCCAAGCGTCTATTGCTGCCTCTGGCACCTTATGGTCGTGCTCCTGTGAGTCTAGATTTTCGAATTCGACGCGAAACTGATAGTTAATTGTAACGTTCAGGGCCTCCTAATGACGATGCAACACTCAAATTGCGTCGAGATTCAATACATCGTCCTCCAGCCGACTTGTCTCCAAGGGGATATTGCTGCCTCGGGCACCTTATGGTCGTTCTCCTGTGAGTCTAGATTTTCGAATCCGACGCAAAACTGATGGTTAATTGTAACGTTTATGGCCTCCTAATGACGATGGAACACTCAAATTGCGCGAGATTCAATACATCGTCCTCCAGCCGACTTGTCTCCAAGCGTCTATTGCTGCCGCTGGCACCTTATGGTCGTGCTTCTGTGAGTCTAGATTTTCGAATCCGACGCGAAACTGATAGTTAATTGTAACGTTCAGGGCCTCCTAATGACGATGGAAACCTCAGATTCCCCCCTGCGGGTTCGGGTGTTAGAATAGGCCCGTGGTATTCCTGCCTGTCGTAAGAGGCGACTAAAAGGAGTCTCACATGTTTCGGCCTTATGTGATGGTCCCCTCTCGGGTTTGACCTCCATCTGTCTAAATTATTCCGAAGAGCGAGCCAATTGGGGAAGGGCGCCTTACATGGTGCACTGTATCCGTCGTGCAATTAGACCTTTAGCCGTCTTTCTCGTCGTTGCAAAGGTGTCCCGCTCGTTTTTGATCTCTTGGGCGATTACCACGCTGCACTCTGAAGTGTTTCTTTTAACTGCGACGACGTCCTTGGCCATTTATGCACCTAACGTCCAGCATGGTAGCCAGTCCGTTGTGGTGGGGCCGCCATGTACCCTCTTGGTTGTAGCCCCTTGACAACACAGGGATCGCTCTACTGATGCCTGCGCCGTTAACTCCCCACGTATGCCAAGGAGTAGATGCCCATCGCCCTGGGGCATCGGGACTCCCGGCAATGGCCATCCTGCCAGGTGGCCTTTGCTGTGGCTGGGTGGCGCCGGTGGGGAGGGCCCTTGGTCGGAGTAGGTGGCATCAGGGCGGATGACCCGCAATGAAGCGTGGTACATCATCTCTCGCTGGCGGCCAGCCGTCAGCAGTCTCTCAGCGTTCCAAAGCTCACTTTAAGGCTAATGTGTATGACCCCAAATCGTTCCCCTCCCTGGCCACACCATGGGAGGAACGAAGGGCTATGAATGAGAGCGAACGATACTCGCCCCGGTATCTCGTCTGTACCAGAGCTGACGGGAAATCTTTTATGTCCGTGAAGCCTCAGTTCTTTGTCGAGCATTTAGAGGACAAGTTTGGGGAGGTGGAGGGCTTGTCCAAGATGCGGTCCGGATCGGTGTTGATAAAAACGTCATCCTCCGCCCAGTCGCGGGCCTTGCTCGCTTGTACTAAGCTGGGGGATGTCTCCGTCACTATCACGCCCCATAAAAGTCTGAACATGGTCCAGGGTATTATCTTTCACAGGGATCTCCTTTTACAGTCCGACGACGAGCTGCGCGCCAACTTGGAGCGCCGAGGTGTCCATTTCGTCCGGCGCGTCCACCGGGGTCCGAGGGATCGTCAGGTTGCCACCGGTGCCTTCATCTTGGCCTTCGAGGGTGACACGTTACCCGAGAAAGTCAAGGTGATGGTGTACCGTTGTGATGTCAAGCCGTATATCCCTCCCCCGATGCGGTGCTTCAAGTGTTGGAAGTTTGGCCACATGTCTTCACGCTGTGCTTCCGACCTCGTCTGTCGCGATTGCGGTCGACCTTCCCATCCTGATCATCCCTGTGCGCCGCCTCCAATCTGTGTGAACTGTGGTGCGCACCATCCGCCTTGCTCGCCAGACTATCCGATTCTGCAGAAGGAGCGGAAGATCATGGAAATAAAGACTCTCGACCTCCTGACGTACACTGAGGCGAAGCGGAAATATGATCGGCTTCATCCAGTGCGCGTGACAGCTTCTTATGCCGCAACTGTCACTCCTTCTACAATTCCATCCGCTCCAGTCAGCTTTCAGAGTCGAAGTCCCACACCTGCCCCCTTGATGGTGGGGGGCACTAAACCTCCTGTTGCTCCTGCTCCATCTACTTCAGGAGGAACACCCCCCCCCCCAACCATCGGGGACATCAGTCCCCCCTTCCCAGCCGGAGAAGCGTAAGCCTTCTTCGGCTACTCTCTTAAGGAAGGGGTCCCTTGGGGACCTCCCTTCGCACGTTCCGACCGGTTCCAAAGCCGACGGCCGCAAGTGTCTCAAACAACCGCCAGTCCCTGGTCGTCGGGACACACGGTCATCGTCTGTCCCTGAGACTGACCCGGTGACGCCCTCCCAGCCTGAACCACCCAAGGCGCAGCGCGAGAAGCAGAAGAAGAAGAAACTCCCCAAGGCTACCGACATTGCGGTGGCACCCATTCCACCGCTTCCTACAAGCTCTGCGTCTGAGGATGAGGTGGTGATTCTGGCGTCCGCTGAGGACATGGATCTCGCCAGTCCCTCGGATGCAGTAGACGGTTGTTGTCCAGGTGGTGACTCAGTAGCAGCAGGGGCCCCGGAGGCGTAATCTGCCTCCCCAGTCCCTTCACGCCTTTCCCATCCATGGCTAATACCATCCTCCAGTGGAACTGCAGCGGTTTTTTCCACCATCTAGCTGAGCTCCGCCAACTTCTCAGCCATCATCCTTTCCTTTGCAATGCTCTGCTGGAAACTTGGTTTCCAGCAATGCGGACCCCCGCCCTCCGTGGCTATCGGGGCTATTTTAAGAACCGGGCAGCTTATGAAAGGGTGTCTGGTGGCGTCTGCATATATGTCCTTAACTCTCTTCACAGCGAGTTTGTACCTATACAAACAGCTTTAGAGGCTGTCGCTGTTCGGGTGTGGACGCCACAGGCTATCACCGTCTGCAGTATTTACCTTCCACCTGATGGTGCTGTCGCGCAGCATGTCCTGGCTGCTCTGATAGCCCAACTGCCGCCACCTTTTTTGCTGCTGGGCGATTTCAATGCCCACAACCCTCTATGGGGTGGGACTGTCTCCGATGATCACGGTCGGGCCGTGGAGCATGTGTTGGCTCAGCTCGACCTTAGCCTCTTGAACACCGGTGCTCCCACGCATTTCAGTGTGGCCCATGGCTCGTTCTCGGCCATCGATCTCTCTATTTGCAGCCCTGGACTTGTCCCATCCCTCCACTGGAGAGTGCATCCTGACCTGTGTGGTAGTGACCATTTTCCCATCTATTTGTCACTGCCCCAGTGTTTCTTCTGGGCGCTTGCCCCACTGGGCTCTCCACAGGCTGACTGGCCAGCTTTTACTTCCGCTGTCACCATTGCGTCTCCCCCACAGGGTGACATTGACGAGGTGGTCCGTGTTTTCACCACGTCCATCATTTCAGCGGCCGAGGCTGCCATCCCCCGTTCCTCTGGCCTCCCTCGGCGGGAGGCTGTCCCCTGGTGGTCGCCGTGGATTGCTGAGGCTATTCGCGACCGTAGGCGGGCTCTCCAGCGTCATAGGCGGCACCCGTCTCTGGAGACCCTCATCGCTTTTAAGAGGCTCCGTGCCTTCGCCCCTCGTCTTATTGCACGGCGTAAGCAGGAGTGCTGGGAGAGGTACGTCTCCTCCCTGGGCTCCCGTGTCTCCTCCTCGCTCGTGTGGTCCCGGATCCGGCGGATTTCTGGATGCCAGACCCCTATGGGTGTCCCTGGGCTCTCCTTGGACGGCGCTGTCTGCACGGACTCTGCCGCCATTGCTGAACGGCTAGACGCGCACTTTGCTCAGAGCTCTGCGACTGCATCCTATCCCCCCGCCTTTCGCTCTCTAAAGGAGCGAGCCGAGCGGACGCCGTTCTCATTCCACACGCGTCATTATGAAACATACAATGCTCCTTTCAGCGAGAGGGAATTCCTCGCTGCCCTCGCCGATTGCCCTGATACAGCACCAGGCCCCGACTGCATCCACGCGCAGATGCTGAAGCATCTCTCCAGGGACTGCCAGAGACACATTCTCGCGATATTTAATCGCATTTGGAGCGAAGGCGTGTTCCCGTCGCAATGGCGAGAGGGTGTTATTGTCCCCATCTTGAAGCCCGGTGCGGACCCCCTGGCGGTGGACAGCTATCGTCCCATTACCCTCACCAACGTTTTGTGCAAATTGGTCGAACGTATGGTGGGGCGGCGTTTGTGTTGGGTCCTTGAGTCGCGCAGTCTCCTCGCTCCATCCCAGGGTGGCTTCCGTTGGGGCCGGTCTGCAGTGGACAATTTGGTGCGGCTGGAATCTGCTGTCCGTATGGCCTTTGCCCGACGTCAGCATCACGTTGCTGTCTTTTTCGATCTGCGGAAGGCGTATGACACCACATGGAGGCATCACATCCTCGCCACGTTGCATGAGTGGGGTCTTCGTGGTCGGCCATTAATGGTCTGGCAGCAGCAGTGCGGTCGTCGGTGTCTCCTTCTTTGTATGCCGACGACTTCTGCATCTCATTTAGCTCCACGACTACGGGAGTCGCCGAACGCAGGCTGCAAGTCGCCGTTCGCAAGGCAGCATCATGGGCTCTGACTCACGGTCTTCAGTTCTCTGCACCCAAGACTCGAGTTATGCACTTCTGCAGGCGTCGGACGGTCCACCCTCATCCTGAACTTTACCTCGACCGTCACCTGCTTGAAGTGGTGGACACTTGCCGCTTCTTGGGACTCGTGTTTGATGCCCGGCTCACATGGGTTCCTCATGTCACTCAGCTGAAGCAAAAATGCTGGCGGCACCTCAACGCCCTCCGCTGCCTAAGCCACACTTCTTGGGGAGCAGATCGCTGCACGCTACTGCGATTGTACAGAGCCCTTGTGCAGTCCCGGTTTGATTATGGGAGCCTGGCCTATGGGTCTGCGTCACCCTCAGTGTTGAAGTTGTTAGACCCCATACACCACTGTGGGGTTCGGCTTGCCACTGGCGCTTTTCGCACTAGTCCCGTGGATAGTCTACTGGTGGAGGCCGGGGTTCCCCCGCTGCGGATTCGCCGCCATCGTCTGCTTGCCGACTATGCTGTCCACGTCCATTGCTCGCCAGGCCATCCCAATTGTCGCCTGCTTTTCCCTGCCATGGTCCTCCGTCTGCCCGAACGGCGACCTAGATCTGGGCTTTCCGTAGCTGTCCGTGTCCAGTCCCTGCTGTCAGAACTGGGGTCATTCCCACTTCTGCCTCCCTTCTGGGTCCGTACACCTACGCCTCCCTGGTGTTTGTCCCAGCCGTCTGTCCGTCTGGATTTGGCACAGGGCCCTAAGGACTCGGTTCCGCCTGTGGCCCTCCGTCGCCGTTTTCTTGCGCTCCTCGAATCATTTCCGGGCTGTGAGCCTGTCTACACTGATGGTTCCCTGGTTGATGGTCGCACTGCCTACGCCTTTGCTCACTCTGCCCATGTTGAGCAACGCTCCTTGCCGGCTGGCTGCAGTATTTTTACTGCAGAGCTGGTGGCCATCTTGCGCGCTCTTGAGCATATGCGTTTCTGCTCAGGTAGGTCCATCGTCATCTGCAGTGACTCCCTGAGCAGCCTTCAGGCCATCGACCGCTGCTATCCCTCCTCTCCTCTGGTGTCCTCCATTCAGGAGTCTGTTTCCGCCATTGCCCGTTCTGGTCGTTCGGCGGTCTTGGTTTGGACGCCCGGTCATGTTGGCATCCCAGGGAACGAACGTGTAGACAGGCTGGCCAAAAGGGCGATCGACGCCCCGGCTTTGGAGGTCGGCCTTACGGCTCGCGACCAGCAGATGGTGTTGCGCCGTAAGCTGATTGGGATGTGGGCTGCTGAGTGGCGTGGCATGACAGCCCCGAATAAACTGCGGGCTGTCAAGGGGACAACCGATGTGTGGCGTTCCTCCCTGCGGGCTTCTCGCAGGGACTCGATAGTCCTGTGTCGGCTGCGCATCGGCCATACATACCTCACGCACGGCCATCTGTTGCGTCAGGAGGATCCCCCCTTGTGTCTGTGTGGGTCCCGTCTGACGGTCGGCCACATTTTGCTGGAGTGTCCTCGACTGCGCACACTCCGGCAATCTTTTAATCTCCCGGGCACTTTGGCTTTGGTTTTATCCGACGATGCCTCCATGGATGACAATGTTTTATATTTTATCCACAGTAGTCGTTTTTGTGGTTCGATTTAGGGAGGTCCTGCGCCTTTCCCTTTCTGAGTCTTTTGTCCTTGTGTCTGTTGCTATTATGGTGTGCCGTCAGATGGTTGACTCTTTCCCTTTTTTTTTCTCATGGTCAGTCACCAGTCTCCGGCCATCCTCCTTCCTTCTGTTTCTTTCTGTCTGGTGTTCCTCTGTCCTGTTCTTGTCTGTAGTGTTTGTTGCTGCATTTGTGTTCTTTTAGCGCCCGGGGGGACGTCTCCTCCCCCTTTGGTTTTTATCTGCTCCGTAGATTTTCAGCTCGCCTGATTTTGGAATGGGGGACTGATGACCTTCGCTGTTTAGTCCCCCTTAAAAGACCCAACAACAACAACAACAACTCAAATTGCGTCGAGATTCAATACATCGTCCTCCAGGCGACTTGTCTCCAAGGGGATATTGCTGCTTCGGGCACCATATACTCCGCCTCCTTTGAGTCTAGATTTTCGAATCCGACGTGAAACTGATAGTTAATCGTAACATTCAGGGCCTACTAATGACGATGGAAAACTCAAATTGCGTCGAGATTCAAAACATCGTCCTCCAGCCGACTTGTCTCCAAGGGTCTATTACTGTCTCGGGCTCCTGTGAGTCTAGATTATCGAATCCGACGCAAAACTAATAGTTAATTGTAACGTTCAGGGCCTCCTAATGACGATGGAACAATCAAATTGTGTCGACATTCAATTCATCGTCCTTCAGTAGACTTGTTTCCAAGGGTCTATTGCTGCCTCGGGAACCTTATGGTCGTCCTCCTCTGAGTCTACATTTTCGAATCCAACTCAAAACTGATAGTTAATTGTACCGTTCAGTGCTTCCTAATGACGATGGAACACTCAAATTGGGTCAAGATTCAATACATCGTCCTCCAGCCGACATGTCTCCAAGGGGATATTGCTCCCTCGGGCACCTTATGGTCGTTCTCTTGTGAGTCTAGGTTTTCGAATCCGACGCTAAACTGATAGTTAATTGTAACGTTCAGGGCCTCTCAATGACGATGGAACACTCAAATCCCGTCGAGATTCAATACATCGTCCTCCTGCCGACTTGTCTCCATAGGGCTATTGCTGCCTCAAGCACCTTATGTTCGTTCTCCTCTGAGTCTACATTTTCGAATCAGACGCAAAACTGGTAGTTAATTGTAACGTTCAGGGCCTCCCAATGACAATGGAACACTCAAATTGCGTCGAGATTCAATACATCGTCATCAAGCCGACTTGTCGCCAAGGGGAATTGCTGCCGCGGGCACCATATGGTCCGTCTACTGTGAGTCTAGATTTTCGAATCCGACGCAAAACTGGTAGTTAATTGTAACGTTCAGGGCCTCCTAATGACGATGGAACACTCAAATTGTGTCTAGATTCAATATATCGTCCTCCAGCCGACTTGTATCCAAGCGTCTATTGCTGCCTCTAGCACCTTATGGTCGTGCTCCTGTGAGCCTAGATTTTCGAAACCGACGCGAATCTGATAGTTAATTGTAACGTTCAGGGCCTCCTAATGACGATGGAACACTCAAATTGCGTCGAGATTCAATACATCGTCCTCCAGGCGACTTGTTTCCGTGGGTCTATTGCTGCCTGTGAGTCTAGATTTTCGAATCCGACGCAAAACTGATGGTTAATTGTAACGTTCATGGCCTCCTAATGACGATGGAACACTCAAATTGTATCGAGAATCAATACATCGTCCTCCAGCCGACTTGTGTCCAAGGGGATATTTCTGCCTCGGGCACCTTATGGTCGTTCTCCTGTGAGTCTAGATTTTTGAATCCGACGCAAAACTGATAGTTAATTGTAACGTTCAGGGCCTCCTAATGACGATGGAACACTCAAATTGCGTCGAGAATCAATACATCGTGCTCCAGCCGATTTGTCTCCAGGGGGATATTGCTGCCTTGGGAACCTTATGGTCGTTCTCCTGTGAGTCTAGATTTTCGAATCCGACGCAAAACTGATAGTTAATTGTAACCTTCAGGGCCTCTTAATGACGATGGAACACTCAAATTACATCGAGATTCAATACATCGTCCTCCAGCCGACTTTTCTCCAAGGGGATATTGCTGCCTCAGGCACCTTATGGTCGTTCTCCTGTGTGTCTAGATTTTCGAATCCGACGCAAAAACTGATGGTAAATTGTAACGTTCATGGCCTCCTAATGACGATGGAACACTCAAATTGTGTCGAGATTCATTATATCGTCCACCAGCCGACTTGTCCCCAAGCGTCTATTGCTGCCTCTGGCACCTTATGGTCGTGCTCCTGTGAGTCTAGATTTTCGAATACGACGCGAAACTGATAGTTAATTGTAACGTTCAGGGCCTCCTAATGACGATGGAACACTCAAATTGCGTCGAGATTCTATACATCGTCCTCCAGGCGACCTGTCTCCAAGGGGATATTGCTGCCGCGGGCACCTTATGGTCGTTCTAATGTGAGTCTAGATTTTCGAATACGACGCAAAACTGATGGTTAATTGTAACGTTTATGGCCTCCTAATGACGATGGAACACTCAAATTGCGTCGAGATTCAATACATCGTCCCCCAGGTGACTTGTTTCCGAGGGTCTATTGCTGCCTCGGGCACCTAATGGTCGTTCTCCTCTGAGTCTACATTTTCGAATCCGACGCAAAACTGGTAGTTAATTGTAACGTTCAGGGCCTCCTAATGACGATGGAACACTCAAATTGCGTCAAGATTCAATACATCGTCTTCCAGCCGACTTGGGTCCTAGGGGATATTTCTGCCTCGGGCACCTTATGTTCGTTCTCCTGTGAGTCTAGATTCTCGAATCCGACGCAAAACTGATAGTTAATTGTAACGTTCAGGGCCTCTTAATGACGATGGAACACTCAAATTGCGTCGAGATTCAATACATCGGGCTCCAGGGGACTTGTCTCCAAAGGTCTATTGCTGCCTCGGGCACCTTGTGGTCGTTCTCCTTTGAGTCTAGATTTTCGAATCCGACGCAAAACTGAAAGTTAATTGTATCGTTTAGGACCTCCTAATGACCATGGGACGCTCAAAATGCGTCGAGATTCAATACATCGTCCACCAGGCGACTCTTGTCTCCGAGGGTCTATTGCTGCCTCGGGCAACTTATGGTCATTCTCCTCTGAGTCTACATTTTCGAATCCGACGCAGAACTGGTAGTTAATTGTAACGTTCAGGGCCTCCTAATGACGATGGAACACTCAAATTGCGTCGAGATTCAATACATCGTCCTCAAGCCGCCTTATCTCCAAGGGGATATTGCTCCCTGTGAGTCTAGATTGTCGAATCCGACGCAAAACTGATGGTTAATTGTAACGACCAGGGCCTCCTAATGACGATGGAACACTCAAATTGCGTCAAGATTCAATACATCGTCTTCCAGCCGACTTGTGTCCTAGGGGATATTTCTGCCTCGGGCACCTTATGTTCGTTCTCCTGTGAGTCTAGATTCTCGAATCCGACGCAAAACTGATAGTTAATTGTAACGTTCAGGGCCTCTTAATGACGATGGAACACTCAAATTGCGTCGAGATTCAATACATCGGCCTAAAGGGGACTTGTCTCCAAAGGTCTATTGCTGCCTCGGGCACCTTGTGGTCGTTCTCCTTTGAGTCTAGATTTTCGAATCCGACGCAAAACTGATAGTTAATTGTAACGTTCAGGACCTCCTAATGACCATGGGACGCTCAAAATGCGTCGAGATTCAATACATCGTCCACCAGGCGACTCTTGTCTCCGAGGGTCTGTTGCTGGCTCGGGCAACTTATGGTCATTCTCCTCTGAGTCTACATTTTCTAATCCGATGCAGAACTGGTAGTTAATTGTAACGTTCAGGGCCTCCTAATGACGATGGAACACTCTAATTGCGTCGAGATTGAATACATCGTCCTCAAGCCGACTTGTCTCCAAGGGGATATTGCTCCCTGTGAGTCTAGATTGTCGAATCCGACGCAAAACTGATAGTTAATTGTAACGTTCATGGCCTCTTTATGACGATGGAACACTCAAATTGCGTCGAGAATCAATACATCGCCCTCCAGCCGATTTGTCTCCAAGGGAATATTGCTGCCTCGGGAACCTTATGGTCGTTCTCCTGTGAGTCTAGATTTTCGAATCCGACGCAAAACTGATGGTTGATTGTAACGTTCATGGCCTCCTAATGACGATGGAACACACAAATTGTGTCGAGATTCAATATATCGTCCTCCAGCCGACTTGTCTCCAAGCGTCTATTGCTGCCTCTGGCACCTTATGGTCGTGCTCCTGTGAGTCTAGATTTTCGAATCGGACGCGAAACTGATAGTTAATTGTAACGTTCAGGGCCTCCTAATGACGATGGAACACTCAAATTGCGTCGAGATTCAATACATCGTCCTCCAGGCGACTTGTTTCCGAGGGTCTATTGCTGCCTGTGAGTCTAGATTTTCGAATCCGACGCAAAACTGATAGTTAATTGTAACGTTCAGGGCCTCCTAATGACGATGGAACACTCAAATTCCTTCGAGATTCAATACATCGTCCAACAGGCGACTTGTTTGCGAGGGTCTATTGCTGCATGGTGCTCCTTATGGTCGTTCTCCTCTGAGTCTACATTTTCGAATCCGACGCAAAACTTGTAGTTAATTGTAACGTTCAGGGCCTCCTAATGACGATGGAACACTCAAATTGCGTTGAGATTCAATACATCGTCCTCAAGCCGACTTGTTCCCAAGGGAATGTTGCTGACTCGGGCACCATATGGTCAGTCTCCTGTGAGTCTAGATTTTCGGATCCGACGCGAAATTGATAGTTAATTGCAACGTTCAGGGCCTCCTAATGACGATGGAACACTCAAACTGCGTCGAGATTCAATACATTGTCCTCAAGCCGACTTGTATCCAAGGGGATATTGCTGCCTCTGGCACCATATGGTCCGTCTCCTGTGAGTCTAGATTTTCGAATCCGACGCGAAACTGATATTTAATTGTAACGTTCAGGGCCTCCTAATGACAATGGAACACTCAAATTGCGTCGAGATTCAACACATCGTCCTCCAGCCGATATGTGTCCAAGGGTCTATTGCTGCATCGGGCACCTTATGGTCGTTCTCCTGTGAGTCTAGATTATCGAATCCGACGCAAAACTGATAGTTAATTGTACCGTTCAGGGACTCCTAAGGACGATGGAACACTCAAATTGCGTCGAGATTCAATCCATCGTCCTGCAGCCGACTTGTCTCCAAGGGTCTATTGCTGCCTCGGGCGCCTTACGGTCGTTCTGCTCTGAGTCTACATTTTCGAATCCGACGCAAAACTGATAGTTAATTGTAACGATCAGGGCCTCCTAATGACGACGGAACACTCAAATTGCGTCAAGATTCAATACATCGTCTTCCAGCCGACCTGTGTCCTAGGGGTATTTCTGCCTCGGGCACCTTATGTTCGTACTCCTGTGAGTCTAGATTTTCGAATCCGACGCAAAACTGATAGTTAATTGTAATGTTCAGGGATTCCTAATGACGATGGAACACTCAAATTGCGTCGAGATTCAATACATCGGCCTCCAGCCGACTTGTCTCCAAAGGTCTATTGCTGCCTCAGGCACCTTGTGGTCGTTCTCCTGTGAGTCTAGATTTTCGAATCCGACGCAAAACTGATAGTTAATTGTAACGTTCAGGACCTCCTAATGACCATGGGACGCTCAAAATGCGTCAAGATTCAGTAGATCGTCCTCCAGCCGACTTGTCTCCAAGGGGATACTGCTGACTCGGGCACCATATGGTCGTTCTCCTGTGAGTCTAGATAATCGAATCCGACGCAAAACTGATAGTTAATTGTACCGTTCAGGGACTCCTAAGGACGATGGAACACTCAAATTGCGTCGAGATTCAATTCATCGTCCTGCAGCCGACTGGTCTCCAAGGGTCTATTGCTGCCTCGGGCACCTTAGGGTCGTTCTGCTCTGAGTCTACATTTTCGAATCCGACGCAAAACTGATAGTTAATTGTAACGTTCAGGGCCTCCTAATGACCATGGAACACTCAAATTTCGTCGAGATTCAATACATCGTCCTCCAGCCGACTTGTCTCCATGGGTCTATTGCTGCCTCGGGCACCTTATAGTCGCTCTCCTCTGAGTCTACAATTTCGAATCCGACGCAAAACTGATAGTTAATTGTAACATTCAGGGCCTCCTCATGACGATGGAACACTCAAATTGCGACGACATTCAAAACATCGTCCTCAAGCCGCCTTGTCTCCAAGGGGATATTGCTGCCTGTGAGTCTAGATTTTCGAATCCGACGCTAAACTGATGGTTAATTGTAACGTTCATGGCCTCCTAATGACCATGGAACACCCAAATTGCGTCGAGAATCAATACATCGTCCTCCAACCGATTTGTATCCTAGGGGATACTGCTGCATCGGGAACCTTATGGTGGTACTCCGTTGAGTCTAGATTTTCGAATCCGACGCAAAACTGATAGTTAATAGCAACGTTCAGGGCCTCCTAATGATTATGGAACACTGAAATTGCGTCGAGATTCAATACATCGGCCTCCAGCCCACTTGTCTCCACGGGTCTATTACTGCCTCGGGCACCTTGTGTTCGTTCTCCTCTGAGTCTACATTTTTGAATCCGACGCAAAGCTGGTAGTTAATTGTAATGTTCAGGGCTTCCTAATGACGATGGAACACTCAAATTGCGCCGAGATTCAATACATCGTCCTCAAGCCGACTTGTCTCCAAGGGGATATTGCTGCCTGTGAGTCTAGATTTTCGAATCCGACGCAAAACTGATAGTTAATTGTAAAGTTCAGGGGCTCGTAATGACGATGGAACACTCAAATTGTGTCGAGATTCAATATATCGTCCTCCAGGCGACTTGTCTCCAAGGGGATAATGCTGACTCGGGCACCATATGGTCCTTCTCCGGTGAGTCTAGATTTTCGAATCCGACACGAAACTGATAGTTAATTGTAACGTTAATGGCCTCCTAATGACGATGGAACACTCAAATTGCGTCGAGAATCAATACATCGTCCTCCAGCTGATTTGTCTCCAGGGGGATATTGCTGCCTCGGTAACCTTATGGTCGTTGTCCGTTGAGTCTAGATTTTCGAATCCGACTAAAAAGTGATAGTTAGTGACGATGGAACACTCAAATTGCGTCGAGATTCACTACATCGTCCTCCAGGCGACTTGTTCCCGAGAGTCTATTGCTGCCTGTGAGTCTAGATTTTCGAATCCGACGCAAAAGTGATGGTTAATTGTAACGTTGATGGCCTCCTAATGGCGATGGAACACTCAAATTGCGTCGAGAATCAATACATCGTCTTCCAGCCGACTTGTCTCCAAGGGGATATTGCTGCCTCGGGCACCTTATGGTCGTTCTCCTGGAGTCTAGATTTTCGAATCCGACGCAAAACTGGAAGATAATTGTAACGTTCAGGGCCTAGTAATTACGATGGAACACTCAAATTCCGTCGAGATTCAATACATCGTCCTCCAGCCGACTTGTCTGCAAGCGTCTATCGCTGCTTCTGGCACCTTATGGTCGTGCTCCTGTGAGTCTAGATTTTCGAATCTAACGCGAAACTGATAGTTAATTGTAACGTTCAGGGCCTCCTAATGACGATGGAACACTCAAATTGCGTCGAGATTCAATACATCGTCCTCCAGGCGACTTGTCTCCAAGGGGATAATGCTGACTCGGGCACCATATGGTCCTTCTCCGGTGAGTCTAGATTTTCGAATCCGACGCGAAACTGATAGTTAATTGTAACGTTCAGGGCCTCCTAATGACGATGGAACACTCAAATTCTTTCGAGATTCAATACATCGTCCAACAGGCGACTTGTTTGCGAGGGTCTATTGCTGCATGGTGTTCCTTATGGTAGTTCTCCTCTGAGTCTACATTTTCGAATCCGACGCAAAACTTGTAGTTAATTGTAACGTTCAGGGCCTCCTAATGACGATGGAACACTCAAATTGCGTTGAGATTCAATACATCGTCCTCAAGCCGACTTGTCTCCAAGGGAATATTGCTGACTCGGGCACCATATGGTCAGTCTCCTGTGAGTCTAGATTTTCGAATCCGACGCGAAATTGATAGTTAATTGCAACGTTCAGGGCCTCCTAATGACGATGGAACACACAAATTGCGTCGAGATTCAATAGATCGTCCTCCAGCCGACTTGTCTGCAACCGTCTATTGCTGCCTCTGGAACTTTATGGTCGTGCTCCTGTGAGTCTAGATTTTCGAATCCGACGCAAAACTGTTAGTTAGTTGTAACGTTCAGGGCCTCCTAATGACGATGGAACACTCAAATTGCGTCGAGATTCAATACATTGTCCTCAAGCCGACATGTCTCCAAGGGGATATTGCTGCCTCTGGCACCATATGGTCCGTCTCCTGTGAGTCTAGATTTTCGAATCCGACGCAAAACTGATAGTTAATTGTAACGTTCAGGGCCTCCCAATGACGATGGAACACTCAAATTGCGTCGAGATTCAATACATCGGCCTCCAGCCGACTTGTCTCCAAAGGTCTATTGCTGCCTCGGGCACCTTGTGGTCGTTCTCCTGTGAGTCTAGATTTTCGAATCCGAGGCAAAACTGATAGTTAATTGTAACGTTCAGGGCCTCCTAATGACCATGGAACACTCAAATTTCGTCGAGATTCAATACATCGTCCTCCAGCCGACTTGTCTCCTAGACGTTATTCCTGCCTCGGGCACCTTATGGTCGTTCTCCTCTGAGTCTACATTTGCGATTCCGACACAAAACTGATAGTTAATTGTAACATTCAGGGCATCCTAATGACGATGGAACACTCAAATTGCGTCGACATTCAAAACATCGTCCTCCATCCGTCTTGTCTTCAAGGGTTATTACTGCCTCGGGCTCCAGTGAGTCTAGACTATCGAATCCGACGCATAACCGATAGTTGATTGTAACGTTCAGGGCCTCCTAATGACGATGGAACACTCAAACTGCGTCGAGATTCAACTCATCGTCCTTCAGTAGACTCGTTTCCAAGGGTCTATTGCTGCCTCGGGCACCTTAAGGTCGTTCTCTTGTGAGTCTAGATTTTCGAATCCGACGCAAAACTGATAGTTAATTGCAACGTTCAGGGTCTCCCAATGACGATGGAACACTGAAATTGCGTCGAGATTCAATACATCGGCCTCCAGCCCACTTGTCTCCACGTGTCTATTACTGCCTCGGGCACCTTGTGGTCGTTCTCCTCCGAGTCTACATTTTCGAATCCGACGCAAAGCTGGTAGTTAATTGTAACGTTCAGGGCTTCCTAATGACGATGGAACACTCAAATTGTGCCGAGATTCAATACATCGTCCTCAAGCCGACCTGTCTCCAAGGGGATATTGCTGCCTGTGAGTCTAGATTTTCGAATCCGACGCTAAACTGATGGTTAATTGTAACGTTCATGGCCTCCTAATGACCATGGAACACCCAAATTGCGTCGAGAATCAATACATCGTCCTCCAACCGATTTGTATCCTAGGGGATACTGCTGCCTCGGGAACCTTATGGTCGTACTCCGTTGAGTCTAGATTTTCGAATCCGACGCAAAACTGATAGTTAATTGCAACGTTCAGGGCCTCCTAATGACGATGGAACACTGAAATTGCGTCGAGATTCAATACATCGGCCTCCAGCCCACTTGTCTCCACGGGTCTATTACTGCCTCGGGCACCTTGTGGTCGTTCTCCTCTGGGTCTACATTTACGAGTCCGACGCAAAACTGATAGTTAATTGCAACGTTCAGGGCCTCCTAATGACGATGGAACACTCAAATTGTGTCGAGATTCAATACATCGTCCTCCAGGCGAATTGTCTCCAAGGGGATAATGCTGATTCGGGCACCATATGGTCCTTCTCCGGTGAGTCTAGATTTTCGAATCCGAGGCTAAACTGATAGTTAATTGTAACGTTCAGGGCCTCCTAATGACGATGGAACACTCAAATTACGTCGAGATTCAATACATCGTCCTCAAGCCGACTTGACTCCAAGGGGATATTGCTGCCTGTGAGTCTAGATTTTCGAATCCGACGCTAAACTGATGGTTAATTGTAACGTTCATGGCCTCCTAATGACGATGGAACACTCAAATTGCGTCGAGAATCAATACATCGTCCGCCAGCCGATTTGTCTCCAGGGGGATATTGCTGCCTCGGTAACCTTATGGTCGTTGTCCGTTGAGTCTAGATTTTCGAATCCGACGCAAAACTGATAGTGACGATGGAACAGTCAAATTGCGTCAAGATTCAATACATCGTCCTCCAGGTGACTTGTTCCCGAGGGTCTATTGCTGCCTGTGAGTCTAGATTTTCGAATCCGACGATAAGGTGATGGTTAATTATAACGTTGATGGCCTCCTAATGACGATGGAACACTCAAATTGCGTCGAGAATCAATACATCGTCTTCCAGCCGACTTGTCTCCAAGGGTCTATTGCTGCCTCGGGCACCTTAAGGTCGTTCTCTTGTGAGTCTAGATTTTCGAATCCGACGCAAAACTGATAGTTAATTGCAACGTTCAGGGCCTCCTAATGACGATGGAACACTGAAATTGTGTCGAGATTCAATACATCGGCCTCCAGCCCACTTGTCTCCACGGGTCTATTACTGCCTCGGGCACCTTGTGGTCGTTCTCCTCTGGGTCTACATTTACGAGTCCGACGCAAAACTGATAGTTAATTGCAACGTTCAGGGCTTCCTAATGACGATGGAACACTCAAATTGTGCCGAGATTCAATACATCGTCCTCAAGCCGACCTGTCTCCAAGGGGATGTTGCTGCCTGTGAGTCTAGATTTTCGAATCCGACGCTAAACTGATGGTTAATTGTAACGTTCATGGCCTCCTAATGACCATGGAACACCCAAATTGCGTCGAGAATCAATACATCGTCCTCCAACCGATTTGTATCCTAGGGGATACTGCTGCCTCGGGAACCTTATGGTCGTACTCCGTTGAGTCTCGATTTTCGAATCCGACGCAAAACTGATAGTTAATTGCAACGTTCAGGGCCTCCTAATGACGATGGAACACTGAAATTGCGTCGAGATTCAATACATCGGCCTCCAGCCCACTTGTCTCCACGGGTCTATTACTGCCTCGGGCACCTTGTGGTCGTTCTCCTCTGGGTCTACATTTACGAGTCCGACGCAAAACTGATAGTTAATTGCAACGTTCAGGGCCTCCTAATGACGATGGAACACTCAAATTGCGTCGAGATTCAATACATCGTCCTCCAGGCGAATTGTCTCCAAGGGGATAATGCTGACTCGGGCACCATATGGTCCTTCTCCGGTGAGTCTAGATTTTCGAATCCGAGGCTAAACTGATAGTTAATTGGATCGTTCAGGGCCTAGTAATTACGATGGAACACTCAAATTGCGTCGAGATTCAATACATCGTCCTCCAGCCGACTTGTCTCCAAGTGGATATTGCTGCCTCGAGCACCATATGGTCGTCCACCTGTGGGTCTAGAATTTCGAATCCGACGCAAAACTGATGGTTAATTGTAACGTTCATGGCCTCCTAATGACGATGGAAGACTCAAATTGCGTCGAGATTCAATACATCGTCCTCCAGCCGACTTGTCTCCAAGCGTCTATTGCTGCTTCTGGCGCCTTATGGTCGTGCTCCTGTGACTCTAGATTTTCGAATCTAACGCGAAACTGATAGTTAATTGTAACGTTCAGGGCCTCCTAATGACGAGGTAATACTCAAATTGCGTCGAGATTCAAATCATCGTCGTTCAGCCGACTTGTCTCCAAGGGTCTATTGCAGCCACGGGCACCTTATGGTCGTTCTCCTCTGAGTCTAGATTTTCGAATCCGACGCAAAACTGATGGTTAATTGTAACGTTCATGGCCTCCTAATGACGATGGAACACTCAAATTGCGTCGAGATTCAATACATCGTCCACCAGGCGATTTGTCTCCAAGGGGATAATGCTGACTCGGGCTCCATATGGTCCTTCTCCGGTGAGTCTAGATTGTCGAATCCAACGCAAAACTGATAGTTAATTGTAACGTACAGGGCCTCCTAATGACGATGGAACACTCAAATTGCGTCGAGATTCAATACATCGTCCTCCAGCCGACTTGTCTGCTAGGGGATATTCCTGCCTCCAGCAGCTTATGGTCGTTCTCCTGTGAGTCTAGATTTTCGAATCCGACGCAAAACTGATAGTTAATTGTAAAGTTAAGGGCCTCTCAACGACTATGGAACACTCAAATTGCGTCGAGATTCAATAAATCGGCCTCCAGCCGACTTGTCTCCAAAGGTCTATTGCAGCCTCGCGCACCTTATGGTCGTTCTCCTCTGAGTCTACATTTTCGAATCCGACGCAAAACTGATAGTTAATTGTAACATTCAGGGCCTCCTCATGACGATGGAACACTCAAATTGCGTCGACATTCAAAACATCGTCCTCCAGCCGACTTGTCTCCAAGGGTCTATTACTGTCTCGGGCTCCAGTGAGTCTAGATTAAAGAATCCGACGCATAACTGATAGTTAATTGTAACGTTCAGGGCCTCCTAATGACGATGGAACACTCAAATTGCATCGAGATTCAATTCATCGTCCTTCAGTAGACTCGTTTCCAAGGGTCTATTGCTGCCTCGGGCACCTTTAGGTCGTTCTCTTGTGAGTCTAGATTTTTGAATCCGACGCAGAACTGATAGTTAATTGCAACGTTCAGGGCCTCCTAATGACGATGGAACACTGAAATTGCGTCGAGATTCAATACATCGGCCTCCAGCCCACTTGCCTCCACGGGTCTATCACAGCCTCGGGCACCTTGTGGTCATTCTCCTCTGAGTCTACATTTTCGAATCCGACGCAAAGCTGGTAGTTAATTGCAACGTTCAGGGCTTCCTAATGACGATGGAACGCTCAAGTTACATCGAGATTCAATACATCGTCCTCTAGCCGACTTGTCTCCAAGGGGATATTGCTGCCTGTGAGTCTAGATTTTCGAATCCGACGCTAAACTGATTTTTAATTGTAACGTTCATGGCCACCTAATGACCATGGAACTCCCAAATTGCGTCGAGAATCAATACATCGTCCTCCAGCCGACTTGTCTCCAAGGGGATATTGCTGCCTCGGGCACCTTATGGTCGTTCTCCTGTGAGTCAAGATTTTCGAATCCGACGCAAAACTCATGGTTAATTGTAACGTTCATGGCCTCCTAATGACGATGGAACACTCAAATTGTTTCGAGATTCAATATATCGTCCTCAAGCCGACTTGTCTCCAAGCGTCTATTGCTGCAACTGGCACCTTGTGGTCGTGCTCCTGTGAGTCTAGATTTTCGAATCCGACGCGAAACTGATAGTTAATTGTAACGTTCAGGGCCTCCTAATGATGGTGGAACACTCAAATTGCGTCGAGATTCAATACATCGTCCTCCAGCCGACTTGTCTCCAAGGGGATATTGCTGCCTCGGGCCTCTTATGGTCGTTCTCCAGTGAGTCTAGATTTTCGATTCCGACGAAAAACTGATTGTTAATTGTAACGTTCAGGGCGTCCTAATTACGATGGAACACTCAAATTGCGTGGAGATTAAATACATCGTCCTCCAGCCGACTTGTCTCCAAGGGTCTATTGCTGCCTCGTTCACCATATGGTCCGTCTCCAGTGAGTCTAAAATTTCGAATCCGACGCAAAACTGATGGTTAATTATAACGTTTATGGCCTCCTAATGACGATGTAACACTCAAATTGCGTCGGGATTCAATACATCGTCCTCGAGCCGACTTGTCTCCAAGGGTCTATTGCTGCCTCTGGCACCTTATGGTCGTCCTCCTGTGAGTCTAGATTATCGAATCCGACGCATAACTGATAGTTAATTGTAACGTTCAGGCCCTCCTAATAACGATGGAATACTCAAATTGCGTCGAGATTCAATACATCGTCCTCCAGCCGACTTGTCTCCAGGGGTCTATTGCTGCCTCGGGCGCCCTGTGGTCGTGCTCCTGTGAGTCTAGATTTTCGAATCCGACGCAAAACTGATAGTTAATTGTAACGTTCAGGACCTCCAAATGACGATGGAACACTCAAATTGCGTCGAGATTCAATAGATCGTCCTCCAGCCGACTTGTCTCCAGGGTAGATTGCTGCGTCGGGCACCATATGGTCGTTCTCCTGTGAGTCTAGATTTTCGAATCCGAGGCATAACTGATAGTTAATTGTAACGTTCAGGGCCTCCTAATGACGATGGAACACTGAAATTGCGTCGATATCCAATACATCGTCCTCCAGGCGACTTGTCTCCGAGGGTCTATTGCTGCCTCGGGCACCTTATGGTCGTTCTCCTCTGAGTCTACATTTTCGAATCCAACGGAAAACGTGTAGTTAACAGTAACGTTCAGGGCCTCCTAATGACGATGAAAAACTCAAATTGCGTCGAGATTCAATACATCGTCCTCCTTGCGACTTGTTTCCGAGGGTCTACTGCTGCCTGCGAGTCTAGATTCTCGAATCCGACGCAAGAGTGATGGATAATTGTAACGTTCATGGCCTCCTAATGACGATGGAACACTCAAATTGCGTCGAGCATCAATACATCGTCCTCCAGCCGACTTGTCTCCAAGGGGATATTGCTGCCACGGGCACTTTATGGTCGTTCTCCTGTGAGTCTAGATTTTCGAATCCGACGCAAAACTGATAGTTAATTGTAACGTTCAGGGCCTAGTAATTACGATGGAACACTCATATTGCGTCGAGATTCAATACATCGTCCTCCAGGCGACATGTCTCCAAGGGGATATTGCTCCCTCGGGCACCATATGTTCCGTCTCCTGTGAGTCTAGATTTTCGAATCCGACTCGAAACGGATAGTTAATTGCAACGTTCAGGGCCTCCTAATGACGATGGAACATTCAAATTGCGTCGAGATTCAATACATCGTACTCCAGACGACTTGTCTCCAAGAGTCTATTGCTGCCTCGGGCACCTTATGGTCGTCCTCCTGTGAGGCTAGATTATCGAATCCGACGCAAAAATGTTGGTTAATTGTAACGTTCAGGACCTCCTAATGACGATGGAATACTCAAATTGCGTCGAGATTCAATTCATCGTCCTTCAGCCGACGTGTCTCCAAGGGTCTATTGCAGCCTCGGGCACCTTACGGTCTTTCTCCTCTGAGTCTACATTTTCGAATCCGACGCAAAACTGATAGTTAATTATAACGTTCAGGGGCTCCTAATGACGATGGAACACTCAAATTGCGTCGAGCATCAATACATCGTCCTCCAGCCGACTTGTCTCCAAGCTGATATTGCTGCCTCGGGCACTTTATGGTCGTTCTCCTGTGAGTCTAGACTTTCGAATCCGACGTAAAACTGATAGTTAATTATAACGTTCAGGGCCTCCTAGAGACGATGGAACACTCATATTGCGTCGAGATTCAATACATCGTCCTCCAGGCGACTTGTCTCCAAGGGGATATTGCTCCCTCGGGCACCATATGGTCCGTCTCCTGTGAGTCTAGATTTTCGAATCCGACGCGAAACTGATAGATAATTGTATCGTTCAGAGCCTCCTAATGACGATGAAACACTCAAATTGCGTCGAGATTCAACACATCGTCCTCCATCCGACTTGTCTCCATGGGTCTATTGCTGCCTTGGGCACCATATGGTCGTTCACCTCTGAGTCTAGATTTTCGAATCCGACGCAAAACTTATAGTTAATTGTACCGTTCAGTGCCTCCTAATGACGATGGAACACTCAAATTGCGTCGAGATTCAATACATCGTCCTCCAGCCGACTTGTCTCCAAGGGGATATTGCTGCCTGGGGCACCAAATGGTCCGTCTCCTGTGAGTCTACATTCTCGAATCCGACGCGAAAATGATAGTTAATTGTAACATTCTGGGCCTCCTCATGACGATGGAACACTCAAATTGCGTCGACATTCAAAACATCGTATTCCAGCCGACATGTCTCCAAGGGTCAATTACTGCCTCGGGCTCCTGTGAGTCTACATTATCGAATCCGACGTATAACTGATAGTTAATTGTAACGTTCAGGGCTTCCTAATGACGATTGAACACTCAAATTGCGTCGAGATTGAATACATCGGCCTCCAGCCCACTTGTCTCCAAGGGTCTATTACTGCCTCGAGCACCGTGTGGTCGTTCTCCTGTGAGTCTAGATTTTCGAATCCGACGCAAAACAGATAGTTAATTGTAACGTTCAGGACCTCCTAATGACGATGGGACGCTCAAAATGCGTCGAGATTCAATAGATCGTCCTCCAGCCGACTTGTCTCCAGGGTAGATTGCTGCGTCGGGCACCATATGGTCGTTCTCCTGTGAGTCTAGATTTTCGAATCCGAGGCATAGCTGATAGTTAATTGTAACGTTCAGGGCCTCCTAATGACGATGGAACACTGAAATTGCGTCGATATTCAATACATCGTCCTCCAGGCGACTTGTCTCCGAGGGTCTATTGCTGCCTCGGGCACCTTATGGTCGTTCTCCTCTGAGTCTACATTTCCGAATCCGACGCAAAACGTGTAGTTAATTGTAACGTTCAGGGCTTCCTAATGACGATGGAACACTCAAATTGCGTCGAGATTCAATACATAGTCCTCAAGCCGATTTGTCTCCAAGGGGATATTGCTACCTCGGGAACCTTATGGTCGTTCTCCGTTGAGTCTTGATTTTCGAATCCGACGCAAAACTGACAGTTAATTGTAACGTTCAGGGCCACCTAATGACGATGGAACACTCAAGTTACATCGAGATTCAATACATCGTCCTCCAGCCGACTTGTCTCCAAGGGGATATTGCTGCCTCGGGCACCTAATGGTCGTTCTCCTGTGAGTCTAGATTTTCGGATCCCACGCAAAACTCATGGTTAATTGTAACGTTCATGGCCTCCTAATGACGATGGAACACTCAAATTGTGTCGAGATTCAATATATCGTCCTCAAGCCGACTTGTCTCCAAGCGTGTATTGCTGCCTCTGGCACCTTGTGGTCGTGCTCCTGTGAGTCTAGATTTTCGAATCCGACGCGAAACTGATAGTTAATTGTAACGTTCATGGCCTCCTAATGACGATAAAAAACTCAAATTGCGTCGAGATTCAATACATCGTCTTCCTTGCGACTTGTTTCCGAGAATCTACTGCTGCCTGCGAGTCTAGATTTTCGAATCCGACGCAAAATTGATGGATAATTGTAACGTTCATGGCCTCCTAATGACGATGGAACACTCAAATTGCGTCGAGCATCAACACATCGTCCTCCAGCCGACTTGTCTCCAAGGGGATATTGCTGCCTCGGGCACCATACGGTCGTTCTCCTGTGAGTCTAGATTTTCGAATCCGACGCAAAACTGATAGTTAATTGTAACGTTCAGGGCCTAGTATTTACGATGGAACACTCATATTGCGTCGAGATTCAATACATCGTCCTCCAGCCGACTTGTCTCCAAGGGGATATTGCTCCCTCGGGCACCACATGGTCCGTCTCCTGTGAGTCTAGATTTTCGAATCCGACGCGAAACTGATAGTTAATTGCAACGTTCAGGGCCTCCTAATGACGATGGAACACTCAAATTGCGTCGAGATTCAATACATCGTCCTCCAGCCGACTTGTCTCCAGGGTAGATTGCTGCGTCGGGCACCATATGGTCGTTCTCCTGTGAGTCTAGATTTTCGAATCCGAGGCATAGCTGATAGTTAATTGTAACATTCAGGGCCTCCTAATGACGATGGAACACTCAAATTGCGACGAGATTCAATACATCGTCCTCCAGCCGACGTGTCTCCAAGGGTCTATTGCAGCCTCGGGCACCTTACGGTCTTTCTTCTCTGAGTCTACATTTTCGAATCCGACGCAAAACTGATAGTTAATTATAATGTTCAGGGGCTCCTAATGACGATGGAACACTCAAATTGCGTCGAGCTTCAATACATCGTCCTCCAGGCGACTTGTCTCCATGGGTGTATTGCTGCCTCGGGCACCTTATGGTCGTTCTCCTCTGAGTTAGGATTTTCGAATCCGACGGAAAACTTATAGTTAATTGTACCGTTCAGTGCCTCCTAATGACGATGGAACACTCAAATTGCGTCGAGATTCAATTCATCGTCCTTCAGCCGACGTGTCTCCAAGGGTCTATTGCAGCCACGGGCACCTTACGGTCTTTCTCCTCTGAGTCTTCATTTTCGAATCCGACGCAAAACTGATAGTTAATTATAACGTTCAGGGGCTCCTAATGACGATGGAACACACAAATTGCGTCGAGAATCAATACATCGTCCTCCAGGCGACTTGTCTCCAAGGGGATAATGCTACCTCGGGCACCATATGTTCCGTCTCCGGTGAGTCTAGATTTTCGAATCCGACGCGAAACTGATAGATAATTGTAACGTTCAGGGCCTCCTAATGACGATGGAACACTCAAATTGCGTCGAGATTCAATACATCGTCCTCCAGCCGACTTGTCTCCATGGGTCTATTGCTGCCTCGGGCACCTTATGGTCGTTCACCTCTGAGTCTAGATTTTCGAATCCGACGCAAAACTTATAGTTAGTTGTACCGTTCAGTGCCTCCTAATGACGATGGAACACTCAAATTGCGTCGAGATTCAATACATCGTCCTCCAGCCGACTTGTCTCCAGGGTAGATTGCTGCGTCGGGCACCATATGGTCGTTCTCCTGTGAGTCTAGATTTTCGAATCCGAGGCATAGCTGATAGTTAATTGTAACATTCAGGGCCTCCTAATGACGATGGTACACTGAAATTGCGGCGATATTCAATACATCGTCCTCCAGGCGACTTGTCTCCAAGGGTCTATTGCTGCCTCGGGCACCTTATGGTCGTTCTCCTCTGAGTCTACATTTCCGAATCCGACGCAAAACGTGTAGTTAATTGTAACGTTCATGGCTTCCTAATGACGATGGAACACTCAAATTGCGTCGAGATTCAATACATAGTCCTCAAGCCGATTTGTCTCCAAGGGGAAATTGCTGCCTCGGGAACCTTATGGTCGTTCTCCGTTGAGTCTTGATTTTCGAATCCGACGCAAAACTGATGGTTAATTGTAACGTTCAGGGCCACCTAATGACGATGGACCACTCAAGTTACATCGCGATTCAATACACCGTCCTCCAGCCGACTTGTCTCCAAGGGGATATTGCTGCCTCGGGCACCTAATGGTCGTTCTCCTGTGAGTCTAGATTTTCGAATGCGACGCAAAACTCATGGTTAATTGTAACGTTCATGGCCTCCTAATGACGATGGAACACTCAAATGTGTCGAGATTCAATATATCGTCCTCAAGTCGACTTGTCTCCAAGCGTCTATTGCTGCTTTTGGCACCTTGTGGTCGTGCTCCTGTGAGTCTAGATTTTCGAATCCGACGCGAAACTGATAGTTAATTTTAACGTTCATGGCCTCCTAATGACGATAAAAAACTCAAATTGCGTCGAGATTCAATACATCGTCCTCCTTGCAACTTGTTTCCGAGAATCTCCTGCTGCCTGCGAGTCTAGATTTTCGAATCCGACGCAAAAGTGATGGATAATTGTAACGTTCATGGCCTCCTAATGACGATGGAACACTCAATTTGCGTCGAGCATCACTACATCGTCCTCCAGCCGACTTGTCTCCAAGGGGATATTGCTGCCTCGGGCACCTTACGGTCGTTCTCCTGTGAGTCTAGATTTTCGAATCCGACGCAAAACTGATAGTTAATTGTAACGTTCAGGGCCTAGTATTTACGATGGAACACTCATATTGCGTCGAGATTCAATACATCGTCCTCCAGCCGACTTGTCTCCAAGGGGATATTGCTCCCTCGGGCACCACATGGTCCGTCTCCTGTGAGTCTAGATTTTCGAATCCGACGCGAAGCTGATAGTTAATTGCAACGTTCAGGGCCTCCTAATGACGATGGAACACTCAAATTGCGACGAGATTCAATACATCGTCCTCCAGACGACTTGTCTCCAAGGGTCTATTGCTGCCTCGGGCACCTTATGGTCGCCCTCCTGTGAGGCTAGATTATCGAATCCGACGCAAAAATGATGGTTAATTGTAACGTTCAGGGCCTCCTAATGACGATGGAACACTCAAATTGCGTCGAGATTCAATTCATCGTCCTTCAGCCGACGTGTCTCCAAGGGTCTATTGCAGCCTCGGGCACCTTACGGTCTTTCTCCTCTGAGTCTACATTTTCGAATCCGACGCAAAACTGATAGTTAATTATAATGTTCAGGGGCTCCTAATGACAATGGAACACTCAAATTGCGTCGAGCTTCAATACATCGTCCTCCAGGCGACTTGTCTCCAAGGGGATAATCCTACCTCGGGCACCATATGTTCCGTCTCCGGTGAGTCTACATTTTCGAATCCGACGCGAAATTGATAGTTAATTGTAACGTTCAGGGCCTCCTAATGACGATGGTACACTCAAATTGCGTCGAGATTCAATACATCCTCCTCCAGCCGACTTGTCTCCATGGGTGTATTGCTGCCACGGGCACCTTATGGTCGTTCTCCTCTGAGTTAGGATTTTCGAATCCGACGGAAAACTTATAGTTAATTGTACCGTTCAGTGCCTCCTAATGACGATGGAACACTGAAATTGCGTCGAGATTCAATTCATCGTCCTTCAGCCGACGTGTCTCCAAGGGTCTATTGCAGCCTCGGGCACCTTACGGTCTTTCTCCTCTGAGTCTACATTTTCGAATCCGACGCAAAACTGATAGTTAATTATAACGTTCAGGGGCTCCTAATGACGATTGAACACTCAAATTGCGTCGAGATTCAATACATCGGCCTCCAGCCCACTTGTCTTCAAGGGTCTATTACTGCCTCGAGCACCTTGTGGTCGTTCTCCTGTGAGTCTAGATTTTCGACTCCGACGCAAAACTGATAGATAATTGTAACGTTCAGGACCTCCTAATGACGATGGGACGCTCAAAATGCGTCGAGATTCAATAGATCGTCCTCCAGCCGACTTGTCTCCCGGGTAGATTGCTGCGTCGGGCACCATATGGTCGTTCTTCTGTGAGTCTAGATTTTCGAATCCGAGGCATAGCTGATAGTTAATTGTAACGTTCAGGGCCTCCTAATGACGATGGAACACTGAAATTGCGTCGATATTCAATATATCGTCCTCCAGGCGACTTGTCTCCGAGGGTCTATTGCTGTCTCGGGCACCTTATGGTCGTTCTCCTCTGAGTCTACATTTCCGAATCCGACGCAAAACGTGTAGTTAATTGTAACGTTCAGGGCTTCCTAATGACGATGGAACACTCAAATTGCGTCGAGATTCAATACATAGTCCTCAAGCCGATTTGTCTCCAAGGGGATATTGCTGCCTCGGGAACCTTACGGTCGTTCTCCTGTGAGTCTAGATTTTTGAATCCGAGGCAAGACTGATAGTTAATTGTAACGTTCAGGGCCTAGTATTTACGATGGAACACTCATATTGCATCGAGATTCAATACATCGTCCTCCAGCCGACTTGTCTCCAAGGGGATATTGCTCCCTCGGGCACCACATGGTCCGTCTCCTGTGAGTCTAGATTTTCGAATCCGACGCGAAACTGATAGTTAATTGCAACTTTCAGGGCCTCCTAATGACGATGGAACACTCAAATTGCGACGAGATTCAATACATCGTCCTCCAGGCGACTTGTCTCCAAGGGTCTATTGCAGCCTCGGGCACCTTACGGTCTTTCTCCTCTGAGTCTACATTTTCGAATCCGACGCAAAAATGATAGTTAATTATAGTGTTCAGGGGCTCCTAATGACGATAGAACACTCAAATTGCGTCGAGCTTCAATACATCGTCCTCCAGGCGACTTGTCTCCAAGGGGTTATTGCTGCCTCTGGCACGTTATGGTCGTGCTCCTGTGAGTCTAGATTTTCGAATACGACGCAAACCTGGTAGTTAATTGTAACGTTCAGGGCCTCCTAATGACTATGGAACACTCAAATTGCGTTGAGATTCGATACATCGTCCTGCAGAAGACTTCTCTATAAGGGGATATTGCTGCCTCTGGCACCATATTGTCCGTCTCGTGTGAGTCAAGATTTTCGAATCCGACGCGAAACTGATATTTAGTTGTAACGTTCAGGGCCTCCTAATGACGTAGGAACACTCAAATTGCGTCGAGATCCAATACATCGTCCTCCAGCCGACTTGTCTCCAAGGGTCTATTGCTGCCTCGGGAACCTTGTGGTCGTTCTCCTGTGAGTCTAGATTTTCGAGTCCGACGCAAAACTGATAGTTAATTGTAACGTTCAGAACCTCCTAATGACGATGGGACGCTCAAAATGCGTCGAGATTCAATTCATCGTCCTCCAGGCGTCTTGCTTTCGAGGTTCTATTACTGCCTGTGTGTCTAGATTTTCGAATCCGACGAAAAACTGATAGCTAATTGTAACGTTCAGGGCCTCCTAATGACGATGGAACACTCAAAATGCGCCGAGATTCAATTCATCGTCCTCCAGGCGTCTTGTTTTCGAGGTTCTATTGCTGCCTGTGTGTCTAGATTTTTGAATCCGACGCTAAACTGATAGCTAATTGTTACATTCAGGGCCTCCTCATGACGACGGAACACTCAAATTGCGTCGACATTCAAAACATCGTCCTCCTGCCGACTTGTCTCCAAGGGTCTATTACTGCCTCGGGCTCCTGTGAGTCTAGATTATCGAATCCGACTCAAAACTCATTGTTAATTGTAATGTTCAGGGCCTCCTAATGAAGATGGAACACTCAAATTGCGTCGAAATTCAATTCTTCGTCCTTCAGTAGACTTGTTTCCAAGGGTCTATTGCTGCCTCGGGCACCGTATGGTTCGTCTCCTGTGAGTCTAGATTTTCGAATCCGACGCGAAACTGATAGTTAATTGCAACGTTCAGGGCCTCCTAATGACGATGGAACACTCAAATAGCGTCGAGATTCAATACATCGTCCTCCAGCCGACTTGTCTCCAAGGGGATATTGCTGCCTCGGGCACGTTAAGGTCGTTCTCC
Organism: Schistocerca americana; assembly: GCF_021461395.2. NCBI lineage: Eukaryota > Metazoa > Arthropoda > Insecta > Orthoptera > Acrididae > Schistocerca > Schistocerca americana. The sequence continues at coordinate 1,737,542 of NW_025726236.1, read as the reverse complement.
TGTGAGTCTAGATTTTCTAATCCGACGCAAAACTCATTGTTAATAGTAACGTTCAGGGCCTCCTAATGACGATGGAACATTCAAATTGCGTCGAGATTCAATACATCGGCCTCCAGCCGACTTGTCTCCTAGGGGATATTCCTGCCTCGGGCAGCTTATAGTCGTTCTCCTATGAGTCTAAATTTTCGAATCCGACGCAAAACCGATAATTAATTGTAAGGTTCAGGGCCTCTCAATGGTGATGGAACACTCAAATTGCGTCGAGATTCAATAAATCGGCCTCCAGCCGACTTGTCTCCAAGGGGTTATTGCTGCCTCTGGCACCTTGTCGTCGTTCTCCTGTGAGTCTAGATTTTCGAGTCCGACGCAAGACTGATAGTTAATTGTAACGTTCAGAACCTCCTAATGACGATGGGACGCTCAAAATGCGTCGAGATTCAATTCATCGTCCTCCAGCCGACTTGTCTCCAAGGGTCTATTGCTGCCTCCGGCACCTTATGGTCGTTCTCCTGTGAGTCTAGGTTACCGAATCCGACGCAAAAGTGACAGTTTATTGTAACGTTCAGGGCCTCCTAATGACGATGGAATACTCAAATTGCGTCGAGTTCAATTCATCGTCCTTCGGCCGACTTGTCTCCTAGGGTCTATTGCTGCCTCGGGCACCTTATGGTCGTTCTCCTCTGAGTCTCCATTTTCGAACCGACGCAAAACTGATAGTTAATTGTAACGTTCAGGGCTTCCTAATGACGATGGAACACTCAAATTGCGTCGAGATTCAGTACATCGGCCTCCAGCCGACTTGTCTCCAAAGGTCTATTGCTGCCTCGGGCACCTTGTGGTCGTTCTCCTGTGAGTCTAGATTTTCGAGTCCGACGCAAGACTGATAGTTAATTGTAACGTGCAGAACCTCCTAATGACGATGGGACGCTCAAAATGCGTCGAGATTCAATTCATCGTCCTCCAGGCGTCTTGTTTCCGAGGATCTATTGCTACCTGTGTGTCTAGATTTTCGAATCCGACGCTAAAGTGATGGTTAATTGTAACGTTCATGGCCTCCTAATGACGATGGCACACACAAATTGCGTCGAGAATCAATACATCGTCCTCCAGCCGACTTGTCTCCAATGGGATATTGCTGCCACGGGCACCTTAAAGTCGTCTCCTGTGAGTCTACATTTTCGAATCCGACGCAAAACTGATAGTTAATTGTAAAGTTCAGGGCCTCCTAATGACGATGGAACACTCAAATTGCGTCGAGATTCAATACATCGTCCTCAGCCGACTTGTCTCCAAGCGTCTATTGCTGCCTCTGGCACCTTATGGTCGTGCTCCTGTGAGTCTAGATTTTCGAATCCGACGCAAAACTGATAGCTAATTGTAACGTTCAGGGCCTCCTAATGACGATGGAACACTCAGATTGAGTCGAGATTCAATACATCGTCCTCCAGCCGACTTGTCCCAAAAGGGATATTGCTGCCTCGGGCACCTTCTGGTCGTTCTCCTGTGAGTCTAGATTTTCGAATCCGACGCAAAGCTGATGGTTAATTGTAACGTTTATGGCCTCCTAATGACGATGGAACACTCAAATTGCGTCGAGATTCGATACATCGTCCTCCAGCAGACTACTCTTCAAGGGGATATTGCTGCCTCTGGCACCATATAGTCCGTCTCTTGTGAGTCTAGATTTTCGAATCCGACGCAAAACTGATAGTTAATTGTAACGTTCAGGACCTCCTAATGACGATGGGACGCTCAAAATGCGTCGAGATTCAATAGATCGCCTCCAGCCGACTTGTCTCCAGGGTAGATTGCTGCGTCGGGCACCATAGGGTCGTTCTCCTGTGAGTCTAGATTTTCGAATGCGAGGCAAAACTGATAGCTAATTGTAACGTTCAGGGCCTCCTAATGACGATGGAACACTCAAATTGCGTCGAGATTCAATACATCGTCCTCCAGGCGACTTGTCTCCGAGGGTCTATTGCTGCCTCGGGCACCTTGTGGTCGTTCTCCTGTGAGTCTAAAATTTCGAATCCGACGCAAAACTGATAGTTAATTGTAACGTTCAGGACCTCCTAATGACGATGGGACGCTCAAAATGCGTCGAGATTCAATAGATCGCCTCCAGCCGACTTGTCTCCAGGGTAGATTGCTGCGTCGGGCACCATAGGGTCGTTCTCCTGTGAGTCTAGATTTTCGAATGCGAGGCAAAACTGATAGCTAATTGTAACGTTCAGGGCCTCCTAATGACGATGGAACACTCAAATTGCGTCGAGATTCAATACATCGTCCTCAAGCCGACTTGACTCCAATGGGATATTGCTGCCTTTGAGTCTAGACTTTCGAATCCGATGCTAAACTGATGGTTATTTGTAACGTTCATGGTCTCCTAATGACGATGGAACACCCAAATTGCGTCGAGAATCAATACAAAGTCCTCCAGCCGATTTGTCTCCAAGGGGATATTGCTGCGTCGGGAACCTTATGGTCGCTCTCCGTTGAGTCTAGATTTTCGAATCCGACGCAAAGCTGATAGTTAATTGTAACGTTCAGGGCCTCCTAATGACGATGGAACACTCAAATTACATCGAGATTCAATACATCCTCCTCCAGCCGACTTGTCTCCAAGGGGAAATTGCTGCATCGGGCACCTTATGGTCGTTCCCCTGTGAGTCTAGATTTTCGACTCCGACGCAAAACCCATGGTTAATTGTACCGTTCAAGGCCTCCTAATGACGATGGAACACTCAAATTGTGTCGAGATTCAATTTATCGTCCTCCAGCCGACTTGTCTCCAAGCGTCTATTGCTGCATCTGGCTCCTTATGGTCGTGCTCCTGTGAGTCTAGATTTTCGAATCCGACGCGAAACTGATAGTTAATTGTAACGTTCATGGCCTCCTAATGCTGATGGAACACACAAATTGCGTCGAGATTCAATACATCGTCCTCCAGGCGACTTGTTTCCGAGGGTCTATTGCTGCCTGTGAGTCTAGATTTTCGAATCCGACGCGAAGTGATGGTTAGTTGTAACGTTCATGGCCTCCTAACGACGATGGAACACTCAAATTGCGTCGAGATTCAATACATCGTCCTCCAGCCGACTTGTCTCCAAGGGGATATTGCTGCCTCGGGCACCTTATGGTCGTTCTCCTGAGAGTCAAGATTTTCGAATCCGACGCAAAACTCATGGTTAATTGTAACGTTCATGGCCTCTTAATGACGATGGAACACTCAAATTGTGTCGAGATTCAATATATCGTCCTCCAGCCGACTTGTCTCCAAGCGTCTATTGCTGCCTCGGGCAGCTTATGGTCGTTCTCCTCTGAGTCTGCATTTTCGAATCCGACGCAAAACTGGTAGTTAATTGTAACGTTCAGGGCCTCCTAATGACGATGGAACACTCAAATTGCGTCGAGATTCAATACATCGTCCTCCAGCCGACTAGTCTCCGAGGGGATATTGCTGCCTCGGGCACCTAAAGGTCGTTCTCCTGTGGGTCTAGATTCTCGAATCCGACGCAAACTGACAGTTAATTGTAACGTTCAGGGCCTCCTAATGACGATGGAACACTCAAATTGCGTCGAGATTCAATACATCGTCCACCAGCCGACTTGTCTTCTAGGGGATATTCCTGCCTCGGGCAGCTTATGGTCGCTCTCCTGTGAGTCTACATTTTCGAATCCGTAGCAAAACTGATAGTTAATTGTAACGTTACGGGCCTCTCAATGACGATGGACACTCAAAATGCGTCGAGAATCAATAAATCGGCCTCCAGCCGACTTGTCTCCAAGGTTCTATTGCTGCCTCGGGCACCCTGTGGTCGTTCTCCCGTGAGTCTACATTTTCGAATCCGACGCCAAACTGATAGTTAATTGCAACGTTCAGGACCTCCTAACGACGATGGAACACTCAAATTGCGTCGAGATTCAAAACATCGTCCTCCAGGCGACCTGTCTCCAAGGGGATATTGCTGCCGCGGGCACCAAATGGTCCGTCTCCTGTGAGTCTAGATTTTTGAATCCGACGCGAAACTGATAGTTAATTTTAACGTTCAGGGCCTCCACATGACGATGGAACACTCAAATTGCGTCGACATTCAAAACATCGTCCTCCAGCAGACTTGTCTCCAAGGGTCTATTACTGCCTCGAGCAGCTTATGGTCGTTCTCCTCTGAGTCTGCATTTTCGAATCCGACGCAAAACTGGTAGTTAATTGTACCGTTCAGGGCCTCCACTTGACGATGGAACACTCAAATTGCGTCGACATTCAAAACATCGTACTCCAGCAGACTTGTCTCCAAGGGTCTATTACGGCCTCGGGCTCCTGTGAGTCTAGATTATCGAATCCGACGCAAAACTGATAGTTAATTGTAACGTTCAGCACCTTTTAATGACGATGGGACGCTCAAAATGCGTCGAGATTCAATAGATCGTCCTCCAGTCGACTTGTCTCCTGGGTAGTTTGCTTCGTCGGGCACCATATGGTCGTTCTCCTGTGTCTAGATTTTCGAATCCGAAGCATAACTGATAGTTAATTGTAACGTTCATGGCCTCCTAATAACGATGGAACACTCAAATTGTGTCGAGATTCAATATATCGTCCTCAAGCCGACTTGGCTCCAAGCGTCTATTGCTGCCTCTGGCACCTTGTGGTCGTGCTCCTGTGAGTCTAGATTTTCGAATCCGACGCGAAACTCATAGTTAATTGTAACGTACAGGGCCTCCTAATGACGATGGAACACTAAAGTGCGTCGAGATTCAATACATCGTCCTCCAGCCGACTTGTCTCCTAGGGGATATTCCTGCCTCAGGCAGCTTGTGGTCGTTCTCCTGTGAGTCTAGATTTTCAAATCCGACGCAAAACTGATAGTTAATTGTAACGTCAAGGCCCTCTCAATGACGATGGAACACTCAAATTGTGTCGAGATTCAATAAATCGGCCTCCAGCCGACTTGTCTCCAAGGGTCTATTGCTGCCTCGGGCACCCTGTGGTCGTTCTCCTGTGAGTCTAGTTTTCTAATACGACGCCAAACTGATAGTTAATTGTAACGTTCAGGACCTCCTAATGACGATGGAACACTCGAATTGCGTCGAGATTAAATACATCGTCCTCCAGGCGACTTGTTTCCAAGAGGATATTGCTGCCTCGGGCACCAAATGGTCCGTCTCCTGTGAGTCTAGATTTTCGAATCCGACGCGAAACTGATAGTTAATTGTAACATTCAGGGCCTCCTCATGACGATGGAACACTCAAATTGCGTCGACATTCAAAACATCGTCCTCCAGCAGACTTGTCTCCAAGGGTCTATTACTGCCTCGGGCTCCTGTGAGTCTAGATTATCGAATCCGACGCAAAACTGATAGTTAATTGTAACGTTCAGGGCCTCCTAATGACGATGGAACACTCAAATTGCTTCCAGATTCAATTCATCGTCCTTCAGTAGACTTGTTTCCAAGGGTCTATTGCTGCCTCGGGAACCTTAATGTCGTTCTCTTGTGAGTCTAGATTTTCGAATCCGACGCAAAACTGATAGTTAATTGTAACGTTCAGGGAATCCTAATGACGATGGATCACTCAAATTGCGTCGAGATTCAATACATCGTCCTATAGCCGACTAGACTCCAAGTGGATATTAATGCCTCGGGCTTCCGTGAGTCTAGATTATCGAATCCGACGCAAAACTGCTGGTTAATTGAAACGTTCAGGGCCTCCTAATGACGATGGAACACTCAAATTGCGTCGAGATTCAATACATCGGCCTCCAGCCGACTTGTCTCTAAGGGTCTATTGCTGGCTCGGGCACCTCGTGGTCGTTCTCCTGTGAGTCTAGATTTTCGAATCCGACGCAAAACTGATAGTTAATTGTAACTTTCAGGACCACCTAATGACGATGGGACGCTCAAAATGCGTCCAGATTCAATACATCGTCCTCCAGGAGTCTTGTTTCCGAGGTTCTATTGCTGCCTGTGTGTCTAGATTTTCGAATCCGACGCCAAAGTGATGGTTAATTGTAACGTTCATGGCCTCCTAATGACGATGGCACACACAAATTGCGTCGAGATTCAATACATCGTCCTCCAGCCGACTTGTCTCTAAGGGTCTATTGCTGCCTCGGGCACCTTAAAGTCGTCTCCTGTGAGTCTACATTTTCGAATCCGACGCAAAACTGATAGTTAATTATAACGTTCAGGGCCTCCTAATGACGATGGAACACTCAAATTGCGTCGAGATTCAATACATCGTCCTTCAGCCGACTTGTCTCCAAGCGTCTATTGCTGCCTCTGGCACCTTGTGGTCGTGCTCCTGTGAGTCTAGATTTTCGAATCCGACGCAAAACTGATAGTTAATTGTAACGTTCAGGACCTCCTAATGACGATGGGACGCTCAAAATGCGTCGAGATTTAATACATCGTCCTCAAGCTGACTTGTCTCCAAGGCGATATTGCTGCCTGTTTGTCTAGATTTTCGATTCCGACGAAAATGCTCATGGCCTCCTAATGACGATGGAACACTCAAATTGCGTCGAGAATCAATACATCGTCCGCCAGCCGACTTGTCCCCAAGGGGATATTGCTGCCTCGGGCACCTTCTGGTCGTTCTCCTGTGAGTCTAGATTTTCGAATCCGACGCAAGACTGATGGTTAATTGTAACGTTTATGGCCTCCTAATGACGATGGAACACTCAAATTGCGTCGAGATTCGATACATCGTCTTCCAGCAGACTTCTCTCCAAGGGGATATTACTGCCTCTGGCACCATATGGTCCATCTCCTGTGAGTCTAGATTTTCGAATCCGACGCGAAACTGATATTTAATTGTAACGTTCAGGGCCTCCTAATGACGTAGGAACACTCAAATTGCGTCGAGATCCAATACATCGTCGTCCAGCCGACTTGTCTCCAAGCATCTATTGCTGCCTCTGGCACCTTATGGTCGTGCTCCTATGAGTCTAGATTTTCGAATCTGACGCAAAACTGATAGTTAATTGTAACGTTCAGGGCCTCCTAATGACGATGGAACACTCTAATTGCGTAGAGATTCAATACATCGTCCTCCAGGCGACTAGTCTTCAAGGGGATATTGCTGCCATGGGCACCTTGTGGTCGTTCTAATGTGAGTCTAGATTTTCGAATCCGACGCAAAACTGATAGTTAATTGTAATGTTCAAGACCTCCTAATGACGATGGGACGCTCAAAATGCGTCGAGATTCAATAGATCGTCCTCCAGCCGACTTGTCTCCAGGGTAGATTGTTGCGTCGGGCACCATATGGTCGTTCTCCTGTGAGTCTAGATTTTCGAATGCGAGGCAAAACTGATAGTTAATTGTAACGTTCAGGGCCTCCTAATGACGATGGAACACTCAAATTGCGTCGAGATTCAATACATCATCCTCCAGGCAACTTGTCTCCGAGGGTCTATTGCTGCCTCGGGCACCTTATGGTCGTTCTCCTATGAGTCTACATTTTCGAATCCGACGCAAAACTTGTAGTTAATTGTAACGTTCAGGGCCTCCTAATGACGATGGAACACTTAAATTGCGTCGCGATTCAATAAATCGTCCTCCAGCCGACTTGTCTAGAAGGGTCTCTTGCTGCCTCGGGCACCTTATGGTCGTTCTCCTGTGAGTCTAGATTTTCGAATCCGATGCAAAACTGATAGTTAATTGTAACGTTCAGGGCCTCCTAATAACGATGGAAATTTCAAATTGCGTTGAGATTCAATACTTTGTCCTCAAGCCGACTTGTCTCCAAGGGTCTATTGCTGCCTCGGTCACCATATGGCCCGTCTCCTGTGAGTCTAGAATTTTGAATCCGACGCCATACTGATAGTTAATTGTAACGTTCAGGACCTCCTAATGACGATGGAACACTCAAATTGCGTGTAGATTCAATACATCGTCCTCAAGCCGACTTGTCTCCAAGGGGATATTACTGCCTCCGGCACCATATGGTCCTTTTTCTGTGAGTCTAGATTATCGAATCCGAAGCGAAACTGATAGTTAATTGTAACGTTCAGGGCGTCCTAATAACGATGGAACACTCAAATTGCGTCGAGATTCAATACATCGTCCTCCAGCCGACTTGTCTCCACGGGGATATTGCTGCCTCGGGCACCATATGGTCCGTCTCCTGTGAGTCTAGATTTTCGAATCCGACGCAAAACTGATAGTTAATTGTAACGTTCACGGCCTCCTAATGACGATGGAACACTCAAATTGCGTCGAGATTCAATACATCGTCCTCCAGCCGACTTGCCTCCAAGGGGATATTGCTGCCTCGGGCACCATATGGTCCGTATCCTGTGAGTCAAGATGTTCGAGTCAAACGCAAAACTGACAGTTACTTGTAACGTTCAGGGCCTCCTAATGACGATGGATCACTCAAATTGCGTCGCGATTCAATTCATCGTCCTCCAGCAGACTTGTTTCAAAGGGTCTATTGTTGCCTGGGGCGCCTTTTGGTCGTTCTCCTGTGAGTCTCGATTATAGAATCAGACGCAAAACTGATAGTTAATTGGAGCGTTCCGGGCCTCGTAATGACGATGGAACACTCAAATTGCGTAGAGAATCAATACATCGTCCTCCAGCCGACTTGTCTCCAAGGGGATATTGCTGCCTCGGGCACCTTAATGTCGTTCTCCTGTGAGTCTAGATTTTCGAATCCGACGCAAAACTGATAGTTAATTGTAACGTTCAGGGCCTCCTAATGACAATGGAACACTCAAATTGCGTCGAGTTTCAGTACATCGTCCTCCAGCCGACTTGTCTCCTAGGGGATAATCCTGCCTCGGGCAGCTTATGGTCGTTCTCCTGTGAGTCTAGATTTTCGAATCCAACGCAAAACTGATAGTTAATAGTAACTTTCAGGGCCTCTCAATGACGGTGGAACAATCAAATTGCGTCGAGATTCAATACATCGTCCTCCAGCCGACTTGTCTCCAAGGGTCTATTTCTGCCTCGGGCACCCTGTGGTCGTTCTCCTGTGGGTCTAGACTTTCGAATCCGAGGCAAAACTGATAGTTAATTGTAACGTTCAGGGCCTCCTAATGACGATGGAACACTCAAATTGCGTCGAGATTCAATACATCGTCCACCAACCGACTTGTCTCCAAGGGGATATTGCAGTTTAGGGCTTCTTATGGTCCGTTTCCTATGAGTCAAGATTTTCGAATCCGACGCAAAACTGATGGTTAATTGCCTACTAATGACGATGGAAGACTCAAATTGCGTCGAGATTCAATACATCGTCCTCCAGCCGACTTGTCTCCAAGGGGATACTGCTGCCTCGGGCCTCTTATGGTCGTTCTCCAGTGAGTCTAGATTTTCGAATCCGACGAAAAACTAATTGTTAATTGTAACGTTCAGGGCCTCCTAATAACGATGGAACACCCAAATTGCGTCGAGATTCAACTCATCGTCCTCCAGCCGACTTGTTTCCAAGGGGATATTGTTGCCTCGATCACCACATGGTCCGTCTCCTGTGAGTCTAGATTATCGAAACCGACGCGAAATTATAGTTAATTGTAACGTTCAAGGCCTTCTAATGACGATAGAACACTCAAGTTGCGTCAAGATTCAATACTTCGTCCTCAAGCCGCCATGTCTCCAAGGGGATATTGCTGCCTCGGGCACCATATGGTCCGTCTCCTGAGAGTCTAGATTATCGAAACCGACGCGAAACTGATAGTTAATTGTAACGTTCAAGGCCTCCTAATGACGATGGAACACACAAATAGCGTCGAGATTCAATACATCGTCCTCCAGCCGACTTGACTCCTAGGGTCTATTGCTGCGTCGGGCACCATATGGTCGTTCTGCTGTGAGTCTAGATTTTCGAATCCGAGGCAAAACTGATAGTTAATTGTAACGTTCAGGGCCTCCTAATGACGATAGAACACTCAAATTTCGTCGAGATTCAGTACTTCGTCCTCAAGCCGACTTGTCTCCAAGGGTCTATTGCTGCCTCGGGCACCTTATGGTCGTCCTCCTGTGATTTTAGATTATTGAATCCGACGCAAAACTGATAGTTAATTGTAACGTTCAGGGCCTCCTAATGACGATGGAACACTCAAATTGCGTCGCGATTCAATAAATCGTCCTCCAGCCGTCTTGTCTCGATGGGTCTCTTGCTGCCTCGGGCACCTTATGGTCGTTCTCCTGTGAGTCTAGATTTTCGAATCCGATGCAAAACTGATAGTTAATTGTAACGTTCAGGGCCTCCTAATAACGATGGAACACTCAAATTGCTTTGAGATTCAATACTTTGTCCTCAAGCCGACTTGTCTCCATGGGTCTATTGCTGCCTTGGTCACCATATGGCCCGTCTCCTGTGAGTCTAGAATTTTAAATCCGACACCATACTGATAGTTAATTGTAACGTTCAGGACCTCCTAATGACGATGGAACACTCAAATTGCGTGTAGATTCAATACATCGTCCTCAAGCCGACTTGTCTCCAAGGGGATATTACTGCCTCCGGCGCCATATGGTCCTTTTTCTGTGAGTCTAGATTATCGAATCCGACGCGAAACTGATAGTTAATTGTAACGTTCAGCGCCTCCGAATGAAGATGGACCACTCAAATTGTGTCGAGATTCAATACATCCTCCTCCAGCCGACTTGTCTCCAAAATGATATTGCTGCCTCACTCCTCTTATGGTCGTTGTCCAGTGTGTCTAGATTTTCGAATCTGACGCAAAACTGATTGTTATTTGTAACGTTCAGGGCGTCCTAATAACGATGGAACACTCAAATTGCGTCGAGATTCAGTACATCGTCCTCCAGCCGACTTGTCGCCAAGGGGATATTGCTGCCTCGGGCACCATATGGTCCGTCCCCTGTGGGTCTAGATTTTCGAATCCGACGCAAAACTGATAGTTAATTGTAACGTTCACGGCCTCCTAATGACGATGGAACACTCAAATTGCGTCGAGATTCAATACATCGACCTTCAGCCGACTTGACTCCAAGGGTCTATTGGTGCCTCCGTCACCATATGGTCGTTCTCCTGTGAGTCTAGATTTTCGAATCCGAGGCAAAACTGATAGTTAATTGAAACGTTCAGGGCCTCCTAATGACGATTTAACACTCAAATTGCGTCGAGATTCAAGACATCGTCCTCCAGCCGACTTGTCTCCAAGGGGATATTGCTGCCTCGGGCACCTTAAGGTCGTTCTCCTGTGAGTCTAGATTTTCGAATCCAACGCAAAACTGATAGTTAATTGTAGTTTTCAGGGCCTCTCAATGACGATGGAACAATCAAATTGCGTCGAGATTCAATACATCGTCCTCCAGCCGACTTGTCTCCAAGTGTCTATTTCTGCCTCGGGCACCCTGTGGTCGTTCTCCTGTGAGTCTAGACTTTCGAATCCGAGGCAAAACTGATAGTTAATTGTAACGTTCAGGGCCTCCTAATGACGATGGAACACTCAAATTGCGTCGAGATTCAATACATCGTCCACCAACCGACTTGTCTCCAAGGGGATATTGCTGCCTAGGGCTTCTTATGGTCCGTCTCCTATGAGTCAAGATTTTCGAATCCGACGCAAAACTGATGGTTAATTGTAACGTTCATTGCCTACTAATGACGATGGAAGACTCAAATTGCGTCGAGATTCAATACATCGTCCTCCAGCCGACTTGTCTCCAAGGGGATATTGCTGCCTCGGGCCTCTTATGGTCGTTCTCCATTGAGTCTAGATTTTCGAATCCGACGAAAAACTGATTGTTAATTGTAACGTTCAGGGCCTCCTAATAACGATGGAACACCCAAATTGCGTCGAGGTTCAATACATCGTCCTCCAGCCGACTTGTTTCCGTGGGGATATTGCTGCCTCGGGCACCATATGGTCCGTCTCCTGTGAGTCTAGATTATCGAACCGACGCGAAATTATAGTTAATTGTAACGTTCAAGGCCTTCTAATGACGATAGAACACTCAAGTTGCGTCAAGATTCAATACTTCCTCCTCAAGCCGCCATGTCTTCAAGGGGATATTGCTGCCTCGGGCACCATATGGTCCGTCTCCTGAGAGTCTAGATTATCGAAACCGACGCGAAACTGATAGTTAATTGTAACGTTCAAGGCCTCCTAATGACGATGGATCACACAAATAGCGTCGAGATTCAATACATCGTCCTCCAGCGGACTTGTCTCCAAGGGTCTATTGCTGCCTCTGGCACCTTATGCTCGAGCTCCTGTGAGTCTAGATTTTCGAATCAGACGCGAAACTGATAGTTAATTGTAACGTTCAGGGCCTCCTAATGACGATGGAACACTCAAATTGCGTCGAGATTCAATATATCGTCCTCCAGCCGACTTGTCTCCATGGGTCTACTGCTACCTCGGTCACCGTATGGTCGTTCTCCTGAGGGTCCAGATATTCGAAACCGACGCAAGACGGACTGTTAATTGTATCGTTAAGAGCCTCCTAATGACGATGGAACACACAAATTGCGTCGAGGTTCAATACATCGTCCTCCAGCCGACTTGTCTCCAAGGGGATATTGCGGCCTCGGGCACCTTATGGTCCGACTCCTGTGAGTCTATATTTTCGAATCAGACGCTAAACTGATGGTTAATTGTAATATTCAGGGCCTCCTAATGACGATGGAACACTCAAATTGCGTCGAGATTCAATTCATCGTCCTCCAGCCGACTTGTCTCCAAGGGGCTATTGCTGCCTCGGGCAGCTTACGGTCGTTCTCCTCTGAGTCAACATTTTCGAATCCTACGCATAACTGATGGTTAATTGTAACGTTCAGGGCCTTCTTATGACGATGGAACACTCAAATTGCGTCGAGACTCAATACATCGACCTGCAGCAGACTTGTGACCTAGGGTCTATTGCTGTCCCAGGCACCTTATGGTCGTTCTCCTGTGAGTGTAGATCATCGAATCCGACGCCAAACCCTCCTGCGTGTTCGGGGGTTAGAATAGGCCCGCGGTATACCTGCCTGTCGTAAGAGGCGACTAAAAGGAGTCTCAAACGTTTCGGCCTTATGTGATGGTCCCCTGTCGGGTTTGACCTCCATATCTCAAAATTTTTCCGAAGAGCGAGCCGATTGGGGAAGGGCGCCTTACTTGGTGCATTGTGTCCGTGTTGTGTTGAGAACTTTCGCCATCTTATTCGTCGTTGCATTGCAGTCTTGCCCGCTCTCCATCTCTTGGGCATCGATGCGCCCCTGCGTGCACTTTCTGCCAAACTCTGTGCGGGGCCATTTTCTGCACTGACGACGCCCATGGACCACATGTCACCTAACATCCAGCACGGTAGCCAGTCCGTTGTGGTGGGGTCGCCATGTACCCTCTTGGTTGTAGCCCCCTGACAACACAGGGATCGCTCTACTGATGCCTGCGCCGTTCACTCCCCACGTATGCCAAGGAGTAGATGCCCATTTCCCTGGGGCATCAGGACTCCCGGCAATGGCCATCCTGCCAGGCGGCTATTGCTGTGGCTGGGTGGCGCCCGTGGGGAGGGCCCTTGGTCGGAGTAGGTGGCACCAGGGCGGATGACCCGCAATGAAGCGTGGTACATCATCTCTCGCTGGCGGCCAGCCGCCAGCAGTCTCTAAGCGTTCTCGGGCTCAATTTAATGCTCAGAAGTACGATCCGAAAACGTTCCCCTCCCTGGCCACGCCGTGGAAGAGCGTAAGTCTCAGGATGGCGGTAACAGTTATTCGCCCCGATTCTTAGTTTGCACGAGAGCTGATGGGGAGTCTTTTCTCTCCACAAAGCCTCAGTTCTTCGTCGAGCATTTAGAGGACAAGTTTGGGGAGGTGGAGGGTTTGTCTAAAATGCGCTCTGGGTCAGTACTGATACAAACGGCATCCTCCGCCCAATCCCGCAGGTTACTTCCTTGTCACAAGTTGGGGGATGTTAACGTTTCTATTACACCACATAAGAGTTTAAATATGGTCCAGGGTGTTATTTTCCATAGGGATTTCCTTTTGCAGTCTGATGACGAGCTGCGCGCCGACTTAGAACGTAGAGGTGTTCATTTCGTCCGGCGCGTTCATCGGGGTCCGAGGGACAATCAGGTTGCTACCGGTGCCTTCATCTTGGCCTTCGAGGGTGATACGTTACCGGAAAAGGTCAAGGCGATGGTCTACCGATGTGACGTCAAGCCCTATATCCCTCCCCCGATGCGGTGCTTCAAGTGCTGCAAGTTCGGCCATATGTCTTCCCGCTGCACTTCCAGCCTCACATGTCGCGATTGCGGACGCCTATCTCATCCCGATACTCCATGTGCCCCGCCTCCCATCTGCGTCAACTGCGGGGAGCACCATTCACCTTGCTCGCCTGACTGCAAAGTCTTTCAGAAAGAGCGCAAAATCATGGAATATAAGATCCTGGACCGGCTGACCTATACTGAGGCCAAACGGAAATATGACAGACTCCATCCTGTGAGAATGACATCTTCTTATGCAGCTGCTACAACAACTGTGCTAGCTCCATCAGTTTCGAGACTTCCAGCCAGCTCGATAAGCAGTAAGACTCCTCCTGCCCCCTTGCCCGTGGGGGGCTCTACCCAACGGGTTGCTCCTGCACCACCTACCTCAGGAGCAACCTCCTCCCACCCGTCGGGGACGTCCGTCCCCGCTTCTCAGCCGGAGAAGCGTCTAACTTCTTCGACTACTCTCGCCCGTAAGAGTTCCCTTGGGACCCTCCCTTCCCAGGGTTCCACCAGCGGGAAGGATGACGGCCACCAGTGGCATAAGTCCTCACCAGCGACCGGGCGTAGGGCTTCACGATCCTCCTCTGTCCCGGATACTGAATCGGTGAAGCCTTCCCAGCCGGTGAAACCCAAGGTTCAGCGAGAGAAGTCCAAGAGAAAGACCTCTAAGGCCAAAGAACTTGCGGTGCACCAACCCCACCGCACCTTTCGCGCTCTGCGTCTGAGGATGAAGTCGAGATTCTAGCGTCCGCTGAGGACCTTGATCTCGCTGGTCCCTCAGACGCCATGGATGCCTCTCGTACGGGTACTGAATCGGTGGCAGTGAGTGAACAAGCGGCGTAAATTGCCTTCCCAGTCCTTTCACGCCTTTCTCAGCCATGGACAATACCATCCTCCAGTGGAACTGCGGCGGTTTTTTCCACCATTTAGCTGAGCTCCGCCAACTTCTCAGCCTTCGCCCTTTCTTCTGCATTGCTCTCCAGGAAACTTGGTTTCCAGCGATGCGAACCCCCGCCCTCCGTGGCTATCGGGGTTATTACAAGAACCGAGCAGCTTATGAAAGGGTGTCTGGTGGCGTCTGCATGTATGTCCTTCACACTCTGCACAGCGAGTCTGTCCCTCTCCAGACGCCTTTAGAGGCTGTCGCTGTACGCGTATGGACGCCACAGGCTATTACCGTCTGCAGTCTTTACATTCCACCGGATGGTGATGTCTCGCAGCATGTCCTGGCTGCACTGGTCGCCCAATTGCCGCCGCCTTTCTTGCTATTGGGCGACTTCAACGCCCATAACCCTCTGTGGGGTGGGTCAGTGGCCACAGGTCGAGGCGCCATCGTTGAACATTTGTTGTCGCAGCTCGATCTCTCGCTGTTAAATGATGGCGCCTTCACACACTTCAGTGTGGCGCATGGCACCTACTCCGCCATTGACCTTTCCATCTGTAGCCCTCGCCTCTTACCGTCTGTCCAATGCAGTGTGCATGACGACCTGTGTGGTAGTGACCACTTTCCGCTCTTTTTGTCACTACCACAGCGTCACTCTTCTGGGCACCCTAGCAGATGGGCTGTGAATAAGGCTGACTGGGATTTGTTCTCCTCCACTGCCGCTTTTGAGCCTCTCTCTACTGATGACATTGATGCAGTGGTTCAATCTGTCACCACCGGCATCGTTACTGCCGCCGAATCTGCCGTTCCCCGTTCTTCTGGGTCCGCTCGGCGGAAGGCTGTGCCTTGGTGGTCGCCTGAGATCGCTGAAGCGATTAAAGATCGCCGGCGGGCGCTCCAGCGTCACAAGCGACATCCCTCCTTAGCCCACCTTATCGCCTTCAAACGGCTGCGTGCGCGGGCCCGCCTCCTTATCCGCCAAGGCAAGAAGGAGTGCTGGGAGCGGTATGTGTCCACCATTGGCCTCCATGTCACTCCCTCGCAGGTCTGGGCCAAGATTCGACGCGTCTACGGCTATCGGACCCCTGCCAGCGTCCCTGTGCTCTCACTGAAAGGAGCCGTTTGTACCGACTCCGACGTCATTGCAAATCGCTTAGCAGAGCATTTTGCTACGAGTTCCACTTCTGCGAATTACCCCCAGGCCTTCCGCTCCATTAAAGAGCGGCTGGAACGTCGGAGCCTTTCGTTTCGCACCAACCACCCGGAATCTTACAATGCTCCATTCAGTGAGTGGGAATTTCGCAGTGCCCTAGCTGCTTGCCCTGATACCGCTCCTGGGCCAGATGGCATCCACTGTCAGATGCTGAAACACCTTTCAGTGGACTGCCGGCGGCGCCTTCTCGATCTTTACAACCGTCTTTGGGTCGAGGGGGAGTTTCCGTCGCAATGGCGTGAAGGCATTGTCATCCCCGTTTTGAATCCTGGGAAGACCCCTCTGGAGGTGGACAGCTACCGTCCCATTAGCCTCACCAACGTTCTTTGTAAGTTGCTTGAACGGATGGTGAGCCGGCGCTTGCATTGGGTACTGGAGTCTCGGGGCCTTCTGGCTCCATCTCAGGGTGGGTTCCGTAAAGGCCGCTCCGCCACCGACAATCTGGTGAGTCTGGAGTCGGCCATCCGTACTGCTTTTGCCCGCCGTCAGCACCTGGTCGCTGTCTTTTTCGACATGCGGAAGGCGTACGATACGACATGGCGTCATCACATTCTTTCTACGCTTCATGGATGGGGTCTTCGGGGTCCTCTGCCGATTTTTATCCGTAATTTTCTGTCGTGTCGTACCTTCCGCGTGCAAGTCGCGGCCTCGTATAGTTCCTCCCACGTCCAGGAGAACGGTGTGCCACAGGGCTCTGTTTTAAGTGTCTGTCTCTTTTTAATAGCCATTAACGGGCATGCTGCGGCCGTGGGAAATTCTGTCTCCGCTTCCCTGTATGCTGACGACTTCTGCCTTTATTACAGCTCTACTGGCATTGCAGCTGTTGAACGTCAGCTACAGGGCGCTATCCGTAAGGCGCAGTCTTGGGCTGTAGCGCATGGGTTTCAGTTTTCGGCAGCCAAGACCTGCGTTATGCATTTCTGCCGGCGCCGAACAGTCTATCCTGAGCCGCGGCTTTATCTTGCCGACGAACTCCTTGCTGTGGTGGAGACCCACAGGTTTTTGGGGGTGGTTTTCGATGTCCGGTTGACTTGGCTGCCTCATATCCGGCAGCTGAAACAGACGTGTTGGCGGCATCTAAACGCTCTGAGATGCTTGAGCAACACCCGCTGGGGCGCCTACCGCTCTACACTGTTGCGGCTCTACCAGGCGTTAATCCAGTCCCGTCTGGATTATGGGAGCCTGGCTTATGGCTCAGCATCCCCATCTGCGTTACGGGTGCTGGACCCGATTCTCCACAGCGGGATACGCCTTGCCACTGGTGCTTTCCGCACCAGCCCTGTGGACAGCGTACTAGTGGAGGCAGGTGTACCTCCACTGCGGTTCCGACGCCAACGTTTGCTGGCCGCTTATGCTGCCCATGTTCTAAGCTCGCCCGGGCATCCAAACTATCGCCTCCTGTTCCCGCGGTCGGTCGTCCGTATGCCAGAACGTCGGCCCCGGTCTGGTTGTACAATAGCGGTCCGCGTCAAAGAGCTTCTCTCTGGGCTCCAGGGTTTCACTGTTCCACCTCCTTTCCGGGCTACTTTGCATACACCCCCATGGTGTGTTCGTCGCCCTAGCCTTCGGCTCGACGTGGCACAGGGCCCTAAGGACTCAGTCACTCCAGAGGCCTTCCGCCGCCGCTTTTATTCCATCCTGGCCACGTATCAGGGCTCTGGTGTTGTTTACACTGACGGTTCGATGGTTGCTGGTCGTGTCGGATATGCGCTCACTCTAGGGGACCTTTCCGAACAACGTTCCTTACCGGATGGCTGCAGCGTTTACACTGCTGAACTGGTCGCCATCTTTCGTGCCCTAGAGTATATCCGCTCCTGCTCAGGTGAGTCCTTCGTTATCTGTAGCGATTCCCTGAGCGGTTTACGAGCTCTCGAACAGTGTTTCCCTCATTCTCGTTTGGTGATGGCTATCCACGAGTCTCTGCATACTCTCGCCTGTTGCGGCCGCTCTGTGGTCTTTGTGTGGACCCCCGGTCATGTCGGTATCCCGGGTAACGAACATGTTGACCGCCTGGCGAAAGAGGCCACCAGTAAGCCATCTCTGGACGTTGGCCTCCCAGAGACTGATTTGCGGGCAGTCTTCCGCCGCAAAATCTTGGCGCTATGGGATGATGAATGGCGCGAACTGCCAATGCCCAATAAACTCCGTGCTGTCAAGGAGACGACGGCTGTGTGGCAGTCATCCCTGCGAGCCACTCGCAGGGTCTCAGTAGTTCTTTGCCGGCTCCGCATTGGCCACTCCCGGCTGAAACACAGTTATTTACTGCGCCGGGAGGACCCTCCTCTATGTCGCTGTGGGGCAGCTTTGACGGTGGCCCACATTTTGCTGGCCTGACCCCTTTTAGCTGTGGTCAGGCAGACATTTGCGCTGCCTGCTACGCTCCCTGCCCTTTTAACAGACGACTCCACTATGGCTGACTTAGTTTTACGTTTTATTCGGGCAGGGGGATTTTATCATTTACTCTTAGTGTTTCTGTTTTATTTTAATGTTTTGTGTTGATTCTGGCCTTTGGCCTATGGTTTTACACTGATTTTTTAATGTGTTTCTAAGTGGTTGGCCTTTCCTTTTTTATGTCTATGGTCGACAACCACCGTCACACTCTCTGTGGTTTTAGTTTCTTTTGTCTTGTCTTTGTCTCAGTATCTCTTGTTCTGTATCGTCTGTGATCTCTTCTGTTCCTTGTTTTTATTCTCTGTGGGTCTTCTCTGTCTTTGGAAAAAGGGACCGATGACCATGGCAGTCTGGTCCCTTTAATCCTCCAAACCAAACAAACAAACAAACCGATGCAAAATGATAAATAATTGTAACGTTCAGGGCCTCCTAATGACGATGGAACACTCAAATTGCGTCGAGATTCAATACATCGTCCTCCAACCGACTTGTCTCCAAGGGGATATTGCTGCCTCGGGCACCATATGGTCCGTCTCCTGTGAGTCTAGATTTTCAAATCCGACGCAAAACTGATAGTTAATTGTAACGTTCAGATCCTCCTAATGACGATGGAACACTCAAATTGCGTCGCGATTAAATACATCGTCTTCCAGCCGACTTGTTTCCAAGGGTCTATTGTTGCCTCGGGCGCCTTTTGGTCGTTCTTGGGTGAGTCTAGATTATCGAATCCGACGCAAAATTATAGTTAATTGTAACGTTCACGGCCTCCTAATGACGATGGAACACTCAAATTGCGTCGAGATTCAATACATCGTCCTCCAGCCGACTTGCCTCCAAGGGGATATTACTGCCTCGGGCACCTAATGGTCGTTCTCCTGTGAGTAGATTTTCGAATCCGACGCAAAACTGATAGTTAATTGTAACGTTCAGGACCTCCTAATGACGATGGATGACTCCAATTGCGTCGAGATTCAATACATGGTCCTCCAGCCGACTTGTCTCCGAGGGTATATTGCTGCCTCGGTCACCTTATGGTCGTTCTCCAGTGAGTCTAGATTTTCGAATCCGACGTAAAACTGATTGTTAATTGTTACGTTCACGGCCTCCTAATGACGATGGAACACTCAAATTGCGGCGCGATTCAATACATCGTCTTCCAGCCGACTTGTCTCCAAACGTCTATTGCTGCCTCGGTCACCATATGTTCCGTCTCCAGTGAGTCTAGAATTCCGAATCCGACGCAAAACTGATAGTTAATTGTTACGTTCAGGGCCTCCTAATGACGATGGAACACTCAAATTGCGTCGCGATTCAATACATCGTCCTCCAGCCGACTTGTTTCCAAGGGTCTATTGTTGCCTCGGGCGCCTTTTGGTCGTTCTCCTGTGAGTCTAGATTATCGAATCCGACGCAAAAGTGATAGTTAATTGTTACGTTCAGGGCCTCCTAATGACGATGGAACACTCAAATTGCGACGAGACTCAATACATCGGCCACCAGCAGACTTGTTTCCAAGGGTCTATTGCTGCCTCGGGCACCTTGTGGTCGTTCACCTTTGAGTCTAGAATTTCGAATGCGAAGCATATCTGATAGTTAATTGTACGTTCAGGGCCCCCTAATGACGATGGAAGACTCAAATTGCCTCGAGATTCAATACATCGTCCTCCAGCCGACTTGTCTCCAAGGGGATATTGCTTCCTCGGGCACCATATGGTCCGTCTCCTGTGAGTCTAGATTTTCGAATCCGACGCAAAACCGATAGTTAATTGTAACGTTCAGGGCCTCCTAATGACGATGAAACACTCAAATTGCGTCGAGATTCAATACATCGTCCTCCAGCCGACTTGTCTCCAAGGGGATATTGCTGCTTCGGGCAACTTATTTTCGTTCTCCTGTGAGTCTAGATTTTCTAATCCGACGAAAAAGTGATGGTTAATTGTAACGTTCATGGCCTCCTAAAGACGATGGAACACTCAAATTGCGTCGAGATTCAATGCATCGTCCTGCAGCCGACTTATCTCCAAAGGTCTATTGCTGCCTCGGTCACCATATGGACCATCACCTGTGAGTCTAGATTTTCGAATCCGACCCAAAACTGATAGTTATCTGTAACTTTCAGGACCTCCTAATGACAATGGAAAACTCAAATTACGTGGAGATTCAATACATCGTCCTCCGGCCGACTTTTCTCCAAGGGTCTATTGCTGCCTCTGGCACCTGATGGCCGTTCTCCTGTGAGTCTAGATTAATTAATCCGACGCAAAACTGATAGTTAATTGTAACGTTCAGGGCCTCGTAATGACGATGGAACACTCAAATTGCGTTGTGTTTCAATTCATCGTCCTTCTGCCGACTTGTCTCCAAGGGTCTATTGCTGCCTCGAGCACCTTATGGTCGTTCTCCTCTGAGTCAACATTTTCGAATCCGACGCAAAAATGATAGTTAATTGTAACGTTCAGGGCCTCCTAATGACGATGGAACACTCAAATTGCGTTTAGATTTAATACATCGTTTTCCAGCCGACTTGTCTCCAAGGGGATATTGCTGCCTCGGGCACCTTATGGTCTTTATCCTGTGAGTCAAAATTTTCGAATCCGACGCAAAGCTGATAGTTAATTGTAACGTCCAGGGCCTCCTAATGACGATGGAAAACTCAGATTGCGTCGATATTCAATACATCGTCCACCAGCCGACTTGTCTCCAAGGGGATATTGCTGCCTCGGGCACCATACGATCCGTCACCTGTCAGTCTAGATTTTTGAATCCGATGCAAAACTGGTAGTTAATTGTAACGTTCAGGGCCTCCTAATGACAATGGAACACTCAAATTGAGTCTCGATTCAATACATCGTCCATCAGCCGACATGTCTCCGAGGGTCTATTGTTGCCTCGGGCGCCTTTTGGTCGTTCTCCTGTGAGTCTAGATGATCGAATCTGACGCAAAACTGATAGTTAATTGTAATGTTCACGGCCTCCTAATGACGATGGGACACTCAAATTGCGTCGAGACTCAATACATTGTCCTCCAGCCGACTTCTCTCCAAGGGTGTATTGCTGCCTCTGGCACCTTATGGTCGTACTCCTGTGAGTCTAGATTTTCGAATCCGACGCGAAACTGATAGTTAATTGTAACGTTCAGGGACTCCTAATGACGTTGGAAACTCAAATTGCGTCGCGATTCAATACATCCTCCATCAGTCGACATGTTTCCAAGGGTCTATTGTTGCCTCCGGCATCTTTTGGTCGTTCTCCTGTGAGTCTTGATTATCGAATCCAACGCAAAACTGATAGTTAATTGTAACATTCAGGGCCTCCTAATGTCGATGGAACACTCAAATTGCGTCGAGATTCCATACATCGTCCTCCAGCCGACTTGTCTCCAATGGGATATTGCAGCCTCGGGCACCATATGGTCCGTCACCTGTGAGTCTAGATTTTTGAATCCGACGCAAAACTGATAGTTAATTGTAACATTCAGGGCCTCCTAATGACGATGGAACACTCAAATTGCGTCGAGATTCAATACGTCGTCCTCCAGCCGACTTGTCTCCAAGGGGATATTACTGCCTCGGACACCTTATGGTCGTTCCCCTGTGAGTCTAGATTTTCGAATCAGACGCAAAACTGATGGTTAATTGTAACGTTCATGGCCACCTAATGACGATGGAACACTAGAATTGCGTCGAGATTCAATACATCGTCCTCCAGCCGACTTGTCTTCAAGGGGATATTGCTACCTCGGGCCTCTTATGGTCGTTCTCCAGTGAGCTCAGATTTTCGAATTCGACGCAAAACTGATTGTTGATTGTATCGATCAGGGCCTCCTAATAACGATGGAACACTCAAATTGCGTCGAGATTCCATACATCGTCCTCCAGCCGACTTGTCTCCAAGGGGATATTTCTGCCTCGGGCACCATATGGTCCGTCTCCTGTGAGTCTAGATTTTCGAATCCGACCCAAAACTGATAGTTAATTGTAACGTTCAGGGCCTCCTAATGACGATGGAACACTCAAATTGCGTCGCGATTCAATGCATCGTCCTCCAGCCGACTTTTCTCCAAGCGTCTATTGCTGTCTCTGGCACCTTATGGTCGTGCTCCTGTGAGTCTAGATTTTCGAATCTGACGCGAAACTGATAGTTAATAGTAACGTTCAGGGTCTCCTAATGACGGTGGAACACTCAAATTGCGTCGAGATTCAATACATCGTCCTCCAGCCGACTTGTCTCGAAGGGGATGTTTCTGCATCGGGCACCATATGGTCCGTCTCCTGTGAGTCTATAATATCGAATCCGACCCAAAACGGATAGTCAATTGTAACGTTCTGGGCCTCCTAATGACGATGGAACACTCAAATTGCGTCGCGATTCAATACATAATTAATTGTAACGTTCAGGGCATCCTAATGACGATGGAAAACTCTGATTGCGTCGAGATTCAATACATCGACCTCCAGCCGACTTGTCTCCAATTGGATATTGCTGCCTCGGGCACCTTATAGTCGTTCTCCTGTGAGTCGAGGTTTTCGAATCCGACGCAAAACTGATAGTTAATTGTAACGTTCAGCGCCTCCTAATGACGATGGAACACTCAAATTGCGTCGAGATTCAATACATCGTCCTCCAGCCGACTTGTCCCCAAGGGTCTATTGTTGCCTCGGTCACCATATGGTCCGTCTCCTGTGAGTCTAGAATTTCGAATCAGACGCAAAACTGACAGTTAATAGTAACGTTCAGGACCTCCTAATGACGATGGAACACTCAAAAATGGTCGAGATTCAACACATCGTCCTCAAGCCGACTTGTCTCTAAGGGGATATTGCTGCCTCGGACACCATATGGTCCGTCTCCTGTGAGTCTAGATTTTCGAATATGACGCGAAACTGATAGTTTATTGTAACGTTCAGGGCCTCCTAATGACGATGGAACACTCAAATTGCGTCGAGATTCAATACATCGTCCTCCCCCCCCCAGGGGGTCCACAACTCTTTTGTGGACACGTGCGTAGCGAGCACGGGACCCCGAGCTAATGTGGCCCTCCTTCCTTTCCGGGCTGCATACCTTCCCTTCCCTTTTCGCATCCCTCCCCGTCCCCCATCTTCGCCCCCCCCCCCTCACCTCTGTCTCTTTCCTTCCCTTTCTCCCCCTCTGGGAGTATGGTTTGTGCCTACGTCCGGAGACGGACGCTCGAAACTGTTCCAAATTCCTTGCTTTTACACTTGCAAGACCTCGTCCTTCCTCTGCCCTTCTCTTTTCCTTGCCTCTTCTCCTTGCCCTTTTCTCCGCTGCGGCGTTTGAGACCCCCTTTTCTTTCCTTTCCCTTTCTCTTTTGTCCTCCCTGTGCGTGTCTGAAGGACGACCCACGCACTTCCATGCGTAGCCGGTGACGGGGTAACGCGTAATTCCCCGCCCCGGGTAGACAGGTAGGGCACGTACGTACCCCCTGGTAACGGCCAGGCCCAGGGAGGGGTGATTACCCGAGCTGATACCTTCCGAAAGTGCCGATTGGTCCCTCCGTCCGTTTGTCGGATGGTGTGACCTGAGGTGTGAACAATCACCTAAGGCGGGTGTGCCCTCGGTGAGGGCCTCCACAAGGGAGGAGCGCGCCATCGGAGACGCCGGTAATCATGGGGGATTCTTCCGCAATGGTTTCCTCACCTTCCACTACGTCTGCTCACAAACGTAAGTTCACTGAGTCTCAGCCACAGACGGTTCTTCCATCGTTGCCACAGTTCCTTGTTGTTTCTCGGTCTGACGAAGGTCACGACTTTTCCACGGTCAACCCTTTCATTATTCAGAAAGGTGTTGACGCAATTGCATGTCCTGTAAAGTCTTGTTCCAGATTACGGAATGGTACCCTGTTGTTAGAAACACACAGTGCCCTCCAGGCTCAAAAATTGCTGCGTACTTCCCTGCTCCACACCTTCCCTGTCCGGGTGGAACCGCACCGTACCTTAAATTCCTCGTGTGGAGTCGTTTATACACGCTCCCTCGATGGATTGTCTGACGAAGAAATTCAGCACTTCCTGTCTGACCAGGGCGTCACTGCTGTTCATCGGGTTATGAAAAGGGTTGACTCAAACATCATTCCAACCCGCACTGTCTTCATGACATTTGACAAAGTTCAACTCCCATCAAAAATCAAAGCAGGCTATGAGATAATTTCCGTTCGCCCTTATGTCCCAAACCCTACGCGTTGCTATCGATGTCAGCGGTTCAATCACACCAGCCAGTCCTGTTCCAATCCGGCCAAATGTGTTACGTGTGGCAAGGATGCCCATGAGGGTGCTTGTCCACCTCCATCCCCTCACTGCATCAACTGTATGGGTGACCACGCTGCTTCCTCTCGAGATTGTTTTTAAGGATGAAAAGCTCATCCAGGAAATAAGAGTAAAGGAAAAGGTGTCGACCTTTGCTGCTCGAAAGTTACTCGCCAGTCGACAGCCCACCGTGCCTCAAAAAGGAAAATACAGCACTGTCCTTGCTTCTCCTCGACCAACAAAGGAGGCGGCCACGCAGACTTGCGACCTCACATTTAGTACCACGGTCGTCAGATCGGCCAGCGCAAAGATCGCCCGTTCAACCTCACCACTTTCGCCTGCCCACTCTATGGCTCACCCTTTGTCGGGTTCTGCTAAATCTCGAGCCCAAAAGTCAGACGCCAAGTCTTCGAAAAAAGAGCATTCTCGTGAAGAGTTTTTACGTACTGCAACTTCACAACCATCGGTTCCTCCTTCATCTAAACATCATACCTCCAAGAAGGCTACGAAGAAACACAGTTCCTCTCCTTCTCCGCCAAGGCGCGTCCCATCTACAGCACCACCTGGCGGAAATCGCCCTCGGCCATCTTCTGTGTCGCCGAGGCGCACTGCTGGTGGCCGGTCAACTGGCCGATCGTTGGTGGCAGGAGCTGCTCCTGACCAACCTATGGATCAGGATTTTCTGCCTTCGACTGAATGCCATTCCATGCTGTCGGTCGCAAGTTCTGAGCAGTCGTTGAGTTGACAGCACCCTTGGTCACGTTTCTCCATTTTCTGTTCACCCTATGTCCATTATCCACTGGAATATCCGCGGCATTCGCGCCAATCGGGATGAATTGTCGATCATCTTACGATCCTACTCGCCGGTCATCTTCTGTCTTCAGGAAACAAAGCTGCGTCCCCATGACCGCTTTGTTCTCCCTCATTTTCAGTCCGTCCGATATGACCTCCCCTCAGTTGAAGGCACTCCAGCCCATGGAGGACTCATGATTCTGCTCCATGATACTCTCCATTATCACCCAATCCCCTTAAACACTTCCTTCCAAGCAATCGCCGTCCGTCTTTCCCTTTCTGGATACACGTTCTCTCTTTGTACGGTATACATTCCAACGTCTACACCAATGGCACGAGCTGATCTCCTTCATCTTCTTGATCAGCTTCCACCCCCCTATTTGCTGGTTGGGGACTTCAATGCCCACCACCCGCTTTGGGGATCTCCACATCCTTGTCCACGTGGCTCACTATTGCTTGACGTCTTCCACCAAGCGGATCTAGTCTGCCTCAACACTGGGGTCCCCACATTTTTGTCTGCCTCCACGGCAAATTTATCTCATTTGGACCTTGCGGTCGGTACTGTTCCGCTAGCTCGGCGCTTCGAATGGTTCGCCCTTGATGATACACACTCGAGTGACCACTTTCCATGTGTTCTTCGACTGCAGCCTCAACTGCTATATATGCGCTCGCGACGCTGGAAGTTTGCCCAAGCCGATTGGACACTTTTTTCGTCTCTAGCGACATTCGATGACCGTCGCTTTCCCAGCGTCGACGATGAGGTCACACATTTTACCGACGTTATTCTCACAGCTGCGGAACGTTCAATACCACACACCTCCGAATTGCCCCGGCGCCCCCCAGTTCCTTGGTGGAACGAGGCATGCCGTGACGCAATACGTGAGCGGCGACGTGCTCTTCGCATTTTCCGTCACCATCCAACCTTGGCCAACTGTATCCGATATAAGCAGCTCCGTGCGCGATGCCGTCGCGTCATCCGCGATAGCAAGAAGGCAAGCTGGAAATTCTTTATTAGCTCATTTAACACCTTCACTCCCTCCTCGGAAGTTTGGAGTCGGCTTCGACGGTTCTCAGGCGCGCCTAGTTTCTCCCCGGTCTCTGGGCTCACTGTCGCGCATGATACCTTAGTGGACCCCATCGCAATTTCTAACTCATTGGGTCAGCACTTTGCTGAGATTTCGAGCTCTTCAAATTACCCGCCCGCGTTTCTCCCGAAGAAACGTGCAGCGGAAGTGCGACATCTTGCTTTCTCCTCTCAAAATCGCGAAAGCTACAATATTGTTTTCTCCATGCGGGAACTCCAACATGCACTCTCTTCTTCTCGCTCCTCCGCCCCAGGACCGGATGGTATCCATGTCCAAATGTTGCTGCATTTATCCACCCATAGCCTGCGTTACCTCCTTCGCCTTTATAATCGAATTTGGACCGACAGTACCTTTCCCAGGCGATGGCGGGAAGCTATTGTCGTTCCCGTTCCGAAACCTGGAAAGGACAAACATCTCCCCTCTAGCTATCGCCCCATTTCTCTCACGAGTAGTGACTGTAAGGTTTTGGAGCGTATGGTGAATTACCGTTTAGCTTGGTGCCTGGAATCCCGCAGTCTTCTAACACCAGCCCAATGCGGATTCCGACAGCATCGTTCTGCCGTTGACCATCTTGTTGCTCTCTCAACTTATATCATGAACAATTTCCTCCGGAAACGCCGAACGGTAGCAATATTTTTTGATCTGGAGAGAGCATACGATACCTGTTGGAGGACAGGCATCCTCCGCACACTGTTCTCTTGGGGCTTTCGAGGCCGGCTGCCCCTTTTTCTTCGCGAATTTATGGCAGAGCGCACATTTAGCGTGCGGGTGAACACTACTCTCTCCCGTACTTTCTCCCAAGAAAACGGGGTACCCCAGGGCACCGTGCTGAGTGTTGTACTGTTTGCCATCGCCATAAATCCAATTATGGATTGTCTCGTTCCTGATGTCTCGGGCTCCCTCTTTGTGGACGATTTTGCGATCTACTACAGCTCTCAACGGACCAGCCTTCTTGAACGACGTCTTCAAGGATGTCTCGATCACCTCCACTCGTGGAGCATCGAAACCGGCTTCCGTTTCTCACCCAGTAAGACCGTTTGTGTTAATTTTTGGCGACGTACGGAGTTTCTTCCGCCCTCCTTACATCTAGGTCCTGTCAACCTTCCGTTTTCCGACGTCGCTAAATTCTTGGGTCTTATGTTTGACAGAAAACTGTGCTGGTCCTCCCACGTTTCCTATCTTTCAGCTCGCTGTCTGCGTTCCCTTAACACCCTCCGTGTCCTGAATGGTACCTCTTGGGGAGCGGACCGAGTGGTCCTTCTCCGCCTCTATCGCGCCTTAGTGCGCTCGAAATTGGATTATGGAAGCATAGTCTACTCCTCTGCTCGGCCGTCTATTCTTCGGCGTCTCGACTCTATCCACCACCGTGGATTGCGTTTAGTGTCTGGAGCTTTTTACACCAGCCCTGTGGAAAGCCTTTATGCTGAGACTGCTGAACCTCCGCTGTCCAATCGGCGGGCAGTCCTTCTGAGTCGTTATGCTAGCCATCTGTCTTCCATGCCTGCTAATCCAGCCCATGACCTTTTTTTCGACGCCTCCTTTGATGTCGTGTATGCAGGCCGCCCCTCGTCCCTACTACCCCCGGGAGTCCGCTTCCGTCAACTGCTCCATTCTCTTTCCTTCCGCTTTCCTAAAACCTTTTTGACAACTTGGGGTACAGCACCGCCTTGGCTTCGTCCCCGGATCGACTTGCTCAGAGACCTATGTCAGTTTCCCAAGGATGGTACCCCTACACTTGTTTACCGTCGGCATTTGCTGCTCTATGTGCACAAATGACGGAAGCCACATTTATTTACACCGATGGCTCGAAAACATCGTTAGGTGTAGGGAGTGCCTATATTGTTGGCGACACCCCAAATCACTTTCGGCTTCCCGACCAGTGTTCGGTTTATACTGCGGAGCTTTACGCTATTCTCCAGGCTGTCCACTACATCCGCCGCCATCAGCGGATACAGTACGTAATCTGCTCAGATTCTCTCAGCT
Source organism: Schistocerca americana (assembly GCF_021461395.2). NCBI lineage: Eukaryota > Metazoa > Arthropoda > Insecta > Orthoptera > Acrididae > Schistocerca > Schistocerca americana. The sequence goes on along the minus strand of NW_025726236.1, from coordinate 1,708,763 downwards.
CTCTCCTAAGTCACCAAGCTCTTTACCCTGTGCACCCTCTGGTCCACCGGATTCAGGACTGTCTGCGCTTGCTCCACCTGGGGGGCGTCTCAGTGGCGTTCCTCTGGCTCCCGGGACACGCTGGTATCTGTGGAATGGGCGGCCGATATAGCGGCCAAGGCTGCAGTCTCTCTTCCTCGGCCAGCTATTCAGTCTCTTCCGTTTACCGATCTACGGAGCGGTTTATGTCGCCAAGTTGCTCATTTATGGCATGCGCATTGGTCAACACTTCCCCATAATAAATTGCGGGAAGTGAAAGCCCTTCCTTGCGCTTGGACCTCTTCCTCCCGAACGCGTCGTCGGGAGGAGGTAATTTTAGCTAGACTCCGGATAGGGCACTGTCTTTTTAGTCATCGACATCTTTTAAGCGGTGATCCTGCCCCACTCTGTCCCCACTGCTCTCAGCTGTGGACGGTCAGACACCTTTTAATTGAATGCCCCTATTTTAATCCGTTACGCTCCCGTCTACAGCTATCGCCTGATCTATCGTTGATTTTAGCAGATGACACGCGCTCAGCTGACCGCGTTCTAAAGTTTATTAGTTACAGTGAAATGACGTCAATCATTTGAATTTTTTTTTGGGGGACAACCAACCCCTTTCTATAGTGGATTTTTAAGCATTCTTTCTAATTTAGTTTCTCAAATTTTATGACTTTGTTACCATTGCTGCTGATTTTAAATTTCGTTTTTTTCCTGTTTTCTAAGTCACGGGTTTAGCGCTAATGACCATAGAAGTTTTGCGCCCTAAAACGACAAACAAAAAAAAAAACAAAAAAAAAAACATCGTCCTCCAGCCAACTTGTCTCCAAGGATCTATTGCTGAAGCGGGCCCCTTATGGTCGTTCTCCTGTGAGTCTAGACTTTCGAATCCGACGCAAAACTGATAGTAATTTGTAACGTTCAGGGCCTCCTAATGACGATGGAACACTCAAATTGCGTCGAGATTCCATACATCGTCCTCCAGCCGACTTGTCTCCAAGGGGATATTTCTGCCTCGGGCCCATATGGTCCGTCTCCCGTGAGTCTAGATTTTCGAATCCGACCCAAAACTGATAGTTAATTGTAACGTCCAGGGCCTCCTAATGACGATGGAACACTCAAATTGCGTCGCGATTCAATACATCGTCCTCCAGCAGACTTGTTACCAAGGGTCTATTGTTGCCTCGGGCGCCTTTTGATCGTTCTCCTGTGAGTCTAGATTATCGAATCCGACGCAAAACTGATAGTTAATTGTAACGCTCACGGCCTCCTAATGACGATGGAACACTCAAATTGCGTCGTGATTCAATACATCGTTCTCCAGCCGACTTGTCTGCAAGGGTCTATTGCTGCCTCTGGCACCTTATGGTCGTTCTCCTGTGAGTCTAGAATTTTTGAATCCGACGCGAAACTGATAGTCAATTGTAACATTCAAGGCCTCCTAATGACGATGGAACACTCAAATTGCGTCGAGATTCAATACATCGTCCTCCAGCCGACTTGTCGCCAAGGGTCTATTGTTGCCTCGGTCACCATATGGTCCGTCTCCTGTGAGTCTAGAATTTCGAATCCGACGCACAACTGATAGTTAATAGTAACGTTCAGGACCTCCTAATGACGATGGAACACTCAAAAATCGTCGAGATTCAACACATCGTCCTCAAGCCGACTTGTCTCGAAGGGTCTATTGCTGTCCCGGGCACCTTATCGTCGTTTTCCTGTGAGTCTAAATTTTCGAATCCGACGCAAAACTGAGAGTTAACTGTAACGTTCAGGGCCTCCCAATGACGATGGAACACTCAAATTGCGCCGAGATTCAATACATCGTCCTCAAGCCGACTTGTCTCTAAGGGGATATTGCTGTCTCGGGCACCATATGGTCCGTCTCCTGTGAGTCTAGATTTTCGAATATGACGCGAAACTGATAGTTTATTGTAACGTTCAGGGCCTCCTAATGTCGATGGAACACTCAAATTGCGTCGAGATTCCATACATCGTCCTCCAGCCGACTTGTCTCCAAGGGGATATTTCTGCCTCGGGCACCATATGGTCCGTCTCCTGTGAGTCTAGATTTTCGAATCCGACATAAAACTGATAGTTAATTAAAACGTTCAGGGCCTCCTAATGACGATGGAACACTCAAATTGCGTCGCGATTCAATACATCGTCCTCCAGACGACTAGTTTCCAAGGGCTCTATTGTTGCCTCGGGCGAATTTTCATCGTTCTCCTGTGAGTCTTGATTATCGAATCCGACGCAAAACTGATAGTTAATTGTAACGCTCACGGCCTCCTAATGACGACGGAACACTCACATTGCGTCGATATTCAATACATCGTTCTCCAGCCGACTTGTCTGCAAGGGTCTATTGCTGCCTCTGGCACCTTATGGTCGTTCTCCTGTGAGTCTAGAATTTTCGAATCCGACGCGAAACTGATAGTCAATTGTAACATTCAAGGCCTCCTAATGACGATGGAACACTCAAATTGCGTCGAGATTCAATACATCGTCCTCCAGCCGACTTGTCGCCAAGGGTCTATTGTTGCCTCGGTCACCATATGGTCCGTCTCCTGTGAGTCTAGAATTTCGAATCCGACGCACAACTGATAGTTAATAGTAACGTTCAGGACCTCCTAATGACGATGGAACACTCAAAAATCGTCGAGATTCAACACATCGTCCTCAAGCCGACTTGTCTCGAAGGGTCTATTGCTGTCCCGGGCACCTTATCGTCGTTTTCCTGTGAGTCTAAATTTTCGAATCCGACGCAAAACTGAGAGTTAACTGTAACGTTCAGGGCCTCCCAATGACGATGGAACACTCAAATTGCGCCGAGATTCAATACATCGTCCTCAAGCCGACTTGTCTCTAAGGGGATATTGCTGTCTCGGGCACCATATTATCCGTCTCCTGTGAGTCTAGATTTTCGAATATGACGCGAAACTGATAGTTTATTGTAACGTTCAGGGCATCCTAATGACGATGGAACCCTCAAATTGCGTCGAGATTCAATACATCGTCCTCCAGGCGAAATGTCTCCGGGGGTCAATTGCTGCCTCGGGCACCTTATTGTCGTTCCCCTCTGAGTCTACATTTTCGAATCCGACGCAAAACTGATAAATAATAGTAATGTTCAGGGCGTCGTAATGACGATATAACACTCAAATTGCGTCGAGATTCAATACATCGACCTCCAGCCGACTTGTCTCCAAGGGGATATTGCTGATTCGGGCACCTTATGGTCGTTCTCCTGTGAGACAAGATTTTCGAATCCGACGCAAAACTGATAGTTAATTGTAACGTTCAGGGCCTCCTAATGACGATGGAACTCTCAAATTGCGTCGAGATTCCATACATCGTCCTCCAGCCGACTTGTCTCCAAGGGGATATTTCTGCCTCGGGCACCATATGGTCCGTCTCCTGTGAGTCTAGATTTTCGAATCCAACCCAAAACTGATAGTTAATTGTAACGTTCAGGGCCTCCTAATGACGATGGAACACTCAAATTGCGTCGCGATTCAATACATCGTCCTCCAGCCGACTAGTTTCCAAGGGCCTATTGTTGCCTCGGGCGCCTTTTCATCGTTCTCCTGTGAGTCTAGATTATCGAATCCGACGCAAAACTGATAGTTAATTGTAATGCTCACGGCCTCCTAATGACGATGGAACACTCAAATTGCGTAGAGATTCAATACATCGTTCTCCAGCCGACTTGTCTGCAAGGCTCTGTTGCTGCCTCTGGCACCTTATGGTCGTACTCCTGTGAGTTTAGATTTCCGAATCCGACGCAAAACTGAGAGTTAATTGTAACGTTCAGGGCCTCCCAATGACGATGGAACTCTCAAATTGCGTCGAGATTCAATACACCGTCCTCAAGCCGACTAGTCTCTAAGGGGATATTGCTGCGTCGGGCACCATATGGTCCGTCTCCTGTGAGTCTAGATTTTCGAATATGACGCGAAACTGATAGTTAATTGTAACGTTCAGGGCCTCCTAATGACGATGGAACACTCAAATTTCGTCCAGATTCTATACATCGTCCTCCCGCCGACTTGTCTCCGAGGATCTATTGCTACCTCGGGCACCTTATGGTCGTTCTCCTCTGAGTGTACATTTTCGAATCCGACGCAAAACTGATAGTTAATAGTAATGTTCAGGGCCTCCTAATGAGGATGAAACACTCAAATTGCGTCGAGATAAAATACATCGTCCTCCAGCCGACTTGTCTCCAAGGCGATATTGCTGCCTCGGGCACCTTATGGTCGTGCTCCTGTGAGTCTAGATTTTCGAATCCGACGCGGAACTGATAGTTAATTGTAACGTTCAGGGCCTCCTAATGACGATGGAACATTCAAATTGCGTCGAGATTCAATACATCGTCCTCCAGCCGACTTATCTCCAAGGGCCTATTGCTGCCGCGGGCTCCTTATGGTCGTTCTCCTGTTAGTCTAGATTATCGAATCCGACGCAAAACTGATAGTTAATTGTAACGTTGAGGGCCTCCTAATGACAATGGAACACTCAAATTGCGTCAAGATTCAATTCATCGTCGTTCAGCCGACTTGACTCCAAGGGTCTATTGCTGCCTAGGGTACCTTATGGTCGTTCTCCTCTGAGTCAACATTTTCGAATCCGACGCAAAACTGATAGTAAATTGTAACGTTCAGGGCATCCTAATGGCGATGGAACACTCAAATTGCGTCGAGATTCAATACATCGTCCTCCAGGCGAAATGTCTCCGGGGGTCAATTGCTGCCTCGGGCACCTTATGGTCGTTCCCCTCTGAGTCTACATTTTCGAATCCGACGCAAAACTGATAAATAATAGTAATGTTCAGGGCGTCGTAATGACGATATAACACTCAAATTGCGTCGAGATTCAATACATCGACCTCCAGCCGACTTGTCTCCAAGGGGATATTGCTGATTCGGGCACCTTATGGTCGTTCTCCTGTGAGACAAGATTTTCGAATCCGACGCAAAACTGATAGTTAATTGTAACGTTCAGGGCCTCCTAATGACGATGGAACTCTCAAATTGCGTCGAGATTCCATACATCGTCCTCCAGCCGACTTGTCTCCAAGGGGATATTTTTGCCTCGGGCACCATATGGTCCGTCTCCTGTGAGTCTAGATTATCGAATCCGACGCAAAACTGATAGTTAATTGTAACGTTGAGGGCCTCCTAATGACGATGGAACACTCAAATTGCGTCGCGATTCAATACATCGTCCTCCAGCCGACTAGTTTCCAAGGGCCTATTGTTGCCTCGGGCGCCTTTTCATCGTTCTCCTGTGAGTCTAGATTATCGAATCCGACGCAAAACTGATAGTTAATTGTAATGCTCACGGCCTCCTAATGACGATGGAACACTCAAATTGCGTAGAGATTCAATACATCGTTCTCCAGCCGACTTGTCTGCAAGGCTCTGTTGCTGCCTCTGGCACCTTATGGTCGTACTCCTGTGAGTTTAGATTTCCGAATCCGACGGAAAACTGAGAGTTAATTGTAACGTTCAGGGCCCCCCAATGACGATGGAACTCTCAAATTGCGTCGAGATTCAATACACCGTCCTCAAGCCGACTAGTCTCTAAGGGGATATTGCTGCCTCGGGCACCATATGGTCCGTCTCCTGTGAGTCTAGATTTTCGAATATGACGCGAAACTGATAGTTAATTGTAACGTTGAGGGCCTCCTAATGACGATGGGACACTCAAATTTCGTCCAGATTCTATACATCGTCCTCCCGCCGACTTGTCTCCGAGGATCTATTGCTACCTCGGGCACCTTATGGTCGTTCTCCTCTGAGTCTACATTTTCGAATCCGACGCAAAACTGATAGTTAATAGTAATGTTCAGGGCCTCCTAATGAGGATGAAACACTCAAATTGCGTCGAGATAAAATACATCGTCCTCCAGCCGACTTGTCTCCAAGGCGATATTGTTGCCTCGGGCACCTTATGGTCGTGCTCCTGTGAGTCTAGATTTTCGAATCCGACGCGGAACTGATAGTTAATTGTAACGTTCAGGGCCTCCTAATGACGATGGAACATTCAAATTGCGTCGAGATTCAATACATCGTCCTCCAGCCGACTTATCTCCAAGGGCCTATTGCTGCCGCGGGCTCCTTATGGCCGTTCTCCTGTTAGTCTAGATTATCGAATCCGACGCAAAACTGATAGTTAATTGTAACGTTGAGGGCCTCCTAATGACAATGGAACACTCAAATTGCGTCAAGATTCAATTCATCGTCGTTCAGCCGACTTGTCTCCAAGGGTCTATTGCTGCCTAGGGTACCTTATGGTCGTTCTCCTCTGAGTCAACATTTTCGAATCCGACGCAAAACTGATAGTAAATTGTAACGTTCAGGGCATCCTAATGGCGATGGAACACTCAAATTGCGTCGAGATTCAATACATCGTCCTCCAGGCGACTTGCCTCCGAGGGTCTATTGGTAACTCGGGCACCTTATGGTCGTTCTCCTCTGAGTGTTCATTTTCGAATCCGACGCAAAACAGATAGTTAATTGTAACGTTCAGGGCCTCCTAGTGACGATGGAACTCTCAAATTGCGTCAAGATTAAATACATCGTCCCCCACCGACTTGCCTACAAGGGGATATTGCTGCCTCGGGCACCATATGGTCCGTATCCTGTGAGTCTAGATTTTCGAATCCGACGCAAAACTGACAGTTAATTGTAAGGTTCAGGGCCTCCTAATGACGATGGAGCACTCAAAATGCGTCACGATTCAATACATCGGCCTCCTGCCGACTTGTTTCCGAGTGTCTATTGTTGCCTCGGGCGCCTTTTGATCGTTCTCCTGTGAGTCAAGATTATCGAATCCGACGCAAAACTCATAGTTAATTGTAATGTTCAGTGCCTCCTAATGACGATGGAACACTCAAATTCCGTTGCGATTCAATGCATCATCCTCCAGCCGACTTTTCTCCAAGGGTCTTTTGCTGCCTCTGGCACCTTATGGTCGTACTCCTGTGAGTCTAGATTTTTCGAATCCGACGCAAGACTGATGGTTAATTGTAACGTTCAGGGCCTCCTAATGACGATGGAACACTCAAATTGCGTCGTGATTCAATACATCGTCCTCCAGCCGACTTGTCGCCAACGGTCTATTGTTGCCTGGGTCACCATACGGTCCGTCTCCTGTGAGTCTAGAATTTCGAATCCGACGCAAAACTGATAGTTAATAGTAACGTTCAGGACCTCCTAATGACGATGGAACACTCAAAAATCGTCGAGATTCAACGCAGCGTCCTCCAGCCGACTTGTCTCGAAGGGTCTATTGCTGCCTCCGGCACCATATGGTCCGTCTCCTGTGAGTCTAGATTTTCGAATATGACGCGAAACTGATAGTTTATTGTAACGTTCAGGGCCTCCTAATGACGATGGAACACTCAAATTGCGTCGAGATTAAATACACCGTCCTCCAGCCGACTTGTCTCCAAGGTTCTATTGCTGCCGCGGGCTCCTTATGGTCGTTCTCCTGTGAGTCTAGATTTTCGAATCCGACGCAAAACTGATAGTAAATTGTAACATTCAGGGCATACTAATGACGATGGAACACTCAAATTGCGCCGAGATTCAATACATCGTCCTCCAGGCGTCTTGTCTCCGAGGGTCTATTGATACCTCGGGCACCTTATGGTCGTTCTCCTCTGAGTCTACATTTTCAAATCCGACGCAAAACTGATAGTTAATTGTAACGTTCAGGGCCTCCTAATGACGATAGAACACTCAAATTGCGTCGAGATTAAATACATCGTCCTCCAGCCGACTTGCCTACTGGGGGATATTGCTGCCTCGGCCACCATATGGTCCGACTCCTGTGAGGTTAGATATTCGAAACCGACGCAAAACCGATAGTTAATTGTAACTTTCAGGGCCTCCTAATGACAATGGAACACTCCAATTGCGTCGAGATTCAATTCATCGTCCTTCAGCCGACTTGTCTCCAAGGGTCTAATGCTGCCTCGGGTACCTTATGGTCGTTCCCCTGTGAGTCAACATTTTCGAATCCGACGCAAAACTGATAGTAAATTGTAACGTTCAGGGCATCCTAATGACGATGGAACACTCAAATTGCGTCGAGATTCAATACATCGTCCTCCAGGCGACTTGTCTCCGAGGGTCTATTGCTTCCTCGGACACCTTATGGTCGCTCTCCTCTGAGTGTTCATTTTCGAATCCGACGCAAAAATGATAGTTAATTGAAACGTTCAGGGGCTCCTAAAGACGATGGAACACTCAAATTGCGTCGAGATTAAATTAACCATCCTCCAGCCGACTTGCCAACAAGGGGATATTGCTGCCTCGGGCACCATATGGTCCGTCTCCTGTGAGTCTAGATTTTCGAATATGACGCTAAAATGATAGTTAATTGTAAGGTTCAGGGCCTCCTAATGACGATGGAACACTCAAATTGCGTCGCGATTCAATACATCGGCCTCCAGCCGGTTTGTTTCCGAGGGTCTATTGTTGCCTCGGGCGCCCTTTGACCGTTCTCCTGTGAGTCTAGATTATCGAATCCGACGCAAAACTCATAGTTAATTGTAATGTTCAGTGCCTCCCAATGACGATGGAACACTCAAATTGCGTTGCGATTCAATGCATCATCCTCCAGCCGACTTTTCTCCAAGGGTCTTTTGCTGCCTCTGGCACCTTATGGTCGTACTCCTGTGAGTCTAGATTTTCGAATCCGACGCAAGACTGATGGTTAATTGTAACGTTCAGGGCCTCCTAATGACGATGGAACACTCAAATTGCGTCGTGATTCAATACATCGTCCCCCAGCCGACTTGTCGCCAACGGTCTATTGTTGCCCCTGTCACCATACGGTCCGTCTCCTGTGAGTCTAGAATTTCGAATCCGACGCAAAACTGATAGTTAATAGTAACGTTCAGGACCTCCTAATGACGATGGAACACTCAAAAATCGTCGAGATTCAACACAGCGTCCTCCAGCCGACTTGTCTCGAAGGGTCTATTGCTGCCTCCGGCACCATATGGTCCGTTTCCTGTGAGTCTAGATTTTCGAATATGACGCGAAACTGATAGTTTATTGTAACGTTCAGGGCCTCCTAATGACGATGGAACACTCAAATTGCGTCGAGATTAAATACACTGTCCTCCAGCCGACTTGTCTCCAAGGTTCTATTGCTGCCGCGGGCTCCTTATGGTCGTTCTCCTGTGAGTCTAGATTTTCGAATCCGACGCAAAACTGATAGTAAATTGTAACATTCAGGGCATACTAATGACGATGGAACACTCAAATTGCGCCGAGATTCAATACATCGTCCTCCAGGCGTCTTGTCTCCGAGGGTCTATTGATTCCTCGGGCACCTTATGGTCGTTCTCCTCTGAGTCTACATTTTCAAATCCGACGCAAAACTGATAGTTAATTGGAACGTTCAGGGCCTCCTAATGACGATAGAACACTCAAATTGCGTCGAGATTAAATACATCGTCCTCCAGCCGACTTGCCTACTGGGGTATATTGCTGCCTCGGCCACCATATTGTCCGACTCCTGTGAGGTTAGATATTCGAAACCGACGCAAAACCGATAGTTAATTGTAACTTACAGGGCCTCCTAATGACAATGGAACACTCCAATTGCGTCGAGATTCAATTCATCGTCCTTCAGCCGACTTGTCTCCAAGGGTCTAATGCTGCCTCGGGTACCTTATGGTCGTTCCCCTGTGAGTCAACATTTTCGAATCCGACGCAAAACTGATAGTAAATTGTAACGTTCAGGGCATCCTAATGACGATGGAACACTCAAATTGCGTCGAGATTCAATACATCGTCCTCCAGGCGACTTGTCTCCGAGGGTCTATTGCTTCCTCGGACACCTTATGGTCGCTCTCCTCTGAGTTTTCATTTTCGAATCCGACGCAGAAATGATAGTTAATTGAAACGTTCAGGGGCTCCTAAAGACGATGGAACACTCAAATTGCGTCGAGATTAAATTAACCATCCTCCAGCCGACTTGCCAACAATGGGATATTGCTGCCTCGGGCACCATATGGTCCGTCTCCTGTGAGTCTAGATTTTCGAATATGACGCTAAAATGATAGTTAATTGTAAGGTTCAGGGCCTCCTAATGACGATGGAACACTCAAATTGCGTCGCGATTCAATACATCGGCCTCCAGCCGGTTTGTTTCCGAGGGTCTATTGTTGCCTCGGGCGCCCTTTGACCGTTCTCCTGTGAGTCTAGATTATCGAATCCGACGCAAAACTCATAGTTAATTGTAATGTTCAGTGCCTCCCAATGACGATGGAACACTCAAATTGCGTTGCGATTCAATGCATCATCCTCCAGCCGACTTTTCTCCAAGGGTCTTTTGCTGCCTCTGGCACCTTATGGTCGTACTCCTTTGAGTCTAGATTTTCGAATCCGACGCAAGACTGATGGTTAATTGTAACGTTCAGGGCCTCCTAATGACGATGGAACACTCAAATTGCGTCGTGATTCAATACATCGTCCCCCAGCCGACTTGTCGCCAACGGTCTATTGTTGCCCTGTCACCATACGGTCCGTCTCCTGTGAGTCTAGAATTTCGAATCCGACGCAAAACTGATAGTTAATAGTAACGTTCAGGACCTCCTAATGACGATGGAACACTCAAAAATCGTAGAGATTCAACACAGCGTCCTCCAGCCGACTTGTCTCGAAGGGTCTATTGCTGCCTCCGGCACCATATGGTCCGTTTCCTGTGAGTCTAGATTTTCGAATATGACGCGAAACTGATAGTTTATTGTAACGTTCAGGGCCTCCTAATGACGATGGAACACTCAAATTGCGTCGAGATTAAATACACTGTCCTCCAGCCGACTTGTCTCCAAGGTTCTATTGCTGCCGCGGGCTCCTTATGGTCGTTCTCCTGTGAGTCTAGATTTTCGAATCCGACGCAAAACTGATAGTAAATTGTAACATTCAGGGCATACTAATGACGATGGAACACTCAAATTGCGCCGAGATTCAATACATCGTCCTCCAGGCGTCTTGTCTCCGAGGGTCTATTGATTCCTCGGGCACCTTATGGTCGTTCTCCTCTGAGTCTACATTTTCAAATCCGACGCAAAACTGATAGTTAATTGGAACGTTCAGGGCCTCCTAATGACGATAGAACACTCAAATTGCGTCGAGATTAAATACATCGTCCTCCAGCCGACTTGCCTACTGGGGGATATTGCTGCCTCGGCCACCATATGGTCCGACTCCTGTGAGGTTAGATATTCGAAACCGACGCAAAACCGATAGTTAATTGTAACTTACAGGGCCTCCTAATGACAATGGAACACTCCAATTGCGTCGAGATTCAATTCATCGTCCTTCAGCCGACTTGTCTCCAAGGGTCTATTGCTGCCTCGGGTACCTTATGGTCGTTCCCCTGTGAGTCAACATTTTCGAATCCGACGCAAAACTGATAGTAAATTGTAACGTTCAGGGCATCCTAATGACGAGGGAACACTCAAATTGCGTCGAGATTCAATACATCGTCCTCCAGGCGACTTGTCTCCGAGGGTCTATTGCTTCCTCGGACACCTTATGGTCGCTCTCCTCTGAGTGTTCATTTTCGTATCCGACGCAAAAATGATAGTTAATTGAAACGTTCAGGGCCTCCTAAAGACGATGGAACACTGAAATTGCGTCGAGATTAAATTCATCATCCTCCAGCCGACATGCCAACAAGGGGATATTGCTGCCTCGGGCACCATATGGTCCGTCTCCTGTGAGTCTAGATTTTCGAATATGACGCTAAACTGATAGTTAATTGTAAGGTTCAGGGCCTCCTAATGACGATGGAACACTCTAATTGCGTCGAGATTCAATACATCATCCTCCAGCCGACATGTCTCCAAGGGTCTATGGCTGCCTCTGGCACCTTGTGGTCGTGCTCCTGTGAGTGTAGATTTTCGAATCCGACGCAAAACTGATAGTTAGTTGTAAAGTTCAGGGCCTCCTAATGACGATCCAACACTCAGATTGCGTCGCGATTCAATACATCGTTCCCCAGCCGCCTTGTTTCCAAGGGTCTATTGTTGCCTCGGGCGCCTTTTGACCGTTCTCATGTGAGTCTAGATTATCGAATCCGACGCAAGACTGATAGTTAATTGTTACGTTCACGGCCTCCTAATGACGATGGAACACTCAAATTGCGTCGAATTCAATACATCGTCCTCCAGCCGATTTGTCTCCAAGGGTGTATTGCTGCTTCTGGCACCTAATGATCGTGTTCCTGTGAGTCTAGATTTTCAAATCCGACAGGAAACTGATAGTTAATTATAACGTTCAGGGCCTCCTAATGACGATGGAACACTCAAATTGCGTCGAGATTTAATACATCGTCCTCAAGCCGACTTGTCTCCAAGGGGATATTGCTGCCTCGGGCACCATATGGTCCGTCTCCTGTGAGTCTAGATTTTCGAATACGACGCGAAACTGATATTTAATTGCAACGTTCAGGGCCTCCTAATGACGATGTAACACTCAAATTGCGTCGAGATTCAATACATCGTCCAACAGGCGACGTGTCTCCGAAGGTGTATTGCTACCTCGGGAACCTTATGGTCGTTCTCCTCTGAGTCTACATTTTCGAATCCGACGCAAAACTGATAGTTAATTGTAACGTTCAGGGCCTCTTAATGACGATGGAACACTCAAATTGCGTCGAGATTAAATACATCGTCCTCCAGCCGACTTGCCATCAAGGGGATATTGTTGCCTCGGGCACCATATCCTCCGACACCTGTGAGTCTAGATTATCGAATCAGACGCGAATCTGATAGTTAATTGTAAAGTTCAGGGCCTCCTAATGACGATGCAACACTCAAATTGCATCGCGATTCAATACATCGTACTCCAGCCGACTTGTTTCCAAGGGTCTATTGTTGCCTCGGGCGCCTTTTGATCGTTCTCCTGTGAGTCTTGATTATCGAATCCGACGCAAAACTGATAGTTAATTGTAACGTTCACGGCCCCCTATTGACGATGGAACCCTCAAATTGCGTCGAGATTCAATACATCGTCCTCCAGCCGATTTGTCTCCAAGGGTCTATTGCTGCATCTGGCACCTTATGATCTTGCTCCTGTGAGTTTAGATTTTCGAATCCGACGCGAAACTGATAGTTAATTATACCTTTCAGGGCCTCCTAATGACGATGGGACACTCAAACTACGTCGAGATTCAATACATCGTCCTCAAGCCGACTTGTCTCCAAGGGGATATTGCTGGCTCGGGCACCATATGGTCCGTCTCCTGTGAGCCTAGATTTTCGAATCCGACGCTAAACTGATAGTTAATTGTAACGTTCAGGGCCTCCTAATGACGATGGAACACACAAATTGCGTCGCGATGCAATACATCGGCCTCCAGCCGACTTGTTTCCAAGGGTCTATTGTCGTCTCGGGCGCCTTTTGATCGTTCTCCTGTGAGTCTAGATTATCGAATCCGACGCAAAACTGATAGTTTATTGTAACGTTCAGGGCCTCCTAATGACGGTGGACCACTCAAAGTGCGTCGAGATTCAATACATCGTCCTCCAGGCGACTTGTCTCCAAGGGTCTATTCCTGCCTCTGGCACCTTATGGTCGTTCTCCTGTGAGTCTAGATTTTCTAATCCTACGCGAAAATGATAGTTAATTATACCGTTCGGGGCCTCCTAATGGCGATGGGACACTGAGATTGCGTCGAGATTCAATACATCGTCCTCCAGCCGACTTGTCTCCAAGGGGCTATTGCTGCCTCGGACACCTTATGGTCGTCCTCCTGTGAGTCTAGATTTTCGAATCCAACGCAAAATAGGATGGTTAATTGTAACGTTCATGGCCTCCTAATGACGACGGAACACTCAAATTCCGTCGAGATTCAATACATTGTCCTCCAGCCGACTTGTCTCCAAGGCGATATTGCTATCTCGGGCCTCTCATGGTCGTTCTACTTTGAGTCTAAATTTTCGAATCCGACGCAAAACTGATTGTTAATTGTAACGTTCAGGGCCTCCTAATGACGATGGAACTCTCAAATTGCGTCGCGATTCAATGCATCGTCCCACAGCCGACTTTTCTCCAAGGGTCTATTGCTGCCTCTGGCACCTTATGGTCGTACTCCTGTGAGTCGAGATTTTCGAAATCGATGCGAAACTGATAGTTAATTGTAACGTTCAGGGCATACTAATGACGATGGAACACTCAAATTGCGCCGAGATTCAATACATCGTCCTCCAGGCGTCTTGTCTCCGAGGGTCTATTGATTCCTCGGGCACCTTATGGTCGTTCTCCTCTGAGTCTACATTTTCAAATCCGACGCAAAACTGATAGTTAATTGGAACGTTCAGGGCCTCCTAATGACGATAGAACACTCAAATTGCGTCGAGATTAAATACATCGTCCTCCAGCCGACTTGCCTACTGGGGGATATTGCTGCCTCGGCCACCATATGGTCCGACTCCTGTGAGGTTAGATATTCGAAACCGACGCAAAACCGATAGTTAATTGTAACTTACAGGGCCTCCTAATGACAATGGAACACTCCAATTGCGTCGAGATTCAATTCATCGTCCTTCAGCCGACTTGTCTCCAAGGGTCTATTGCTGCCTCGGGTACCTTATGGTCGTTCCCCTGTGAGTCAACATTTTCGAATCCGACGCAAAACTGATAGTAAATTGTAACGTTCAGGGCATCCTAATGACGAGGGAACACTCAAATTGCGTCGAGATTCAATACATCGTCCTCCAGGCGACTTGTCTCCGAGGGTCTATTGCTTCCTCGGACACCTTATGGTCGCTCTCCTCTGAGTGTTCATTTTCGAATCCGACGCAAAAATGATAGTTAATTGAAACGTTCAGGGCCTCGTAAAGACGATGGAACACTGAAATTGCGTCGAGATTAAATTCATCATCCTCCAGCCGACATGCCAACAAGGGGATATTGCTGCCTCGGGCACCATATGGTCCGTCTCCTGTGAGTCTAGATTTTCGAATATGACGCTAAACTGATAGTTAATTGTAAGGTTCAGGGCCTCCTAATGACGATGGAACACTCTAATTGCGTCGAGATTCAATACATCATCCTCCAGCCGACATGTCTCCAAGGGTCTATGGCTGCCTCTGGCACCTTGTGGTCGTGCTCCTGTGAGTGTAGATTTTCGAATCCGACGCAAAACTGATAGTTAGTTGTAAAGTTCAGGGCCTCCTAATGACGATCCAACACTCAGATTGCGTCGCGATTCAATACATCGTTCCCCAGCCGCCTTGTTTCCAAGGGTCTATTGTTGCCTCGGGCGCCTTTTGATCGTACTCATGTGAGTCTAGATTATCGAATCCGACGCAAGACTGATAGTTAATTGTTACGTTCACGGCCTCCTAATGACGATGGAACACTCAAATTGCGTCGAATTCAATACATCGTCCTCCAGCCGATTTGTCTCCAAGGGTGTATTGCTGCTTCTGGCACCTAATGATCGTGTTCCTGTGAGTCTAGATTTTCAAATCCGACAGGAAACTGATAGTTAATTATAACGTTCAGGGCCTCCTAATGACGATGGAACACTCAAATTGCGTCGAGATTTAATACATCGTCCTCAAGCCGACTTGTCTCCAAGGGGATATTGCTGCCTCGGGCACCATATGGTCCGTCTCCTGTGAGTCTAGATTTTCGAATACGACGCGAAACTGATATTTAATTGCAACGTTCAGGGCCTCCTAATGACGATGTAACACTCAAATTGCGTCGAGATTCAATACATCGTCCAACAGGCGACGTGTCTCCGAAGGTCTATTGCTACCTCGGGAACCTTATGGTCGTTCTCCTCTGAGTCTACATTTTCGAATCCGACGCAAAACTGATAGTTAATTGTAACGTTCAGGGCCTCTTAATGACGATGGAACACTCAAATTGCGTCGAGATTAAATACATCGTCCTCCAGCCGACTTGCCATCAAGGGGATATTGTTGCCTCTGGCACCATATCCTCCGACACCTGTGAGTCTAGATTATCGAATCAGACGCGAATCTGATAGTTAATTGTAAAGTTCAGGGCCTCCTAATGACGATGCAACACTCAAATTGCATCGCGATTCAATACATCGTACTCCAGCCGACTTGTTTCCAAGGGTCTATTGTTGCCTCGGGCGCCTTTTGATCGTTCTCCTGTGAGTCTTGATTATCGAATCCGACGCAAAACTGATAGTTAATTGTAACGTTCACGGCCCCCTATTGACGATGGAAACCTCAAATTGCGTCGAGATTCAATACATCGTCCTCCAGCCGATTTGTCTCCAAGGGTCTATTGCTGCATCTGGCACCTTATGATCTTGCTCCTGTGAGTTTAGATTTTCGAATCCGACGCGAAACTGATAGTTAATTATACCTTTCAGGGCCTCCTAATGACGATGGGACACTCAAACTACGTCGAGATTCAATACATCGTCCTCAAGCCGACTTGTCTCCAAGGGGATATTGCTGGCTCGGGCACCATATGGTCCGTCTCCTGTGAGCCTAGATTTTCGAATCCGACGCTAAACTGATAGTTAATTGTAACGTTCAGGGCCTCCTAATGACGATGGAACACACAAATTGTGTCGCGATGCAATACATCGGCCTCCAGCCGACTTGTTTCCAAGGGTCTATTGTCGTCTCGGGCGCCTTTTGATCGTTCTCCTGTGAGTCTAGATTATCGAATCCGACGCAAAACTGATAGTTTATTGTAACGTTCAGGGCCTCCTAATGACGGTGGACCACTCAAAGTGCGTCGAGATTCAATACATCGTCCTCCAGGCGACTTGTCTCCAAGGGTCTATTCCTGCCTCTGGCACCTTATGGTCGGGCTCCTGTGAGTCTAGATTTTCTAATCCTACGCGAAAATGATAGTTAATTATACCGTACGGGGCCTCCTAATGGCGATGGGACACTGAGATTGCGTCGAGATTCAATACATCGTCCTCCAGCCGACTTGTCTCCAAGGGGCTATTGCTGCCTCGGACACCTTATGGTCGTCCTCCTGTGAGTCTAGATTTTCGAATCCAACGCAAAATAGGATGGTTAATTGTAACGTTCATGGCCTCCTAATGACGACGGAACACTCAAATTCCGTCGAGATTCAATACATTGTCCTCCAGCCGACTTGTCTCCAAGGCGATATTGCTATCTCGGGCCTCTCATGGTCGTTCTACTTTGAGTCTAAATTTTCGAATCCGACGCAAAACTGATTGTTAATTGTAACGTTCAGGGCCTCCTAATGACGATGGAACTCTCAAATTGCGTCGCGATTCAATGCATCGTCCCACAGCCGACTTTTCTCCAAGGGTCTATTGCTGCCTCTGGCACCTTATGGTCGTACTCCTGTGAGTCGAGATTTTCGAAATCGACGCAAAACTGATAGTAAATTGTAACGTTCAGGGCATCCTAATGACGATGGAACACTCAAATTGCGTCGAGATTCAATACATCGTCCTCCAGGCGACTTGTCTCCGAGGGTCTATTGCTTCCTCGGACACCTTATGGTCGCTCTCCTCTGAGTGTTCATTTTCGAATCCGACGCAAAAATGATAGTTAATTGAAACGTTCAGGGGCTCCTAAAGACGATGGAACACTCAAATTGCGTCGAGATTAAATTAACCATCCTCCAGCCGACTTGCCAACAAGGGGATATTGCTGCCTCGGGCACCATATGGTCCGTCTCCTGTGAGTCTAGATTTTCGAATATGACGCTAAAATGATAGTTAATTATAACGTTCAGGGCCTCCTAATGACGATGGAACACTGAAATTGCGTCGAGATTCAATTCATCGTCCTCTAGCCGACTTGTCTCCAAGGGGATACTGCTGCCTCGGGCCTCTTATGGTCGTTCTCCCGTGAGTCTTGATCTTCGAATCCGACGCAAAACTGATAGTTAATTGTAACGTTCAGGGCCTCCTAATGACGATGGATTACTCAAATTGCGTCGAGATTAAATAGATCGTCCTCCAGCCGACTTGCCTCCAAGGGGATATTGCTGTCTCGGGCACCATATGCTCCGACTCCTGTGAGTCTAGATTTTCGAATCCGACGCGAAACTGATAGTTAATTGTAAAGTTCAGGGCCTCCTAATGACGATCCAACACTCAAATTGCGTCGCGATTCAATACATCGTTCTCCAGCCGACTTGTTTCCAAGGGTCTATTGTTGCCTCGGGCGCCTTTTGATCGTTCTCATGTGAGTCTAGATTATCGAATCCGACGCAAAACTGATAGTTAATTGTTACGTTCACGGCCTCCTAATGACGATGGAACACTCAAATTGCGTCGAATTCAATACATCGTCCTCCAGCCGATTTGTCTCCAAGGGTCTATTGCTGCTTCTGGCACCTAATGATCGTGCTCCTGTGAGTCTAGATTTTCAAATCCGACAGGAAACTGATAGTTAATTATAACGTGCAGGGCCTCCTAATGACGATGGAACACTCAAATTGCGTCGAGATTCAATACATCGTCCTCAAGCCGACTTGTCTCCAAGGGGATATTGCTGCCTCGGGCACCATATGGTCCGTCTCCTGTGAGTCTAGATTTTCGAATACGACGCGAAACTGATATTTAATTGTAACGTTCAGGGCCTCCTAATGACGATGTAACACTCAAATTGCGTCGAGATTCAATACATCGTCCTACAGGCGACTTGTCTCCGAAGGTCTATTGCTACCTCGGGAACCTTATGGTCGTTCTCCTCTGAGTCTACATTTTCGGATCCGACGCAAAACTGATAGTTAATTGTAACGTTCAGGGCCTCCTAATGACGATGGAACACTCAAATTGCGTCGAGATTAAATACATCGTCCTCCAGCCGACTTGCCATCAAGGGGATATTGTTGCCTCGGGCACCATATCCTCCGACACCTGTGAGTTTGGATTATCGAATCAGACGCGAATCTGATAGTTAATTGTAAAGTTCAGGGCCTCCTAATGACGATGCAACACTCAAATTGCGTCGCGATTCAATACATCGTCCTCCAGCCGACTTGTTTCCAAGGGTCTATTGTTGCCTCGGGCGCCTTTTGATCGTTCTCCTGTGAGTCTTGATTATCGAATCCGACGGAAAACTGATAGTTAATTGTGACGTTCACGGCCACCTATTGACGATGGAACACTCAAATTGCGTCGAGATTCAATACATCGTCCTCCAGCCGATTTGTCTCCAAGGGTCTATTGCTGCATCTGGCACCTTATGATCTTGCTCCTGTGAGTTTAGATTTTCGAATCCGACGCGAAACTGATAGTTAATTATACCTTTCAGGGCCTCCTAATGACGATGGGACACTCAAACTACGTCGAGATTCAATACATCGTCCTCAAGCCGACTTGTCTCCAAGGGGATATTGCTGGCTCGGGCACCATATGGTCCGTCTCCTGTGAGTCTAGATTTTCGAATCCGACGCGAAACTGATAGTTAATTGTAACGTTCAGGGCCCCCTAATGACTATGTAATACACAAATTGCGCCGAGATTCAGTACATCGTCCTCCAGGCGACTTGTCTCCGAGTATCTATTGCTACCCCGCGCACGTTATGGTCGTTCTCCTCTGAGTCTACATTTTCGAATCCGACGCAAAACTGATGGTCAATTGTAACGTTCAGGGCCTCGTAATGACGATGGAACACTCAAGTTGCGTCGAGATTAAATACATCGTCCTCCAGCCGACTTGCCTACAAGGGGATATTGCTGCCTCGGGCACCATATGGTCCGTCCCCTGTGAGCCTAGATTTTCGAATCCGACGCTAAACTGATAGTTAATTGTAACGTTCAGGGCCTCCTAATGACGATGGAACACACAAATTGCGTCGCGATGCAATACATCGGCCTCCAGCCGACTTGTTTCCAAGGGTCTATTGTCGTCTCGGGCGCCTTTTGATCGTTCTCCTGTGAGTCTAGATTATCGAATCCGACGCAAAACTGATAGTTTATTGTAACGCTCATTGCCTCCTAATGATGGTGGATTACTCAAAGTGCGTCGAGATTCAATACATCGTCCTCCAGGCGACTTGTCTCCAAGGGTCTATTCCTGCCTCTGGCACCTTATGGTCGTGCTCCTGTGAGTCTAGATTTGCTAATCCTACGCGAAAATGATAGTTAATTATACCGTTCGGGGCCTCCTAATGGCGATGGGACACTGAGATTGCGTCGAGATTCAATACATCGTCCTCCAGCCGACTTGTCTCCAAGGGGCTATTGCTGCCTCGGACACCTTATGGTCGTCCTCCTGTGAGTCTAGATTTTCGAATCCAACGCAAAATAGGATGGTTAATTTTATCGTTCATGGCCTCCTAATGACGATGGAACACTCAAATTCCGTCGAGATTCAATACATTGTCCTCCAGCCGACTTGTCTCCAAGGCGATATTGCTATCTCGGGCCTCTCATGGTCGTTCTACATTGAGTCTAGATTTTCGAATCCGACGCAAAACTGATTGTTAATTGTAACGTTCAGGGCCTCCTAATGACGATGGAACTCTCAAATTGCGTCGCGATTCAATGCATCGTCCTCTAGCCGACTTGTCTCCAAGGGGATACTGCTGCCTCGGGCCTCTTATGGTCGTTCTCCCGTGAGTCTAGATCTTCGAATCCGACGCAAAACTGATAGTTAATTGTAACGTTCAGGGCCTCCTAATGACGATGGAAAACTCAAATTGCGTCGAGATTCAATACATCGTCCTCCAGGCGACTTGTCTCCGAGGGTCTATTGCTGCCTCGGGCACCTTATGGTCGTTCTCCTCTGAGTCTACATTTTCGAATCCGACGCAAAACTGGTAGTTAATTGTTACGTTCAGGGCCTCCTAATAACGATGGAACACACTAATTGCGTCGAGATTCAATACATCGTCCTCCAGCCGACATGTCTCCAAGGGTCTATGGCTGCCTCTGGCACCTTGTGGTCGTGCTCCTGTGAGTCTAGATTTTCGAATCCGACGCGAAACTGATAGTGAATTATAACGTTCAGGGCCTCCAAATGACGATGGAACACTGAAATTGCGTCGAGATTCAATTCATCGTCCTCTAGCCGACTTGTCTCCAAGGGGATACTGCTGCCTCGGGCCTCTTATGGTCGTTCTCCCGTGAGTCTAGATCTTCGAATCCGACGCAAAACTGATAGTTAATTGTTACGGTCACGGCCTCCTAATGAGGATGGAACACTCAAATTGCGTCGAATTCAATACATCGTCCTCCAGCCGATTTGTCTCCAAGGGTCTATTGCTGCTTCTGGCACCTAATGATCGTGCTCCTGTGAGTCTAGATTTTCAAATCCGACAGGAAACTGATAGTTAATTATAACGTGCAGGGCCTCCTAATGACGATGGAACACTCAAATTGCGTCGAGATTCAATACATCGTCCTCAAGCCGACTTGTCTCCAAGGGGATATTGCTGCCTCGGGCACCATATGGTCCGTCTCCTGTGAGTGTAGATTTTCGAATACGACGCGAAACTGATATTTAATTGTAACGTTCAGGGCCTCCTAATGACGATGTAACACTCAAATTGCGTCGAGATTCAATACATCGTCCTACAGGCGACTTGTCTCCGAGTGTCTATTGCTACCTCGGGAACCTTATGGTCGTTCTCCTCTGAGTCTACATTTTCGGATCCGACGCAAAACTGATAGTTAATTGTAACGTTCAGGGCCTCCTAATGACGATGGAACACTCAAATTGCGTCGAGATTAAATACATCGTCCGCCAGCCGACTTGCCATCAAGGGGATATTGTTGCCTCGGGCACCATATCCTCCGACACCTGTGAGTCTGGATTATCGAATCAGACGCGAATCTGATAGTTAATTGTAAAGTTCAGGGCCTCCTAATGACGATGCAACACTCAAATTGCGTCGCGATTCAATACATCGTCCTCCAGCCGACTTGTTTCCAAGGGTCTATTGTTGCCTCGGGCGCCTTTTGATCGTTCTCCTGTAAGTCTTGATTATCGAATCCGACGGAAAACTGATAGTTAATTGTGACGTTCACGGCCCCCTATTGACGATGGAACACTCAAATTGCGTCGAGATTCAATACATCGTCCTCCAGCCGATTTGTCTCCAAGGGTCTATTGCTGCATCTGGCACCTTATGATCTTGCTCCTGTGAGTTTAGATTTTCGAATCCGACGCGAAACTGATAGTTAATTATACCTTTCAGGGCCTCCTAATGACGATGGGACACTCAAACTACGTCGAGATTCAATACATCGTCCTCCAGCCGACTTGTCTCCAAAGGGATATTGCTGGCTCGGGCAACATATGGTCCGTCTCCTGTGAGTCTAGATTTTCGAATCCGACGCGAAACTGATAGTTAATTGTAACGTTCAGGGCCTCCTAATGACGATGTAATACACAAATGGCGCCGAGATTCAGTACATCGTCCTCCAGGCGACTTGTCTCCGAGTGTCTATTGCTACCCCGGGCACCTTATGGTCGTTCTCCTTTGAGTCTACATTTTCAAATCCGACGCAAAACTGATGGTCAGTTGTAACGTTCAGCGCCTCGTAATGACGATGGAACACTCAAGTTGCGTCGAGATTAAATACATCGTCCTCCAGCCGACTTGCCTACAAGGGGATATTGCTGCCTCGGGCACCATATGGTCCGCCCCCTGTGAGCCTAGATTATCGAATCCGACGCAAAACTGATAGTTAATTGTAACGTTTAGGGCCTCCTAATGACGATGGAGTAATCAAATTGCGTCGAGATTCAATACATCGTCCTCCAGCCGACTTGTCTCCAAGGGTATATTCCTGCCTTTGGCACGTTATGGTCGTGCTCCTGTGAGTCTAGATTTTCGAATCCGACGCGAAAATGATAGTTAATTATACCGTTCAGGGCCTCCTAATGGCGATGGGACACTGAGATTGCGTCGAGATTCAATACATCGTCCTCCAGCCGACTTGCCTCCAAGGGGCTATTGCTGCCTCGGACACCTTATGGTCGTCCTCCTGTGAGTCTAGATTTTCGAATCCAACGCAAAATAGGATGGTTAATTGTAACGTTCATGGCCTACTAATGACGATGGAACACTCAAATTGCGTCGAGATTCAATACATTGTCCTCCAGCCGACTTGTCTCCAAGGCGATATTGCTATCTCGGGCCTCTCATGGTCGTTCTACATTGAGTCTAGATTTTCGAATCCGACGCAAAACTGATTGTTAATTGTAACGTTCAGGCCCTCCTAATGACGATGGAACTCTCAAATTGCGTCGCGATTCAATGCATCGTCCCGCAGCCGACGTTTCTCCAAGGGTCTATTGCTGCCTCTGGCACCTTATGGTCGTACTTCTGTGAGTCGAGATTTTCGAATCCGACGCGAAACTGATAGTTAATTTTAACGTTCAGGGCATCCAAATGACGATGGAAAACTCAAATTGCGTCGAGATTCAATACATCGTCCTCCAGGCGACTTGTCTCCGAGGTTCTATTGCTGCCTCGGGCACCTTATGGTCGTTCTCCTCTGAGTCTACATTTTCAAATCCGACGCAAAACTGATAGTTAATTGTAACGTTCACGGTCTCCTAATTACGATGGAACACTCAAATTGCGTCGAGATTCAATACGTCGTCCTCCAGCCGAGTTGTCTCCAAGGGCACCATATGTTCCGTCTCCTGTGAGTCTAGATTATCGAATCCGACCCAAAACTGATAGTTAATTGTAATGTTCAGATCCTCCTAAAGACGATAGAACACTCAAATTGCGGCGCGATTCATTACATCGTCCTCCAGCCGACTTGTTTCCATGGGTCTATTGTTTCCTCGGGCGCCTTTTGATCGTTCTCCTGTGAGTATAGATTATCGAATCCGACGCAAAACTGATAGTTAATTGTAACGTTCACGGCCTCCTAATGACGATGGATCACTCTAATTGCGTCGAGATTCAACACATCGACCTCCAGCCGACTTGTCTCCAAGGGGATATTGCTGCCCCTGGCACCATATGTTCGTGCTCTCGTGAGTCTAGATTTTCGAATCCGACGCGAGACTGATAGTTAATTGTAACGTTCAGGGCCTCCTAATGACGATGGAACACTCAAATTGCGTCGAGATTCAATACATCGTCCTCAAGCCGACTTGTCTCCAAGGGTCAATTGCTGTCTCGGTTACCATGTGGTCCGTCTCCTGTTAGTCTAGAATTTCGAATCCTACGAAAAACTGATAGTTAATTGCAACGTTTAGGGGCTCCTAATGACGATGGAACACTCAAATTGCGCCGAGATTCAATACATCGTCCTCAAGCCGACTTGCCTCCAAGGGTCTATGGCTGCCTCTGGCACCTTATGGTCGTTGTGATGTGAGTCTAGATTTTCGAATCCGACGCTAAACTGAGAGTTAATTGTAACGTTCAGGGCCTCCTAATGTCGATGGAACACTCAAATTGCGTCGAGATTCAATACATCGTCCTCAAGCCGACTTGCCTCCAAGGGGATATTGCTGCCTCGGGCACCTTATGGTCGTTCTCCTGTGAGTCTAGATTCTCGAATCCGACGCAAAACTGATAGTTAATTGTAACGTTCAGGGCCTCCTAATGACGATGGAACACTCAAATTGCGTCGAGATTCAATACATCGTCCTCCATCCGACTTGACTCCAAGGGGATACTGCTGCCTCGGGCACCTTAGGGTCGTAGCCCTGTGAGTCAAGATTTTCGAATCCGACGAAAACTGATAGTTAATTGTAACGTTCAGGGTCTCCTAATGACAATGGAACACGCAAATTGCGTCGAGATTCAATACATCGTCAACCAGCCGACTTGTCTCAAAGGGTCTATCGCTGCCTCGGTCACCTTATGATTGTTGTCCTGCAAGTCTAGATTTTCGAATCCGACGCAAAACTGATAGTTAATTGTAACGTTCAAGGCCTCCTAATGACGATGGAACACTCAAATTGCGTCGCGATTCGATACTTCGTCTATCAGCCTACCTGTTTAAAAGGGTCTATTGTTGCCTCGGGCGCCTTTTGGTCGTTCTCCTGTGAGTCTAGATTATCGAATCCGCCGCAAAACTTATAATTAATTGTAACGTTCACGGCCTGCTAATGAAGGTGGAACACTCAAATTGTGTCGAGATTCAATACATCGTCCTCCAGCCGACTTGTCTCCAAGGGTCTAATGCTGCCTCGGGCATCTTATGGTCGTTCCTTTATGAGTCTAGATTTTCGAATCCGACGCAAAACTGATAGTTAATTGTAACACTCAGGGCCTCCTAATGACGATGGAACACTCTAATTGCGTCCACATTCAATACATCGTCCACCAGCCGACGTGTATCCAAGAGGATATTGCTGCATCGGCCACCATATTGTCCGTCTCTAGTGAGTCTAGATTTTCGAATCCGACCAAAACTGATAGTTCATTGTAACGTTCAGGGCCTCCTAATGACGATGGAACACTCAAATTGCGTCGCGATTCAATACATCGTCAATCAGCATACTTGTTTCCAAGGGACTGTTGTTGCCTCGGGCGCCTTTTGGTCGCTCTCCTGTGAGTCTAGATTATCGAATACGCCGCAAAACTGATAGTTAATTGTAACGTTCACGGCCTCCTAATGAAGATGGAACACTCAAATTGCGTCGAGATTCAATACATCGTCCTCCAGCCGACTTGTCTCTAAGGGTCAATTTCTGCCTCTGGCACCTTATGGTCGTGCTCCTGTGAGTCTCGATTTTCGAATCTGACGCGAAACTGATGGTTAATTATAACAATCTTGGCCTCCTAATGACGATGGAACACTCAAATTGCATCGAGATTCAATACATCGTCCTCCAGCCGACTTGTTTCCAAGGGGATATTGCTGCCTCGGTCACCTTATAGTCCGTCTCCTGTGAGTCTAGATTTTCGAGTCCGACGCAAAACTGATAGTTAACTGTAAAGTTCAGGGTCTCCTAATGACGATGGAACACTCAAATTGCGTCGCGATTATATTTATCGTCCTCCAGGCGATTTGTCTCCAAGGGGTCTATTAATGCCTGTGGCACCTAATGGTCGTTCTCCTTTGAGTCTAGATTTTCGAATCCGACGCAAAACTAATAGTTCAGTACCTCCTAATGACGATGGAACACTCAAATTGCGTAGAGACTCAATACATCGTCCTCTAGGCGACTTGTCTCCAAGGGGATATTGCTGCTTCGGAGAACTAATGGTTGTTCCCCTGTGAGTCTAGATTTTCGAATCCGACGCAAAACTGATAGTTAATTGTACCGATCAGAGCCTCTCAATGACGATGGAACACTCAAATTCCGTCGAGATTCAACACATCGTCCTCCAGCCAACTTGTCTCCAAGGGGATATTACTGCCTCGGTCACCTTATAGTCCGTCTCCTGTGAGTCTAGATTTTCGAATCCGACGCAAAACTGTTAGTTAATTGTAAAGTTCAGTGCCTCCTAATGACGATGGAACACTCAAATTGCGTCGCGATTATATACATCGTCCTCCAGGCGATTTGTCTCCAAGGGTACTATTGATGCCTGTGGCACCTAATGGTAATTCTCCTGTGAGTCCACATTTTCGAATCCGACGCAAAACTGATAGTTCAGTACCTCATAATGATGATGGAACACTCAACTAGCGTCGAGATTCAATACATCGTCCTCAAGGCGACTTGCCTCCAAGGGGTCTATTGATGCCTGTGGTACCTAACGGTCGTCCTCCTGTGAGTCTAGATTTTCGAATCCGACGCAATACTGATAGTTAATTGTAACGTTCAGGGCCTCCTAATGACGATGGAACACTCAAATTGCGTCGAGATTCAATACATCGTCCTCCAGCCGACTTGTCTCCAAGGTTCTATTTTGCCTCGGGCACCATATGGTCCGTCTGCTGTGAGTCTAGATTTTCGAATCCGACGCAAAACTGATAGTTAATTGTAACGTTCAGGGCCTCCTAATAACGATGGAACTCTCAAAGTGCGTCGAGATTCAATTCATCGTCCTTCCGCCGACTTGTCTCCAAGGGTCTATTGCTGCCTCTGGCACCTTTTGGTCGTGCTCCTGTGAGTCTAGATTTTTTAATCTGACGCGAAACTGATAGTTAATTGTAACGTTCAGGGCATCCTAATGACGATGGAACACTCAAATTGCGTCGAGATTCAATACATCGTCCTCCAGCCGACTTGTCTCCAAGGGGATATTGCTGCCTCGGTCACCTTATGGTCGGTCTCCTGTGAGTTTAGATTTTCGAATCCGACGCAAAACTGATAGTAAATTGTAATGTTCAGGGCATCCTAATGACGATGGA
This sequence comes from Schistocerca americana, assembly GCF_021461395.2. Lineage (NCBI taxonomy): Eukaryota > Metazoa > Arthropoda > Insecta > Orthoptera > Acrididae > Schistocerca > Schistocerca americana. Next base: position 1,681,490 of record NW_025726236.1, on the reverse strand, counting down.
ACACTTAAACTGCGTCGAGATCCAATACGTCGTCTTCCGGCCGACTTGTCTCAAAGGGTCTATTGCTGCCTCGGTCACCATATCGTCCGCTTCCTGTGAGTCTAGAATTTCGAATTCGACGCAAAGCTGAGAGTTAATTGTTACGTTCAGGGCCTCCTAATGACGATGGAACACTCAAATTGCGTCGAGTTTCTTCAATACATCGTCCTCAAGCCGACTTGTCTCCAAGGGTCTATTGCTGCCTTTGGCACCTTAAGGTCGTGCTCCTGTGAGTCTAGTTTTTCGAATCCGACGCAAAGCTGATAGTTAACTGTAATGTTCAGGGCCTCCTAATGACGATGGAACTCTCAAATTGCGTCGAGATTCAATACGTCGTGTTCCAGCCGACTTGTCTCCGAGGGTCTATTCTGCCTCAAACACCATATGGTCCGTCTCCTGTGAGTCTAGATTTTCGAATCCGACGCAAAACTGATAGTTAATTGTAACGTTAAGGGCCTCCTAATGACGATGGAACACTCAAATTGCGTCGAGATTCAATACATCGTCCTCCAGCCGACTTGTCTCCAAAGGGATATTGCTGCCTCGGGCACCTTATTTTCCTCCTCCTGTAAGTCTAGATCTTCGAATCCGAGGCAAAACTAATAGTTCAGTACCTCCTAATGACGATGGAACACTCAAATTGCGTCGAGATTCAATACATCGTCCTCAAGGCGACCTGTCTCCGAGGGTCTATTGCTGCCTCGGGCACATTATGGTCGTTCTCCTGTGAGTCTAGATTTTCGAATCCGACGCAAAACTGATAAATAATTGTATCGATCAGAGCCTTCCAATGACGATGGAACACTCAAGTTGCGTCGAAATTTAATACGTCGGCCTCCAGCCGACTTGCCTGCATGGGTCTATTGCTGCATCGGGCACCTTGTGGTCGTTCGCCGGTGAGTCTAGATTTTCCAATCCGACGCATAACTGATAGTTAATTGTAAAGTTCAGGGCCTCCTAATGACGATGGAACTCTCAAATTGTGTCGAGATTCAATACATCGTCCTCTATCCGACTCGTCTCCAAGGCTCTATTGATGCCTCGGGCACCATATGGTCCGTCTCCTGTGAGTCTAGATTTTCGAATCCGACGCAAAACTGATAAATAATTGTATCGATCAGAGCCTCCCAATGACGATGGAACACTCAAGTTGCGTCGAGATTCAATACATCGTCCTCCAGCCGACTTGTCTCCAAGGGGATATTGCTGCCTCGGGCACCTTAGGGGCGTTCTAATGTGAGTCTAGATAATCGAATCCGACGAAAACTGATAGTTAATTGTAACGTTCAGGGCCTCCAAATGACGATGGAATACGCAAATTGCGTCGAGATTCAATACATCGTCCACCAGCCGACTTGTCTGAAAGGGTCTGTTGCTGCCTCGGTCACCTCATGGTCGTTGTCCTGTGAGTCTAGATTTTCGAATCCGACGCAAAACTGAGAGTTAATTGTAACTTTCAGGGCCTCCTAATGACGATGGAACACTCAAATTACGTCGAGATTCAATACATCGTCCTCCAGCCGACTTGTTCCCAAGGGTCTGTTGCTGCCTCTGGCACCGTATGGTCGTGCTCCTGTGAGTCTAGATTTTCGAATCCGACGCTAAACTGATAGTTAATTATAACGTTCAGGGCCTCCTAATGACGATGGAACACTCAAATTGCGTCGAGATTCAATACATCGACCTCCAGCCGACTTGTCTCCAAGGGTCTATTGCTGCCTCGGTCACCATATGGTCCGCCTCCTGTGAGTCTAGAATTTCGAATCCGACACAAATCTGATAGTTTATTGTAACGTTCAGGGCCTACTAATGACGATGGAACACTCAAATTGCGTCGAGATTCAATACATCGTCCTCCAGCCGACTTGTCTCAAAGGGTCTATTGCTGCCTCGGTCACCTTATGGTCGTTGTCCAGTGAGTCTAGATTTTCGAATCCGACGCAAAACTGAGAGTTAATTGGAACATTCAGGGCCTCCTAATGACGATGGAACACTCAAATTACGTCGAGATTCAATACATCGTCCTCCAGCCGACTTGTCTCCAAGGGTCTATTGCTGCCTCGGTCACTATATGGTCCGCTTCCTGTGAGTCTAGAATTACGAATCCGACGCAAAACTTAGAGTTAATTGTAACGTTCAGGGCCTCCTAATGACGATGGAACACTCACATTGCGTCGAGATTCAATTCATCGTCCTCCAGACGACTTGTCTCCAAAGGGGATATTGCTGCCTCGGTCACCTTATAGTCCGTCTCCTGTGAGTCTAGATTTTCGAATCCGACGCAAAACTGATAGTTAATTGTAAAGTTCAGGATCTCCTAATGACGATGCAACACTCAAATTGCGTCGCGATTATATACATCGTCCTCCAGGCGATTTGTCTCCAAGGGATTTATTAATGCCTGTGGCACCTAATGGTCGTTCTCCTGTGAGTCTCGATTTTCGAATCCGACGCAAAACCGATAGTTCAGTACCTCCTAATGACGATGGAACACTCAAATAGCGGTGAGATTCAATACATCGTCCTCAAGGCGACTTGCCTCCAAGGGGATATTTCTGCTTCGGACAACTAATGGTTGTTCTCCTGTGAGTCTAGATTTTCGAACCCGACGCAAAACTGATAGTTAATTGTAACGTTCAGGGCCTCCTAATGACGATGGAGCACTCAAAGTGCGTCGAGATTCAATTCATCGTCCTTCAGCCGACTTGTCTCCAAGGGTCTGTTGCTGCCTCTGGCACCTTTTGGTCGTGCTCCTGTGAGTCTAGATTTTCGAATCTGACGTGAAACTGATAGTTAATTGTAACATTCAGGGCATCCTAATGACGATGGAACACTCAAATTGCGTCGAGATTCAGTACAACGTCCTCTAGCCGACTTGTCTCCAAGGGTCTATTGCTGCCTCGGTCACCATATGGTCCGCTTCCTGTGAGTCTAGAATTTCGAATCCGACGCAAAACTGAGAGTTAATTGTAACGTTCAGGTCTTCCTAATGACGATGGAACACTCAAATTGCGTCGACTTTCAATACATCGTCCTTAAGCCGACTTGTCTCCAAGGGTCTATTGCTGCCTCTGGCACTTTAATGTCGTGCTCCTGTGAGTCTAGTTTTTCGAATCCAACGCAAAACTGATAGTTAACTGTAATGTTCAGGGCCTCCTAATGACGATGGAACACTCAAATTGCGTCGAGATTCAATACATCGTCCTCCAGCCGACTTCCCTCCAAAGGGATATTGCTGCCTCGGGCACCTTATTTTCCTTCTCCTGTAAGTCTAGGTTTTCGAATCCGAGGCAAAACTAATATTACAGTACCTCCTAATGACGATGGAACACTCAAATTGCGTCGAGATTCAATACATCGTCCTCAAGGCGACTTGTCTCCGAGGGTCTATTGCTGCCTCGGGCACATTAAGGTCGTTCTCTTCTGAGTCTACATTTTCGAATCCGACGCAAAACTGATAGTTAATTGTAATATTCAGGGCATCCTAATGACGATGGAACACTCAAATTGCGTCGAGATTCAATACAACGTCCTCTAGCCGTCTTGTCTCCAAGGGATATTGCTGCCTCGGTCACCTTATGGTCGGTCTCCTGTGAGTCTAGATTTTCGAATCCGACGTAAAACTGATAGTTAATTGTAATGTTCTGGGCCTCCTAATGACGATGGAACACGCAAATTGCGTCGAGATTCAATACTTCGTCTTCCAGCCGACTTGTCTCAAAGGGTCTATTGCTGCCTCGGTCACCATATGGTCCGCTTCCTGTGAGTCTAGAATTTCGAATCCGACGCAAAACTGAGAGTTAATTGTAACGTTCAGGTCTTCCTAATGACGATGGAACACTCAAATTGCGTCGAGTTTCAAAACATCGTCCTCAAGCCGACTTGTCTATAAGGGTCTATTGCTGCCTCTGGCACCTTAATGTCGTGCTCCTGTGAGTCTTGTTTTTCGAATCCAACGCAAAACTGTTAGTTAACTGTAATGATCAGGGCTTCCTAATGACGATGGAACACTCAAATTGCGTCGAGATTCAATACATCGTCCTCCAGTCGACTCGTCTCCAAGGCTCTATTGCTGCCTCAGGCACCATATGTTCCGTCTCCTGTGAGTCTAGATTTTCGAATCCGACGCAAAACTGATAGTTAATTGTATCGATCAGAGCCTCCTAATGACGATGGAACACTCAAGTTGAGTCGAGATTCAATACGTCGGCCTCCAGCCGACTTCCCTCCAAAGTGATATTGCTGCCTCGGGCACCTTATTTTCCTTCTCCTGTAAGTCTAGGTTTTCGAATCCGAGGCAAAACTAATATTTCAGTACCTCCTAATGACGATGGAACACTCAAATTGCGTCGAGATTCAATACATCGTCCTCAAGGCGACTTGCCTCCAAGGGTCTATTGCTGCATCGGGCACCTTATGGTCGTTCTCCTGTGAGTCTAGATTTTCCAATCCGACACATAACTGATAGTTAATTGTAAAGTTCAGGGCCTCCTAATGACGATGGAACACTCAAATTGCGTCGAGATTCAATACATCGTCCTCCAGCCGACTTGTCTCCAAGGGGATATTGCTGCCTCGGGCACCTTAGGGTCGTTCTCCTGTGAGTCTAGATTTTCGAATCCGACAAAAACTGATAGTTAATTGTAACGTTCAGGGCCTCCAAATGACGATGGAACACACAAATTGCGTCGAAATTCAATACATCGTCCTGCAGCCGACTTGTCTGAAAAGGGCCTATTGCTGCCTCGGTCACCTTATGGTCGTTGTCCTGTGAGTCTAGATTTTCGAATCCGACGCAAAACTGAGATATAATAGTCACTTTCAGGGCCTCCTAATGACGATGGAACACTCAAATTGCGTCGAGATTCAATACATCGTCCTCAAGCCGACTTATCTCCAAGGGTCTGTTGCTGCCTCTGGCACTTTATGGTCGTGCTCCTGTGAGACTAGATTTTCGAATCCGACGCTAAACTGATAGTTAATTATAACGTTCAGGGCCTCCTAATGACGATGGAGCACTCAAATTGCGTCGAGATAAAATACATCGTCCTCCAGCCGACTTGCCTCCAGTGGGATATTGTTGTCTCGGGCACCATATGGTGCGTCTCCTGTGAGTCTAGATTCTCGAATCCGACGCAAAACTGATAATTAATTGCAAAGTTCAGGGCCTCCTAATGACGATGGAACACTCAAGTTGCGTCGAGATTTAATACGTCGGCCTCCAGCCGACTTGCCTCCAAAGGTCTATTGCTGCATCGGGCTCCTTGTGGTCGTTCTCCTGTGAGTCTAGATTTTCCAATCCGACGCATAACTGATAGTCAATTGTAAAGTTCATTGCCTCCTAATGACGATGGAACACTCAAATTGCGTGGAGATTCAATACATCGTCCTCCAGCCGATTTGTCTCCGAGGGGATATTGCTGCCTCGGGCACCACATGGTCCGTCTCCTGTGAGTCTAGTTTTCGAATCCGACGCGAAACTGGTAGTTAATTATAACGTTCAGGGCCTCCTATTGACGATGGAACACTCAAATTGCGTCGAGATTCAATGCATCGTCCTCCAGCCGACTTCTCTCCAAGGGTCTATTGCTGCCTTGGTCACCATATGATCCGTCTCCTGCGAGTCTAGAATCTCGAATCCGACGCAAAACTGGTAGTTAATTGTAACGTTCAGGGCCTCCTAATGACGATGGATCACTCAAATTGCGTCGAGATTCAATACATCGTCCTCCAGCCGACTTGTCTCCAAGGGTCTATTGCTGCCTCGGTCACCATATGGTCCGCTTCCTGTGAGTCTAGAAATTCGAATCCGACGCATAACTGAGAGTTAATTGTAACGTTGAGGGCCTCCTAATGACGATGGAACACTCACATTGCGTCGAGTTTCAATTCATCGTCCTTCGGCCGACTTGTCTCCAAGGGTCTATTGTTGCCTCTGGCACCTTACGGTCGTGCTCCTGTGAGTCTACATTTTCGAATCCGACGCAAAACTGTAAGTTCATTGTAACGTTCAGGGCCTAATAATGACGATGGAACACTCAAATTGCGTCGAGATTCAATACATCGACCTCCAGCCGACTTGTCTCCAAGGGGATATTGCTGCCTCGGGCACCTTATGGTCGTTCTCCTGTGAGTCTAGATTTTCGAATCCGACGCAAAACTGATAGTTAATTGTAACGTTCAGGGCCTTCTAATGACGATGGAACACTCAAATTGCGTCGAGATTAAATACATCGTCCTCCAGCCGACTTGCCTCCAGAAGGATATTGTTGCCTCGGGCACCATATGGTGCGTCTCCTGTGAGTCTAGATTTTCGAATCCGACGCAAAACTGATAGTTAATTGTAAAGTTCAGGGCCTCCTAATGACGATGGAACACTCAAATTGCGTCGAGATTCAATACATCGTCCTCCAGCCGACTTCCCTCCAAAGGGATATTGCTGCCTCGGGCACCTTATTTTCCTTCTCCTGTAAGTCTAGGTTTTCGAATCCGAGGCAAAACTAATATTTCAGTACCTCCTAATGACGATGGAACACTCAAATTGCGTCGAGATTCAATACATCGTCCTCAAGGCGACTTGTCTCCGAGGGTCTATTGCTGCCTCAGGCACATTATGGTCGTTCTCCTCTGTGTCTACATTTTCGAATCCGACGCAAAACTGATAGTTAATTGTAACTTTCAGGGCCTCCTAATGACGTTGGAACACTCAAATTGCGTCGAGATTCAATACATCGATCTCCAGTCGACCTGTCTCCAAGGGGATATTGCTGCCTCGGGCACCTTATGGTCGTTCTCCTGTGAGTCTAGATTTACGAATCCGACGCAAAACTGATAGTTAATTGTAACGTTCAGGGCCTCCTAATGACGATGGAACACTCAAATTGCGGCGAGATTAAATACATCGTCCTCCAGCCGACTTGCCTCCAGAGGGATATTGTTGTCTCGGGCACCATATGGTGCGTCTCCTGTGAGTCTAGATTTTCGAATCCGACGCAAAACTGGTAATTAATTGTAAAGTTCGGGGCCTCCTAATGACGATGGAACACTCAAATTGCGTCGAGATTTAATACATCGTCCTCCAGCAAACTTGTCTCCAAGGGGATATTGCTGCCTCGGTCACCTTATGGTCGTTCTCCTGTGTGTCCAGATTTTCGAATCCGACGCAAAACTGATAGTTAATTGTAACGTTCAGGGCCTCCTAATGACGATGGAGCACTCAAATTGCGTCGAGATTCCACACATCGTCCTCCAGCCGACATGACTCCAAGGGTCTATAGCTGCCTTGGTCACCGTATGGTCCGCCTCCTGTGAGTCTAGAATTTCGAATCCGACACAAATCTGATAGTTTATTGTAACGTTCAGGGCCTACTAATGACGATAGTACACACAAATTGCGTCGAGGTTCAATACATCGTCCTCCAGCCGACTTGTCTCAAAGGGTCTATTGCTGCCTCGGTCGCCTCATGGTCGTTGTCCAGTGAGTCTAGATTTTCGAATCCGATGCAAAACTGAGAGTTAATTGTAACGTTCAGGGCCTCCTAATGACGATGGAACACTCACATTGCGTCGAGATTCAATTCATCGTCCTTCAGCCGACTTGTCTCCAAGGGTCTATTGCTGCCTCCGGCACCTTATGGTCGTGCTCCTGTGGGTCTACATTTTCGAATCCGACGCAAAACTGATCGTTAATTATAACGTTCACGGCCTCCTAATGACGATGGAACACTCAAATTTCGTCGAGATTCAATACATCGTCCTCAAGTCGACTTCTCTCCAAGGGGTATTGCTGCCTCGGTCACTTTATAGTCGTGCTCCTGTGAGTCTAGATTTTCGAATCCGACGCTAAACTGAGAGTTAATTGTAACGTTCAGGGCCTCCTAATGACGATGGAACACTCAAATTGCGTCGTGATTCAATACATCGTCCTCAAGCAGACTTGTCTAAAAAGGGGATATTGCTGCCTCGGGCACCATATGGTCCGCCTTCTGTGAGTCTAGTTTTCGAATCCGACGCGAAACTGATAGTTAATTGTAACGTTCAGGGCCTCCTAATGACGATGGAACACTCAAATTGCGTCGAGATTTAATACATCGTCCTCCAGCCGACTTGTCTCCAAGGGTCTATTGCTGCCTCGGTCACCATATGGTCCGCCTCCTGTGAGTCTAGATTTTCGAATCCGACGCAAAACTGAGAGTTAATTGTAACGTTCAGGGCCTCCTAATTACTATGGAACACTCACATTGCGTCGAGATTCAATTCATCGTCCTTCAGCCGACTTGTCTCCAAGGGTCTATTGCTGCCTCCGGCACCTTATGGTCGTGCTCCTGTGGGTCTACATTTTCGAATCCGACGCAAAACTGATAGTTAATTGTAACGACCAGGGCCTCCTAATGACGATGGAACACTCAAATTGCGTCGAGATTCAATACATCGACCTCCAGCCGACTTGTCTCTAAGGGGATATTGCTGCCTTGGGCACGTTATGGTCGTTCTCCTGTGAGTCTTGATTTTCGAATCCGACGCAAAACTGATAGTTAATTGTAACGTTCAGGGCCTCCTAATGACGATGGAACACTCAAATTGCGTCGAGATTAAATACATCGTCCTCCAGCCGACTTGCCTCCAGAGAGATATTGCTGCCTCGGGCACCATATGGTACGTCTCCTGTGAGTCTAGATTTTCGAATCCGAAGAAAACTGATAGTTAATTGTAACGTTCAGGGCCTCCAAATGACGATGGAACACGCTAATTGCGTCGAGATTCAATACATCGTCCTCCAGCCGGCTTGTCTAAAAGGGTCTATTGTTGCCTCGGTCACTTTATGGTCGTTGTCCTGTGAGTCTAGATTTTCGAATCCGACGCAAAACTGAGAGTTAATTGTAACTTTCCGGGCCTCCTATTGACGATGGAACACTCAAATTGCGTCGAGATTCAATACATCGTCCTCAAGCCGACTTGTCTCCAAGGGTCTATTGCTGCCTCTGGCACCTTATGGTCGTGCTCCTGTGAGTCTAGATTTTCGAATCCGACGCGAAACTGATAGTTAATTATAACGTTCAGGGCCTCCTAATGACGATGGAACACTCAAACTGCGTCGAGATTCAATACATCGTCCACCAGCCGACTTGTCTCCAAGGGTCTATTGCTGCCTCGGTCACCGTATAGTCCGCCTCCTGTGAGTCTAGAATTTCGAATCCGACGCAAAACTGATAGTTAATTGTAACGTTCAGGGCCCCCTAATGACGATGGAACACTCAAAATGCGTCGAGATTCAATACATCGTCCACCAGTTGACTTGTCTCCAAGTGTCTATTGCTGCCTCGGGCACCTTATTTTCCTTCTCCTCTGAGTCTAGATTTTCAAATCCTAGGCAAAACTGATAGTTCAGTACCTCCTAATGACGATGGAACACTCACATTGCGTCGAGATTGAATTCATCGTCCTTCAGCGGACTTGTCTTCAGGGGACTATTGCTGCCTTGGGCACCTTACGGTCGTTCTTTTATGAGTCTCGATTTTCGAATCCGACGCAAAACTGATAGTTAATTGTAACGTTCAGGGCCTCCTATTGACGATGGAACACTCAAATTGCGTCGAGATTAAATACATCGTCCTCCAGCCGACTTGCCTCCAGAGGGATATTGCTGCCTCGGGCACCATATGGTACGTCTCCTGTGAGTCTTGATTTTCGAATCCGACGCAAACCTGATAATTAATTGTAAAGTTCAGGGCCTCCTAAAGATGATGGAACACTCAAATTGCGTCGAGATTCAATACATCGTCCTCCAGCCGACTTGTCTCCAAGGGGATATTGCTGCCTTGGGCACCTAAGGGTCGTTCTCCTGTGAGTATAGATTTTCGAATCCGACGAAAACTGATAGTTAATTGTAACGTTCAGGGCCTCCAAATGACGATGGAACACGCAAATTGCGTCCAGATTCAATACATCGTCCTCCAGCCGACTTGTCTCAAAGGGTCTATTGCTGCCTCGGTCACCTTATGGTCGTTGTCCTGTGAGTCTAGATTTTCGAATCCGACGCAAAACTGAGAGTTAATTGTAACTTTCCGGGCCTCCTAATGACGATGGAACACTCAAATTGCGTCGAGATTCAATACATCGTCCTCAAGCCGACTTGTCTCCAAGGGTCTATTGCTGCCTCTGGCACCTTATGGTCGTGCTCCTGTGAGTCTAGAGTTTCGAATCCGACGCGAAACTGATAGTTAATTATAACGTTCAGGGCCTCCTAATGACGATGGAACAGTCAAATTGCGCCGAGATTCAATACATCGTCCACCAGCCGACTTGACTCTAAGGGTCTATTGCGGCCTCGGTCACCATATGGTCCGCCTCCTGTGAGTCTAGAATTTCGAATCCGACGCAAGACTGATAGTTAATTGTAACGTTCAGGTCCTCCTAATGACGATGGAACACTCAAATTGCGTCGAGATTCAATACATCGTCCACCAGCCGACTTGTTTCCAAGGGTCTACTGCTGCCTCGGGCACCTTATTTTCCTTCTCCTCTGAGTCTAGATTTTCAAATCCAAGGCAAAACTGATAGTTCTGTACCTCCTAATGAAGATGGAACACTCACATTGCGTCGACATTGAATTCATCGTCCTTCAGCCGAATTGTCTTCAAGGGACTATTGCTGCCTCGGGCACCTTACGGTCGTTCTTTTATGAGTCTAGATTTTCGAATCCGACGCAAAACTGATAGTTAATTGCAACGTTCAGGGCCTCCTAATGACGATGGAACACTCACATTTCGACGAGATTCAATACATCGTCCTCCAGCCGACTTGTCACCAAGGGGATATTGCTGCCTCGGGCAACTAATGGTTGTTCTCCTGTGATTCTAGATTCTCGAATCCGATGCCAAACGGATAGTTAATTGTAACGTTCGGACCTCCTAATGACGATGGAACACTCAAATTGCGTCGAGATTCAATACATCGTCCCGCAGCCGACTTGTCTCCAAGGGTCTATTGCTGCCTCGGGCACCATATGGCACGTCTCCTGTGAGTCTAGATTTTCGAATCAACCGCAAAGCAGATAGTTAATTGTACCGATCAGAGCCTCTCAATGAGGATGGAACACTCAAGTTGCGTCGAGATTCAATACATCGGCCTCCAGCCGACTTGCCTCCAAGGGGATATTGCTGCCTCGGTCACCTTATGGTCGGTCTCCTGTGAGTCTAGATTTTCGAATCCGACGCTGCCTCGGGCACCTTGTGGCCCTTCTCCTGTAAGTCTAGATTTTCGAATCCGACGCATAATTGATAGTTCATTCCAACGTTCAGGGCCTCCTAATGACCATGGAACACTCAAATTGCGTCGAGATTCAATCCATCGGCCTCCAGCCGACTTGTCTCCAAGGGGATATTGCTGCCTCGGGCACCTTACGGTCGTTCTCCTGTGAGTCTAGATTTTCGAATCCGACGCCAAACTGATAGTTAATTCTAACGTTCAGGGCTTCCTAATGACGATGGAACACGCAAACTGCATCGAGGTTCTATACATCGTCCTCCAGCCGACTTGTCTCCAAGGGGATATTGCTGACTCGGGCAGAATATGGTCCGTCTCCTGTGAGTCTAGATTTTCGAATCCGACGCAAAACTGATAGTTAATTGTAACGTTCAGGGCCTCCTAATGACGATGGAACACTCAAATTGTGTCGCGATTCAATACATCGTCCATCAGCCGACTTGTTTCCAAGGGTCTATTGTTGCCTCGGGCGTCTTTTGGTCGTTCTCCTGTAAGTCTAGATTATCGAATCCGACGCAAAACTGATAGTTATTTGTAACATTCAACGCCTCCTAATCAAGATGGAACACTCAAATTGCGTCGAGATTCAATTCATCGTCCTCCAGTCGACTTGTCTCCAAGGGTCTATTCCTGCCTCTGGCACCTTATGGTCGTGCTCCTGTGAGTCTCGATTTTCAAATCCGACGCAAAACTGATAGTTAATTGTAACGTTCAGGGCCCCCTAATGACGATGGAACACACAAATTGCGTCGAGATTCCATACGTCGTCCTCCAGCCGACTTGTCTCCAAGGGTCTATTGCTGCCTTGGTCACCATGTGGTCCGTCTCCTGTAAGTCTAGAATTTCGAATCCGACGCAAAACTGATAGTTTATTGTAACGTTCAGGGTCTCCTAATGACGATGGAACACTCAAATTGCGTCGAGATTCAATACATCGTCCTCCAGAAGACTTGTCTCCAAGGGGATATTGCTGCCTCGGTCACCTAATGGTCCGTCTCCTGTGAGTCTAGATTTTCGAATCCGACGCAAAACTGATAGATAATTGTAAAGTTCAGGGCCTCGTAATGACGATGGAACACTCAAATTGCGTCGAGATTCAATATATCGTCCTCCAGTCGACTTGTCTCCAGTGGGATATTGCTGCTTCGGTCACCTTATGGTCCGTTTCCTGTGAGTCTAGATGTTCGAATCCGACGTAAAAATGTTAGTTAATTGTAAGGTTCAGCGCCTCCTAATGACGATGAAACACTCATATTGCGTCGCGTCTATATACATCGTCCTCCAGGCGATTTGTCTCCAATGGGTCAATTGACGCCTGTGGCACCTAATGGTCGGTCTCCTGTGAGTCTAGATTTTCGAATCCGACGCAAGACTGATAGTTAATTGTAATGTTCAGGGCCTCCTAAAGACGATGGAACACTCAAATTGCGTCGAGTTTCAATACATCGTCCTCCTGCCGACTTGTCTTTAAGGGTCTATTCTGCCTCGGGCACCATTTGGTCTGTCTCCTGTGAGTCTAGATTTTCAAATCCGACGCAAAACTGATAGTTAATTGTAACGTTCAGGGCCACCTAATGACGATGGAACACTCAAATTGCGTCGAGATTCAATACATCGTCCTCCAGCCGACTTGTTTTCAAGGGGATATTGTTGCCTCGGGCACCTTATTTTCCTTCTCCTGTGAGTCTAGGTTTCCGAAACCGAGGTAAAACTGATAGTTCAGTACCTCCTAATGACAATGGAACACTCAAATTGCGTCGAGATTCAATACATCGTCATCAAAGCGACTTGTCCACAAGGGTCTATTGCTGCTTCTGGCTCCTTGTGCTCGTTCTCCTGTGAGTCTAGATTATCTAATCCGACGCAAGACTGATAGTTGTAACGTTCAGGGCCTCCTAATCACGATGGAACACTCAAAGTGCGTCGAGATTCAATTCATCGTCCTTCAGCTGACTTGTCTCCAAGGGTCTATTGCTGCCTCTGGCACCTTATGGTCGTGCTCCTGTGAGTCTAGATTTTCGAATCTGACGCGAAACTGATAGTTAATTGTAACGTTCAGGACATCCTAATGACGATGGAACACTCAAATTGCGTCGAGATTCAATACATCGTCCTCCAGCCGACTTGTCTCCAAGGGGATATTGCTGCCTCGGTCACCTTATGGTCGGTCTCCTGTGAGTCTAGATTTTCGAATACGACGCAAAACTGAGAGTTAATTGTAACGATCAGGGCCTCCTAATGACCATGGAACACTCAAATTGCGTCGAGATTCAATACATCATCCTCAAGCTGACTTGTCTCCAAGGGTCTTCTGCTGCCTCTGGTACCTTATGGTCGTGGTCCTGTGAGTCTAGATTTTCGAATCCGATGCGAAACTGATAGTTAATTATAACGTTCAGGGCCTCCTAATGACGATGAAACACTCAAATTGCGTCGAGATTCAATACATCGTCCTCCAGCCGACTTGTCTCCAAGGGGATATTGCTGCCTCGGGCACCTTATTTTTCTTCTCCTGTGAGTCTAGGTTTTCGAATCCGAGGCAAAACTGATAGTTCAGTACCTCCTAATGAGGATGGAACACTCAAATTGCGTCGAGATTCAATACATCGTCCTCAAGGCGACTTCTCCACAAGGGTCTATTGCTGCCTCGGGCTCCTTGTGGTCGTTCTCCTGTAAGTCTAGATTATCTAATCCGACGCAAAACCGATAGTTGTAACGTTCAGTGCCTCCTAATGACGATGGAACACTCAAATTACGTCGAGATTCAATTCATCGTCCTCCAGTCGACTTGTCTCCAAGGGGATATTGCTGCCTGGGGCACCATATGGTCCGTCTCTTGTGAGTCTAGATTTTCAAATCCGACGCGAAACTGATAGTTAATTGTAACTTTCAGGGCCTCCTGATGACGATGGAACACTCAAATTGCGTCGCGATTCAATCCATCGTCCTCCAGCCGATTTGTCTCCGAGAGTCTATTGTAGCCCCGGGCGCTTTTGGTCGTTCTCCTGTGAGTCTGGATTATCGAATCCGACGCGACACTGATAGTTAATTCTAACGTTCACGGCCTCCTAATGACGATGGAACACTCAAATTGCTTCGAGATTCAATACATCGTAATCCAGCCGATTTGTTGCCAAGAGTCTATGGTAACCCCGGGCACCTAATGGTCGGCCTGTGAGTCTTGTTTTTCGAATCCGACGCGAAACTGATAGTTAATTGTAACGTTCAGGGACTCCTAATGACAATGGAACACTCAAATTGCGTCGAGATTCAATACATCGTCCTCCAGGCGACTTGTATCCAAGGGTCTATTGCTGCCTCGGGCACCTTATGGTCGTTCTCCTCTGATTCTACATTTTGAATCCGACGAGAAAGTGATAGTTAATTGTAACGTTCAGGGCCTCCTTATGACGATGGAACACTCAAATTGCGTCGAGATTCAATACATCGTCCTCCAGCCGACTAGTCTCCAAGGGTCTATTGCTGCCTCTGGCACTTTATGCTCCGTCTCCTGTGAGTCTAGATTTTTGAATCCGACGCAAAACTGATGGTTAATTGTTATGTTCAGCGCCTCCTAATGCGGATGGAACACTCAAATTGCGTCGCGATCCAATACATCGTCCTCCAACCAACTTGTCTCCAAGGGTATATTGTTTTCCGGGCGCCTTTTGGTCGTTCTCTTGTGAGTCTAGATTATCGAATCCGACACAAAACTCGTAGTTAATTGTAACGTTCACGCCCTCCTAATTACGATGGAACACTCAAATTGCTTCGAGATTCAATACATGGTCCTCCAGCCGACTTGTCTCCAAGGGTCTATTGCTTCCACTGGCATCTTATGGTCGTCCTCCTGTGAGTCTAGATTTTCGAATCCGTCACGAAACTGATAGTTAATTCTAACGTTCAGGGCCTCCTAATGACGATGGAACACTCAATTGCTTCAAGATTCAATACATCGTCCTCCAGCTGACTTGTCTCCAAGGGTCTATTGCTTCCACTGGCATCTTATGGTCGTCCTCCTATGAGTCTAGATTTTCGAATCCGTCGCGAAACTGATAGTTAATTCTGACGTTCAGGGCCTCCTAATGACGATGGAACACTCAAATTGCGTCGCGATTCTATTCATCGTCCTCCAGCCGACTTGTCTCCAAGGGTCTATTGCTGCCTCGGGCACCTTGTTGTCGTTCTCCTCTGAGTCTACATTTTCGAATCCGACGCAAACCTGATAGTTAATTGTAACGTTCAGGGCCTCCTAATGACGATGGAACACTCAAATTGGGGCGAGATTCAAATCATCGTCCTCCAGCCGACTTGTCTCCAAGGATCTATTGTTGCCTCGGGCGCCTTTTGGTCGTCTTCCTGTGAGTCTAGATTTTCGAATCCGACGCACAACTGATAGTTAATTGCAACGTTCACGGCCTCCTAATGACGATGGCACACTCAAATTGCGTCGAGATTCAGTACATCGTGCTCCAGCAAACTTGTCTCCAAGGGTCTATTGCTGCCTCGGGCACCTTATGGTCGTTCTCCTGTGAGTCTAGATTATCGAATCCGATGCAAAATGATAGTTAATTGTATCATTCAGTGCCTTCTAATGACGATGCAACACTCAAATTCCGTCGCGATTCAATACATAGTCCTCCAGCCGACCTGTCTCCAAGGGTCTATTGTTGTCCCAGGCACCTTATGGTCGTTCTCCTGTGAGTCTAGATTGTCGAATCCGACGCAAAACGGACAGTTGATTGTAACGTTCAGGGCCTCCTAATGACGATGGAGTACTCAAATTGCGTCGAGATTCAACACATCGTCCTACAGCCGACTTGTCTCCAAGGGTCTATTGCTGCCTCAGGCACCTTATGGTCGTCCTTCTGTGACTGTAGATTTTCGAATCCGACGCAAAACTGATAGTTAATTGTAGCGTTCATAGCCTCCTAATGACGATGGGACACTCAAATTGCGTCGAGATTCAATACATCGTGCTCCAGCCAACTTGTCTCCAAGGGTCTATTGCTGCCTCTGGCACCTTATGTTCCGTCTCCTGTGAGTCTAGATTTTCGAATCCGACGCAAGACTGATAGTTAATTCTAATGTTAAGTGCCTCCTAATGACGATGGAACACTCAAATTGCGTCGCGAATCAATACATCGTCCTCCAGCCGATTTGTCTCCAAGGGTCTATTGCTGCCTCTGGCACCTAATGGTCGCTCTCCTGTGAGTCTAGATTTTCGAATCCGACGCAAAACTGATAGTTAATTGTAACGTTCAAAGCCTCCTAATGACGATCGAACACTCAAATTGCTTCAAGATTCAATACATCGTCCTCCAGCTGACTTGTCTCCAAGGGTCTATTGCTTCCACTGGCATCTTATGGTCGTCCTCCTATGAGTCTAGATTTTCGAATCCGTCGCGAAACTGATAGTTAATTCTGACGTTCAGGGCCTCCTAATGACGATGGAACACTCAAATTGCGTCGCGATTCTATTCATCGTCCTCCAGCCGACTTGTTTCCTAGGGTCTATTGTTTTCCGGGCGCCTTTTGGTCGTTCTCCTGTGAGTCTAGATTATCGAATCCGACGCAAAACTCGTAGTTAATTATAACGTTCACGCCCTCCTAATTACGATGGAACACTCAAATTGCTTCGAGATTCAATACATCGTCCTCCAGCCGACTTGTCTCCAAGGGTCTATTGCTTCCACTGGCATCTTATGGTCGTCCTCCTGTGAGTCTAGATTTTCGAATCCGTCGCGAAACTGATAGTTAATTCTAACGTTCAGGGCCTCCTAATGACGATGGAACACTCAAATTGCTTCAAGATTCAATACGTGGTCCTCCAGCCGACGTGTCTCCAAGGGTCTATTGCTGCCTCGGGCACCTTATTGTCGTTCTCCTCTGAGTCTACATTTTCGAATCCGACGCAAACCTGATAGTTAATTGCAACGTTCACGGCCTCCTAATGACGATGGCACACTCAAATTGCGTCGAGATTCAATACATCGTGCTCCAGCAAACTTGTCTCCAAGGGTCAATTGCTGCCTCGGGCACCTTATGGTCGTTCTCCAGTGAGTCTAGATTATCGAATCCGATGCAAAATGATAGTTAATTGTATCAATCAGTGCCTTCTAATGACGATGCAGCACTCAAATTCCGACGCGATTCAATACATAGTCCTCCAGCCGACCTGTCTCCAAGGGTCTATTGTTGTCCCAGGCACCTTATGGTCGTTCTACTGTGAGTCTAGATTGTCGAATCCGACGCAAAACTGATAGTTGATTGTAACGTTCAGGGCCTCCTAATGACGATGGAGCACTCAAATTGCGTCGAGATTCAATACATCGTCCTACAGCCGACTTGTCTCCAAGGGTCTATTGCTGCCTCAGGCACCTTAAGGTCGTCCTTCTGTGACTCTAGATTTTCGAATCCGACGCAAAACTGATAGTTAATTGTAACGTTCATAGCCTCCTAATGACGATGGGACACTCAAATTGCGTCGGGATTCAATACATCGTGCTCCAGCCAACTTGTCTCCAAGGGTCTATTGCTGCCTCTGGCACCTTATTTTCCTTCTCCTGTGAGTCTAGGTTTTCGAAACCGAGGCAAAACTGTTAGTTCAGTACCTCCTAATGACGATGGAACACTCAAATTGCGTCGAGATTCAATACATCGTCATCAAAGCGACTTGTCCACAAGGGTCTATTGCTGCTTCTGGCTCCTTGTGCCCGTTCTCCTGTGAGTCTAGATTATCTAATCCGACGCAAGACTGATAGTTGTAACGTTCAGGGCCTCCTAATCACGATGGAACACTCAAAGTGCGTCGAGATTCAATTCATCGTCCTTCAGCTGACTTGTCTCCAAGGGTCTATTGCTGCCTCTGGCACCTTATGGTCGTGCTCCTGTGAGTCTAGATTTTCGAATCTGACGCGAAACTGATGGTTAATTGTAACGTTCAGGACATCCTAATGACGATGGAACACTCAAATTGCGTCGAGATTCAATACATCGTCCTCCATCCGACTTGTCTCCAAGGGGATATTGCTGCCTCGGTCACCTTATGGTCGTTCTCCTGTGAGTCTAGATTGTCGAATCCGACGCAAAACTGATAGTTGATTGTAACGTTCAGGGCCTCCTAATGACGATGGAACACTCAAATTGCGTCGAGATTCAATACATCGTCCTCCAGCCGACTTGTCTCCAAGGGGATATTGCTGCCTCGGGCACCTTATTTTCCTTCTCCTGTGAGTCTAGGTTTTCGAATCCGAGGCAAAACTGATAGTTCAGTACCTCCTAATGAGGATGGAACACTCAAACTGCGTCGAGAATCAATACATCGTCCTCAAGGCGACTTCTCCACATGGGTCTATTGCTGCCTCGGGCTCCTTGTGGTCGTTCTCCTGTAAGTCTAGATTATCTAATCCGACGCAAAACCGATAGTTGTAACGTTCAGTGCCTCCTAATGACGATGGAACACTCAAATTACGTCGAGATTCAATTCATCGTCCTCCAGTCGACTTGTCTCCAAGGGGATATTGCTGCCTGGGGCACCATATGGTCCGTTTCTTGTGAGTCTAGATTTTCAAATCTGACGCGAAACTGATAGTTAATTGTAACTTTCAGGGCCTCCTAATGACGATGGAACACTCAAATTGCGTCGCGATTCAATCCATCGTCCTCCAGCCGATTTGTCTCCGAGAGTCTATTGTAGCCCCGGGCGCTTTTGGTCGTTCTCCTGTGAGTCTGGATTATCGAATCCGACGCGACACTGATAGTTAATTCTAACGTTCACGGCCTCCTAATGACGATGGAACACTCAAATTGCTTCGAGATTCAATACATCGTAATCCAGCCCAATTGGTTGCCAAGAGTCTATTGTAACCCCGGGCACCTAATGGTCGGCCTGTGAGTCTAGTTTTTCGAATCCGACGCGAAACTGATAGTTAGTTGTAACGTTCAGGGACTCCTAATGACAATGGAACACTCAAATTGCGTCGAGATTCAATACATCGTCCTCCAGGCGACTTGTATCCAAGGGTCTATTGCTGCCTCGGGCACCTTATGGTCGTTCTCCTCTGATTCTACATTTTGAATCCGACGAGAAAGTGATAGTTAATTGTAACGTTCAGGGCCTCCTTATGACGATGGAACACTCAAATTGCGTCGAGATTCAATACATCGTCCTACAGCCGACTAGTCTCCAAGGGTCTATTGCTGCCTCTTGCACTTTATGCTCCGTCTCCTGTGAGTCTAGATTTTTGAATCCGACGCAAAACTGATGGTTAATTGTAATGTTCAGCGCCTCCTAATGCGGATGGAACACTCAAATTGCGTCGCGATCCAATACATCGTCCTCCAACCGACTTGTCTCCAAGGGTATATTGTTTTCCGGGCGCCTTTTGGTCGTTCTCTTGTGAGTCTAGATTATCGAATCCGACGCAAAACTCGTAGTTAATTGTAACGTTCACGCCCTCCTAATTACGATGGAACACTCAAATTGCTTCGAGATTCAATACATCGTCCTCCAGCCGACTTGTCGCCAAGGGTCTATTGCTTCCACTGGCATCTTATGGTCGTCCTCCTGTGAGTCTAGATTTTCGAATCCGTCACGAAACTGATAGTTAATTCTAACGTTCAGGGCCTCCTAATGACGATGGAACACTCAATTGCTTCAAGATTCAATACATCGTCCTCCAGCTGACTTGTCTCCAAGGGTCTATTGCTTCCACTGGCATCTTATGGTCGTTCTCCTATGAGTCTAGATTTTCGAATCCGTCGCGAAACTGATAGTTAATTCTGACGTTCAGGGCCTCCTAATGACGAAGGAACACTCAAATTGCGTCGCGATTCTATTCATCGTCCTCCAGCCGACTTGTCTCCAAGGGTCTATTGCTGCCTCGGGCACCTTATTGTCGTTCTCCTCTGAGTCTACATTTTCGAATCCGACGCAAACCTGATAGTTAATTGTAACGTTCAGGGCCTCCTAATGACGATGGAACACTCAAATTGGGGCGAGATTCAATACATCGTCCTCCAGCCGACTTGTCTCCAAGGATCTATTGTTGCCTCGGGCGCCTTTTGGTCGTCTTCCTGTGAGTCTAGATTTTCGAATCCGACGCATAACTGATAGTTAATTGCAACGTTCCGGCCTCCTAATGACGATGGCACACTCAAATTGCGTCGAGATTCAGTACATCGTGCTCCAGCAAACTTGTCTCCAAGGGTCTATTGCTGCCTCGGGCACCTTATGGTCGTTCTCCTGTGAGTCTAGATTATCGAATCCGATGCAAAATGATAGTTAATTGTATCATTCAGTGCCTTCTAATGACGATGCAACACTCAAATTCCGTCGCGATTCAATATATAGTCCTCCAGACGACCTGTCTCCAAGGGTCTATTGTTGTCCCAGGCACCTTATGGTCGTTCTCCTTTGAGTCTAGATTGTCGAATCCGACGCAAAACTGACAGTTGATTGTAACGTTCAGGGCCTCCTAATGACGATGGAGCACTCAAATTGCGTCGAGATTCAATACATCGTCCTACAGCCGACTTGTCTCCAAGGGTCTATTGCTGCCTCAGGCACCTTATGGTCGTCCTTCTGTGACTGTAGATTTTCGAATCCGACGCAAAACTGATAGTTAATTGTAGCGTTCATAGCCTCCTAATGACGATGGGACACTCAAATTGCGTCGAGATTCAATACATCGTGCTCCAGCCAACTTGTCTCCAATTGTCTATTGCTGCCTCTGGCACCTTATGTTCCGTCTCCTGTGAGTCTAGATTTTCGAATCCGACGCAAGACTGATGGTTAATTCTAATGTTAAGTGCCTCCTAATGACGATGGAACACTCAAATTGCGTCGCGAATCAATACATCGTCCTCCAGCCGATTTGTCTCCAAGGGTCTATTGCTGACTCTGGCACCTAATGGTCGTTCTCCTGTGAGTCTAGATTTTCGAATCCGACGCAAAACTGATAGTTAATTGTAACGTTCAAAGCCTCCTAATGACGATCGAACACTCAAATTGCTTCAAGATTCAATACATCGTCCTCCAGCTGACTTGTCTCCAAGGGTCTATTGCTTCCACTGGCATCTTATGGTTGTCCTCCTATGAGTCTAGATTTTCGAATCCGTCGCGAAACTGATAGTTAATTCTGACGTTCAGGGCCTCCTAATGACGATGGAACACTCAAATTGCTTCGAGATTCAATACATCGTCCTCCAGCTGACTTGTCTCCAAGGGTCTATTGCTTCCACTGGCATCTTATGGTCGTCCTCCTGTGAGTCTAGATTTTCGAATCCGTCGCGAAACTGATAGTTAATTCTAACGTTCAGGGCCTCCAAATGACGATGGAACACTCAAATTGCTTCAAGATTCAATTCGTGGTCCTCCAGCCGACTTGTCTCCAAGGGTCTATTGCTGCCTCGGGCACCTTATTGTCGTTCTCCTCTGAGTCCACATTTTCGAATCCGACGCAAACCTGATAGTTAATTGCAACGTTCACGGCCTCCTAATGACGATGGCACACTCAAATTGCGTCGAGATTCAATACATCGTGCTCCAGCAAACTTGTCTCCAAGGGTCTATTGCTGCCTCGGGCACATGGTCGTTCTCCAGTGAGTCTAGATTATCGAATCCGATGCAAAATGATAGTTAATTGTATCAATCAGTGCCTTCTAATGACGATGCAACACTCAAATTCCGACGCGATTCAATACATAGTCCTCCAGCCGACCTGTCTCCAAGGGTCTATTGTTGTCCCAGGCACCTTATGGTCGTTCTCCTGTGAGTCTAGATTGTCGAATCCGACGCAAAACTGATAGTTGATTGTAACGTTCAGGGCCTCCTAATGACGATGGAGCACTCAAATTGCGTCGAGATTCAATACATCGTCCTACAGCCGACTTGTCTCCAAGGGTCTATTGCTGCCTCAGGCACCTTAAGGTCGTCCTTCTGTGACTCTAGATTTTCGAATCCGACGCAAAACTGATAGTTAATTGTAACGTTCATAGCCTCCTAATGACGATGGGACACTCAAATTGCGTCGAGATTCAATACATCGTGCTCCAGCCAACTTGTCTCCAAGGGTCTATTGCTGCCTCTGGCACCTTATGTTCCGTCTCCTGTGAGTCTAGATTTTCGAATCCGACGCACGACTGATGGTTAATTCTAATGTTAAGTGCCTCCTAATGACGATGGAACACTCAAATTGCGTCGCGAAACATAACATCGTCCTCCAGCCGACTAGTTTCCAAGGGTGTATTGTTGCCTCGGGCGCCTTTTGATCGTTCTCCTGTGAGTCTAGATTATCGAATCCGACGCAAAACTGATAGTTAATTGTAACTTTCAGGGACTCTTAATGACGGTGGAACACTCAAATTGCTTCGAGATTCAATACATCGTCCTCCAGCCGACTTGGCTTCAAGGGGATATTGCTGCCTCGGGCACCTTATGGTCGTTCTCCTGTGGGTTTAGAGTATCGAATCCGACGCATAACTGATACTTAATTGCAACGTTCAGGGCCTCCTAATGACGATGGAACATTCAAATTCCGTCCCGATTCAATACATCGTCCTCCAGCCGACCTGTCACCAAGGGTCTATAGTTGGCTCGGGCGTCTTTTGTTCGTCCTCCTGTAAGTCTAGATTTTCGAATCCGACGCATAACTGATAGTTAATTGTAATGTTCAGGTCTTCCTGATGACGATGGAACACTGAAATTGCGTCGAGATTCAATACACCGTCCTCCAGCCGACTTGTCTCCAAGGCGATACTACTGCCTGGGGCACCTTATTGTCGTTCTCCTGTGAGTCTAGATTTTCGTATCCGACGCTAAACTGAGAGTTAATTATAACGTTCAAGGCCTCCTAATGACAATGGAACACTCAAATTGCGTCGAGATTCAATACATCGTCCTCCAGCCGACATGTCTCCAAGGGGATATTGCTGCCTCGGGCACCATACGGTCCGTCACTTGCGAGTCTAGATTTTAGAATCCGACGCGATACTGATAGTTAATTGTGACGTTCAGGGCCTCCTAATGACGATGGAACACTCAAATTGCATCGAGATTCAGTACATCGTCCTTCAGCCGACTTGTCTCCAAGGGTCTATTGCTGCCTCAAGCA
This sequence comes from Schistocerca americana, assembly GCF_021461395.2. Taxonomy (NCBI): domain Eukaryota; kingdom Metazoa; phylum Arthropoda; class Insecta; order Orthoptera; family Acrididae; genus Schistocerca; species Schistocerca americana. The sequence goes on along the minus strand of NW_025726236.1, from coordinate 1,658,070 downwards.
TCTCCTGGTCGATCTCCTGTGAGTGTAGATTTTCGAATCCGTCGCAAAACTGATAGTTAATTGTAACGTTCAGGGCCTCCTAATAACGATGGAACACTCAAATTGCGTCGAGATTCAATACATCGTCCTCCAGACGACTTGTCTCCAAGGGGATTTTGATGCCTCGGGCACCATATCGTCCGTCTCCTGTGAGTCTAGATTTTCGAATCCGACGCGAAACTGATAGTTAATTGTAACGTTCAGGGCCTCCTAATGACGATGGAAACCTGAAATTGCGTCGCGATTCAAATCATCGTCCTCCAGCCGACTTATGTCCAAAGATCTATTATTGTCTCGGGCGCCTTTTGGTCGTTCTCCTGCGAGTCTAGATTATCGAATCCGACGCAAAACTGATAGTTAATTGTAACGTTCACGGCCTCCTAATGACGATGGAACACTCAAATTTCGTTGAGATTCAATTCATCGTCCTCCAGCCGACTTGTCTCCAAGGGTCTATTGCTGCCTCGGGCACCTTATGTTCGTTTTTCCTGTGACTTTAGATTTTAGAATCCGACGCGAAACTGATAGTTAATTAAAACGTTCAGGGCCTCCTAATGACGATGGAACACTCAAATTGCGTCGCGATTCAATTCATCGTCTTCCAGCCGATTTGTCTCCAAGGGTCTATTGTTGCCTCGGGCGCCTTTTGGTCGTTCTCCTGTGAGTCTAGATTATCAAATCCGACGCAAAACTCACAGTTAATTGTAACGTTCACGGCCTCCTAATAACGATGGAACACTCAAATTCCGTCGCGATTCAATACATCGTCCTCCACCTGACTTGTCTCCAAGGGTCTATTGCTGCCTCTGGCAACTTATGGTCGTGCTCCTGTGAGTCTAGATTTTCGAATCCGACGCGATACTGATAGTTAATTGTAACGTTCAGAGCCTCATAATGACGATGGAACGCTCAAATTGCGACGAGATTCAATACATCGGCCTCCAGCCGATTTGTCTCCAAGGGTCTATTGCTGCCTGTGGCACCTAATGGTAGTTCTGCTGTAAGTCTAGATTTTCGAATCTGACGAAAAACTGATAGTTAATTGTGACGTTCAGGGTCTCCTAATGACGATGTAACACTCAATTTGCGTCGAGATTCAATACATCGTCCTCCAGCCGACTTGTCTCCAAGGGGATATTGCTGCCTCGGGCGCCTTTTGGTCGTTCTCCTGTGAGTCCAGATTATCGAATCCAACGAAAAACTCACAGTTAATTGTAACGTTCACGGCCTCCTAATGACGATGGAACATTCAAATTGCTTCGAGATTCAATACATCGTCCTCCAGCCGACTTGCCTCCAAAGGTCTGTTGCTGCCTCTGGCACCTTATGTTCGTCCTCCTGTGAGTCTAGATTGTCGAATCCGACGCAAAACTGATAGTTAATTGTAGGGATCAGGACCTCCTAATGACGATGGAACACTAAAATAGCGTCGACATTCTACACATCGTCCTCCAGCCGAATTGTCTACAAGGGGATATTGCTGCCTCGGGCACCTTATTGTCCGTCTCCTGTGAGTCTAGATTTTCGAATCCGACGCGATACTGATAGTTAATTGTAACGTTCAGAGCCTCATAATGACGATGGAACGCTCAAATTGCGACGAGATTCAATACATCGGCCTCCAGCCGACTTGTCTCCAATGGTCTATTGCTGCCTCTGGCACCTTATGGTCGTTCTCCTGTGAGTCTAGATTTTCGAACAGGACGCAAAACTGATAGTTAATTGTAACGTTCAGGGCCTTCTAATGACGATGGAAAACTCAAATTGCGTCGCGATTCAATTCATCGTCCGCCAGCCGACTTGCTTCCAAAGGTCTATTGTTGCCTCAGGCGCCTTTTGGTCGTTCTCCTGTGAGTCTAGATTATCGAATCCGATGCAAAACTGATAATTAATTGTAACGTTCACGGCATCCTAATGACGATGGAACACTTAAATTTCGTCGAGACTCAATACATCGTCCTACAGCCGACTTGTCTCCAAGGGTCTATTGCTGCCTCGGGCACCTTATTGTCGTTCTCCTGTGACTCTAGATTTTCGAATCCGACGCGAAACTTATAGATAATTAAAACGTTCAGGGCCTCCTAATGACGATGGCACACTCAAATTGCGTCGCGATTTAATACATCGTCCTCCAGCCGACTTGTTTCCAGGGGTCTAGTGTTGCCTCGGGGGGGTTTTTAACGTTCTCCTGTGTGTCTAGATTATCGAATCCGACGCAAAACTGATGGTTAATTGTAAAGTTAACAGGTCCTAATGACAATGGAACACTCAAATTGCGTCGAGATTAAATACATCGTCCTAGAGCCGACTTGTCTCCAAGGGTCTATTCTGCCCCGGGCACCATTTGGTCTGTCTCCTGTGAGTCTAGATTTTCCAATCCGACGCATAACTGATAGTTAATTGTAACGTTCACGGCCTCCTAATGACGATGCAACACTCAAATTGCGTCGAGATTCAATACATCGTCCTCCAGCCGATTTGTCTCCAAGGGTCTATTGCTGCCTCTGGCACCTTATGGTCCGTCTCCTCTGAGTCTAGATTATCGAATCCGACGCAAAACTGATGGTTAATTGTAATGTTCAGCGCCTCCTAATGACGATGGAACACTCAAATTGCGTCGCGATTCAATACATCGTCCTCCAGCCGATTTGTCTCCAAGGGTCTATTGCTGCCTGTGGCACCTAACGGTCGTTCTCCTGTAAGTCTAGATTTTCGAATCTGACGAAAAACTGATAGTTAACTGTGACGTTCATGGTCTCCTAATGACGATGTGACACTCAATTTGCGTCGAGATTCAATACATCGTCCTCCAGCCGACTTGTCTCCAAGGGGATATTGCTGCCTCGGGCGCCTTTTGGTCGTTCTCCTGTGACTCCAGATTGTCGAATCCAACGCAAAACCGATAGTTAATTGTAACGTTCACGGTCTCCTAATGACGATGGAACATTCAAATTGCTTCGAGATTCAATACATCGTCCTCCAGCCGACTTGCCTCCAAAGGTCTATTGCTGCCTCTGGCACCTTATGGTCCGTCTCCTCTGAGTCTAGATTGTCGAATCCGACGCCAAACTGATAGTTAATTGTAGGGTTCAGGACCTCCTAATGACGATGGAACACTAAAATAGCGTCGACATTCTATACATCGCCCTCCAGCCGAATTGTGTCCAAGGGGATATTGCTGCCTCGGGCACCTTATTGTCCGTCTCCTGTGATTCTAGATTTTCGAATCCGACGCGATACTGATAGTTAATTGTAACGTTCAGTGCCTCCTAATGACGATGGATAACTCAAATTGCGTCGAGATTCAATACATCGTCCTTCAGCTGTCTTGTCTTCAAGGGTCTATTGCGGCCTCGGGCACCTTATTGCCGTTCTCCTGTGACTTTAGATTTTGGAATCCGACGCATAACTGATAGTTAATTGTGACGTTCAGGGCCTCCTAATGACGATGGAACACTCAAATTGCATCGAGATTCAGTACATCGTCCTTCAGCCGACTTGTCTCCAAGGGTCTATTGCTGCCTCAAGCATCTCCTGGTCGATCTCCTGTGAGTGTAGATTTTCGAATCCGTCGCAAAACTGATAGTTAATTGTAACGTTCAGGGCCTCCTAATAACGATGGAACACTCAAATTGCGTCGAGATTCAATACATCGTCCTCCAGACGACTTGTCTCCAAGGGGATTTTGCTGCCTCGGGCACCATATGGTCCGTCTCCTGTGAGTCTAGATTTTCGAATCCGACGCGAAACTGATAGTTAATTGTAACGTTCAGGGCCTCCTAATGACGATGGAAACCTGAAATTGCGTCGCGATTCAAATCATCGTCCTCCAGCCGACTTATTTCCAAAGATCTATTATTGTCTCGGGCGCCTTTTGATCGTTATCCTGCGAGTCTAGATTATCGAATCCGACGCAAAACTGATAGTTAATTGTAACGTTCACGGCCTCCTAATGACGATGGAACACTCAAATTTCGTTGAGATTCAATTCATCGTCCTCCAGCCGACTTGTCTCCAAGGGTCTATTGCTGCCTCGGGCACCTTATGTTCGTTTTTCCTGTGACTTTAGATTTTAGAATCCGACGCGAAACTGATAGTTAATTAAAACGTTCAGGGCCTCCTAATGACGATGGAACACTCAAATTGCGTCGCGATTCAATTCATCGTCCTCCAGCCGACTTGTCTCCAAGGGGATATTGCTGCCTCGGGCGCCTTTTGGTCGTTCTCCTGTGACTCCAGATTGTCGAATCCAACGCAAAACCGATAGTTAATTGTAACGTTCACGGTCTCCTAATGACGATGGAACATTCAAATTGCTTCGAGATTCAATACATCGTCCTCCAGCCGACTTGCCTCCAAAGGTCTATTGCTGCCTCTGGCACCTTATTGTCCGTCTCCTGTGAGTCTAGATTTTCGAATCCGACGCGATACTGATAGTTAATTGTAACGTTCAGTGCCTCCTAATGACGATGGATAACTCAAATTGCGTCGAGATTCAATACATCGTCCTTCAGCTGTCTTGTCTTCAAGGGTCTATTGCGGCCTCGGGCACCTTATTGCCGTTCTCCTGTGACTTTAGATTTTGGAATCCGACGCAAAACTGATAGTTAATTGTAACGTTCAGAGCCTCATAATGACGATGGAACGCTCAAATTGCGACGAGATTCAAAACATCGGCCTCCAGCCGACTTGTCTCCAATGGTCCACTGCAGCCTCGGGCACCTTATGGTCGTTTTCTTGTGAGTCTAGATTTTCGGATCCGACGCAAAACGGATAGTTAATTGTAACGTTCAGGGCCTCCTAATGACGATGGCACACTCAAATTGCGTCCCGATTCAATACATCGTCCTCCAGCCGACTTGTTTCCAGGGGTCTAGTGTTGCCTCGGGGGCGTTTTGGTCGTTCTCCTGTGTGTCTAGATTATCGAATCCGACGCAAAACTGATAGTTAATTGTAACGTTTACGGCTCCTAATGACAATGGAACACTCAAATTGCGTCGAGATTAAATATGTCGTAATCCAGCCGACTTGTCTCCAAGGGTGTATTCTGCCTCGGGCACCATTTGGTCTGTCTCCTGTGAGTCTAGATTTTCCAATCCGACGCAAAACTGATAGTTAATTGTAACGTTCAGGGCCTCTCAAATTGCTTCGAGATTCAATACATCGTCCTCCAGCCTACTTGTCTCCAAGGGTCTATTGCTGCCAAGGGCACCTTATGGTCGTTCTCCTGTGACGCTAGGTTTTAGAATCGGATGAAAACTAATAGTTAGTTGTAACGATCGGTGCCCCCTAATGACGATGGAACACTCAAATTGCTTCGAGATTCAATACATTGTCCTCAGGCCGACTTGTCTCCAAGGGGATATCGCTGCCTCGAGCCCCCTATGGTCGTTCTCCTGTGAGTCTAGAGTATCGAATCCGACGCAAAACTGATACCTATTGCCAACGTGCAGGGCCTCCAAATGACGATGGAACATTCAAATTGCGTCGCGATTAAATACACCGTCCTCCAGCCGACCTGTCTCCAAGGGTTTATTGTTGCCTCGAACCCCTTTTGGTCGTCCTCCTGTAAGTCTACATTTTCTAATCCGACGCATAACTGATAGTTAATTGTAACGTTCAGGTCTTCCTAATGACGATGGAACACTCAGATTGCGTCGAGATTCAATACATCGTCCTCAGGCCGACTTGTCTCCAAGGGGATATTGCTGCCTCGGGCACCTTATGGTCCATCTCCTGTGAGTCTAGATTGTTGAATCCGACGCAAAACTGATAGTTAATTGTAACGTTCAGGGCCACCTAAGGACGATGGAACACTCAAATTTCGTCGAGATTCAATACATCGACCTTCAGCCATCTTGTCTCCAAGGGTCGACTACTGCCTCGGGCAACTTATGGTCGTTCTCCTGTGAGTCTAGCATATCGAATCCGACGCAAAATGATAGTTAATTGTAACGTTCAGGGCCTCCTAATGACGATGGAACACTCAAATTCCGTCGCGATTCAACACATCGTCCTCCAGCCGACTTGTCTCCAAGGGTCTATTGCTGCCTCGGGCACCTTATTGTCGTTCTCCTGTGAGTCTAGATTCTCGTATTCGACGCAAAACTGAGAGTTAATTACAACGTTCAGGGCCTCCTAATGACGATGGTTTACTCAAATTGCGTCGAGATTCAATACATCGTCCTCCAGCCGACTTACTCCAAGGGGTCTATTGCTGCCTCGGGCACCTTATGGTCGTTCTCCTCTGAGTCTAGATTATCGAATCCGACGCAAAATGATAGTTAATTGTAACGTTCAGGGCCTCCTAATGACGATGGAACACTCAAATTCCGTCGCGATTCAATACATCGTCCTCCAGCCGACTTGTCTCCAAGGGTCTATTGCTGCCTCGGGCACCTTATTGTCGTTCTCCTGTGAGTCTAGATTCTCGTATTCGACGCAAAACTGAGAGTTAATTACAACGTTCAGGGCCTCCTAATGACGATGGTTTACTCAAATTGCGTCGAGATTCAATACATCGTCCTCCAGCCGACTTACTCCAAGGGGTCTATTGCTGCCTCGGGCACCTTATGGTCGTTCTCCTCTGAGTCTAGATTATCGAATCCGACGCAAAATGATAGTTAATTGTAACGTTCAGGGCCTCCTAATGACGATGGAACACTCAAATTCCGTCGCGATTCAATACATCGTCCTCCAGCCGACTTGTCTCCAAGGGTCTATTGCTGCCTCGGGCACCTTATTGTCGTTCTCCTGTGAGTCTAGATTTTCGAATCCGACGCAAAACTGATAGTTAATTGTAACGTTCAGGGCCTCCTAATTTCACTGGAACACTCAAATTGCGTCGAGATGCAGTACATCGTCCTCCAGCCGACTTGTCTCCAATGGTCTATTGCTGCCTCTGGCACCTTATGGTCCGTCTCCTGTGAGTCTATATTTTCGAATCCGACGCAAAACTGATGGTTAATTGTTATGTTCAGTGCCTCATAGTGACGATGGATCACTCAAATTGCGTCGCGATTCAATTCATCGTCCTCCTGCCGATTTGTCTCCAAGGGTCTATTGCTTCCTGTGGCACATAATGGTCGTTCTCCTGTGAGTCTAGATTTTCGTATCCGAAGCAAAACTGATAGTTAAGTGTAACGTTCAGGGCCTCCTAATGACGATGGAACACTCAAATTGCGTCGAGATTCAATACATCGTCCTCCAGCCGACTTGCTCCACGGGGTCTATTGCTGCCTCGGACACCTTATGGTCGTTCTAGTCTGAGTCTAGATTATCGAATCCGACGCCAAAATTTAGTTAATTGTAACGTTCAGGGCCTCCTAATGACGATGGAACACTCAAATTGCGTCGCGGTTCAATTTATCGTCCTCCAGCCGATTTGTCTCCAAGGTTCTATTGCTGCCTGTGGCACCTATTGGTCGTTCTCCTGTGAGTCTAGATCTTCGAATCCGACGCAAAACTGATAGTTAATTGTAACGTTCAGGGCCTCCTAATGACGATGGAACACTCAAATTGCGTCGAGATTTAATACATCGGCCTCCAGCCGACTTGTCTCCAAGGGTCTATTGCTGCCTCGGGTACCTTGTGGTCGTTCTCCTGTGAGTCTAAATCTACGTATCCGACGCATAACTGATAGTTAATTGTAACGTTCAGGGCTTCCTAATGACGATGGAACACTCAAATTACTTCGTGATTCAATATATCGTCATCCAGTCGATTTGTCTCCAAGGGGATACTGCTGCCTCGGGCACCTTATGGTCGTTCTCTTCTGAGTCTAGATTTTCGAATCCGGCGAAAATTATAGTTAATTGTAACGTTCAGGTCCTCATAATGAGGATGGAACACTCAAATTCCGTCGTGATTCAATACATCGTCCTCCAGCCAACTTGTCTGCAAGGTTTTATTGCTGCCTCGGGCACGGTATTGTCGTTCACCTGTGAGTCTAGATTTTCGAATCCGACGCTAAACTGATAGCTAATTGTGACGTTCAGGGCCTCCTAATGATGATGGAACACTCAAATTGCGTCCAGATTCAATACCTCGTCCTCCAGCCGACTTGTCTCCAAGGGGATATAGCTGCCTCGGGCACTATATGGTCCGTCTCCTGTGAGTCTAGATTTGCGAATCCGACGCGAAACTGATAGTTAATTGTAACGCTCAGGGCGTCCTAATGACGATGGAGAACTCAAATTGCGTCGAGATTCAATACATCGTCCTCCAGCCGACTTGTCTCCAAGGGTCTATTGCTGTATCTGGCACCTTATGGTCCGTCTCCTGTGAGTCTAGATTTTCGAATAAGACGCAAAACTGATGGTTAATTGTTATGTTCAGTGCCTCCTAATGACAATGGATCACTCAAATTGCGTCGCGATTCAATTCATCGTCCACCAGCCGATTTGTCTCCAAGGGTCTATTGCTGCCTGTGGCACCTAATGGTCGTTCTCCTGTGAGTCTAGATTTTCGTATCCGACGCAAAACTGATAGTTAATTGTAACGTTCAGGGCCTCCTAATGACGTTGGAACACTCTATTTGCGTCGAGATTCAATACACCGTCCTCCAGGTGACTTGTCTACGAGGGTATATTGCTGCCTCGGGCTCCATATGGTCCGTCTCCTGTGAGTCTAGATTTTCGAATCCGACGCAAAAATGAAAGTTAATTGTAACTTTTAGGGCCTCCTAACGACGGTGGAACACTCAAATTGCGTCGAGATTCAATACATCGGCCTCCAGCCGACTTTTCTTCAAGGGTCTATTGCTGCCTCTGGCACCTTATGTTCGTACTCCCCTGAGTCTACATTTTCGAATCCGACGCAAAACTGATAGTTAATTGTAACGTTCAGGGCCTCCTAATGACGATGGAACACTCTAATTGGGTCGAGATTCAATACATCGTCCTCCAGCAGGCTTGCCTCCAAGGGTCTATTGCTGCCTCGGGCACCTTATTGTCGTTCTCCTGTGAGTCTACATTCTCGAATCCAACGCAAAACTGATTGTTAATTGTAATGTTCATGGCCTCCTAATGACGATGGAACACTCAAATTGTGTCGAAATTCAATACATCGTTCTTCAGCCGACTTGTCTCCAAGGTTCTATTGTTGCCTCGGGCACCTTATGGTGATTCTCCTGTGAGTCTAGATTTTCGAATCCGACGCAAAACTGATAGTTAAATGTAACGTTCACGGCCTCTTAATGACGATGGATCACTCAGATTGCTTCGAGATTGAATATATCGTCCCCAGCCGACTTGTCTAGAAGGGGATATTGCTGAATCGGGCACCTTATGTTCCGTCTCCTGTGAGTCTAGATTTTCGAATCCGACGCGAAACTGATAGTTAATTGGAACGTTCGGGGCCTCCTAATGACGATGGAACACTCAAATTGCGTCGCGATTCAATTCATCGTCCACAACCGACTTGTTTCCAAGGGTCTGTTGTTGCCCCGGGAGCCTTTTGTTCGTACTCCTGTGAGTCTAGATTATGGAATCCGACGCAATACTGATAGTTAATTGTAACGTTCAGGGCCTCCTAATGACGATGGAACACTCAAATTACGTTCGAGATTCAATATATTGTCCTCCAGCCGACCTGTCTGCAAGGGTCTATTGCTGCCTCGGGCACCTTATGGTCGTTCTCCTCTGAGTCTAGATTATCGAATCCGACGCAAACCTCATAGTTAATTGTAACGTTCACGGACTCCTAATGAGAATGGAACATTCAAATTGCTTCGAGATTCAATACATCGTCCTCCAGCCGCCTTGTCTCCAAGGGTCTACTGCTGCCTCTGGCACCTAATGGTCGTTCTCCTTTGTGTCTAGATTTTCGAATCCGACGCGAAACTGAAACGTTAGTTGTAACGTTCAAGGCCTCCTAATGACGATGCGTCGAGAATCAATACATCGTCCTCAAGGCGACTTGTCTCCAAGGGTCTGTTGCTGCCTCGGGCACCTGATGGTCGTTTGAGTCTACATTTTCGAATCCGACGCAAAACTGATAGTTAATAGTTACTTTCAGGGCCTCGTAATGACGTTGGAACACCTAAATTGCGTCGTGATTCAATACATCGTGCTCCAGCTGACTTGTCTCCAAGGGTCTATTGTTGCCTCGGGCGCCTTTTGGTCGTCCTCCTGTGAGTGTAGATTTTCGAATCCGACGCATAACTGATAGTTAATTTTAACGTTCACGGCCTCCTAATGACGATTTAACATCTAAATTGCGTCGAGGTTCAATACATCGTCCTCCAGCCGACTTGTCTGCAAGGGTCTATTGTTGCCACGGGCGCCTTTTGGTCGTCCTCCTGTGAGTGTAGATTTTCGAATCCGACGCAAAACTGATATTTAATTGTAACGTTCAAGTCCTCCTAATGACGATGGGACACTCAAAATGCGTCGATATTCAATACATCGTCCTCCAGGCTACTTGTCTCCAAGGGTCTCTTGCTGCCTCTGGGACCTTACGGTCCGTCTCCTGTGAGTCTAGATTTTCGAATGCGACGCAATACTGATAGTTAATTGTAGCATTCAGGGCCTCCTAATGACGATGGAACACTCAAATTGCTTCGAGATTCAATAATTCGTCCTCCAGGCGACTTGTCTCCAAGGGGATATTGCTGCTCGGGCACCCTATGGTCGTTCTCCTGTGAGTCTAGAGTATCGAATCCGACGCAAAACTGATACTTAGTTGTAACGTTCAGGGCCTCCTAATGACGATGGAACATTCAAATTGCGTCGCGATTCAATACATCGACATCCAGGCGACCTGTCACCAAGGGTCTGTTATTGCCTCGGGCGCCTTTTGGTCGTCGTCCTGCAAGTCTAGATTTTCGAATCCGACGCATAACTGACAGTTAATTGTAACGTTCAGGTCTTCCTAATGACGATGGAACACTCAAATTGTGTCGAGATTCAATACATCGTCCTCCAGGGGACTTGTCTCTAAGGGGATATTGCTCCCTCGTGCACCATATATTCTGTCTCCTGTGAGTCTAGATTTTCAAATCCGACGCGAAACTGATAGTTAATTGCAAAGTTCATGGCCTCCCAATGACGATGGAACTCTCAAACTGCGTCGGAATTCAACACATCGTCCTTCAGCCGACTTGTCTCCAAGGGTCTATTGCTGCCTCGGGCACCTTATGGTCGTTCTCCTGTGAATCTAGATTTACGAATCCGACGCGAAACTGATAGTTAATTGTTAGTTAATTGTAAAGTTCAGGGGCTCCTAATGACGATGGAACAATCAAATTGCGTCGAGATTCAATACATAGTCCTCCAGGGTTCTTGTCTCCGAGGGTCTATTGCTGCCTCGCGCACCTTATGATCGTTCTCCTCTGAGTCTACATTTTCGAATCCGACGCGAAACTGATATTTAATTGTAACGTTCAGGGCCTCCTAATAACGATGGAACACGCAAATTGCATCGCGATTCAATACATCGTCCTCGAGCCGACATGTCTCCAAGGGTCTATTGCTGCCTCGGGCACCTTATGGTCGTTCTGCTGTGAGTCTGGATTGTCGAATCCGACGCCAAATTGATGGTTAATTGTAACGTTCAGGGCCTCCTAATGACGATGGAACACTCAAATTGCTTCGAGTTTCAATAATTCGTCCTCCAGGCGACTTGTCTCCAAGGGGATATTGCTGCCTCGGGCACCCTATGGTCGGTCTCCTGTGAGTCTAGAGTATCGAATCCTACGCAAAACTGATACTTAATTGTAACGTTCAGGGCCTCCTATTGACGATGGAACATTCAAATTGCGTCGCGATTCAATACATCGACATCCAGGCGACCTGTCACCAAGGGTCTGTTATTGCCTCGGGCGCCTTTTTGGTCGTCCTCCTGCAAGTCTAGATTTTCGAATCCGACGCATAACTGACAGTTAATTGTAACGTTCAGGTCTTCCGAATGACGATGGAACACTCAAATTGCGCCGAGATTCAATACATCGTCCTCCAGCCGACTTGTCTCCAAGGGGAAATTGCTGCCTCGGGCACCTTATGGTCCGTCTCCTGTGAGTCTAGATTTTCGAATCCGACGCAAAACAGATGGTTAATTGTAACGTTCATGGCCTCCTAATGTCGATGGAACACTCAAATTGCGTCGAAATTCAATACATCGTCCTCGATCCGACTTGTCTCCAAGGGGATTTTGCTGCCTCGGGCACCTTATGGTCGTTCTCCTGTGAGTCTAGATTTTCGAATCCGACGCAAAACTGATAGTTAACTGTAACGTTCAGGGCCTCCTAAAGACGATGGACACTCAAATTGCGTCGAGATTCAATACATCGTCCTCCAGGGGACTTGTCTCTAAGGGGATATTGCTCCCTCGTGCACCATATAATCTGGCTCCTGTGAGTCTAGATTTTCAAATCCGACGCGAAACTGATAGTTAATTGCAAAGTTCATGGCCTCCCAATGACGATGGAACTCTCAAATTGCGTCGCAATTCAACACATCGTCCTTCAGCCGACTTGTCTCCAAGGGTCTATTGCTGCCTCGGGCATCTTATGGTCGTGCTCCTGTGAATCTAGATTTACGAATCCGACGCGAAACTGATAGTTAATTTAGTTAATTGTAAAGTTCAGGGGCTCCTAATGACGATGGAACAATCAAATTGCGTCGAGATTCAATACATAGTCCTCCAGGGTTCTTGACTCCAAGGGTCTATTGCTGCCTCGCGCACCTTATGATCGTTCTCCTCTGAGTCTACATTTTCGAATCCGACGCGAAACTGATATTTAATTGTAACGTTCAGGGCCTCCTAATAACGATGGAACAGGCAAATTGCGTCGCGATACAATACATCGTCCTCTAGCCGACTTGTCACCAAGGGACTATTGTTGCCTCGGGCGGCTTTTGGTCGTTCTCCTGTGTCTGGATTATGGAATCCGACGCAAAACTGATAGTTAATTGTAACGTTCAGGGCCTCCTAATGACGGTGGAACACACAAATTGCGTCGAGATTCAATACATCGGCCTCCAGCCGACTTGTCTCCAAGGGTCTATTGCTGTCTCGGGCACCTTGTGGTCGTTCTCCTGTGAGTCTACCTTTACGAATCAGACGCATAACTGATAGTTAATTGTAACGTTCAGGGCCTCCTAATGACGATGGAACACTCAAATTACGTCGAGAGTCAATATATCGTCCTCCAGCCGACTTGTCTCCAAGGGGATATTGTTGCCTCGGGCACCTTATGGTCGTTCTTCTGTGAATCTAGATTATCGAATCCGACGCAAAACTGATACTTATTTGTAACGCTCAGGGCCTCCTAATGACGATGGAACATTCAAATTGCGTCACGATTCAATACATCGTCCTCCAGGCGACCTGTCTCCAAGGGTCTATTGTTGCCTCGGGCGCCTTTTGGTCGTCCTCCTGCAAGACTAGATTTTCGAATCCGACGCATAACTAATAGTTAATTGTAATGTTCAGGTCTTCCTAATGACGAAATTGCGTCGAGATTCAATATATCGCCCTCCAGCCGACTGGTCTCCAAGGGTCTATTATTGCCTCGGGCGCCTTTTGGTCGTCCTCATGCAAGTGTAGATTTTCGAATCCGACGCATAACTGATAGTTAATTGTAACGTTCAGGTCTTCCTAATGACGATGGAACACTCAAACTGCGTCGAGATTCAGTACATCGTCCTCCAGGCGACTTGTCTCCAAGGGTCCATTGCTGCCTCGGGCACCTTATGGTCGTTCTCCTGTGAGTCTAAATTATCGAATCCGACGCAAAATGATATTTAATTGTAACGTTCAGAGCCACCTAATGACGATGGAACATTCAAATTGCGTCGCGATTCAATACATCGTCCTCCAGCCGACCTGTCTCCAAGGGTCTATTATTGCCTCGGGCGCCTTTTGGTCGTCCTCATGCAAGTGTAGATTTTCGAATCCGACGCATAACTGATAGTTAATTGTAACGTTCAGGTCTTCCTAATGACGATGGAACACTCAAACTGCGTCGAGATTCAATACATCGTCCTCCAGCCGACTTGTCTCCAAGGGGATATTGCTGCCTCGGGCACCTTATGGTCCGTCTCCTGTGAGTCCAGATTTTTGAATCCGACGCAAAACAGATGGTTAATTGTAACGTTCATGGCCTCCTAATGTCGATGGAACACTGAGATTGCGGCGAGATTCAATACATCGTCCTCCAGCCGACTTGTCTCCAAGGGGATATTGCTGCCTCGGGCACCTTAGGGTCGCTCTCCTGTGAGTCTAGATTTTCGAATCCGACGCAAAACTGATAGTTAATTGTAACGTTCAACGCCTCCTAATAACGATGGAACACTCAAATTGCATCGCGATTCAATACATCGTCCTCCAGCCGACTTGTATCCAAGGGACTATTGTTGCCTAGGGGGCCATTTGATCGTTCTCCTGAGTCTAGATTATGGAATCCGACGCAAAACTGATACTTAATTGTATTGTTCAGGGCCTCCTAATAACGGTGAAACACTCAAATTGCGTCGAGATTCAATACATCGGCCTCCAGCCGACTTGTCTCCAAGGGTCTATTGCTGCCTCGGGCACCTTGTGGTCGTTCTCCTGTGAGTCTAGATTTACGAATCCGACGCATAACTGATAGTTAATTGTAAGGTTCAGGGCCTCCTAATGACGTCGGAACACTCAAATTACGTCGAGAGTCAATATATCGTCCTCCAGCCGATTTGTCTCCAAGAAGAAATTGCTGCCTCGGGCACCTTATGGTCGTTCTTCTGTGAGTCTAGATTATCGAATCCGACGCAAAACTGATACTTATTTGTAACGCTCATGGCCTCGTAATGACGATGGAACATTCAAATTGCTTCGCGATTCAATACATCGTCCTCCAGCCGACTTGTCTCCAAGGGACTATTGTTGCCTCGGGCGCCTTTTAGTCGTCCTCCTTTGAGTCTAGCTTTTCGAATCCGACGCATAATTAAAAGTTAATTGTAACGTTCTGGTCTTCCTAATGACGATGGAACACTCAAATTGCGACGAGATTCAATACATTGTCCTTCAGCTGACTAGTCTCCAAGGGTCTATTGGTGCCTCAGGCACCTCATGGTCGTTCTCCTGTGGGTCTAGATTATCGAATACGACGCAAAACTAATAGTTAATTGTAACGTTCAGGGCCTCGTAATGACGATGGAACACTCAAATTGCTTCAAGTTTCAATACATCGTCCTCCAGCCGACTTGTCTCCAAGGGGATATTGCTGCCTCGGGCACCTTATGGTCGTTCTCCTGTGAGTCTAGAATATCGAATCCGACGCAAAGCTGATACTTAATTGTAACGTACAGGGCCTCCTAATGACGATGGAACACTCAAATTGTGTCGAGATTCACTACATCATCCTCCAGCCGACTTGTCTCCAAGGGTCTATTCCTGCCTCTGACATCTTATGGTCGTGCTCCTGTGAGTCTAGATTTACGAATCCGACGCGAAACTGATAGTTAATTGTAAAGTTCAGGGGCTCCTAATGACGATGGAGCAATGAAATTGCGTCGAGATTCAATATATAGTCCTCCAGGCGTCTTGTCTCCCAGGGTCTATTGCTGCCTCGGGCACCTTATGATCGTTCTCCTCTGAGTCTACATTTTCGTATCCGACGCAAAACTGATATTTAATTGTAACGTTCAGGGCCTCCTAATAGCGATGGAACACTCAAATTGCGTCGCGATTTAATACATCGTCTTCGAGCCGACATGTCTCCAAGGGTCTATTGTTCCCTTGGGCGCCTTTTGGTCGTTCTCCAGAGTTTAGATTATGGAATCTGACGCAAAACTGATAATTAATTGTAACGTTCAGGGCCTCCTAATGACTATGGAACACTCAGATTGCGTCGAGATTCAATACATCAGCCTCCAGCCGACTTGTCTCCAAGGGTCTATTGCTGCCTTTGGCACGTTATGGTCGTGCTCCTGTGAGTCTAGATTTTCGGATCCGACGCGAAAATAATAGTTAATTGTAACGTTCAGGGCCTCCTAATGACGATGGAACACTCAAATTGCGTCGAGATTCAATACATCGTCCTCCAGGCGACTTGGCTCCAAGGGTCTATTGCTGCCTCGGGCACCATATGGTCGTTCTCCTCTGAGTCTACAATTTCGAATCCGACGCAAAACTGATAGTTAATTGTAACGTTCAGGGCCTCCTAATGACGATGGAACACTCAAATTGCGTCGAGATTCAATACATCGTCCTCCAGCCGACTTGTCCTCAAGGGGATATTGCTGCCTTGGGCACCATAGTGTCCGTCTCTTGTGAGTCTAGATTTTCAAATCCGACGCGATACTGATAGTTAACTGTAACGTTCAGGGCCTCCTAATGACGATGGAACACTCAAATTGCGTCGAGATTCAATACATCGTCCTCCAATCGACTTGTCTCCAAGGGTCTACTGCTGCCTCGGGCACCTTACGGTCGTTCTCCTCTGAGTCTACATTTTCGTATCCGACGCAAAACTAATAGTTAATTGTGACGTTCAGGGCCTCCTAATGACGATGGAACATTCAAATTCCTTCGAGATTAAATAATTCGTCCTCCAGGCGACTTGACTCGAAGGGGAATTTGCTGCCTCGGGCACCTTATGGTCGTTCTCCTGTGAGTCTAGACTATCGAATCCGACGCAAAACTGATAATTATTGTAACGTTCAGGGCATCCTAATGACGATGGAACACTCAGATTGCGTCGAGATTCAATACATCGGCCTCCAGCCGAGTTGTCTCAAGGGAATATTGTTGCCTCGGGCGCCTTTTGGTCGTCCTCCTGCAAGTCTAGATTTTCGAATCCGACGCATAACTGATAGTTAATTGTAACGATCAGGTCTTGCTAATGACGATGGACCACTCAAATTGCGTCGAGATTCAATACATCGTCCTCCAGGGGACTTGTCTCTAAGGGGATATTGCTGCCTCGGGCACCATATATTCCGGCTCCTGTGAGTCTAGATTTTCAAATCCGACGCGAAACTGATAGTTAATTGTAAAGTTCATGGTCTCCCAATGACGATGGAACTCTCAAATTGCGTCGCAATTCAATACATCGTCCTTCAGCCGACTTGTCTCCAAGGGTCTATTGCTGCTTCGGGCACCTTATGGTCGTGCTCCTGTTAGACTAGATTTTCGGATCCGACGCGAAAATAATAGTTAATTGTAACGTTCAGGGCCTCCTAATGACGATGGAACACTCAAGTTGCGTCGCGATTTAATACATCATCCTCGTGCCGACTTGTCTCCAAGAGTCTATTGTTCCCTCGGGCGCCTTTTGGTCGTTCTCCAGAGTTTAGATTATGGAATCTGACGAAAACTGATAATTATTGTAACGTTCAGGGCATCCTAATGACGATGGAACACTCAGATTGCGTCGAGATTCAATACATCGGCCTCCAGCCGACTTGTCTCCAAGGGTCTATTGCTGCCTCTGGCATCTTATGGTCGTGCTCCTGTGAATCTAGATTTACGAATCCGACGCGAAACTGATAGTTAATTGTAAAGTTCAGGGGCTCGTAATGACGATGGAACAATCAAATTGCGTAAGGGTTCAATACTTAGTCCTCCAGGGTTCATGTCTCCAAGGGTCTATTGCTGCCTCGCGCACCTTATGATCGTTCTCCTCTGAGTCTACATTTTCGAATCCGACGCGAAACTGATACTTAATTGTAACGTTCAGGGCCTCCTAAAAACGATGGAACACTCAAATTGCGTCGCGATTCAATACATCGTACTCGAGCCGACTTGTCTCCAAGGGAATATTGTTGCCTCGGGTGCCTTTTGGTCGTTCTCCTGAGTCTAGATTATGGAATCCGACGCAAAACTGATAGTTAATTGTAACGTTCAGGGCCTCCTAATGACGGTGGAACACTCAAATTGCGTCGAGATTCAATACATCGGCCTCCAGCCGACTTGTCTCCAAGGGTCTACTGCTGTCTCGGGAACCTTGTGGTCGTTCTCCTGTGAGTCTTGAATTTCGAATCCGACGCATAACTGATAGTTAATTGTAACGTTCACGGCCTCCTAATGACGATGGAACAATCAAATTGCGTCGAGATTCAATTCATCGTCCTCCAGGCGACTTGTTTCCAAGGGTCTATCGCTGCCTCGGGCACCTTATGGTCGTTCTCCTGTGTCTAGAATATCGAATCCGACGCAAAACTGATACTTAATTGTAACGTACAGGGCCTCCTAATGACGATGGAACATTCAAATTGCGTCGCGATTCAATACATCTTCCTCCAGGCGGCCTGTCTCCAAGGGTCTATTGTTGCCTCGGGCGCCTTTTGGTCGTCCTCCTGCAAGTCTAGATTTTCGAATCCGACGCATAACTAATAGTTAATTGTAATGTTCAGGTCTTCCTAATGACGAAATTGCGTCGAGATTCAATATATCGCCCTCCAGCCGACTGGTCTCCAAGGGTCTATTGCAGCCTCTCGCATCTTATAGTCGTGCTCTTGTGAGTCTAGATTTACGAATCCTACGCAAAACTGATAGTTAATTGTAACGTTCAGGGCCTCCTAATGACGATGGAACACTCAAATTGCGTCGAGATTCAATACATCGTCCCCCAGCCATCTTGTCTCCAAGGGTCTATTGTTGCCTCGGGCGCCTTTTGGTCGTCCCCCTGTGAGTGTAGATTTTCGAATCCGACACATAACTGATAGTTAATTGTAACATTCAGGGCCTCCTAATGACGATGGAACACTCAAATTGCGTCGAGATTCAATACATCGGCCTCCAGCCGACTTGTCTCCAAGGGTCTATTGCTGCCTCGGGTACCTTGTGGTCATTCTCCTGTGTGTCCAGATTTACGAATCGGACGGATAACTAATAGTTAGTTGTAACGTTCAGGGCCTCCTAATGATGATGGAAGACTCTAATTACGTCGAGATTCAATTTATCGTCCTCCAGCCGACTTGTCTTCAAGGGGATATTGCTGCTTCGGGCACCATAGTGTCCGTGTCTTGTGAGTCTAGATTTTCAAATCCGACGCGATACTGATAGTTAACTGTAACGTTCAGGGCCTCCTAATGACGATGGAACACTGAAATTGCGACGCTATTCAATACATCGTCCTCCAGCCGACTTGACTCCGAGGGTCTAATGCTGCCTCGGGAACCTTATGGTTGTTCTCCTGTGAGGCTACATTTTCGAATCCGACGGAAAACTGATAGTTAACTGTAACGTTCAGGGCCTCCTAATGACGATGGAACACTCAAATTGCGTCGAGATTCAATACATCGTCCTCCAGGCGAATTGTCTCCAAGGGTATATTGCTGCCTCGGGCACCTTATGGTCGTTCTCCTCTGAGTCTACATTTTCGAATCCGACGCAAAATTGATAGTTAATTGTAACGTTCACTGTTTCCTAACGACGATGGAACACTCAAATTGCGTCGAGATTCAATACATCGTCCTCCAGCCGTCTTGTCTCCAAGGGTCTATTGTTGCCTCGGGCGCCTTTTGGTCGTTCACCTGTGAGTCTAGATTTTCGAATCTGACGCAAAACTGATAGTTAATTGTAACGTTCAGGGCCTCCTAATGACGATGGAACACTCAAATTGCGTCGAGATTCAATACATCGTCCTCCAGCCGACTTGTCTCCAAGGGTCTATTGCTGCCTCTGGCATCTTATGGTCGTGCTCCTGTGATTCTAGATTTACGAATCCGACGCGAAACTGATAGTTATTTGTAAAATTCAGGGGCTCGTAATGACGATGGAAAAATCAAATTGCGCAAGGGTTCAATACATAGTCCTCCAGGTTTTTTGTCTCCAAGGGACTATTGCTGCCTCGCGCACCTTATGATCGTTCTCCTCTGAGTCTACATTTTCGAATCCGACGCGAAACTGATACTTAATTGTAACGTTCAGGGCCTCCTAATAACGATGGAACACTCAAATTATGTCGAGATTCAATACATCGTCCTCCAGCCGACTTGTCTCCAAGGGTCTATTGCTGCCTCTGGCACCTTATGGTCGTGCTCCTGTGAGTCTTGATTTTCGAATCCGACGCAAAACTGATACTTAATTGTAACGCTCATGGCCTCCTAATGTCGATGGAGCATTCAAATTGCGTCGCGATTCAATACATCGTCCTCCAGGCGACCTGTCTCCAAGGGTCTATTGTTGCCTCGGGCGCCTTTTGGTCGTCCTCCTGCAAGTCTAGATTTTCGAATCCGACGCATAACTAATAGTTAATTGTAATGTTCAGGTCTTCCTAATGACGAAATTTCGTCGAGATTCAATACATCGCCCTCCAGCCGACTGGTCTCCAAGGGGATATTGCTGCCTCGCGCACCTTATGGTCCGGCTCCTGTGAGGCTACATTTTCGAATCCGACGCATAACTGATAGTTAATTGTAACGTTCAGGGCCTCCTAATGACGATGGAAGACTCTAATTACGTCGAGATTCAATACATCGTCCTCCAGCCGACTTGACTCCGAGGGTCTAATGCTGCCTCGGGAACCTTATGGTTGTTCTCCTGTGAGGCTACATTTTCGAATCCGACGGAAAACTGATAGTTAATTGTAACGTTCAGGGCCTCCTAATGACGACGGAACACTCAAATTGCGTCGAGATTCAATACATCGTCCTCCAGGCGAATTGTCTCTAAGGGTATATTGCTGCCTCGGGCACCTTATGGTCGTTCTCCTCTGAGTCTACATTTTCGAATCCGACGCAAAACTGATAGTTAATTGTAACGTTCAGGGCCTCCTAATGACGATGGAAGGCTCAAATTGTAGCGAGATTCAATACATCGTCATCCAGCAGACTTGTCTTCAAGGGGATATTGCTGCCTCGGGCACCATTGTGTCCGTCTCTTGTGAGTCTAGATTTTGAAATCCGACGCGATACTGATAGTTAACTGTAACGTTCAGGGCCTCCTAATGACGATGGAACACTCACATTGCGACGCTATTCAATACATCGTCCTCCAGCCGACCTGTCTCCAAGGGTCTATTATTGCCTCGGGCGCCTTTTGGTCGTCCTCATGCAAGCGTAGATTTTCGAATCCGACCCATAACTGATAGTTAATTGTAACGTTCAGGTCTTCCTAATGACGACAGAACACTCAAACTGCGTCGAGATTCAATACATCGTCCTCCAGGCGACTTGTCTCCAAGGGTCTATTGCTGCCTCGGGCACCTTATGGTCGTTCTCCTGTGAGCCTAAAATATCGAATCCGACGCAAAATGATAGTTAATTGTAACGTTCAAAGCCTCCTAATGACGATGGAACATTCAAATTGCGTCGCGATTTAATACATCGTCCTCCAGCCGACCTGTCTCCAAGGGTCTATTATTGCCTCGGGCGCCTTTTGGTCGTCCTCATGCAAGTGTAGATTTTCGAATCCGACGCATAACTGATAGTTAATTGTAACGTTCAGGTCTTCCTAATGACGACGGAACACTCAAACTGCGTCGAGATTCAATACATCGTCCTCCAGCCGACTTGTCTCCAAGGGGATATTGCTGGCTCGGGCACCTTGTTGTCGTTCTCCTGTGAGTCTAGATTTACGAATCCGACGCATAACTGATAGTTAATTGTAACGTTCAGGGCCTCCTAATGACGTCGGAACACTGAAATTACGTCGAGAGTCAATATATCGTCCTCCAGCCGACTTGTCTCCAAGGGGATATTGCTGCCTCGGGCACCTTGTTGTCGTTCTCCTGTGAGTCTAGATTTTCGAATCCGACGCATAACTGATAGTTAATTGTAACGTTCAGGTCTTCCTAATGACGACGGAACACTCAAACTGCGTCGAGATTCAATACATCGTCCTCCAGCCGACTTGTCTCCAAGGGGATATTGCTGCCTCGGGCACCTTGTTGTCGTTCTCCTGTGAGTCTAGATTTACGAATCCGACGCATAACTGATAGTTAATTGTAACGTTCAGGGCCTCCTAATGACGTCGGAACACTGAAATTACGTCGAGAGTCAATACATCGTCCTCCAGCCGACATGTATCCAAGGGACTATTGTTGCCTCGGGCGCCAATTGATCGTTCTCCTGAGTCTAGATTATGGAATCCGACGCAAAACTGATACTTAATTGTATTGTTCAGGGCCTCCTAATAACGGTGGAACACTCAAATTGCGTCGAGATTCAATACATCGACCTCCAGCCGACTTGTCTCCAAGGGTCTATTGCTGCCTCGGGCACCTTGTGGTCGTTCTCCTGTGAGTCTAGATTTACGAATCCGACGCATAACTGATAGTTAATTGTAAGGTTCAGGGCCTCCTAATGACGTCGGAACACTGAAATTACGTCGAGAGTCAATGTATCGTCCTCCAGCCGAATTGTCTCCAAAGGGGATATTGCTGCCTCGGGCACCTTATGGTCGTTCTTCTGTGAGTCTAGATTATCGAATCCGACGCCAAACTGATACTAATTTGTAACGCTCATGGCCTCCTAATGACGATGGAACATTCAAATTGCTTCGCGATTCAATACATCGTCCTCCAGCCGACTTGTCTCCAAGGGTCTATTGTTGCCTCGGGCGCCTTTTGGTCGTCCTCCTTTGAGTCTAGCCTTTCGAATCCGACGCATAACTAAAAGTTAATTGTAACGTTCTGGTCTTCCTAATGACGATGGAACACTCAAATTGCGACGAGATTCAATACATCGTCCTTCAGCTGACTTGTCTCCAAATGTCTATTGGTGCCTCGGGCACCTCATGGTCGTTCTCCTGTGGGTCTAGATTGTCGAATACGACGCAAAACTAATAGTTAATTGTAACGTTCAGGGCCTCGTAATGACGATGGAACACTCAAATTGCTTCAAGTTTCAATACATCGTCCTCCAGCCGACTTGTCTCCAAGGGGATATTGCTGCCTCGGGCACCTTATGGTCGTTCTCCTGTGAGTCTGGAATATCGAATCCGACGCAAAGCTGATACTTAATTGTAACGTACAGGGCCTCCTAATGACGATGGAACACTCAAATTGTGTCGAGATTCAATACATCATCCTCCAGCCGACTTGTCTCCAAGGGTCTATTCCTGCCTCTGACATCTTATGGTCGTGCTCCTGTGAGTCTAGTTTTACGAATCCGACGCGAAACTGATAGTTAATTGTATAGTTCAGGGGCTCCTAATGACGATGGAGCAATGAAATTGCGTCGAGATTCAATATATAGTCCTCCAGGCGTCTTGTCTCCCAGGGTCTATTGCTGCCTCGGGCACCTTATGATCGTTCTCCTCTGAGTCTACATTTTCGTATCCGACGCAAAACTGATATTTAATTGTAACGTTCAGGGCCTCCTAATAACGATGGAACACTCAAATTGCGTCGCGATTTAATACATCGTCTTCGAGCCGACTTGTCTCCAAGGGTCTATTGTTCCCTTGGGCTCCTTTTGGTCGTTCTCCAGAGTTTAGATTATGGAATCTGACGCAATACTGATAATTAATTGTAACGTTCAGGGCCTCCTAATGACTATGGAACACTCAGATTGCGTCGAGATTCAATACATCGGCCTCCAGCCGACTTGTCTCCAAGGGTCTATTGCTGCCTCGGGCACCTTATGGTCGTTCTCCTCTGAGTCTACATTTTCGTATCCGACGCAAAACTAATAGTTAATTGTAACGTTCAGGGCCTCCTAATGACGATGGAACACTCAAATTGCTTCGAGATTAAATAATTCGTCCTCCAGGCGACTTGACTCCAAGGGGAATTTGCTGCCTCGGGCACCTTATGGTCGTTCTCATGTGAGTCTAGAGTATCGAAACCGACGCAAAACTGATACATAATTGTAACGTTCAGGGCCTCCTAATGACGATGGAACATTCAAATTGCGTCGCGATTCAATGCATCGTCCTCCAGCCGTCCTGTCTCCAAGGGTCTATTATTGCCTCGGGCGCCTTTTGGTCGTCCTCCTGCAAGTCTAAATTTTCGAATCCGACGCATAACTGATAGTTAATTGTAACGATCGGGTCTTGCTAATGACGATGGAACACTCAAATTGCGTCGAGATTCAATACATCGTCCTCCAGGGTACTTGTCTCTAAGGGGATATTGCTCCCTCGGGCACCATATATTCCGGCTCCTGTGAGTCTAGATTTTCAAATCCGACGCGAAACTGATAGTTAATTGCAAAGTTCATGGTCTCCCAATGACGATGGAACTCTCAAATTGCGTCGCAATTCAATACATCGTCCTTCAGCCGACTTGTCTCCAAGGGTCTATTGCTGCCTCGGGCACCTTATGGTCGTGCTCCTGTGAGTCTAGATTTTCGGATCCGACACGAAAATAATAGTTAATTTTAACGTTCAGGGCTTCCTAATGACGATGGAACACTCAAGTTGCGTCGCGATTTAGTACATCGTCCTCGTGCCGACTTGTCTCCAAGGGTCTATTGTTCCCTCGGGGGCCTTTTGGTCGTTCTCCAGAGTTTAGATTATGGAATCTGACGCAAAACTGATAATTAATTGTAACGTTCAGGGCATCCTAATGACGATGGAACACTCAGATTGCGTCGAGATTCAATACATCGGCCTCCAGCCGACTTGTCTCCAAGGGTCTATTGCTGCCTCTGGCACGTTATGGTCGTGCTCCTGTGAGTCTAGATTTTCGGATCCGACGCGAAAATAATAGTTAATTGTAACGTTCAGGGCCTCCTAATGACGATGGAACACTCAAAATGCGTCGAGATTCGATATATCGTCCTCCAGGCGACTTGTCTCCAAGGGTCTATTGCTGCCTCGGACACCATATGGTCGTTCTCCTCTGAGTCAACATTTTCGAATCCGACGCAAAACTGATAGTTAATTGCAATGTTCAGGGCCTCCTAATGACGATGGAACACTCAAATTGCGTCGAGATTCAATACATCGTCCTCCAGCCGACTTGTCCTCAAGGGTCTATTGCTGCCTCGGGCACCATAGTGTCCGTCTCTTGTGAGTCTAGATTTTCAAATCCGACGCGATACTGATAGTTAACTGTAACGTTTAGGGCCTCCTAATGACGATGGAACACTCAAATTGCGTCGAGATTCAATACGTAGTCCTCCAGGCGACTTGTCTCCAAGGGTCTATTGCTGCCTCGGGCACCTTATGGTCGTTCTCCTCTGAGTCTAGAGTATCGAATCCGACGCAAAACTGATACTTAATTGTAACGTTCAGGGCCTCGTAATGACGATGGAACATTCAAATTGCGTCGCGATTCAATACATCGTCCTCCAACCGATCTGTCTCCAGGGGTCTATTATTGCCTCGGGCGCCTTTTGGTCGTCCTCCTGCAAGTCTAGATTTTCGAATCCGACGCATAACTGATAGTTAATTGTAACGATCAGGTCTTGCTAATGACGATGGAACACTCAAATTGCGTCGAGAGTCATTACATCGTCCTCCAGGGGACTTGTCTCTAAGGGGATATTGCTCCCTCGGACACCATATATTCCGGCTCCTGTGAGTCTAGATTTTCAAATCCGACGCGAAACTGATAGTTAATTGTAAAGTTCATGGTCTCCCAATGACGATGGAACTCTCAAATTGCGTCGCAATTCAATACATCGTCCTTCAGCCGAATTGTCTCCAAGGGTCTATTGCTGCCTCGGGCACCTTATGGTCGTTCTCCTGTGAGTCTTGATTATCGAATCCGACGCAAAACTGATAGTTAATTGTAACTTTTACGGCCTCCTAATAACGATGGAACACTCAAATTGCGTCGCGATTCAATACATCGTACTCGAGCCGACTTGTCTCCAAGGGAATATTGTTGCCTCGGGCGCGTTTTGGTCGTTCTCCTGAGTCTAGATTATGGAATCCGACGCAAAACTGATAGTTAATTGTAACGTTCAGGGCCTCCTAATGACGGTGGAACACTCAAATTGCGTCGAGATTCAATACATCGGCCTCCAGCCGACTTGTCTCCAAGGGTCTACTGCTGTCTCGGGCACCTTGTGGTCGTTCTCCTGTGAGTCTAGATTTACGAATCCGACGCATAACTGATAGTTAATTGTAACGTTCAGGGCCTCCTAATGACGATGGAACACTCAAATTACGTCGAGATTCAATACATCGTCCTCCAGCCGACTTGTCTCCAAGGGTCTATTGCTGCCTCTGGCACCTTATGGTCGTGCTCCTGTGAGTCTTAATTTTCGAATCCGACGCATAACTGATAGTTAATTGTAACGTTCACGGCCTCCTAATGACGATGGAACAATCAAATTGCGTCGAGATTCAATTCATCGTCCTCCAGGCGACTTGTCTCCAAGGGTCTATTGCTACCTCGGGCACCTTATGGTCGTTCTCCTCTGAGTCTACATTTTCGAATCCGACGCAAAACTGATAGTTAATTGTAACGTTCAGGGCCACCTAATGACGATGGAACACTCTAATTGCGTCGAGATTCAATACAGCGTCCTCCAGGCGACTTGCCTCCAAGGGCCTATTGCTGCCTCGGGCACCTTATGGTCGTTCTCGTCTTGTAGGGAAGCAGCCTACTCACGCTGTAGCAAATTCACATCAGTTTCCATTGTGTGCCAGCCAGTCTGCTGTAACTAGCTCTGACGTCATAAATGTTGCGCAATACCTTAAAAATCAAGCAAATGACCTAAAACTTTTCTAGCATGTCAGGAATAATACTAAATTAATGTGTGTTAAATATCAGTTCGATAATTTCAGTCATTTTCGAAATTTGGACGTTTTTCTGAAAAAGTCATTGGCGCAACAGAAAAGAGCTAGAGACTTCAAAATTTATATATAGATTCATCTTTCATAATGATTTAATAAAAACAGTACTTTGGATTTCACAAATTAAGATTTTAGTAGAAATTTATGATTTTGTGGTTTTCGTCTCAAAACTGAAGGAAGCAAGATAGATTAAGTAGGCTAGTAAATAAGGCTAGGATGTTTAGATTTAAATAGGTTGGAGGTCCGCTATGATTATGAAGATGTGTAAAGTTTCTTTTTAAAACCTATATAATTATAGCGATAGCGGATCTCAAAAGGGGCAGTTCATAGCTCATCTACTGCGTGCAGTGTAATTTAATTAATTCTCTCGCCCAAAGTATTTAACTTAGCCACGTCAAAATTTTATTATCAATACTTACCTGCGTACTGAATGCACGTTTAAATTAAGAGCTTCATCGGCCATCAGCAAAAGAAGCTATAAATTATTATGTAACTTGATGTGGTGCGTTACTAGCCCAGCGGCTAGTCGAGAGAGCCGAAAAGATCAGGCGTTCCCTTCGCCGTCCGCACCGCGGCTTTATATATAAGGACGCTACGCGAGGAAGCAAGGCCCCAGTTCTCTCCAGACGCTGAATGACACGCCATCTGTGTCGGTAGTCGCGTCGCATCAGTGTATCTGCTACAAACAGCCTCGGGTGCCGTATTAAGTTACTAGAGATACGCGGAACCATGAAAACATTTTATGTGAAGTGTTAATTCTGGAATGATTTTCATTATCTAGCTTCAGTTTGCGTATTGTCGTATTTTCACGTGCCGTCGCGGGACAGACATTCTACCAAATATTTAGCGTGGCGTTTGATGAAATATTTTCATCAAATTATGGCGAGCATTTTTTTAAACATTTAATTCGGACATTTATAGTTGCATCAGCGCATTAGACTCTGAACTGCTCTGTTAGTTAGGTTGTAGGGATACTTGTGTTTTTTATCAGTGAATTTCAGAATATACTCAACTATTTTGGAAAACCGTTTTTGATTAGAAATCCCGGACAATCTCCTAATTCCTCAGAGCTATAAGCTGCAGCTATAATGGTATCTCAATTGAAGTGGGCACTAGGATCTCTAATTACTGGTTCCAGGTTTTATTAAATCACTTTCTGGGTGCCAAAAAAGTAAATAGAGAGCCAGTGTTGAGAACGGCGAAAGACAGCATTAACAACATTCTAAAAGCCAGAAACTGATTCTACATGCAAGCGTTTATCCAGCAATCAGATTAGATTATTTATCACAAACTGCATCCGCCGCCCCACATATGGTGCATCGGCCGGGAAATGTTACAACATTCAAACAAGGATACTACATTAATTGTTTTTACAACTTATTCGCCGCCCCACATATGGTGCATCGGCCGGGAAATGTTACAACATTCAAACAAGGATACTACATTAATTGTTTTTACAACTTATTCGCCGCCCCACATATGGTGCATCGGCCGGGAAATCAACTAAGTGAAAGTGATTTTTAACTATTCGGATTCGCGAGTGGAATGCGACACGCAACTGAGTATAAAACAGTGAAAGTGTTACGTGTGCATGTGGACGACGCAATTGGATTAACAACGCATCTGGATTGACGGAGCTGGCACTGAGTCTAGCGGTGCTGCCGGCATCGCGAGAAGCCAGTCTCGCCGCACCGCAGTCGTTCGCTGGAGCAGCCGGCGCAGAGCCTGCAATTGCGGGCCACGCTAACACACAACAGCCGTCGGAGAGCCGTCTGCAGTTCAACGCGCCACGTCGCGTCAGGAATCCTGGTACGCCGCGCCGGCAACGCCATACGTCGTGCAGAAGGAACTAAGTTAAGTGAAAAGCTGTTAAAAATTTTACTAACCTGCACTAAAAGACTGTCGGCGATGGAACCGCCAAAAGAAACGGAGTTTAAACGTAAATTAGAACCTATGTCTGTTGAGGGAACTGTAAATCCAGACAACGGTTCAAGAGTAAATAGGCATGAAAGTAGTAATGTTAAAGTGAAAAATGAAGTACTGTCTCCTGACAGTAGTGTGGGAAGGGGCAATGATTCAATAATAGAGACCCCTGTAGTAAAGCGGAAAGTAGAAATTGCAAATTTATGGGATGATAGTTTCTCTGATGAATTAAAAATGAAACAGTCATCAGAGATGGTAGAGCTTAAGAAGGAGCAGTTGGATATGACTAATCAATCAGAAGTTTCATGTAGTTTTGATGATTCGGGTATTGGAGCTAGTTTTATGTCACCTGAGTGCGATAAAAAACCCGCCAGTGAGCAACCCAAAGATGCTGGGGCTGTTGATCTAAATGTTATATTACAAGCAATAGCTGCCAGTAATGCACAAATGACAGCTGAATTAAAATCTGAAATAAGTGAACAGGTCAAAAGCAGTAATGCTGAATTAAAGTCTGAAATTGTGGCCAGCCAAACCAATTTTAATAAACGGTTTGAGGCGATGGACAATAAATTAGAATCCAATAAAGCTGAATTAGAAAATTCTTTCAAGGCTAGTTGCAATAAGTTGAAAGAGGATCTGGACAGTTTTAATTATAAAATTGATTACAACCATGAGGATATTAAGAAAAAGGTTGCTCAACAGTTTTCTGAAATGTATAAAACAGTTAAATCCGAAGTTGCTGAGGTTCGCAAAGACTTCCGAATGGAAGATGCGAAGCTGGAGCACAAGTTAACAGAAAAGATCGAGGCGGAATCTGAACTGTGCTCAGATAGATTTAAAGATGTTAACATTAAAGTAAACATGTCAAGCAGATGTAGATGCAATTAAAACTGACACTACTCATATTGTGCAAAGAGTAGATAATGTTGAAATGAAAGTAGAAAATATCAGTACTAACATTGCTAACGTTGAGAGTAAAGTAGCTTCAGTAACTTCTGGTAATGGTAATGTACAACAAGTTGTAGCTGCAAACGCCGCTTTTATCGGGTGTCGGCAGTTCTTGCGGTTCGATCCAGATAAAAATATCCATCAGCTAGATTTCTGGAACGATTTTGAAGATGTGATTCCACCAACTTGGTCTGAACGAGAGAAAATCTCGTTTGTTAGAAGCCATTTAGCAGGTGACGCCATGCGTTGGTCAGCTGATGTTATGTTGAAATGTAAAACATTAGCGGAATATAAAACAGCTTTTATTAATGAGTATTGGTCTAGCAATAAGCAAAATGAAGTGTTGAGAGAATTTTGGAGTGGAAAACACTTCAATGCGGGCAAGGAATCAATTAAAGAGTTTGCTAGGTTATGGATTTCACGGTTGTCACATTTGGCGGAAAAGCTGTGAGTCTAGAATATCGAATCCGACGCAAAACTGATACTTAATTGTAACGTACAGGGCCTCCTAATGACGATGGAACATTCTAATTGCGTCGCGATTCAATACATCATCCTCCAGCCGACTTGTCTCCAAGGGGATATTGCTGCCTCGGGCACCTTATGGTCCGGCTCCTGTGAGTCTAGATTTTCGAATCAGACGCAAAACTGATGGTTAATTGTAACGTTCATGGCCTCCTAATGACGATGGAACACTCAAATTGCGTCGAGATTCAATACATCGTCCTCCAGCCGACTTGTCTCCAAGGGGATATTGCTACCTCGGGCCTCTTATGGTCGTTCTCCAGCGAGCTTAGATTTTCGAATTCGACGCAAAACTGATTGTTGATTGTAACCTTCAGGGCCTCCTAATGACGATGGAACACTCAAATTGCGTCGAGATTCCATACATCGTCCTCCAGCCGACTTGTCTCCAAGGGGATATTTCTGCCTCGGGCACCATATGGTCCGTCTCCTGTGAGTCTAGATTTTCGAATCCGACCCAAAACTGATAGTTAATTGTAACGTTCAGGGCCTCCTAATGACGATGGAACACTCAAATTGCGTCGCGATTCAATACATCGTCCTCCAGCCGACTAGTTTTAAAGGGTCTATTGTTGCCTCGGGCGCCTTTTGGTCCTTCTCCTGTGAGTCTAGATTATCGAATCCGACGCAAAACTGATAGCTAATTGTAACGCTCACGGCCTCCTAATGACGATGGAACACTCAAATTGCGTCGAGATTCAGTACATCGATCACCAGCCAACTTGTCTGCAAGGGTCTGTTGCTTCCTCTGGCACCTTATGGTCTACTCCTGTGAGTCTAGATTTTCGAATCCGACGCGAAACTGATAGTTAATTGTAACATTCAGGCCTCCTAATGTCGATGGAACACTCAAATTGCGTCGAGATTCCATACATCGTCCTCCAGCCGACTTGCCTCCAAGGGGATATTGCTGCCCCGGGCACCATATGGTCCGTCACCTGTGAGTCTAGATTTTTGAATCCGACGCAAAACTGATAGTTAATTGTAACGTTCAGGGCCTCCTAATGACAATGGAGCACTCAAATTGAGTCGCGATTCAATACATCGTCCATCTGACGACATGTCTCCAAAGGTCTATTGTTGCCTCGGGCGCCTTTTGGTCGTTCTCGTGTGAGTCTAGATGATCGAATCCGACGCAAAACTGATAGTTAATTGTAACGTTCACGGCCTCCTAATGACGATGGGACACTCAAATTGCGTCGAGACTCAATACATTGTCCTCCAGCCGACTTCTCTCCAAGGGTGTATTGCTGCCTCTGGCACCTTATGGTCGTACTACTGTGAGTCTAGATTTTCGAATCCGACGCGAAACTGATAGTTAATTGTAACGATCAGGGACTCCTAATGACGTTGGAACACTCAAATTGCATCGCGATTCAATACGTCCTCCATCAGTCGACATGTTTCCAAGGGTCTACTGTTGCCTCGGGCGCCTTTTGGTCGTTCTCCTGTGAGTCTAGATTATCGAATCCGACGCAAAACTGATGGTTAATTATAACGTTCACGGCCTCCTGAAGACAATGAAACACTCAAATTGCGTCGAGATTCAATACATCGTCCTCCAGCCGACTTGTCTCCAAGTGTCTATTGCTGCCTCTGGCACCTTATGGTCGTGCTCCTGTGTTTCTAGATTTTCGAATCCGACGCGAAACGGATAATTAATTGTAACGTTCAGGGCCTCCTAATGACGATGGAACACTCAAATTGCGTCGAGATTCAATACGTCGTCCTCCAGCCGACTTGTCTCCAAGGGGATATTACTGCCTCGGACACTTTATGGTCGTTCACCTGTGAATCTAGATTTTTGAATCAGACGCAAAACTGATGGTTAATTGTAACGTTCATGGCCTCCTAATGACGATGGAACACTAAAATTGCGTCGAGATTCAATACATCGTCCTCCAGCCGACTTGTCTCCAAAGGGATATTCCTACCTCGGGGTTCTTATGGTCGTTCTCCAGTGAGCTTAGATTTTCGAATTCGACGCCAAACTTATTGTTGATTGTATCGATCAGGGCCTCCTAATGACGATAGAACACTCAAATTGCGTCGAGATTCCATACATCGTCCTCCAGCCGACTTGTCTCCAAGGGGATATTTCACCCTCGGGCACCATATGGTCCGTCTCCTGTGAGTCTAGATTTTCGAATCCGACCCAAAACTGATAGTTAATTGTAACGTTCAGGGCCTCCTAATGTCGATGGAACACTCAAATTGCGTCGCGATTCATTACATCGATCACCAGCCGACTTGTCTGCAAGGGTCTGTTGCTGCCTCTGGCACCTTTTTATCGTACTCCTGTGAGTCTAGATTTTCGAATCCGACACAAAACTGATAGTTAATTGTAACATTCAGGGCCTCCTAATGACGATGGAACACTCAAATTGCGTCGAGATTCCATACATCGTCCTCCAGCCAACTTGTCTCCAAGGGGATATTTCTGCCTCGGGCACCATATGGTCCGTCTCCTGTGAGTCTAGATTTTCGAATCCGACCCAAAACTGATAGGTAATTGTAACATTTTGGGCCTCCTAATGACGATGGAACACTCAAATTGCGTCGCGATTCAAATCATCGTCCTCCAGCCGACTTTTCTCCAAGCGTCTATTGCTGTCTCTGGCACCTTATGGTCGTGCTCCTGTGAGTCTAGATTTTCGAATCCGACGCGAAACTGATAGTTAATAGTAACGTTCAGGGTCTCCTAATGACGATGGAACACTCAAATTGCGTCGAGATTCAATACATCGTCCTCCAGCCGACTTGTCTCCAAGGGTCTATTGCTGCCTCTGGCACCTTATGGTCGTTCCCCTCTGAGTCTACATTTTCGAATCCGAAGCAATACTGATAGTTAATTGTAACGTTCAGGGCCTCGTAATGACGATGGAACACTCAAATTGCGTCGAGATTCCATACATCGTCCTCCAGCCGACTTGTCTCCAAGGGGATATTTCTGCCTCGGGCACCATATGGTCCGTCTCCTGTGAGTCTAGAATATCGAATCCGACCTAAAACGGATAGTTAATTGTAACGTTCAGGGCCTCCTAATGACGATGGAACACTCAAATTGCGTCGCGATTCAATACATCGTCCTCCAGCCGACTAGTTTCCAAGGGTCTATTGCTGCCTCTGGCACCTTATGGTCGTGCTCCTGTGAGTCTAGATTTTCGAATCCGACGCGAAACTGATAGCTAATTGTAACGTTCAGGACCTCCTAATGACGGTGGAACACTCAAAAGTCGTCGAGATTCAATACATCGTCCTACAGCCGACTTGTCTCGAAGGGTCTATT
Organism: Schistocerca americana; assembly: GCF_021461395.2. Lineage (NCBI taxonomy): Eukaryota > Metazoa > Arthropoda > Insecta > Orthoptera > Acrididae > Schistocerca > Schistocerca americana. Next base: position 1,624,724 of record NW_025726236.1, on the reverse strand, counting down.
GCTGCCTCGGGCACCTTATCGTCGTTCTCCTGTGAGTCTAGATTTTCGAATCCGACGCAAAAATGAGAGTTAATTGTAACGGTCAGGGCTTCCTAATGACAATGGAACACACAAATTGCGTCGAGATTCAATACATCGTCCTCAAGCCGACTTGTCTCTAAGGGGATATTGCTGCCTCAGGCACCATATGGTCCGTCTCCTGTGAGTCTAGATTTTCGAATATGACGCGAAACTGATAGTTAATTGTAACGTTCAGGGCCCCCTAATGACGATGGAACACTCAAATTTCGTCGATATTCAATACATCGTCCTGCCACCGACTTGTCTCCTAGCGTCTATTGCTGCCGTGGGCTCCTTATGGTCGTTCTCCTGTGAGTCTAGATTTTCGAATCCGACGCAAAACTGATAGTAAATTGTAACGTTCAGGGCATCCTAATGACGATGAAATACTCAAATTGCGCCGAGATTCAATACATCGTCCTCCAGGCGACTTGTCTCCGAGGGTCTATTGCTACCTCGGGCACCTTATGGTCGTTCTCCTCTGAGTGTTCATTTTCGAATCCGATGCAAAACAGATAGTTAATTGTATCGTTCAGGGCCTCCTAATGACGATGGAACACTCAAATTGCGTCGAGAATAAATACATCGTCCTCCACCGACTTGCCTACAAGGGGATATTGCTGCCTCGGGCACCATATGGTCCGTCTCCTGTGAGTCTAGATTTTCGAATCCGACGCAAAACTGATAGTTAATTGTAAGGTTCAGGGCCTCCTAATGACGATGGAGCACTCAAAATGCGTCGCGATTCAATACATCGGCCTCCAGCCGACTTGCTTCCGAGGGTCTATTGTTGCCTCGGGCGCCTTTTGATCGTTCTCCTGTAAGTCTAGATTATCGAATTCGACGCAAAACTGATGGTTAATTGTAATGTTCAGTGCCTCCTAATGACGATGGAACACTCAAATTGCGTCGCGATTCAATGCATCACCCTCCAGCCAACTTTTCTCCAGGGGTCTATTGCTGCCTCTGGCACCTTATGGTCGTTCTCCTGTGAGTCTAGATTTTCGAATCCGACGCAAAACTGATAATTAATTGTAACGTTCAGGGCATCCTAATGACGATGGAAAAGCTCAGATTGCGTCGAGATTCAATACATCGACCTCCAGCCGACTTGTCTCCAAGGGGATATTGCTGCCTCGGGCACCTTATAGTCGTTCTCCTGTGAGTCTAGGTTTTCGAATCCGACGCAAAACTGATAGTTAATTGTAACGTTCAGCGCCTCCTAATGACGATGGAACACTCAAATTGCGTCGAGATTCAATACATCGTCCTCCAGCCGACTTGTCTCCAAGGTTCTATTGCTGAAGCGGGCTCCTTATGGTCGTTGTCCTGTGAGTCTAGATTTTCGAATCTGACGCAAACCTGATAGTAAATTGTAACGTTCAGGGCCTCCTAATGACGATGAAACACTCAAATTGCGTCGAGATTCCATACATCGTCCTCCACGGACTTGCCTACAAGGGGATATTGCTGCCTCGGGCACCATATGGTAGTCTCCTGTGAGTCTAGATTTTCGAATCCGACGCAAAACTGATAGTTAATTGTAACGTTCAGCGCCTCGTAATGACGATGGAACACTCAAATTTCGTCGAGATTCAATACATCGTCCTCCAGCCGACTTGTCGCCAAGGGTCTATTGCTGCGTCGGTCACCATATGGTCCGTCTCCTGCGAGTCTAGAATTTCGAATCCTACGCAAAACTGATAGTTAATAGTAACGTTCCGGACCTCCTAATGACGATGGAACACTCAAAAATCGTCGAGATTGAACACAACTTCCTCAAGCCGACTTGTCTCTAAGGGGATATTGCTGCCTCGGACACCATTTGGTCCGTCTCCTGTGAGTCTAGATTTTCGAATATGACGCGAAACTGATAGTTTATTGTAACTCTCAGGGCCTCCTAATGACAATGGAACACTCAAATTGCGTCGAGATTCAATACATCGTCCTCCAGCCGACTTGTCTCCAAGGTTCTATTGCTGAAGCGGGCTCCTTATGGTCGTTCTCCTGTGAGTCTAGATTTTCGAATCCGACGCAAACCTGATAGTAAATTGTAACGTTCAGGGCCTCCTAATGACGATGGAACACTCAAATTGCGTCGAGATTCCATACATCGTCCTCCAGCCGACTTGTCTCCAAGGGGATATTTCTGCCTCGGGCACCATATGTTCCGTCTCCTGTGAGTCTAGATTATCGAATCCGACCGAAAACCGATAGTTAATTGTAACGTTCAGGGCCTCCTAATGACGATGGAACACTCAAATTGCGTCGAGATTCCATACATCGTCCTCCAGCCGACTTGTCTCCAAGGGGATATTTCTGCCTCGGGCACCATATGGTCCGTCTCCTGTGAGTCTAGATTTTCGAATCCGACGCAAAACTGATAGTTAATTGTAACGTTCAGGGCCTCCTAATGACGATGGAACACTCAAATTGCGTCGCGATTCAATACATCGTCCTCCAGCCGACTAGTTTCCAAGGGCTCTATTGTTGCCTCGGGCGCCTTTTGATCTTTCTCCTGTGAGTCTAGATTAACGAATCCGACGCAAAACTGATAGTTAATTGTAATGCTCACGGCCTCCTAATGACGATGAAACACTCAAATTGCGTCGCGATTCAATGCATCGTCCTCCAGCCGACTTTTCTCCAAGAGTCTATTGCTGCCTCTGGCACCTTATGGTTGTGCTCCTGTGAGTCTAGATTTTCGAATCCGACGCGAAGCTGATAGTTAATAGTAACGTTCAGGGCATCCTAATGACGATGGAACCCTCATATTGCGTCGAGATTCAACACATCGTCCATCAGGCGACATGTCTCCGAGGGTCTATTGCTACCTCGGGCACCTTATGGTCGTTCCCCTCTGAGTCTACATTTTCGAATCTGACGCAAAACTGATAGTTAATAGTAACGTTCAGGGCCTCGTAATGACGATGGAACACTCAAATTGCGTCGGGATTCAATACAACGACCTCCAGCCGACTTGTCTTCAAGGGGATATTGCTGCCTCGGGCACCTTATGGTCGTTCTCCTTTGAGACAAGGTTTTCGAATTCGACGCAAAACTGATAGTTAATTGTAACGTTCAGGGCCTCCTAATGACGATGGAACACTCAAATTGCGTCGAGATTCCATACATCGTCCTCCAGCCGAATTGTCTCCAAGGGGATATTTCTGCCTCGGGCACCATATGGTCCGTCTCCTGTGAGTCTAGATTTTCGAATCCGACCCAAACCTGATAGTTAATTGTAACGTTCAGGGCCTCCTAATGACGATGGAACACTCAAATTGCGTCGCGATTCAATACATCGTCCTCCAGCCGACTAGTTTCCAAGGGTGTAATGTTGCCTCGGGCGCCTTTTGATCGTTCTCCTGTGAGTCTAGATTATCGAATCCGACGCAAAACTGATAGTTAATTGTAATGCTCACGGCCTCTTAATGACGATGGAACACTCAAATTGCGTAGAGATAAAATACATCGTCCTCCAGCCGACTTGCCTACACGGCGATATTACTGCCTCGGCTACCATATGGTCCGTCTCCTGTGAGGTTAGATTATCGAATCCGACGCAAAACTGATAGTTAATTGTAACGCTAACGGCCTCCTAATGACGATGGAACACTCAAATTGCGTCGAGATTCAATACATCGTCCTCCAGCCGACTTGTCTCCAAGGTTCTATTGCTGAAGCGGGCTCCTTATGGTCGTTCCCTGTGAGTCTAGATTTTCGAATCCGACGCAAACCTGATAGTAAATTGTAACGTTGAGGGCCTCCTAATGACGATGGAACACTCAAATTGCGTCGAGATTCCATACATCGTCATCCAGCCGACTTGTCTCCAAGGGGATATTTCCGCCTCGGGCACGATATGTTCCGTCTCCTGTGAGTCTAGATTATCGAATCCGACCGAAAACCGATAGTTAATTGTAACGTTCAGGGCCTCCTAATGACGATGGAACACTCAAATTGCGTCGAGATTCAATACATCGTCCTCCAGCCGACTTGTCTGCAAGGGTCTGTTGCTGCCTCTGGCACCTTATGGTCGTACTCCTGTGAGTCTAGATTTTCGAATCCGACGCGAAACTGATAGTTAATTGTAACATTCAGGGCCTCCTAATGACGATGGAACACTCAAATTGCGTCGAGATTCAATACATCGTCCTCCAGCCGACTTGTCTGCAAGGGTCTGTTGCTGCCTTTGGCACCTTATGGTCGTACTCCTGTGAGTCTAGATTTTCGAATCCGACGCGAAACTGATTGTTAATTGTAACATTCAGGCCTCCTAATGTCGATGGAACACTCAAATTGCGTCGAGATTCCATACATCGTCCTCCAGCCGACTTGTCTCCAAGTGTCTATTGCTGCCTCTGGCACCTTATGGTCGTGCTCCTGTGTTTCTAGATTTTCGAATCCGACGCGAAACGGATAGTTAATTGTAACGTTCAGGGCCTCCTTATGACGATGGAACACTCAAATTGCGTCGAGATTCAATACGTCGTCCTCCAGCCGACTTGTCTCCAAGGGGATATTACTGCCTCGGACACTTTATGGTCGTTCACCTGTGAATCTAGATTTTCGAATCAGACGCAAAACTGATGGTTAATTGTAACGTTCATGGCCTCCTAATGACGATGGAACACTAAAATTGCGTCGAGATTCAATACATCGTCCTCCAGCCGACTTGTTTCCAAAGGGATATTCCTACCTCGGGGTTCTTATGGTCGTTCTCCAGTGAGCTTAGATTTTCGAACTCGACGCCAAACTTATTGTTGATTGTATCGATCAGGGCCTCCTAATGACGATAGAACACTCAAATTGCGTCGAGATTCCATACATCGTCCTCCAGCCGACTTGTCTCCAAGGGGATATTTCACCCTCGGGCACCATATGGTCCGTCTCCTGTGAGTCTAGATTTTCGAATCCGACCCAAAACTGATAGTTAATTGTAACGTTCAGGGCCTCCTAATGTCGATGGAACACTCAAATTGCGTCGCGATTCATTACATCGATCACCAGCCGACTTGTCTGCAAGGGTCTGTTGCTGCCTCTGGCACCTTATTATCGTACTCCTGTGAGTCTAGATTTTCGAATCCGACACAAAACTGATAGTTAATTGTAACATTCAGGGCCTCCTAATGACGATGGAACACTCAAATTGCGTCGAGATTCCATACATCGTCCTCCAGCCAACTTGTCTCCAAGGGGATATTTCTGCCTCGGGCACCATATGGTCCGTCTCCTGTGAGTCTAGATTTTCGAATCCGACCCAAAACTGATAGGTAATTGTAACATGTTGGGCCTCCTAATGACGATGGAACACTCAAATTGCGTCGCGATTCAAAGCATCGTCCTCCAGCCGACTTTTCTCCAAGCGTCTATTGCTGTCTCTGGCACCTTATGGTCGTGCTCCTGTGAGTCTAGATTTTCGAATCCGACGCGAAACTGATAGTTAATTGTAACGTTCAGGGTCTCCTATTGACGATGGAACACTCAAATTGCGTCGAGATTCAATACATCGTCCTCCAGCCGACTTGTCTCCAAGGGTCTATTGCTGCGTCGGTCACCATATGGTCCGTCTCCTGTGAGTCTAGTATTTCGAATCCGACGCAAAACCGATAGTTAATTGTAACATTCAGGGCCTCCTAATAACGATGGAATACTCAAATTGAGTCGAGATTCAATACATCGTCCTCCAGCCGACTTGTCTCCAAGTGTCTATTGCTGCCTCTGGCACCTTATGGTCGTGCTCCTGTGAGTCTAGATTTTCGAATCCGACGCGAAACTGATAGCTAATTGTAACGTTCAGGACCTCCTAATGACGGTGGAACACTCAAAAGTCGTCGAGATTCAATACATCGTCCTCCAGCCGACTTGTCTCGAAGGGTCTACTGCTGCCTCGGGCACCTTATCGTCGTTTTCCTGTGAGTCTAGATTTTCGAATCCGACGCAAAAATGAGAGTTAATTGTAACGTTCAGGGCTTCCTAATGACAATGGAACACACAAATTGCGTCGAGATTCAATACATCGTCCTCAAGCCGACTTGTCTCTAAGGGGATATTGCTGCCTCAGGCACCATATGGTCCGTCTCCTGTGAGTCTAGATTTTCGAATATGACGCGAAACTGATAGTTAATTGTAACGTTCAGGGCCCCCTAATGACGATGGATCACTCAAATTTCGTCGATATTCAATACATCGTCCTGCCACCGACTTGTCTCGTAGGGTCTATTGCTGCCGTGGGCTCCTTATGGTCGTTCTCCTGTGAGTCTAGATTTTCGAATCCGACGCAAAACTGATAGTAAATTGTAACGTTCAGGGCATCCTAATGACGATGAAATACTCAAATTGCGCCGAGATTCAATACATCGTCCTCCAGGCGACTTGTCTCCGAGGGTCTATTGCTACCTCGGGCACCTTATGGTCGTTCTCCTCTGAGTGTTCATTTTCGAATCCGATGCAAAACAGATAGTTAATTGTATCGTTCAGGGCCTCCTAATGACGATGGAACACTCAAATTGCGTCGAGATTAAATACATCGTCCTCCACCGACATGCCTACAAGGGGATATTGCTGCCTCGGGCACCATATGGTCCGTCTCCTGTGAGTCTAGATTTTCGAATCCGACGCAAAACTGATAGTTAATTGTAAGGTTCAGGGCCTCCTAATGACGATGGAGCACTCATAATGCGTCGCGATTCAATACATCGGCCTCCAGCCGACTTGCTTCCGAGGGTCTATTTTTGCCTCGGGCGCCTTTTGATCGTTGTCCTGTAAGTCTAGATTATCGAATTCGACGCAAAACTGATGGTTAATTGTAATGTTCAGCGCCTCCTAATGACGATGGAACACTCAAATTGCGTCGCGATTCAATGCATCACCCTCCAGCCAACTTTTATCCAGGGGTCTATTGCTGCCTCTGGCACCTTATGGTCGTTCTGCTGTGAGTCTAGATTTTACGAATCGGACGCAAAACTGATAGTTAATTGTAACGTTCAGCGCCTCGTAATGACGATGGAACACTCAAATTTCGTCGAGATTCAATACATCGTCCTCCAGCCGACTTGTCGCCAAGGGTCTATTGCTGCGTCGGTCACCATATGGTCCGTCTCCTGCGAGTCTAGAATTTCGAATCCGACGCAAAACTGATAGATAATAGTAACGTTCCGGACCTCCTAATGACGATGGAACACTCAAAAATCGTCGAGATTGAACACAACGTCCTCAAGCCGACTTGTCTCTAAGGGGATATTGCTGCCTCGGACACCATTTGGTCCGTCTCCTGTTAGTCTAGATTTTCGAATATGACGCGAAACTGATAGTTTATTGTAACTCTCAGGGCCTCCTAATGACAATGGAACACTCAAATTGCGTCGAGATTCAATACATCGTCATCCAGCCGACTTGTCTCCAAGGTTCTATTGCTGAAGCGGGCTCCTTATGGTCGTTCTCCTGTGAGTCTAGATTTTCGAATCCGACGCAAACCTGATAGTAAATTGTAACGTTCAGGGCCTCCTAATGACGATGGAACACTCAAATTGCGTCGAGATTCCATACATCGTCCTCCAGCCGACTTGTCTAGAAGGGGATATTTCTGCCTCGGGCACCATATGTTCCGTCTCCTGTGAGTCTAGATTATCGAATCCGACCGAAAACCGATAGTTAATTGTAACGTTCAAGGCCTCCTAATGACGATGGAACACTCAAATTGCGTCGAGATTCCATACATCGTCCTCCAGCCGACTTGTCTCCAAGGGGATATTTCTGCCTCGGGCACCATATGGTCCGTCTCCTGTGAGTCTAGATTTTCGAATCCGACGCAAAACTGATAGTTAATTGTAACGTTCAGGGCCTCCTAATGACGATGGAACACTCAAATTGCGTCGCGATTCAATACATCGTCCTCCAGCCGACTAGTTTCCAAGGGCCCTATTGTTGCCTCGGGCGCCTTTTGATCTTTCTCCTGTGAGTCTAGATTAACGAATCCGACGCAACACTGATAGTTAATTGTAACGCTCACGGCCTCCTAATGACGATGAAACACTCAAATTGCGTCGCGATTCAATGCATCGTCCTCCAGCCGACTTTTCTCCAAGAGTCTATTGCTGCCTCTGGCACCTTATGGTTGTGCTCCTGTGAGTCTAGATTTTCGAATCCGACGCGAAGCTGATAGTTAATAGTAACGTTCAGGGCATCCTAATGACGATGGAACCCTCATATTGCGTCGAGATTCAACACATCGTCCTTCAGGCGACATGTCTCCGAGTGTCTATTTGCTACCTCGGGCACCTTATGGTCGTTCCCCTCTGAGTCTACATTTTCGAATCCGACGCAAAACTGATAGTTAATAGTAACGTTCAGGGCCTCGTAATGACGATGGAACACTCAAATTGCGTCGGGATTCAATACAACGACCTCCAGCCGACTTGTCTTCAAGGGGATATTGCTGCCTCGGGCACCTTATGGTCGTTCTCCTTTGAGACAAGGTTTTCGAATCCGACGCAAAACTGATAGTTAATTGTAACGTTCAGGGCCTCCTAATGACGATGGAACACTCAAATTGCGTCGAGATTCCATACATCGTCCTCCAGCCGAATTGTCTCCAAGGGGATATTTCTGCCTCGGGCACCATATGGTCCGTCTCCTGTGAGTCTAGATTTTCGAATCCGACCCAAACCTGATAGTTAATTGTAACGTTCAGGGCCTCCTAATGACGATGGAACACTCAAATTGCGTCGCGATTCAATACATCGTCCTCCAGCCGACTAGTTTCCAAGGGTGTATTGTTGCCTCGGGCGCCTTTTGATCGTTCTCCTGTGAGTCTAGATTATCGAATCCGACGCAAAACTGATAGTTAATTGTAATGCTCACGGCCTCTTAATGACGATGGAACACTCTAATTGCGTAGAGATAAAATACATCGTCCTCCAGCCGACTTGCCTACACGGGGATATTACTGCCTCGGCTACCATATGGTCCGTCTCCTGTGAGGTTAGATTATCGAATCCGACGCAAAACTGATAGTTAATTGTAACGCTAACGGCCTCCTAATGACGATGGAACACTCAAATTGCGTCGAGATTCAATACATCGTCCTCCAGCCGACTTGTCTCCAAGGTTCTATTGCTGAAGCGGGCTCCTTATGGTCGTTCCCTGTGAGTCTAGATTTTCGAATCCGACGCAAACCTGATAGTAAATTGTAACGTTCAGGGCCTCCTAATGACGATGGAACACTCAAATTGCGTCGAGATTCCATACATCGTCATCCAGCCGACTTGTCTATAAGGGGATATTTCTGCCTCGGGCACGATATGTTCCGTCTCCTGTGAGTCTAGATTATCGAATCCGACCGAAAACCGATAGTTAATTGTAACGTTCAGGGCCTCCTAATGACGATGGAACACTCAAATTGCGTCGAGATTCAATACATCGTCCTCCAGCCGACTTGTCTGCAAGGGTCTGTTGCTGCCTCTGGCACCTTATGGTCGTACTCCTGTGAGTCTAGATTTTCGAATCCGACGCAACACTGATAGTTAATTGTAACGCTAACGGCCTCCTAATGACGATGGAACACTCAAATTGCGTCGAGATTCAATACATCGTCCTCCAGCCGACTTGTCTCCAAGGTTCTATTGCTGAAGCGGGCTCCTTATGGTCGTTCCCTGTGAGTCTAGATTTTCGAATCCGACGCAAACCTGATAGTAAATTGTAACGTTCAGGGCCTCCTAATGACGATGGAGCACTCAAAATGCGTCGCGATTCAATACATCGGCCTCCAGCCGACTTGCTTCCGAGGGTCTATTGTTGCCTCGGGCGCCTTTTGATCGTTCTCCTGTAAGTCTAGATTATCGAATTCGACGCAAAACTGATGGTTAATTGTAATGTTCAGTGCCTCCTAATGACGATGGAACACTCAAATTGCGTCGCGATTCAATGCATCACCCTCCAGCCAACTTTTCTCCAGGGGTCTATTGCTGCCTCTGGCACCTTATGGTCGTTCTCCTGTGAGTCTAGATTTTCGAATCCGACGCAAAACTGATAATTAATTGTAACGTTCAGGGCATCCTAATGACGATGGAAAAGCTCAGATTGCGTCGAGATTCAATACATCGACCTCCAGCCGACTTGTCTCCAAGGGGATATTGCTGCCTCGGGCACCTTATAGTCGTTCTCCTGTGAGTCTAGGTTTTCGAATCCGACGCAAAACTGATAGTTAATTGTAACGTTCAGCGCCTCCTAATGACGATGGAACACTCAAATTGCGTCGAGATTCAATACATCGTCCTCCAGCCGACTTGTCGCCAAGGGTCTATTGCTGCGTCGGTCACCATATGGTCCGTCTCCTGCAAGTCTAGAATTTCGAATCCGACGCAAAACTGATAGTTAATAGTAACGTTCCGGACCTCCTAATGACGATGGAACACTCAAAAATCGTCGAGATTCAACACATCGGCCTCAAGCCGACTTGTCTCTAAGGGGATATTGCTGCCTCGGACACCATATCGTCCGTCTCCTGTGAGTCTAGATTTTCGAATATGACGCGAAACTGATAGTTTATTGTAACGTTCAGGGCCTCCTAATGACGATGGAGCACTCAAATTGCGTCGAGATTCAATACATCGTCCTCCAGCCGACTTGTCTCCAAGGTTCTATTGCTGAAGCGGGCTCCTTATGGTCGTTGTCCTGTGAGTCTAGATTTTCGAATCTGACGCAAACCTGATAGTAAATTGTAACGTTCAGGGCCTCCTAATGACGATGAAACACTCAAATTGCGTCGAGATTCCATACATCGTCCTCCACCGACTTGCCTACAAGGGGATATTGCTGCCTCGGGCACCATATGGTCCGTCTCCTGTGAGTCTAGATTTTCGAATCCGACGCAAAACTGATAGTTAATTGTAAGGTTCAGGGCCTCCTAATGACGATGGAGCACTCAAAATGCGTCGCGATTCAATACATCAGCCTCCAGCCGACTTGCTTCCGAGGGTCTTTTGTTGCCTCGGGCGCCTTTTGATCGTTCTCCTGTAAGTCTAGATTATCGAATTCGACGCAAAACTGATGGTTAATTGTAATGTTCGGTGCCTCCTAATGACGATGGAACACTCAAATTGCGTCGCGATTCAATGCATCACCCTCCAGCCAACTTTTCTCCAGGGGTCTATTGCTGCCTCTGGCACCTTATGGTCGTTCTCCTGTGAGTCTAGATTTTCGAATCGGACGCAAAACTGATAATTAATTGTAACGTTCAGGGCATCCTAATGACGATGGAAAACTCAGATTGCGTCGAGATTCAATACATCGACCTCCAGCCGACTTGTCTCGAAGGGGATATTGCTGCCTCGGGCACCTTATAGTCGTTCTCCTGTGAGTCTAGGTTTTCGAATCCGACGCAAACCTGATAGTTAATTGTAACGTTCAGCGCCTCGTAATGACGATGGAACACTCAAATTTCGTCGAGATTCAATACATCGTCCTCCAGCCGACTTGTCGCCAAGGGTCTATTGCTGCGTCGGTCACCATATTTTCCGTCTCCTGCGAGTCTAGAATTTCGAATCCGACGCAAAACTGATAGTTAATAGTAACGTTCCGGACCTCCTAATGACGATGGAACACTCAAAAATCGTCGAGATTGAACACAACGTCCTCAAGCCGACTTGTCTCTAAGGGGATATTGCTGCCTCGGACACCATTTGGTCCGTCTCCTGTGAGTCTAGATTTTCGAATATGACGCGAAACTGATAGTTTATTGTAACTCTCAGGGCCTCCTAATGACAATGGAACACTCAAATTGCGTCGAGATTCAATACATCGTCCTCCAGCCGACTTGTCTCCAAGGTTCTATTGCTGAAGCGGGCTCCTTATGGTCGTTCTCCTGTGAGTCTAGATTTTCGAATCCGACGCAAACCTGATAGTAAATTGTAACGTTCAGGGCCTCCTAATGACGATGGAACACCCAAATTGCGTCGAGATTCCATACATCGTCCTCCAGCCGACTTGTCTCCAAGGGGATATTTCTGCCTCGGGCACCATATGTTCCGTCTCCTGTGAGTCTAGATTATCGAATCCGACCGAAAACCGATAGTTAATTGTAACGTTCAGGGCCTCCTAATGACGATGGAACACTCAAATTGCTTCGAGATTCCATACATCGTCCTCCAGCCGACTTGTCTCCAAGGGGATATTTCTGCCTCGGGCACCATATGGTCCGTCTCCTGTGAGTCTAGATTTTCGAATCCGACGCAAAACTGATAGTTAATTGTAACGTTCAGGGCCTCCTAATGACGATGGAACACTCAAATTGCGTCGCGATTCAATACATCGTCCTCCAGCCGACTAGTTTCCAAGGGCTCTATTGTTGCCTCGGGCGCCTTTTGATCTTTCTCCTGTGAGTCTAGATTAACGAATCCGACGCAAAACTGATAGTTAATTGTAACGCTCACGGCCTCCTAATGACGATGAAACACTCAAATTGCGTCGCGATTCAATGCATCGTCCTCCAGCCGACTTTTCTCCAAGAGTCTATTGCTGCCTCTGGCACCTTATGGTTGTGCTCCTGTGAGTCTAGATTTTCGAATCCGACGCGAAGCTGATAGGTAATAGTAACGTACAGGGCATCCTAATGACGATGGAACCCTCATATTGCGTCGAGATTCAACACATCGTCCTTCAGGCGACATGTCTCCGAGGGTCTATTGCTACCTCGGGCACCTTATGGTCGTTCCCCTCTGAGTCTACATTTTCGAATCCGACGCAAAACTGATAGTTAATAGTAACGTACAGGGCCTCGTAATGACGATGGAACACTCAAATTGCGTCGGGATTCAATACAACGACCTCCAGCCGACTTGTCTTCAAGGGGATATTGCTGCCTCGGGCACCTTATGGTCGTTCTCCTTTGAGACAAGGTTTTCGAATCCGACGCAAAACTGATAGTTAATTGTAACGTTCAGGGCCTCCTAATGACGATGGAACACTCAAATTGCGTCGAGATTCCATACATCGTCCTCCAGCCGAATTGTCTCCAAGGGGATATTTCTGCCTCGGGCACCATATGGTCCGTCTCCTGTGAGTCTAGATTTTCGAATCAGACCCAAACCTGATAGTTAATTGTAACGTTCAGGGCCTCCTAATGACGATGGAACACTCAAATTGCGTCGCGATTCAATACACCGTCCTCCAGCCGACTAGTTTCCAAGGGTGTATTGTTGCCTCGGGCGCCTTTTGATCGTTCTCCTGTGAGTCTAGATTAACGAATCCGACGCAAAACTGATAGTTAATTGTAATGCTCACGGCCTCTTAATGACGATGGAACACTCAAATTGCGTAGAGATAAAATACATCGTCCTCCAGCCGACTTGCCTACACGGGGATATTACTGCCTCGGCTACCATATGGTCCGTCTCCTGTGAGGTTAGATTATCGAATCCGACGCAAAACTGATAGTTAATTGTAACGCTCACGGCCTCCTAATGACGATGGAACACTCAAATTGCGTCGAGATTCCATACATCGTCCTCCAGCCGACTTGTCTCCAAGGGGATATTTCTGCCTCGGGCACCATATGTTCCGTCTCCTGTGAGTCTAGATTATCGAATCCGACCGAAAACCGATAGTTAATTGTAACGTTCAGCGCCTCGTAATGACGATGGAACACTCAAATTGCGTCGAGATTCCATACATCGTCCTCCAGCCGACTTGTCTCCAAGGGGATATTTCTGCCTCGGGCACCATATGGTCCGTCTCCTGTGAGTCTAGATTTTCGAATCCGACGCAAAACTGATAGTTAATTGTAACGTTCAGGGCCTCCTAATGACGATGGAACATTCAAATTGCGTCGCGATTCAATACATCGTCCTCCAGCCGACTAGTTTCCAAGGGCTCTACTGTTGCCTCGGGCGCCTTTTGATCGTTCTCCTGTGAGTCTAGATTATCGAATCCGACGCAAAACTGATAGTTAATTGTAACGTTCACGGCCTCCTAATGACGATGAAACACTCGAATTGCGTCGAGATTCAATACGTCGACCTCCAGCCGACTTGTCTCCAAGGGGATATTGCTGCCTCCGGCACCTTATGGTCGTACTCCTGTGAGTCTAGATTTTCGAATCCGACGCGAAACTGATAGTTAATTGTAACATTCAGGGCCTCCTAATGACGAAGGAACACTCAAATTGCGTCGAGATTCAATACATCGTCCTCCAGCCGACTTGTCGCCAAGGGTCTATTGTTGCCTCGGTCACCATATGGTCCGACTCCTGTGAGTCTAGAATTTCGAATCCGACGCAAAACTGATAGTTATTAGTGACGTTCAGGACCTCCTAATGACGATGGAACACTCAAAAATCGTCGAGATTCAACACATCGTCCTCCAGCCGACTTGTCTCGAAGGGTCTATTGCTGCCTCGGGCACCTTATCGTCGTTTTCCTGTGAGTCTAGATTTTCGAATCCGACGCTAAACTGAGAGTTAACTGTAACGTTGAGGGCCTCCTAATGACGATGGAACACTCAAATTGCGTCGAGATTCAATACATCGTCCTCAAGCCGACTTGTCTCTAAGGGGATATTACTTCCTCGGGCACCATATGGTCCGTCTCCTGTGAGTCTAGATTTTCGAATATGACGCGAAACTGATAGTAAATTGTAACGTTCAGGGCTCCTAATGACGATGGAACACTCAAATTGCGTCGAGATTCAATACATCGTCCTCAAGCCGACTTGTCTCCAAGGTTCTATTGCTGCCGCGGGTTCCTTATGGTCGTTCTCTTGTGAGTCTAGATTTTCGAATCCGACGCGAAGCTGATAGTTAATTGTAACGTTGAGGGCATCCTAATGACGATGGAACACTCATATTGCGTCGAGATTCAACACATCGTCCTTCAGGCGACATGTCTCCGAGGGTCTATTGCTACCTCGGGCACCTTATGGTCGTTCCCCTCTGAGTCTACATTTTCGAATCCGACGCAAAACTGATAGTTAATAGTAACGTTCAGGGCCTCGTAATGACGATGGAACACTCAAATTGCGTCGGGATTCAATACAACGACCTCCAGCCGACTTGTCTTCAAGGGGATATTGCTGCCTTGGGCACCTTATGGTCGTTCTCCTTTGAGACAAGATTTTCGAATCCGACGCAAAACTGATAGTTAATTGTAACGTTCAGGGCCTCCTAATGACGATGGAACACTCAAATTGCGTCGAGATTCCATACATCGTCCTCCAGCCGACTTGTCTCCAAGGGGATATTTCTGCCTCGGGCACCATATGGTCAGTCTATTGTGAGTCTAGATTTTCGAATCCAACCCAAACCTGATAGTTAATTGTAACGTTCAGGGCCTCCTAATGACGATGGAACACTCAAATTGCGTCGCGATTCAATACATCGTCCTCCAGCCGACTAGTTTCCAAGGGTCTATTGTTGCCTCGGGCGCCTTTTGATCTTTCTCCTGTGAGTCTAGATTAACGAATCCGACGCAAAACTGATAGTTAATTGTAACGCTCACGGCCTCCTAATGACGATGAAACACTCAAATTGCGTCGCAATTCAATGCATCGTCCTCCAGCCGACTTTTCTCCAAGAGTCTATTGCTGCCTCTGGCACCTTATGGTTGTGCTCCTGTGAGTCTAGATTTTCGAATCCGACGCGAAGCTGATAGTTAATAGTAACGTTGAGGGCACCCTAATGACGATGGAACCCTCATATTGCGTCGAGATTCAACACATCGTCCTTCAGGCGACATGTCTCCGAGGGTCTATTGCTACCTCGGGCACCTTATGGTCGTTCCCCTCTGAGCCTACATTTTCGAATCCGACGCAAAACTGATAGTTAATAGTAACGTTCAGGGCCTCGTAATGACGATGGAACACTCAAATTGCGTCGGGATTCAATACAACGACCTCCAGCCGACTTGTCTTCAAGGGGATATTGCTGCCTCGGGCACCTTATGGTCGTTCTCCTTTGAGACAAGATTTTCGAATCCGACGCAAAACTGATAGTTAATTGTAACGTTCAGGGCCTCCTAATGACGATGGAACACTCAAATTGCGTCGAGATTCCATACATCGTCCTCCAGCCGAATTGTCTCCAAGGGGATATTTCTGCCTCGGGCACCATATGGTCCGTCTCCTGTGAGTCTAGATTTTTGAATCCGACCCAAACCTGATAGTTAATTGTAACGTTCAGGGCCTCCTAATGACGATGGAACACTCAAATTGCGTCGCGATTCAATACATCGTCCTCCAGCCGACTAGTTTCCAAGGATCTATTGTTGCCTCGGGCGCCTTTTGATCGTTCTCCTGTGAGTCTAGATTATCGAATCCGACGCAAAACTGATAGTTAATTGTAATGCTCACGGCCTCTTAATGACGATGGAACACTCAAATTGCGTAAAGATAAAATACATCGTCCTCCAGCCGACTTGCCTACACGGGGATATTACTGCCTCGGCCCTCATATGGTCCGTCTCCTGTGAGGTTAGATTATCGAATCCGACGCAAAACTGATAGTTAATTGTAACGCTCACGGCCTCCTAATGACGATGGAACACTCAAATTGCGTCGAGATTCAATACATCGTCCTCCAGCCGACTTGTCTCCAAGGTTCTATTGCTGAAGCGGGCTCCTTATGGTCGTTCTCCTGTGAGTCTAGATTTTCGAATCCGACGCAAACCTGATAGTAAATTGTAACGTTCAGGGCCTCCTAATGACGATGGAACACTCAAATTGCGTCGAGATTCCATACATCGTCCTCCAGCCGACTTGTCTCCAAGGGGATATTTCTGCCTCGGGCACGATATGTTCCGTCTCCTGTGAGTCTAGATTATCGAATCCGACCGAAAACCGATAGTTAATTGTAACGTTCAGGGCCTCCTAATGACGATGGAACACTCAAATTGCGTCGAGATTCAATACATCGTCCTCCAGCCGACTTGTCTGCAAGGGTCTGTTGCTGCCTCTGGCACCTTATGGTCGTACTCCTGTGAGTCTAGATTTTCGAATCCGACGCGAAACTGATAGTTAATTGTAACATTCAGGGCCTCCTAATGACGATGGAACACTCAAATTGCGTCGAGATTCAATACATCGTCCCCCAGCCGACTTGTCGCCAAGGGTCTATTGTTGCCTCGGTCACCATATGGTCCGACTCCTGTGAGTCTAGAATTTCGAATCCGACGCAAAACTGATAGTTATTAGTAACGTTCAGGACATCCTAATGACGATGGAACACTCAAAAATCGTCGAGATTCAACACATCGTCCTCCAGCCGACTTGTCTCGAAGGGTCTATTGCTGCCTCGGGCACCTTATCGTCGTTTTCCTGTGAGTCTAGATTTTCGAATCCGACGCTAAACTGAGAGTTAACTGTAACGTTGAGGGCCTCCTAATGACGATGGAACACTCAAATTGCGTCGAGATTCAATACATCGTCCTCAAGCCGACATGTCTCCAAGGTTCTATTGCTGCCGCGGGTTCCTTATGGTCGTTCTCCTGTGAGTCTAGATTTTCGAATCCGACGCGAAACTGATAGTAAATTGTAACGTTCATAGCCTCCTAATGACGATGGAACACTCAAATTGCGTCGAGATTCCATACATCGTCCTCCAGCCGACTTGTCTCCAAGGGGATATTTCTGCCTCGGTCACCATATGGTCCGTCTCCTGTGAGTCTAGATTTTCGAATCCGACGCAAAACTAATAGGTAATTGTAACGTTCAGGGCCTCCTAATGACGATGGAACACTCATATTGCGTAGCGATTCAATACATCGTCCTCCAGCCGACTAGTTTCCAAGGGCACTATTGTTGCCTCGGGCGCCTTTTGATCTTTCTCCTGTGAGTCTAGATTAACGAATCCGACGCAAAACTGATAGTTAATTGTAACGCTCACGGCCTCCTAATGACGATGGAACACTCAAATTGCGTCGAGATTCAATACATCGTTCTCCAGCCGACTTGTCTGCAAGGGTCTGTTGCTGCATGTGGCACCTTAAGGTCGTACTCCTGTGAGTCTAGATTTTCGAATCCTACGGGAAACTGATAGTTAATTTTAACGTTCAGGGCCACCTAATGACGAAGGAACACTCAAATTGCGTCGGGATTCAATACATCGTCCTCCAGCCGAATTGTCTCCAAGGGGATATTGCTGCCTCGGGCACCTTATGGTCGCTCTCCTTTGAGACAAGATTTTCGAATCCGACGCAAAACTGATAGTTAATTGTAACGTTCAGGGCCTCCTAATGACGATGGAACACTCAAATTGCGTCGCGATTCAATACATCGTCCTCCAGCCGACTAGTTTCCAAGGGTCTATTGTTGCCTCGGGCGCCTTTTGATCGTTCTCCTGTGAGTCTAGATTATCGAATCCGACGCAATACAGATAGTTAATTGTAATGCTCACGGCCTCTTAATGACGATGGAACACTCAAATTGCGTAGAGATAAAATACATCGTCCTCCAGCCGACTTGCCTACACGGGGATATTACTGCCTCGGCCACCATATGGTCCGCCTCCTGTGAGGTTAGATTATCGAATCCGACGCAAAACTGATAGTTAATTGTAACGTTCAGCGCCTCCTAATGACGATGGAACACTCAAATTGCGTCAAGATTCAATACATCGTTCTCCAGCCGACTTGTCGCCAAGGGTCTATTGTTGCCTCGGTCACCATATGGTCCGTCTCCTGTGAGTCTAGAATTTCGAATCCGACGCAAAACTGAAAGTTATTAGTAACGTTCAGGACCTCCTAATGACGATGGAACACTCAAAAATCGTCGAGATTCAACACATCGTCCTCCAGCCGACTTGTCTCGAAGGGTCTATTGCTGCCTCGGGCACCTTATCGTCGTTTTCCTGTGAGTCTAGATTTTCGAATCCGACGCAAAACTGAGAGTTAACTGTAACGTTCAGGGCCGCCTAATGACGATGGAACTCTCAAATTGCGTCGAGATTCAATACATCGTCCTCAAGCCGACTTGTCTCTAAGGGGATATTGCTGCCTCGGGCACCATATGGTCCGTCTCCTGTGAGTCTAGATTTTCGAATATGACGCGAAACTGATAGTTAATTGTAACGTTCAGGGCTCCTAATGACGATGGAACACGCAAATTGCGTCGAGATTCAATACATCGTCCTCAAGCCGACTTGTCTCCAAGGTTCTATTGCTGCCGCGGGTTCCTTATGGTCGTTCTCCTGTGAGTCTAGATTTTCGAATCCGACGCAAAACTGATAGTAAATTGTAACGTTCAGGGCCTCCTAATGACGATGGAACACTCAAATTGCGTCGAGATTCCATACATCGTCCTCCAGCCGACTTGTCTCCAAGGGGATATTTCTGCCTCGGGCACCATATGGTCCGTCTCCTGTGAGTCTAGATTTTCGAATCCGACCCAAACCTGATAGTTAATTGTAACGTTCAGGGCCTCCTAATGACGATGGAACACTCAAATTGCGTCGCGATTCAATGCATCGTCCACCAGCCGACTTTTCTCCAAGAGTCTATTGCTGCCTCTGGCACCTTATCGTCGTGCTCCTGTGTGTCTACATTTTCGAATCCGACGCAAAACTGATAGTTAATAGTAACGTTCAGGGCCTCGTAATGACGATGGAACACTCAAATTGCGTCGGGATTCAATACAACGACCTCCAGCCGACTTGTCTTCAAGGGGATATTGCTGCCTCGGGCACCTTATGGTCGTTCTCCTTTGAGACAAGATTTTCGAATCCGACGCAAAACTGATAGTTAATTGTATCGTTCAGGGCCTCCTAATGACGATGGAACACTCAAATTGCGTCGAGATTCCATACATCGTCCTCCAGCCGACTTGTCTCCAAGGGGATATTTCTGCCTCGGGCACCATATGGTCCGTCTCCGGTGAGTCTAGATTTTCGAATCCGACCCAAACCTGATAGTTAATTGTAACGTTCAGGGCCTCCTAATGACGATGGAACACTCAAATTGCGTCGCGATCCAATACATCGTCCTCCAGCCGACTAGTTTCCAAGGGTCTATTGTTGCCTCGGGCGCCTTTTGATCGTTCTCCTGTGAGTCTAGATTATCGAATCCGACGCAAAACTGATAGTTAATTGTAATGCTCACGGCCTCTTAATGACGATGGAACACTCAAATTGCGTAGAGATAAAATACATCGTCCTCCAGCCGACTTGTCTCCAAGGTGATATTGCTGCCTCGGGCACCTTATGGTCGTGCTCCTGTGAGTCTAGATTTTCGAATCCGACGCGGAACTGATAGTGAATTGTAACATTCAGGGCCTCCTAATGACGATGGAACACTCAAATTGCGTCGAGATTCAATACATCGTCCTCCAGCCGACTTATCTCCAAGGGTCAATTGCTGCCGCGGGCTCCTTATAGTCGTTCTCCTGTGAGTCTAGGTATCGAATCCGACGCAAAACAGATCGTTAATTGTAACGTTGAGAGCCTCCTAATGACAATGGAACACTGAAATTGCGTCGAGATTCAATTCATCGTCCTTCGGCCGACTTGTCTCCAAGGGTCTATTCCTGCCTCGGGTACCTTATGGTGGTTCTCCTCTGAGTCAACATTTTCGAATCCGACGCAAAACTGATAGTAAATTGTAACGTTCAGGGCATCCTAATGACGATGGAACACTCAAATTGCGTCGAGATTCAATACATCGTCCTCCAGCCGACTTGTCTCCAACGGGATATTTCTGCCTCGGGCACCATATGGTCCGTCTCCTGTGAGTCTACATTCTCGAATCCGACCCAAAACTGATAGTTAATTGTAACATTCAGGGTCTCCTAATGACGATGAAACACTCAAATTGCGTCGCGATTCAATGCATCGTCCTCCAGCCGACTTTTCTCCAAGAGTCTATTGCTGCCTCTGGCACCTTATGGTTGTGCTCCTGTGAGTCTAGAATTTCGAATCCGACGCGAAGCTGATAGTTAATTGTAATGCTCACGGCCTCTTAATGACGATGGAACACTCAAATTGCGTAGAGATAAAATACATCGTCCTCCAGCCGACTTGCCTACACGGGGATATTACTGCCTCGGCCACCATATGGTCCGTCTCCTGTGAGGTTAGATTATCGAATCCGACGCAAAACTGATAGTTAATTGTAACGTTCAGCGCCTCCTAATGACGATGGAACACTCAAATTGCGAAGAGATTCAATACATCGTTCTCCAGCCGACTTGTCTGCAAAGGTCTGTTGCTGCCTCTGGCACCTTATGGTCGTACTCCTGTGAGTCTAGATTTTCGAATCCGACGCGAAACTGATAGTTAATTGTAACATTCAGGGCCTCCTAATGACGATGGAGCACTCAAATTGCGTCGAGATTCAATACATCGTCCTCCAGCCGACTTGTCGCCAAGGGTCTATTGTTGCCTCGGTCACCATATGGTCCGTCTCCTGTGAGTCTAGAATTTCGAATCCGACGCAAAACTGATAGTTATTAGTAGCGTTCAGGAACTCCTAATGACGATGGAACACTCAAAAATCGTCGAGATTCAACACATCGTCCTCCTGCCGACTTGTCTCGAAGGCTCTATTGCTGCCTCGGGCACCTTATCGTCGTTTTCCTGTGAGTCTAGATTTTCGAATCCGACGCAAAACTGAGAGTTAACTGAACGTTCAGGGCCTCTTAATGACGATGGACCACTCAAATTGCGTCGAGATTCAATACATCGTCCTCAAGCCGACTTGTCTCTAAGGGGATATTGCTGCCTCGGGCACCATATGGTCCGTCTCCTGTGAGTCTAGATTTTCGAATATGACGCGAAACTGTTAGTTTATTGTAACGTTCAGGGCTCCTAATGACGATGGAACACTCAAATTGCGTCGAGATTCAATACATCGTCCTCAAGCCGACTTGTCTCCAAGGTCCTATTGCTGCCGCGGGTTCCTTATGGTCGTTCTCCTGTGAGTCTAGATTTTCGAATCCGACGCAAAACTGATAGTAAATTGTAACGTTCAGGGCCTCCTAATGACGATGGAACACTCAAATTGCGTCGAGATTCCATACATCGTCCTCCAGCCGACTTGTCTCCAAGGGGATATTTCTGCCTCGGGCACCATATGGTCCGTCTCCTGTGAGTCTAGAATTTCGAATCCGACGCAAAACTGATAGTTAATTGTAACGTTCAGGGCCTCCTAATGACGATGGAACACTCAAATTGCGTCGCGATTCAATACATCGTCCTCCAGCTGACTAGTTTCCAAGGGCTCTATTGTTGCCTCGGGCGCCTTTTGATCTTTCTCCTGTGAGTCTAGATTCTCGAATCCGACCCAAAACTGATAGTTAATTGTAACATTCAGGGCCTCCTAATGACGATGGAACACTCAAATTGCGTCGCGATTCAATGCATCTTCCACCAGCTGACTTTTCTCCAAGAGTCTATTGCTGCCTCTGGCACCTTATCGTCGTGCTCCTGTGTGTCTAGATTTTCGAATCCGACGCGAAACTGATAGTTAATAGTAACGTTCAGGGCATCCTAATGACGATGGAACCCTCAAATTGCGTCGAGATTCAACACATCGTCCTTCAGGCGACATGTCTCCGAGGGTCTATTGCTACCTCGGGCACCTTATGGTCGTTCCCCTCTGAGTCTACATTTTCGAATCCGACGCAAAACTGATAGTTAATAGTAACGTTCAGGGCCTCGTAATGACGATGGAACACTCAAATTGCGTCGGGATTCAATACAACGACCTCCAGCCGACTTGTCTTCAAGGGGATATTGCTGCCTCGGGCATCTTATGGTCGTTCTCCTTTGAGACAAGATTTTCGAATCCGACGCAAAACTGGTAGTTAATTGTATCGTTCAGGGCCTCCTAATGACGATGGAACACTCAAATTGCGTCGAGATTCCATACATCGTCCTCCAGCCGACCTGTCTCCAAGGGGATATTTCTGCCTCGGGCACCATATGGTCCGTCTCCTGTGAGTCTAGATTTTCGAATCCGACCCAAACCTGATAGTTAATTGTAACGTTCAGGGCCTCCTAATGACGATGGAACACTCAAATTGCATCGCGATTCAATACATCGTCCTCCAGCCGACTAGTTTCCAAGGGTCTATTGTTGCCTCGGGCGCCTTTTGATCGTTCTCCTGTGAGTCTAGATTATCGAATCCGACGCAAAACTGATAGTTAATTGTAATGCTCACGGCCTCTTAATGACGATGGAACACTCAAATTGCGTAGAGATAAAATACATCGTCCTCCAGCCGACTTGCCTACACGGGGATATTACTGCCTCGGCCACCATATGGTCCGTCTCCTGTGAGGTTAGATTATCGAATCCGACGCAAAACTGATAGTTAATTGTAACGTTCAGGGCCTCCTAATGACGATGGAACACTCAGATTGCGTCGAGATTCAATACATCATCCTCCAGCCGACTTGTCTCCAAGGTGATATTGCTGCCTCGGGCACCTCATGGTCGTGCTCCTGTGAGTCTAGATTTTCGAATCCGACGCGGAACTGATAGTGAATTGTAACGTTCAGGGCCTCCTAATGACGATGGAACACTCAAATTGCGTCGAGATTCAATACATCGTCCTCCAGCCGACTTATCTCCAAGGGTCAATTGCTGCCGCGGGCTCCTTATAGTCGTTATCCTGTGAGTCTAGATTATCGAATCCGACGCAAAACAGATCGTTAATTGTAACGTTGAGAGCCTCCTAATGACAATGGAACACTCAAATTGCGTCGAGATTCAATTCATCGTCCTTCGGCCGACTTGTCTCCAAGGGTCTATTCCTGCCTCGGGTACCTTATGGTCGTTCTCCTCTGAGTCAACATTTTCGAATCCGACGCAAAACTGATAGTAAATTGTAACGTTCAGGGCATCCTAATGACGATGGAACACTCAAATAGCGTCGCGATTCAATGCATCATCATCCAGCCGACTTTTCTCCAAGGGTCTATTGCTGCCTCTGGAACCTTATGGTCGTTCTCCTGTGAGTCTAGATTTTCGATTCCGACGCGAAACTGACAATTAATTGTAACGTTCAGGGCATCCTATTGTCGATGGAAAACTCAAATTGCGTCGAGATACAATACATCGACCTCCAGCCGGCTTGTCTCCAAGGGGATATTGCTGCCTCGGGCACCTTATAGTCGTTCTCCTGTGAGTCTAGGTTTTCGAATCCGACGCAAAACTAATGGTTAATTGTAACTTTCAGGGCCTCTGAATGACGATGGAACACTCAAAAATCGTCGAGATTCAACACATCGTCCTCCAGCCGACTTGTCTCGAAGGGTCTATTGCAGCGTCGGGCACCTTATCGTCGTTTTCCTGTGAGTCTAGATTTTCGAATCCGACACAAAGCTGAGAGACAATTGTAACGTTCAGGGCCTCCTAATGACGATGGAACACTCAAATTGCGTCGAGATTCAATACATCGTCCTCAAGCCGACTTGTCTCTAAGGGGATATTGCTGCCTCGGTCACCATATGGTCCGTCTCCTGTGAGTCTAGAATTTCGAATCCGACGCAAAACTGATAGTTATTAACGTTCAGGACCTCCTAATGACGATGGAACACTCAAAAATCGTCGAGATTCAACACATCGTCCTCCAGCCGACTTGTCTCGAAGGGTCTATTGCTGCCTCGGGCACCTTATCGTCGTTTTCCTGTGAGTCTAGCTTTTCGAATCCGACGCAAAACTGAGAGTTAACTGTAACGTTCAGGGCCTCCTAATGACGATGGAACACTCAAATTGCGTTGAGATTCAATACATCGTCCTCAAGCCGACTTGTCTCTAAGGGGATATTGCTGCCTCGTGCACCATATGGTCCGTCTCCTGTGAGTCTAGATTTTCGAATATGACGCGTAACTGATAGTTTATTGTAACGTTCAGGGCTCCTAATGACGATGGAACACTCAAATTGCGTCGAGATTCAATACATCGTCCTCAAGCCGACTTGTCTCCAAGGTTCTATTGCTGCCGCGGGTTCCTTATGGTCGTACTCCTGTGAGTCTAGATTTTCGAATCCGACGCAAAACTGATAGTAAATTGTAACGTTCAGGGCCTCCTAATGACGATGGAACACTCAAATTGCGTCGAAATTCCATACATCGTCCTCCAGCCGACTTGTCTCCAAGGGGATATTTCTGCCTCGGGCACCATATGGTCCGTCTCCTGTGAGTCTAGAATTTGGAATCCGACGCAAAACTGATAGTTAATTGTAACGTTCAGGGCCTCCTAATGACGATGGAACACTCAAATTGCGTCGCGATTCAATACATCGTCCTCCAGCTGACTAGTTTCCAAGGGCTCTATTGTTGCCTCGGGCGCCTTTTCATTTTTCTCCTGTGAGTCTAGATTCTCGAATCCGACCCAAAACTGATAGTTAATTGTAACATTCAGGGCCTCCTAATGACGATGGAACACTCAAATTGCGTCGCGATTCAATGCATCTTCCTCCAGCCAACTTTTCTCCAAGTGTCTATTGCTGCCTCTGGCACCTTATCGTCGTGCTCCTGTGTGTCTAGATTTTCGAATCCGACGCGAAACTGACAGTTAATAGTAACGTTCAGGGCATCCTAATGACGATGGAACCCTCAAATTGCGTCGAGATTCAACACATCGTCCTTCAGGCGACATGTCTCCGAGGGTCTATTGCTACCTCGGGCACCTTATGGTCGTTCCCCTCTGAGTCTACATTTTCAAATCCGACGCAAAACTGATAGTTAATAGTAACGTTCAGGGCCTCGTAATGACGATGGAACACTCAAATTGCGTCGGGATTCAATACAACGACCTCCAGCCGACTTGTCTTCAAGGGGATATTGCTGCCTCGGGCACCTTATGGTCGTTCTCCTTTGAGACAAGATTTTCGAATCCGACGCAAAACTGATAGTTAATTGTATCGTTCAGGGCCTCCTAATGACGATGGAACACTCAAATTGCGTCGAGATTCCACACATCGTCCTCCAGCCGACTTGTCTCCAAGGGGATGTTTCTGCCTCGGGCACCATATGGTCCGTCTCCTGTGAGTCTAGATTTTCGAATCCGACCCAAACCTGATAGTTAATTGTAACGTTCAGGGCCTCCTAATGACGATGGAACACTCAAATTGCGTCGCGATTCAATACATCGTCCTCCAGCCGACTAGTTTCCAAGGGTCTATTGTTGCCTCGGGCGCCTTTTGATCGTTCTCCTGTGAGTCTAGATTA
The DNA here is from genome assembly GCF_021461395.2 of Schistocerca americana. Lineage (NCBI taxonomy): Eukaryota > Metazoa > Arthropoda > Insecta > Orthoptera > Acrididae > Schistocerca > Schistocerca americana. Next base: position 1,598,506 of record NW_025726236.1, on the reverse strand, counting down.
TCGAATCCGACGCAAAACTGATAGTTAATTGTAATGCTCACGGCCTCTTAATGACGATGGAACAATCAAATTGCGTAGAGATAAAATACATCGTCCTCCAGCCGACTTGCCTACACGGGGATATTACTGCCTCGGTCACCATATGGTCCGTCTCCTGTGAGGTTAGATTATCGAATCTGACGCAAAACTGATAATTAATTGTAACGTTCAGGGCCTCCTAATGACGATGGAACACTCAGATTGCGTCGAGATTCAATACATCATCCTCCAGCTGACTTCTCTCCAAGGTGATATTGCTGCCTCGGGCACCTTATGGTCGTGCTCCTGTGAGTCTAGATTTTCGAATCCGACGCGGAACTGATAGTGAATTGTAACGTTCAGGGCCTCCTAATGACGATGGAACACTCAAATTGCGTCGAGATTCAATACATCGTCCTCCAGCCGACTTATCTCCAAGGCTCAATTGCTGCCGCGGGCTCCTTATAGTCGTTCTCCTGTGAGTCTAGATTATCGAATCCGACGCAAAACAGATCGTTAATTGTAACGTCGAGAGCCTCCTAATGACAATGGAACACTCAAATTGCGTCGAGATTCAATTCATCGTCCTTCGGCCGACTTGTCTCCAAGGGTCTATTCCTGCCTCGGGTACCTTATGGTCGTTCTCCTCTGAGTCAACATTTTCGAATCCGACGCAAAACTGATAGTAAATTGTAACGTTCAGGGCATCCTAATGACGATGGAACACTCAAATTGCGTCGCGATTCAATGCATCATCATCCAGCCGACTTTTCTCCAAGGGTCTATTGCTGCCTCTGGCACCTTATGGTCGTTCTCCTGTGAGTCTAGATTTTCGATTCCGACGCGAAACTGACAATTAATTGTAACGTTCAGGGCATCCTATTGTCGATGGAAAACTCAAATTGCGTCGAGATACAATACATCGACCTCCAGCCGACTTGTCTCCAAGGGGATATTGCTGCCTCGGGCACCTTATAATCGTTCTCCTGTGAGTCTAGGTTTTCGAATCCGACGCAAAACTAATGGTTAATTGTAACTTTCAGGGCCTCCGAATGACGATGGAACACTCAAAAATCGTCGAGATTCAACACATCGTCCTCCAGCCGACTTGTCTCGAAGGGTCTATTGCAGCGTCGGGCACCTTATCGTCGTTTTCCTGTGAGTCTAGATTTTCGAATCCGACGCAAAGCTGGGAGTCAATTGTAACGTTCAGGGCCTCCTAATGACGATGGAACACTCAAATTGCGTCGAGATTCAATACATCGTCCTCAAGCCGACTTGTCTCTAAGGGGATATTGCTGCCTCGGGCACCATATGGTCCGTCTCCTTTGGGTCTAGATTATCGAATATGACGCGAAACTGATAGTTTATTGTAACGTTCAGGGCCTCCTAATGACGATGGAACACTTGAATTGCGTCGAGATTCAATACATCGTCCTCCAGCCGACTTGTCTCCAAGGTTCTATTGCTGCCGCGGGCTCCTTATGGTCGTTCTCCTGTGAGTCTAGATTTTCGAATCCGACGCAAAACTGATAGTAAATTGTAACGTTCAGGGCATACTAATGACGATGGAACACTCAAATTGCGCCGAGATTCAATACATCGTCCTCCAGGCGTCTTGTCTCCGAGGGTCTATTGATACCTCGGGCACCCTATGGTCGTTCTCCTCTGAGTCTACATTTTAAAATCCGACGAAAAACTGATAGTTACTTGTAACGTTCAGGGCCTCCTAATGACGATAGAACACTCAAATTGCGTCGAGATTAAATACATCGTCCTCCAGCCGACTTGCTTACACGGGGATATTGCCGCCTCGGCCACCATATGGTACGTCTCCTGTGAGGTTAGATTTTCGAAACCGACGCAAAACCGATAGTTAATTGCAACTTTCAGTCCCTCCTAATGACAATGGAACACTCAAATTGCGTCGAGATTCAATTCATCGTCCTTCAGCCGACTTGTCCCCAAGGGTCTATTGCTGCCACGGGTACCTTATGGTCGTTCTCCTGTGAGTCAACATTTTCGAATCCGACGCAAAACTGATAGTAAATTGTAACGTTCAGGGCATCCTAATGACGATGGAACACTCAAATTGCGTCGAGATTAAATTCATCGTCCTCCAGCCGACTTGCCTACAAGGGGATATTGCTGCCTCAGGCAACATATGGTCCGTCTCCTGTGAGTCTAGATTTTCGAATCCGACGCTAAACTAAAAGTTAATTGTAAGGTTCAGGGCCTCCTAATGACGATGGAACACTCAAATTGCGTCGAGATTCAATACATCGTCCTCCAGCCGACATGTCTTCAAGGATCTATGGCTGCCTCTGGCACCTTGTGCTCGTGCTCCTGTGAGTCTAGATTTTCGAATCCGACGCGAAACTGATAGTTAAATATACCGTTCAGGGCCTCCTAATGACGATGGAACACTGAAATTGCGTCGAGATTCAATACATCGTCCTCCAGCCGACTTGTCTCCAAGGGGATACTGCTGCCTCGGGCCTCTTATGGTCGTTCTCCCGTGAGTCTAGATTTTCGCATCCGACGCAAAACTGGTAGTTAATTGTAACGTTCAGGGCCTCCTAATGACGATACAACACTCAAATTGCGTCGAGATTAAATAGATCGTCCTCCAGCCGACTTGCCTCCATGGGGATATTGCTGTTCGGGCACCATATGCTCCGACTCCTGTGAGTCTAGATTTTCGAATCCGACGCGAAACTGATAGTTAATTGTAAAGTTCAGGGCCTCCTAATGACGATCCAACACTCAAATTGCGTCGCGATTCAATACATCGTCCTCCAGCCGATTTGTCTCCAAGGGTCTATTGCTGCATCTGGCACCTTATGATCTTGCTCCTGTGAGTTTAGATTTTCGAATCCGACTCGAATCTGATAGTTAATTACACCTTTCAGGGCCTCCTAATGACGATGAGACACTCAAACTACGTCGAGATTCAATACATCGTCCTCAAGCCAACTTGTCTCCAAGGGGATATTGCTGGCTCGGGCACCATATGGTCCGTCTCCTGTGAGTCTACATTTTCGAATCCGACGCAAAATTGATGGTCAATTGTAACGTTCAGGGCCTCGTAATGACAATGGAACACTCAAGTTGCGTCGAGATTAAATACATCGTCCTCCAACCGACTTGCCTACAAGGGTGCCTCGGACACCTTATGGTCGTTCTCCTGTGAGTCTAGATTTTCGAATCCGACGCAAAATAGGATGGTTAATTGTAACGTTAATGGCCTCCTAATGACGATGGAACACTCAAATTGCGTCGAGATTCAATACATCGTCCTCAGCCAACTTGTTTCCAAGGGTCTTATGATGCCTCGGGCGCCTTTTGATCGTTCTCCTGTGAGTCTAGATTATCGAATCCGACTGAAAACTGATAGTTAATTGTAACGTTCACGGTCTCCTAATTACGATGGAACACTCAAATTGCGTCGAGATTCAATACGTCGTCCTACAGCCGAGTTGTCTCCAAGGGCACCATATGGTCCGTCTCCTGTGAGTCTAGATTATCGAATCCGACGCAAAACTGATAGTTAATTGTAATGTTCAGGGCCTCCTAATGACGATAGAACACTCAAATTGCGGCGCGATTCAATACATCGTCCTCCAGCCGACTTGTTTCCAAGGGTTTATTGTTGCCTCGGGCGCCTTTTGATCGTTCTCCTGTGAGTCTAGATTATCGAATCCGACGCAAAGCTGATAGTTAATTGTAACGTTCACGGCCTCCTAATGACGATGAAACACTCGAATTGCGTCGAGATTCAATACATCGACCTCCAGCCGACTTGTCTCCAAGGGGATATTGCTGCCTCCGGCACCTTATGTTCGTGCTCCCGTGAGTCTAGATTTTCGAATCCGACGCGAAACTGATAGTTAATTGTAACGTTCAGGGCCTCCTAATGACGATGGAACACTCAAATTGCGTCGAGATTCAATACATCGTCCTCCAGCCGACTTGTCTCCAAGGGTCTATTGCTGCCTCGGTCACCATATGGTCCGCCTCCTATGAGTCTAGAATTTCAAATCCGACGCAAAACTGATAGTTAATTGTAACGTTCAGGGCCTCCTAATGACGATGGAACACTCAAATTGCTTCGTGATTCAATACATCGTCATCCAGCCGACTTGTCTCCAAGGGTCTATTGCTGCCTCGGTTACCATATGGTCCGCCTCCCATGAGTCTAGAATTTCAAATCCGACGAAAAACTGATCGTTAATTCAACGTTCAGGGGCTCCTAATGACGATGGAACACTCAAATTGCGTCGAGATTCAATACATCGTCCTCAAGCCGACTTGCCTCCAAGGGTCTATTGCTGCCTCTGGCACCTTATGGTCGTTTTGATGTGAGTCTAGATTTTCGAATCCGACGCTAAACTGAGAGTTAATTGTAACGTTCAGGGCGACCTAATGACGATGGAACACTCAAATTGCGTCGAGATTCAATACATCGTCATCCAGCCGACTTGTCTCCAAGGGTCTATTGCTGCCTCGGTTACCATATGGTCCGCCTCCCATGAGTCTAGAATTTCAAATCCGACGAAAAACTGATAGTTAATTCAACGTTCAGGGGCTCCTAATGACGATGGAACACTCAAATTGCGTCGAGATTCAATACATCGTCCTCAAGGCGACTTGTCTCCGAGGGTCTATTGCTGCCTCGGGCACCCTATGGTCGTTCTCCTCTGAGTCTACATTTTCGAATCCGACGCAAAACTGATAGTTAATAGTAACGTTCAGGGCCTCGTAATGACGATGGAACACTCAAATTGCGTCGGGATTCAATACAACGACCTCCAGCCGACTTGTCTTCAAGGGGATATTGCTGCCTCGGGCACCTTATGGTCGTTCTCCTTTGAGACAAGATTTTCGAATCCGACGCAAAACTGATAGTTAATTGTATCGTTCAGGGCCTCCTAATGACGATGGAACACTCAAATTGCGTCGAGATTCCATACATCGTCCTGCAGCCGACTTGTCTCCAAGGGGATATTTCTGCCTCGGGCACCATATGGTCCGTCTCCGGTGAGTCTAGATTTTCGAATCCGACCCAAACCTGATAGTTAATTGTAACGTTCAGGGCCTCCTAATGACGATGGAACACTCAAATTGCGTCGCGATCCAATACATCGTCCTCCAGCCGACTAGTTTCCAAGGGTCTATTGTTGCCTCGGGCGCCTTTTGATCGTTCTCCTGTGAGTCTAGATTATCGAATCCGACGCAAAACTGATAGTTAATTGTAATGCTCACGGCCTCTTAATGACGATGGAACACTCAAATTGCGTAGAGATAAAATACTTCGTCCTCCAGCCGACTTGTCTCCAAGGTGATATTGCTGCCTCGGGCACCTTATGGTCGTGCTCCTGTGAGTCTAGATTTTCGAATCCGACGCGGAACTGATAGTGAATTGTAACGTTCAGGGCCTCCTAATGACGATGGAACACTCAAATTGCGTCGAGATTCAATACATCGTCCTCCAGCCGACTTATCTCCAAGGGTCAATTGCTGCCGCGGGCTCCTTATAGTCGTTCTCCTGTGAGTCTAGGTATCGAATCCGACGCAAAACAGATCGTTAATTGTAACGTTGAGAGCCTCCTAATGACAATGGAACACTCAAATTGCGTCGAGATTCAATTCATCGTCCTTCGGCCGACTTGTCTCCAAGGGTCTATTCCTGCCTCGGGTACCTTATGGTGGTTCTCCTCTGAGTCAACATTTTCGAATCCGACGCAAAACTGATAGTAAATTGTAACGTTCAGGGCATCCTAATGACGATGGAACACTCAAATTGCGTCGAGATTCAATACATCGTCCTCCAGCCGACTTGTCTCCAACGGGATATTTCTGCCTCGGGCACCATATGGTCCGTCTCCTGTGAGTCTACATTCTCGAATCCGACCCAAAACTGATAGTTAATTGTAACATTCAGGGTCTCCTAATGACGATGAAACACTCAAATTGCGTCGCGATTCAATGCATCGTCCTCCAGCCGACTTTTCTCCAAGAGTCTATTGCTGCCTCTGGCACCTTATGGTTGTGCTCCTGTGAGTCTAGAATTTCGAATCCGACGCGAAGCTGATAGTTAATTGTAATGCTCACGGCCTCTTAATGACGATGGAACACTCAAATTGCGTAGAGATAAAATACATCGTCCTCCAGCCGACTTGCCTACACGGGGATATTACTGCCTCGGCCACCATATGGTCCGTCTCCTGTGAGGTTAGATTATCGAATCCGACGCAAAACTGATAGTTAATTGTAACGTTCAGCGCCTCCTAATGACGATGGAACACTCAAATTGCGAAGAGATTCAATACATCGTTCTCCAGCCGACTTGTCTGCAAAGGTCTGTTGCTGCCTCTGGCACCTTATGGTCGTACTCCTGTGAGTCTAGATTTTCGAATCCGACGCGAAACTGATAGTTAATTGTAACATTCAGGGCCTCCTAATGACGATGGAGCACTCAAATTGCGTCGAGATTCAATACATCGTCCTCCAGCCGACTTGTCGCCAAGGGTCTATTGTTGCCTCGGTCACCATATGGTCCGTCTCCTGTGAGTCTAGAATTTCGAATCCGACGCAAAACTGATAGTTATTAGTAGCGTTCAGGAACTCCTAATGACGATGGAACACTCAAAAATCGTCGAGATTCAACACATCGTCCTCCTGCCGACTTGTCTCGAAGGCTCTATTGCTGCCTCGGGCACCTTATCGTCGTTTTCCTGTGAGTCTAGATTTTCGAATCCGACGCAAAACTGAGAGTTAACTGAACGTTCAGGGCCTCCTAATGACGATGGACCACTCAAATTGCGTCGAGATTCAATACATCGTCCTCAAGCCGACTTGTCTCTAAGGGGATATTGCTGCCTCGGGCACCATATGGTCCGTCTCCTGTGAGTCTAGATTTTCGAATATGACGCGAATCTGTTAGTTTATTGTAACGTTCAGGGCTCCTAATGACGATGGAACACTCAAATTGCGTCGAGATTCAATACATCGTCCTCAAGCCGACTTGTCTCCAAGGTTCTATTGCTGCCGCGGGTTCCTTATGGTCGTTCTCCTGTGAGTCTAGATTTTCGAATCCGACGCGAAACTGATAGTTAATAGTAACGTTCAGGGCATCCTAATGACGATGGAACACTCAAATTGCGTCGGGATTCAATACAACGACCTCCAGCCGACTTGTCTTCAAGGGGATATTGCTGCCTCGGGCATCTTATGGTCGTTCTCCTTTGAGACAAGATTTTCGAATCCGACGCAAAACTGATAGTTAATTGTATCGTTCAGGGCCTCCTAATGACGATGGAACACTCAAATTGCGTCGAGATTCAACACATCGTCCTTCAGGCGACATGTCTCCGAGGGTCTATTGCTACCTCGGGCACCTTATGGTCGTTCCCCTCTGAGTCTAGATTCTCGAATCCGACCCAAAACTGATAGTTAATAGTAACGTTCAGGGCCTCGTAATGACGATGGAACACTCAAATTGCGTCGGGATTCAATACAACGACCTCCAGCCGACTTGTCTTCAAGGGGATATTGCTGCCTCGGGCATCTTATGGTCGTTCTCCTTTGAGACAAGATTTTCGAATCCGACGCAAAACTGATAGTTAATTGTATCGTTCAGGGCCTCCTAATGACGATGGAACACTCAAATTGCGTCGAGATTCCATACATCGTCCTCCAGCCGACCTGTCTCCAAGGGGATATTTCTGCCTCGGGCACCATATGGTCCGTCTCCTGTGAGTCTAGATTTTCGAATCCGACCCAAACCTGATAGTTAATTGTAACGTTCAGGGCCTCCTAATGACGATGGAACACTCAAATTGCATCGCGATTCAATACATCGTCCTCCAGCCGACTAGTTTCCAAGGGTCTATTGTTGCCTCGGGCGCCTTTTGATCGTTCTCCTGTGAGTCTAGATTATCGAATCCGACGCAAAACTGATAGTTAATTGTAATGCTCACGGCCTCTTAATGACGATGGAACACTCAAATTGCGTAGAGATAAAATACATCGTCCTCCAGCCGACTTGCCTACACGGGGATATTACTGCCTCGGCCACCATATGGTCCGTCTCCTGTGAGGTTAGATTATCGAATCCGACGCAAAACTGATAGTTAATTGTAACGTTCAGGGCCTCCTAATGACGATGGAACACTCAGATTGCGTCGAGATTCAATACATCATCCTCCAGCCGACTTGTCTCCAAGGTGATATTGCTGCCTCGGGCACCTCATGGTCGTGCTCCTGTGAGTCTAGATTTTCGAATCCGACGCGGAACTGATAGTGAATTGTAACGTTCAGGGCCTCCTAATGACGATGGAACACTCAAATTGCGTCGAGATTCAATACATCGTCCTCCAGCCGACTTATCTCCAAGGGTCAATTGCTGCCGCGGGCTCCTTATAGTCGTTATCCTGTGAGTCTAGGTTTTCGAATCCGACGCAAAACTAATGGTTAATTGTAACTTTCAGGGCCTCTGAATGACGATGGAACACTCAAATTGCGTCGCGAATCAATGCATCATCATCCAGCCGACTTTTCTCCAAGGGTCTATTGCTGCCTCTGGAACCTTATGGTCGTTCTCCTGTGAGTCTAGATTTTCGATTCCGACGCGAAACTGACAATTAATTGTAACGTTCAGGGCATCCTATTGTCGATGGAAAACTCAAATTGCGTCGAGATACAATACATCGACCTCCAGCCGGCTTGTCTCCAAGGGGATATTGCTGCCTCGGGCACCTTATAGTCGTTCTCCTGTGAGTCTAGGTTTTCGAATCCGACGCAAAACTAATGGTTAATTGTAACTTTCAGGGCCTCTGAATGACGATGGAACACTCAAAAATCGTCGAGATTCAACACATCGTCCTCCAGCCGACTTGTCTCGAAGGGTCTATTGCAGCGTCGGGTACCTTATCGTCGTTTTCCTGTGAGTCTAGATTTTCGAATCCGACACAAAGCTGAGAGACAATTGTAACGTTCAGGGCCTCCTAATGACGATGGAACACTCAAATTGCGTCGAGATTCAATACATCGTCCTCAAGCCGACTTGTCTCTAAGAGGATATTGCTGCCTCGGTCACCATATGGTCCGTCTCCTGTGAGTCTAGAATTTCGAATCCGACGCAAAACTGATAGTTAGTAACGTTCAGGACCTCCTAATGACGATGGAACACTCAAAAATCGTCGAGATTCAACACATCGTCCTCCAGCCGACTTGTCTCGAAGGGTCTATTGCTGCCTCGGGCACCTTATCGTCGTTTTCCTGTGAGTCTAGATTTTCGAATCCGACGCAAAACTGAGAGTTAACTGTAACGTTCAGGGCCTCCTAATGACGATGGAACACTCAAATTGCGTTGAGATTCAATACATCGTCCTCAAGCCGACTTGTCTCTAAGGGGATATTGCTGCCTCGTGCACCATATGGTCCGTCTCCTGTGAGTCTAGATTTTCGAATATGACGCGTAACTGATAGTTTATTGTAACGTTCAGGGCTCCTAATGACGATGGAACACTCAAATTGCGTCGAGATTCAATACATCGTCCTCAAGCCGACTTGTCTCCAAGGTTCTATTGCTGCCGCGGGTTCCTTATGGTCGTACTCCTGTGAGTCTAGATTTTCGAATCCGACGCAAAACTGATAGTAAATTGTAACGTTCAGGGCCTCCTAATGACGATGGAACACTCAAATTGCGTCGAAATTCCATACATCGTCCTCCAGCCGACTTGTCTCCAAGGGGATATTTCTGCCTCGGGCACGATATGGTCCGTCTCCTGTGAGTCTAGAATTTGGAATCCGACGCAAAACTGATAGTTAATTGTAACGTTCAGGGCCTCCTAATGACGATGGAACACTCAAATTGCGTCGCGATTCAATACATCGTCCTCCAGCTGACTAGTTTCCAAGGGCTCTATTGTTGCCTCGGGCGCCTTTTCATTTTTCTCCTGTGAGTCTAGATTCTCGAATCCGACCCAAAACTGATAGTTAATTGTAACATTCAGGGCCTCCTAATGACGATGGAACACTCAAATTGCGTCGCGATTCAATGCATCTTCCACCAGCCGACTTTTCTCCAAGAGTCTATTGCTGCCTCTGGCACCTTATCGTCGTGCTCCTGTGTGTCTAGATTTTCGAATCCGACGCGAAACTGATAGTTAATAGTAACGTTCAGGGCATCCTAATGACGATGGAACCCTCAAATTGCGTCGAGATTCAACACATCGTCCTTCAGGCGACATGTCTCCGAGGGTCTATTGCTACCTCGGGCACCTTATGGTCGTTCCCCTCTGAGTCTACATTTTCAAATCCGACGCAAAACTGATAGTTAATAGTAACGTTCAGGGCCTCGTAATGACGATGGAACACTCAAATTGCGTCGGGATTCAATACAACGACCTCCAGCCGACTTGTCTTCAAGGGGATATTGCTGCCTCGGGCACCTTATGGTCGTTCTCCTTTGAGACAAGATTTTCGAATCCGACGCAAAACTGATAGTTAATTGTATCGTTCAGGGCCTCCTAATGACGATGGAACACTCAAATTGCGTCGAGATTCCATACATCGTCCTCCAGCCGACTTGTCTCCAAGGGGATGTTTCTGCCTCGGGCACCATATGGTCCGTCTCCTGTGAGTCTAGATTTTCGAATCCGACCCAAACCTGATAGTTAATTGTAACGTTCAGGGCCTCCTAATGACGATGGAACACTCAAATTGCGTCGCGATTCAATACATCGTCCTCCAGCCGACTAGTTTCCAAGGGTCTATTGTTGCCTCGGGCGCCTTTTGATCGTTCTCCTGTGAGTCTAGATTATCGAATCCGACGCAAAACTGATAGTTAATTGTAATGCTCACGGCCTCTTAATGACGATGGAACAATCAAATTGCGTAGAGATAAAATACATCGCCCTCCAGCCGACTTGCCTACACGGGGATATTACTGCCTCGGTCACCATATGGTCCGTCTCCTGCGAGGTTAGATTATCGAATCTGACGCAAAACTGATAGTTAATTGTAACGTTCAGGGCCTCCTAATGACGATGGAACACTCAGATTGCGTCGAGATTCAATACATCATCCTCCAGCTGACTTGTCTCCAAGGTGATATTGCTGCCTCGGGCACCTTATGGTCGTGCTCCTGTGAGTCTAGATTTTCGAATCCGACGCGGAACTGATAGTGAATTGTAACGTTCAGGGCCTCCTAATGACGATGGAACACTCAAATTGCGTCGAGATTCAATACATCGTCCTCCAGCCGACTTATCTCCAAGGCTCAATTGCTGCCGCGGGCTCCTGAGTCCTCCTGTGAGTCTAGATTATCGAATCCGACGCAAAACAGATCGTTAATTGTAACGTCGAGAGCCTCCTAATGACAATGGAACACTCAAATTGCGTCGAGATTCAATTCATCGTCCTTCGGCCGACTTGTCTCCAAGGGTCTATTCCTGCCTCGGGTACCTTATGGTCGTTCTCCTCTGAGTCAACATTTTCGAATCCGACGCAAAACTGATAGTAAATTGTAACGTTCAGGGCATCCTAATGACGATGGAACACTCAAATTGCGTCGCGATTCAATGCATCATCATCCAGCCGACTTTTCTCCAAGGGTCTATTGCTGCCTCTGGCACCTTATGGTCGTTCTCCTGTGAGTCTAGATTTTCGATTCCGACGCGAAACTGACAATTAATTGTAACGTTCAGGGCATCCTATTGTCGATGGAAAACTCAAATTGCGTCGAGATACAATACATCGACCTCCAGCCGACTTGTCTCCAAGGGGATATTGCTGCCTCGGGCACCTTATAATCGTTCTCCTGTGAGTCTAGGTTTTCGAATCCGACGCAAAACTAATGGTTAATTGTAACTTTCAGGGCCTCCGAATGACGATGGAACACTCAAAAATCGTCGAGATTCAACACATCGTCCTCCAGCCGACTTGTCTCGAAGGGTCTATTGCAGCGTCGGGCACCTTATCGTCGTTTTCCTGTGAGTCTAGATTTTCGAATCCGACGCAAAGCTGGGAGTCAATTGTAACGTTCAGGGCCTCCTAATGACGATGGAACACTCAAATTGCGTCGAGATTCAATACATCGTCCTCAAGCCGACTTGTCTCCAAGGGGATATTGCTGCCTCGGGCACCATATGGTCCGTCTCCTTTGGGTCTAGATTATCGAATATGACGCGAAACTGATAGTTTATTGTAACGTTCAGGGCCTCCTAATGACGATGGAACACTTGAATTGCGTCGAGATTCAATACATCGTCCTCCAGCCGACTTGTCTCCAAGGTTCTATTGCTGCCGCGGGCTCCTTATGGTCGTTCTCCTGTGAGTCTAGATTTTCGAATCCGACGCAAAACTGATAGTAAATTGTAACGTTCAGGGCATACTAATGACGATGGAACACTCAAATTGCGCCGAGATTCAATACATCGTCCTCCAGGCGTCTTGTCTCCGAGGGTCTATTGATACCTCGGGCACCCTATGGTCGTTCTCCTCTGAGTCTACATTTTAAAATCCGACCAAAAACTGATAGTTACTTGTAACGTTCAGGGCCTCCTAATGACGATAGAACACTCAAATTGCGTCGAGATTAAATACATCGTCCTCCAGCCGACTTGCTTACACGGGGATATTGCCGCCTCGGCCACCATATGGTACGTCTCCTGTGAGGTTAGATTTTCGAAACCGACGCAAAACCGATAGTTAATTGTAACGTTCAGGGCATCCTAATGACGATGGAACACTCAAATTGCGTCGAGATTAAATTCATCGTCCTCCAGCCGACTTGCCTACAAGGGGATATTGCTGCCTCAGGCAACATATTGTCCGTCTCCTGTGAGTCTAGATTTTCGAATCCGACGCTAAACTAAAAGTTAATTGTAAGGTTCAGGGCCTCCTAATGACGATGGAACACTCAAATTGCGTCGAGATTCAATACATCGTCCTCCAGCCGACATGTCTTCAAGGATCTATGGCTGCCTCTGGCACCTTGTGCTCGTGCTCCTGTGAGTCTAGATTTTCGAATCCGACGCGAAACTGATAGTTAAATATACCGTTCAGGGCCTCCTAATGACGATGGAACACTGAAATTGCGTCGAGATTCAATACATCGTCCTCCAGCCGACTTGTCTCCAAGGGGATACTGCTGCCTCGGGCCTCTTATGGTCGTTCTCCCGTGAGTCTAGATTTTCGCATCCGACGCAAAACTGGTAGTTAATTGTAATGTTCAGGGCCTCCTAATGACGATACAACACTCAAATTGCGTCGAGATTAAATAGATCGTCCTCCAGCCGACTTGCCTCCATGGGGATATTGCTGTCTCGGGCACCATATGCTCCGACTCCTGTGAGTCTAGATTTTCGAATCCGACGCGAAACTGATAGTTAATTGTAAAGTTCAGGGCCTCCTAATGACGATCCAACACTCAAATTGCGTCGCGATTCAATACATCGTCCTCCAGCCGATTTGTCTCCAAGGGTCTATTGCTGCATCTGGCACCTTATGATCTTGCTCCTGTGAGTTTAGATTTTCGAATCCGACTCGAATCTGATAGTTAATTACACCTTTCAGGGCCTCCTAATGACGATGAGACACTCAAATTACGTCGAGATTCAATACATCGTCCTCAAGCCGACTTGTCTCCAAGGGGATATTGCTGGCTCGGGCACCATATGGTCCGTCTCCTGTGAGTCTACATTTTCGAATCCGACGCAAAATTGATGGTCAATTGTAACGTTCAGGGCCTCGTAATGACAATGGAACACTCAAGTTGCGTCGAGATTAAATACATCGTCCTCCAGCCGACTTGCCTACAAGGGTCTTATGATGCCTCGGGCGCCTTTTGATCGTTCTCCTGTGAGTCTAGATTATCGAATCCGACTGAAAACTGATAGTTAATTGTAACGTTCACGGTCTCCCAATTACGATGGAACACTCAAATTGCGTCGAGATTCAATACGTCGTCCTACAGCCGAGTTGTCTCCAAGGGCACCATATGGTCCGTCTCCTGTGAGTCTAGATTATCGAATCCGACGCAAAACTGATAGTTAATTGTAATGTTCAGGGCCTCCTAATGACGATAGAACACTCAAATTGCGGCGCGATTCAATACATCGTCCTCCAGCCGACTTGTTTCCAAGGGTTTATTGTTGCCTCGGGCGCCTTTTGATCGTTCTCCTGTGAGTCTAGATTATCGAATCCGACGCAAAGCTGATAGTTAATTGTAACGTTCACGGCCTCCTAATGACGATGAAACACTCGAATTGCGTCGAGATTCAATACATCGACCTCCAGCCGACTTGTCTCCAAGGGGATATTGCTGCCTCCGGCACCTTATGTTCGTGCTCCCGTGAGTCTAGATTTTCGAATCCGACGCGAAACTGATAGTTAATTGTAACGTTCAGGGCCTCCTAATGACGATGGAACACTCAAATTGCGTCGAGATTCAATACATCGTCCTCCAGCCGACTTGTCTCCAAGGGTCTATTGCTGCCTCGGTCACCATATGGTCCGCCTCCTATGAGTCCAGAATTTCAAATCCGACGCAAAACTGATAGTTAATTGTAACGTTCAGGGCCTCCTAATGACGATGGAACACTCAAATTGCTTCGTGATTCAATACATCGTCATCCAGCCGACTTGTCTCCAAGGGTCTATTGCTGCCTCGGTTACCATATGGTCCGCCTCCCATGAGTCTAGAATTTCAAATCCGACGAAAAACTGATCGTTAATTCAACGTTCAGGGGCTCCTAATGACGATGGAACACTCAAATTGCGTCGAGATTCAATACATCGTCCTCAAGGCGACTTGTCTCCGAGGGTCTATTGCTGCCTCGGGCACCCTATGGTCGTTCCCCTCTGAGTCTACATTTTCGAATCCGACGCAAAACTGATAGCTAATTGTAACGTGCAGAGCCTCCTAATAACGATGGAACACTCAAATTGCGTAGAGATTCAATAGATCGACCTCCAGCCGACTTGTCTCCAAGGGGATATTGCTGCCTCGGGCACCTTATGGTCGTTCTCCTGTGAGTCTAGATTTTCGAATCCGACGCAAAACTGATAGTTAATTGTAACTTTCAGAGCCTCCTAATGGCGATGGACAACTCAAATTGCGTCGAGATTCAATACATCGTCCTCCAGCCGACTTGTCTCCAAGGGGATACTGCTGCCTCCGGCACCTTAGGGGCGTTGTCCTGTGAGTTAGATTTTCGAATCCGACGAAAACTGATAGTTAATTGTAACGTTCAGGGCCTCCTAATGACAATGGAACACGCAAATTGCGTCGAGATTCAATACATCGTCATCCAGCCGACTTGTCTCAAAGGGTCTATTGCTGCCTCGGTCACCTTATGGTTGTTGTCCTGTGAGTCTAGATTTTCGAATCCGACGCAAAACTGAGAGTTAATTGTAGCTTTCAGCGCCTCCTAATGACGATGGAACACTCAAATTGCGTCGAGATTCTATACATCGTCCTCAAGCCGACTTGTCTCCAAGGGGATATTGCTGGCTCGGGCACCATATGGTCCGTCTCCTGTGAGTCTACATTTTCGAATCCGACGCAAAATTGATGGTCAATTGTAACGTTCAGGGCCTCGTAATGACGATGGAACACTCAAGTTGCGTGGAGATTAAATACATCGTCCTCCAGCCGACTTGCCTACAAGGGGATATTGCTGCCTCGGGCACCATATGGTCCGTCCCCTGTGAGTCTAGATTTTCGAATCCGACGCAAAACTGATAGTTAATTGTAACGTTCAGGGCCTCCTAATGACGATGGAACACTCAAATTGCGTCGCGATTCAATACTTCGTCTATCAGCCTACTTGTTTCCAAGGGTCTATTGTTGCCTCGGGCGCCTTTTGGTCGTTCTCCTGTGAGTCTAGATTATCGAATCCGACGCGAAAGTGATAGTTAATTACAACGATCTGGGCCTCCTAATTACGTTGGAACACTCAAATTCCGTCGGGATTCAGTACATCGTCCTGCAGCCGACTTGTCTCCAAGGGTCTATTGCTGCCTCGGGCATCTTATGGTCGTTCTTTTATGAGTCTAGATTTTCGAATCCGACGCAAAACTGATACTTAACTGTAACGTTCAGGGCCTCCTAATGACGATGTAACACTCAAATTGCGTCGAGATTCAATACATCGTCCTACAGACGACTTGTTTCCAAGGGTCTATTGTTGCCTCGGGCGCCTTTTGATCGTTCTGATGTGAGTCTAGATTATCGAATCCGACGCAAAGCTGATAGTTAATTGTTACGTTCACGGCCTCCTAATGACGATGGAACACTCAAATTGCGTCGAATTCAATACATCGTCCTCCAGCCGATTTGTCTCCAAGGGTCTATTGCTGCTTCTGGCACCTTATGATCGTGCTCCTGTGAGTCTAGATTTTCAAATCCGACCGGAAGCTGATAGTTAATTATAACGTTCAGGGCCTCCTAATGACGATGGAACACTCAAATTGCGTCGAGATTCAATACATCGTCCTCAAGCTGACTTGTCTCCAAGGGGATATTGCTGCCTCGGGCACCATATGGTCCGTCTCCTGTGAGTCTAGATTTTCGAATACGACGCGAAACTGACATTTAATTGTAACGTTCAGGTCCTCCTAATGACGATGTAACACTCAAATTGCGTCGAGATTCAATACATCGTCCTACAGACGACTTGTCTCCGAGTGTCTATTGCTACCTCGGGAACCTTATGGTCGTTCTCCTCTGAGTCTACATCTTCAAATCCGACGCAAAACTGATAGTTAATTGTAACGTTCAGGGCCTCCTAATGACGATGGAACACTCAAATTGTGTCGAGATTTAATACATCGTCCTCAAGCCGACTTGTCTCCAAGGGGATATTGCTGCCTCGGGCACCATATGGTCCGTCTCCTGTGAGTCTAGATTATCGAATCAGACGCGAATCTGATAGTTAATTGTAACGTTCAGGGCCTCCTAATGACGATGGAACACTCAAATTGGGTCGAGATTCAATACATCGTCCTCCAGCCGACTTGTTTCCAAGGGTCTATTGTTGCCGCGGGCGCCTTTGATCGTTCTCCTTTGAGGCTAGATTATCGAATCCGACGCAAAACTGATAGTTAATTGTAACGTTCACGGCCCCCTAATGACGATGGAACACTCAAATTGCGTCGAGATTCAATACATCGTCCTCCATCCGATTTGTCTCCAAGGGTCTATTGCTGCATCTGGCACCTTATGATCTTGCTCCTGTGAGTTTAGATTTTCGAATCCGACGCGAATCTGATAGTTAATTACACCTTTCAGGGCCTCCTAATGACGATGGGACACTCAAACTACGTCGAGATTCAATACATCGTCCTCCAGCCGACTTGCCTACAAGGGGATATTGCTGCCTCGGGCACCATATGGTCCGTCCCCTGTGTGCCTAGATTTTCGAATCCGACGCAAAACTGATAGTTAATTGTAAGGTTCAGAGCCTCCTAATGACGATGGAACACTCAAATTGCGTCGCGATTCAATACATCGGCCTCCAGCCGACCTGTTTCCAATTGTCTATTGTTGCCTCGGGCGCCATTTGATCGTTCTCCTGCGAGTATAGATTATCGAATCCGACGCAAAACTGATAGTTTATTGTAACGTTCAGGGCCTCCTAATGACGGTGGAACACTCAAAGTGCGTCGAGATTCAATACATCGTCCTCCAGCCGACTTGTCTCCAAGGGTCTATTCCTGCCTCTGGCACCTTATAGTCGTGCTCCTGTAAGTCTAGATTTTAGAATCCGACGCGAAAATGATAGTTAATTATACCGATCAGGGCCTCCTAATGGCGATGGAACACTGAAATTGCGTCGAGATTCAATACATCGTCCTCCAGCCGACTTGTCTCAAAGGGAATACTGCTGCCTCGGACACCTTATGGTCGTTCTCCTGTGAGTCTAGATTTTCGAATCCGACGCAAAATAGGATGGTTAATTGTAACGTTAATGGCCTCCTAATGACGATGGAACACTCAAATTGCGTCGAGATTCAGTACATTGTCCTCCAGCCGACTTGTCTCCAAGGCGATGTTGCTATCTCGGGCCTCTCATGGTCGTTCTACAGTGAGTCTAGATTTTCGAATCCGACGCAAAACTGATTGTTAATTGTAACGTTCAGGGCCTCCTAATGACGATGGAACACTCAAATTGCATCGCGATTCAATGCATCGTCCCACAGCCGACTTTTCTCCTAGGGTCTATTGCTGCCTCTGGCACCTTATGGTCGTACTCCTGTGAGTCGAGATTTTCGAATCCGACGCGAAACTGATTGTTAATTGTAACGTTCAGGGCCTCCTAATGACGATGAAACACTCGAATTGCGTCGAGATTCAATTCATCGACCTCCAGCCGACTTGTCTCCAAGGGGATATTGCTGCCTCCGGCACCTTATGTTCATGCTCCCGTGAGTCTAGATTTTCGAATCCGACGCGAAACTGATAGTTAATTGTAACGTTCAGGGCCACCTAATGACGATGGAACACTCAAATTGCGTCGAGATTCAATACATCGTCCTCCAGCCGACTTGTCTCCAAGGGTCTATAGCTGCCTCGGTCGCCATATGGTCCGCCTCCTATGAGTCTAGAATTTCAAATCCGACGAAAAACTGATAGTTAATTCAACGTTCAGGGGCTCCTAATGACGATGGAACACTCAAATTGCGTCGAGATTCAATACATCGTCCTCAAGCCGACTTGCCTCCAAGGGTCTATTGCTGCCTCTGGCACCTTATGGTCGTTTTGATGTGAGTCTAGATTTTCGTATCCGACGCTAAACTGAGAGTTAATTGTAACGTTCAGGGCCTCCTAATGTCGATGGAACACTCAAATTGCGTCGAGATTCAATACATCGTCCTCAGGCCGACTTGTCTCCAAGGGTGCATTGCTGCCTCTGGGACATTATGGTCGTGCTCCTGTGAGTATAGATTTTTCGAATCCGACGCGAAACTGATAGTTAATTGTAACGTTCAGGGCATCCAAATGCCGATGGAACACTCAAATTGCGTCGAGATTCAATACATCGTCCTCAAGGCGACTTGTCTCCGTGGGTCTATTGCTGCCTCGGGCACCCTATGGTCGTTCTCCTCTGAGTCTACATTTTCGAATCCGACGCAAAACTGATAGTTAATTGTAACGTGCAGGGCGTCCTAATAACGATGGAACACTCAAATTGCGTACAGATTCAATAGATCGTCCTCCAGCCGACTTGTCTCCAAGGGGATACTGCTGCCTCGGGCACCTTAGGGTCGTTGTCCTGTGAGTCTAGATTTTCGAATCCGACGAAAACTGATAGTTAATTGTAACGTTCAGGGCCTCCTAATGACAATGGAACACGCAAATTGCGTCGAGATTCAATACATCGTCATCCAGCCGACTTGTCTCAAAGGGTCTATTGCTGCCTCGGTCACCTTATGGTTGTTGTCCTGTGAGTCTAGATTTTCGAATCCGACGCAAAACTGAGAGTTAATTGTAGCTTTCAGCGCCTCCTAATGACGATGGAACACTCAAATTGCGTCGAGATTCAATACATCGTCCTTCAGCCGACTTGTCTTCAAGGGTCTACTGCTGCCTCGGGCACCTTACGGTCGTTCCTTTATGAGTCTAGATTTTCGAATCCGACGCAAAACTGATTGTTAATTGTAACGTTCAGGGCCTCCTAATGACGATGGAACAATCAAATTGCGTCGAGATTCAATACATCGTCCTCCAGCCGACTTGTCTCCAAGGGGGTATTGCCGCATCGGGCACCATGTGGTCCGTCTCCTGTGAGTCTAGATTTTCGAATCCGACGCAAAACTGATAGTTAATTGTAACGTTCAGGGCCTCCTAATGACGATGGAACACTCAAATTGCGTCGCGATTCAATACTTCGTCTATCAGCCTACTTGTTTCCAAGGGTCTATTGTTGCCTCGGGCGCCTTTTGGTCGTTCTCCTGTGAGTCTAGATTATCGAATCCGACGCGAAACTGATAGTTAATTATAACGATCTGGGCCTCCTAATTACGATGGAACACTCAAAATCCGTCGAGATTCAATACATCGTCCTGCAGCCGACTTGTCTCCAAGGGGGTATTGCTGCCTCGGGCACCTTATTTTCCTTCTCCTGTGAGTCTAGATTTCCGAATCCGAGGCAAAACTGATAGTTCTGTACCTCCTAATGACGATGGAACACTCACATTGCGTCGAGATTCAAATCATCGTCCTTCAGACGACTTGTCTCCAAGGGTCTATTGCTGCCTCGGGCATCTTATGGTCGTTGTTTTATGAGCCTAGAATTTCGAATCCGACGCAAAACTGATACTTAATTGTAACGTTCAGGGCCTCCTAATGACGATGGAACACTCAAATTGCGTCGAGATTCAATACATCGTCCTCCAGCCGACTTGTCTCCAAGGGGATATTGCTGCCTCGGGCAGCATATGGTTCGTGTCCTGTGAGCCTACATTTTCGAATCCAACGCAAAACTGGTAGATGATTGTAACGTTCAGGGCCTCCTAATGACGATGGAACACTCAAATTGCGTCGAGATTCATTACATCGTTCTCCAGCCGACTTGTCTCCAAGGGTCTATTGCTGCCTCTGGCACCTTATGGTCGTGTTCCTGTGAGCCTCGATTTTCGAATCCGACGCCGAACTGATAGTTAATTGTAACGTTCAGGACCTCCTTATGACGATGGAACACTCAAATTGCGTCGCGATTATATACATCGACCTCCAGGCGATTTGTTTCGAAGGGGTCTATTGATGCCTGTGGCACTTAATGGTCGTTCTCCCGTGAGTCTAGATTTTCGAATCCGACGCAAAACTGAGAGTTAATTGTATAGATCGGAGCCTCCCAATGACGATGTAACACTCAAATTGCGTCGAGATGCAGTACATTGTCCTCCAGCCGACTTGCATCCAAGGGTCTATTGCTGCATCGGGCACCTTGTGGTCGTTCTCCTGTGAGTCTAGATTTTCGAATCCGACGCAAAACTGATAGTTAATTGTAACTTTCAGAGCCTCCTAATGGCGATGGACAACTCAAATTGCGTCGAGATTCAATACATCGTCCTCCAGCCGACTTGTCTCCAAGGGGATACTGCTGCCTCGGGCACCTTAGGGACGTTGTCCTGTGAGTCTAGATTTTCGAATCCGACGAAAACTGATAGTTAATTGTAACGTTCAGGGCCTCCTAATGACAATGGAACACGCAAATTGCGTCGAGATTCAATACATCGTCATCCAGCCGACTTGTCTCAAAGGGTCTATTGCTGCCTCGGTAACCTTATGGTTGTTGTCCTGTGAGTCTAGATTTTCGAATCCGACGCAAAACTGAGAGTTAATTGTAGCTTTCAGCGCCTCCTAATGACGATGGAACACTCAAATTGCGTCGAGATTCTATACATCGTCCTCAAGCCGACTTGTCTCCAAGGGGATATTGCTGGCTCGGGCACCATGTGGTCCGTCTCCTGTGAGTCTACATTTTCGAATCCGACGCAAAATTGATGGACAATTGCAACGTTCAGGGCCTCGTAATGACGATGGAACACCCAAGTTGCGTGGAGATTAAATACATCGTCCTCCAGCCGACTTGCCTACAAGGGGATATTGCTGCCTCGGGCACCATATGGTCCGTCCCCTGTGAGTCTAGATTTTCGAATCCGACGCAAAACTGATAGTTAATTGTAACGTTCAGGGCCTCCTAATGACGATGGAACACTCAAATTGCGTCGCGATTCAATACTTCGTCTATCAGCCTACTTGTTTCCAAGGGTCTATTGTTGCCTCGGGCGCCTATTGGTCGTTCTCCTGTGAGTCTAGATTATCGAATCCGACGCGAAACTGATAGTTAATTATAACGATCTGGGCCTCCTAATTACGTTGGAACACTCAAATTCCGTCGGGATTCAGTACATCGTCCTGCAGCTGACTTGTCTCCAAGGGTCTATTGCTGCCTCGGGCATCTTATGGTCGTTCTTTTATGAGTCTAGATTTTCGAATCCGACGCAAAACTGATACTTAACTGTAACGTTCAGGGCCTCCTAATGACGATGTAACACTCAAATTGCGTCGAGATTCAATACATCGTCCTACAGACGACTTGTTTCCAAGGGTCTATTGTTGCCTCGGGCGCCTTTTGATCGTTCTGATGTGAGTCTAGATTATCGAATCCGACGCAAAGCTGATAGTTAATTGTTACGTTCACGGCCTCCTAATGACGATGGAACACTCAAATTGCGTCGAATTCAATACATCGTCCTCCAGCCGATTTGTCTCCAAGGGTCTATTGCTGCTTCTGGCACCTTATGATCGTGCTCCTGTGAGTCTAGATTTTCAAATCCGACCGGAAGCTGATAGTTAATTATAACGTTCAGGGCCTCCTAATGACGATGGAACACTCAAATTGCGTCGAGATTCAATACATCGTCCTCAAGCTGACTTGTCTCCAAGGGGATATTGCTGCCTCGGGCACCATATGGTCCGTCTCCTGTGAGTCTAGATTTTCGAATACGACGCGAAACTGACATTTAATTGTAACGATCAGGTCCTCCTAATGACGATGTAACACTCAAATTGCGTCGAGATTCAATACATCGTCCTACAGACGACTTGTCGCCGAGTGTCTATTGCTACCTCGGGAACGTTATGGTCGTTCTCCTCTGAGTCTACATCTTCAAATCCGACGCAAAACTGATAGTTAATTGTAACGTTCAGGGCCTCCTAATGACGATGGAACACTCAAATTGGGTCGAGATTCAATACATCGTCCTCCATCCGATTTGTCTCCATGGGTCTATTGCTGCATCTGGCACCTTATGATCTTGCTCCTGTGAGTTTAGATTTTCGAATCCGACGCGAATCTGATAGTTAATTACACCTTTCAGGGCCTCCTAATGACGATGGGACACTCAAACTACGTCGAGATTCAATACATCGTCCTCCAGCCGACTTGCCTACAAGGGGATATTGCTGCCTCGGGCACCATATGGTCCGTCCCCTGTGAGCCTAGATTTTCGAATCCGACGCAAAACTGATAGTTAATTGTAAGGTTCAGAGCCTCCTAATGACGATGGAACACTCAAATTGCGTCGCGATTCAATACATCGGCCTCCAGCCGACTTGTTTCCAAGGGTCTATTGTTGCCTCGGGCGCCTTTTGATCGTTCTCCTGTGAGTATAGATTATCGAATCCGACGCAAAACTGATAGTTTATTGTAACGTTCAGGACCTCCTAATGACGGTGGAACACTCAAAGTGCGTCGAGATTCAATACATCGTCCTCCAGCCGACTTGTCTCCAAGGGTCTATTCCTGCCTCTGGCACCTTATGGTCGTGCTCCTGTAAGTCTAGATTTTCGAATCCGACGCGAAAATGATAGTTAATTATACCGTTCAGGGCCTCCTAATGGCGATGGAACACTGAAATTGCGTCGAGATTCAATACATCGTCCTCCAGCCGACTTGTCTCAAAGGGAATACTGCTGCCTCGGACACCTTATGGTCGTTCTCCTGTGAGTCTAGATTTTCGAATCCGACACAAAATAGGATGGTTAATTGTAACGTTAATGGCCTCCTAATGACGATGGAACACTCAAATTGCGTCGAGATTCAGTACATTGTCCTCCAGCAGACTTGTCTCCAAGGCGATGTTGCTATCTCGGGCCTCTCATGGTCGTTCTACAGTGAGTCTAGATTTTCGAATCCGACGCAAAACTGATTGCTAATTGTAACGTTCAGGGCCTCCTAATGACGATGGAACACTCAAATTGCGTCGCGATTCAATGCATCGTCCCACAGCCGACTTTTTTTCCAAGGGTCTATTGCTGTTTCTGGCACCTTATGGTCGTACTCCTGTGAGTCGAGATTTTCGAATCCGACGCGAAACTGATTGTTAATTGTAACGTTCAGGGCATCCTAATGACGATGGAAAACTCAAATTGCGTCGAGATTCAATACATCGTCCTCCAGGCGACTTGCCTCCGAGGGTATATTGCTGCCTAGGGCACCTTATGGTCGTTCTCCTCTGAGTCTACATTTTCGAATCCGACGCAAAACTGATAGTTAATTGTTACGTTCAGGGCCTCCTAATGACGATGGAACACTCAAATTGCGTCGAGATTCAATACATCGTCCTCAGCCAACTTCTTTCCAAGGGTCTTATGATGCCTCGGGCGCCTTTTGATCGTTCTCCTGTGAGTCTAGATTATCGAATCCGACTGAAAACTGATAGTTAATTGTAACGTTCACGGTCTCCTAATTACGATGGAACACTCAAATTGCGTCGAGATTCAATACGTCGTCCTACAGCCGAGTTGTCTCCAAGGGCACCATATGGTCCGTCTCCTGTGAGTCTAGATTAGCGAATCCGACGCAAAACTGATAGTTAATTGTAACGTTCAGGGCCTCCTAATGACGATAGAACACTCAAATTGCGGCGCGATTCAATACATCGTCCTCCAGCCGACTTGTTTCCAAGGGTCTATTGTTGCCTCGGGCGCCTTTTGATCGTTCTCCTGTGAGTCTAGATTATCGAATCCGACGCAAAACTGATAGTTAATTGTAACGTTCACGGCCTCCTAATGACGATGAAACACTCGAATTGCGTCGAGATTCAATACATCGACCTCCAGCCGACTTGTCTCCAAGGGGATATTGCTGCCTCCGGCACCTTATGTTCGTGCTCCCGTGAGTCTAGATTTTCGAATCCGACGCGAAACTGATAGTTAATTGTAACGTTCAGGGCCACCTAATGACGATGGAACACTCAAATTGCGTCGAGATTCAATACATCGTCCTCCAGCCGACTTGTCTCCAAGGGTCTATTGCTGCCTCGGTCACCATATGGTCCGCCTCCTATGAGTCTAGAATTTCAAATCCGACGAAAAACTGATAGTTAATTCAACGTTCAGGGGCTCCTAATGACGATGGAACACTCAAATTGCGTCGAGATTCAATACATCGTCCTCAAGCCGACTTGCCTATAAGGGTCTATTGCTGCCTCTGGCACCTTATGGTCGTTTTGATGTGAGTCTAGATTTTCGAATCCGACGCTAAACTGAGAGTTAATTGATACGTTCAGGGCCTCCTAATGTCGATGGAACACTCAAATTGCGTCGAGATTCAATACATCGTCCTCAGGCCGACTTGTCTCCAAGGGTCCATTGCTGCCTCTGGGACATTATGGTCGTGCTCCTGTGAGTATAGATTTTTCGAATCCGACGCGAAACTGATAGTTAATTGTAACGTTCAGGGCATCCAAATGCCGATGGAACACTCAAATTGCGTCGAGATTCAATACATCGTCCTCAAGGCGACTTGTCTCCGAGGGTCTATTGCTGCCTCGGGCACCCTATGGTCGTTCTCCTCTGAGTCTACATTTTCGAATCCGACGCAAAACTGCTAGTTAATTGTAACGTGCAGGGCCTCCTAATAACGATGGAACACTCAAATTGCGTACAGATTCAATAGATCGTCCTCCAGCCGACTTGTCTCCAAGGGGATACTGCTGCCTCGGGCACCTTAGGGTCGTTGTCCTGTGAGTCTAGATTTTCGAATCCGACGAAAACTGATAGTTAATTGTAACGTTCAGGGCCTCCTAATGACAATGGAACACGCAAATTTTGTCGAGATTCAATACATCGTCATCCAGCCGACTTGTCTCAAAGGGTCTATTGCTGCCTCGGTCACCTTATGGTTGTTGTCCTGTGAGTCTAGATTTTCGAATCCGACGCAAAACTGAGAGTTAATTGTAGCTTTCAGCGCCTCCTAATGACGATGGAACACTCAAATTGCGTCGAGATTCAATACATCGTCCTTCAGCCGACTTGTCTTCAAGGGTCTACTGCTGCCTCGGGCACCTTACGGTCGTTCCTTTATGAGTCTAGATTTTCGAATCCGACGCAAAACTGATTGTTAATTGTAACGTTCAGGGCCTCCTAATGACGATGGAACAATGAAATTGCGTCGAGATTCAATACATCGTCCTCCAGCCGACTTGTCTCCAAGGGGGTATTGCCGCATCGGGCACCATGTGGTCCGTCTCCTGTGAGTCTAGATTTTCGAATCCGACGCAAAACTGATAGTTAATTGTAACGTTCAGGGCCTCCTTATGACGATGGAACACTCAAATTGCGTCGCGATTCAATACTTCGTCTATCAGCCTACTTGTTTCCAAGGGTCTATTGTTGCCTCGGGCGCCTTTTGGTCGTTCTCCTGTGAGTCTAGATTATCGAATCCGACGCGAAACTGATAGTTAATTATAACGATCTGGGCCTCCTAATTACGATGGAACACTCAAAATCCGTCGAGATTCAATACATCGTCCTGCAGCCGACTTGTCTCCAAGGGGGTATTGCTGCCTCGGGCACCTTATTTTCCTTCTCCTGTGAGTCTAGATTTCCGAATCCGAGGCAAAACTGATAGTTCTGTACCTCCTAATGACGATGGAACACTCACATTGCGTCGAGATTCAAATCGTCGTCCTTCAGCCGACTTGTCTCCAAGGGTCTATTGCTGCCTCGGGCATCTTATGGTCGTTCTTTTATGAGCCTAGATTTTCGAACCCGACGCAAAACTGATACTTAATTGTAACGTTCAGGGCCTCCTAATGACGATGGAACACTCAAATTGCGTCGAGATTCAATACATCGTCCTCCAGCCGACTTGTCTCCAAGGGGATATTGCTGCCTCGGGCAGCAAATGGTTCGTTACCTGTGAGTCTACATTTTCGAATCCAACGCAAAACTGGTAGATAATTGTAAAGTTCAGGGCCTCCTAATGACGATGGAACACTCAAATTGCGTCGAGATTCATTACATCGTTCTCCAGCCGACTTGTCTCCAACGGTCTATTGCTGCCTTTGGCACCTTATGGTCGTGTTCCTGTGAGCCTCGATTTTCGAATCCGACGCCGAACTGATAGTTAATTGTAACGTTCAGGACCTCCTTATGACGATGGAACACTCTAATTGCGTCGCGATTATATACATCGACCTCCAGGCGATTTGTTTCGAAGGGGTCTATTGATGCCTGTGGCACTTAATGGTCGTTCTCCCGTGAGTCTAGATTTTCGAATCCGACGCAAAACTGATAGTTCAGTACCTCCTAATGCCGATGGAACACTCAAATAGCGTCGAGATTCAATACATCGTCCTCAAGGCGACTTGTCTCCAAGGGTCTGTTGGTGCCTCGGGCGCCGTTTGATCGTGCTCCTGTGAGTCTAGATTTTCCAATCCGACGCGAAACTGATAGTTAATTGTAACGTTTCTGGGCCTCCTAATGACGATGGAACACTCATATTGCGTCGAGATTCATTACATCGTTCTCCAGCCGACTTGACTCCAAGGGTCTATCGCTGCCTCGGGCACCATATGTTCCGTCTCCTGTGAGCCTAGATTTTCGAATCCGACGCAAAACTGATAGTTAATTGTATAGATCAGAGCCTCCCATTGACGATGTAACACTCAAATTGCGTCGAGATGCAATACATTGTCCTCCAGCCGACTTGCATCCAAGGGTCTATTGCTGCATCGGGCACCTTGTGGTCGTTCTCCTGTGAGTCTAGATTTTCGAATCCGACGCATAACTGATAGTTAATTGTAAAGTTCAGGGCCTCCTAATGACAATGGAACTCTCAAATTGCGTCGAGATTCAATACATAGTCCTCCAGCCGACTTGTCTCCAAGGGGATATTGCTACCTCGGGCACATTAGGGTCGTTCTCCTTTAAGTCTAGATTTTCGAATCCGACGCAAAACTGAGAGTCAATTGCAACTTTCAGGGCCTCCTAATGACAATGGAACACGCAAATTGCGTCGAGATTCAATACATCGTCATCCAGCCGACTTGTCTCAAAGGGTCTATTGCTGCCTCGGTCACCTTATGGTTGTTGTCCTGTGAGTCTAGATTTTCGAATCCGACGCAAAACTGAGAGTTAATTGTAGCTTTCAGCGCCTCCTAATGACGATGGAACACTCAAATTGCGTCGAGATTCAATACATCATCCTTCAGCCGACTTGTCTTCAAGGGTCTACTGCTGCCTCGGGCACCTTACGGTCGTTCCTTTATGAGTCTAGATTTTCGAATCCGACGCAAAACTGATTGTTAATTGTAACGTTCAGGGCCTCCTAATGACGATGGAACAATGAAATTGCGTCGAGATTCAATACATCGTCCTCCAGCCGACTTGTCTCCAAGGGGGTATTGCCGCATCGGGCACCATGTGGTCCGTTTCCTGTGAGTCTAGATTTTCGAATCCGACGCAAAACTGATAGTTAATTGTAACGTTCAGGGCCTCCTAATGACGATGGAACACTCAAATTGCGTCGCGATTCAATACTTCGTCTATCAGCCTACTTGTTTCCAAGGGTCTATTGTTGCCTCGGGCGCCTTTTGGTCGTTCTCCTGTGAGTCTAGATTATCGAATCCGACGCGAAACTGATAGTTAATTATAACGATCTGGGCCTCCTAATTACGATGGAACACTCAAAATCCGTCGAGATTCAATACATCGTCCTGCAGCCGACTTGTCTCCAAGGGGGTATTGCTGCCTCGGGCACCTTATTTTCCTTCTCCTGTGAGTCTAGATTTCCGAATCCGAGGCAAAACTGATAGTTCTGTACCTCCTAATGACGATGGAACACTCACATTGCGTCGAGATTCAAATCATCGTCCTTCAGCCGACTTGTCTCCAAGGGTCTATTGCTGCCTCGGGCATCTTATGGTCGTTCTTTTATGAGCCTAGATTTTCGAACCCGACGCAAAACTGATACTTAATTGTAACGTTCAGGGCCTCCTAATGACGATGGAACACTCAAATTGCGTCGCGATTCAATACATCGTAATCAGCACACTTGTTTCCAAGGGTCTATTGTTGCCTCGGGTGCCATTTGGTGGCTCTCCTTTGAGTCTAGATTATCGAATCCGCCGCAAAACTGATAGTTAATTGTAACGTTCACGGCCTCCTAATGAAAATGGAACACTCAAATTGCGTCGAGATTCAATACATCGTCCTCCAGCCGACGTGTCTCCAAGGGGATATTGCTCCATCGGGCATCATATGGTCCGTCTCCTGTGAGTCTAGATTTTCGAATCCGACCAAAACTGATAGTTAATTGTAACGTTCAGGGCCTCCTAATGATGATGGAACACTCAAATTGCGTCGCGATTCAATACATCGTCAATCAGCATACTTGTTTCCAAGGGTCTATTGTTGCCTCGGGTGCCATTTGGTCGCTCTCCTGTGAGTCTAGATTATCGAATCCGCCGCAAAACTGATAGTTAATTGTAACGTTCACGGCCTCCTAATGAAGATGGAACACTCAAATTGCGTCGAGATTCAATACATCGTCCTCCAGCCGACTTGTCTCCAAGGGTCAATTGCTGCCTCTGGCACCCATTGGTCGTGCTCCTGTGAGTCTCGATTTTCGAATCTGACGCGAAACTGATAGTTAATTATAACAATCGTGGCCTCTCAATGACGATGGAACACTCAAATTGCGTCTAGATTCAATACATCGTCCTCCAGCCGACTTGTCCCCAAGGGGATAATGCAGCCACGGGCACCTTATTTTCCTTCTCCTGTGAGTAGAGATTTTCGAATCAGAGGCAAAACTGATAGTTCAGTACATCCTAATGACGATGGAACACTCACATTGCGTCGAGATTCAAATCATCGTCCTTCAGCCGACTTGTCTCCAAGGGTCTATTGCTGCCTCGGGCATCTTATGGTCGTTCTTTTATGAGTCTAGATTTTCGAATCCGACGCAAATCTGATAGTTAATTGTATTGTTCAGGGCCTCCTAATGACGATGGAGCACTCAAATTGCGTCGAGATTCAATACATCGTCCATCAGCCGACTTGTCTCCAAAGGGGATATTGCTGCCTCGGTCACCTTATAGTCCGTCTCCTGTGAGTCTCGATTTTCGAATCTGACGAAAAAACTGATAGTTAATTGTAAAGTTCATGGTCTCCTAATGACGATGGAACACTCAAACTGCGTCGCGATTATATACATCGTCCTCCAGGCGATTTGTCTCCAAGGGGTCTATTAATGCCTGTGGCACCTAATGGTCGTTCTCCTGTGAGTCTAGATTTTCGAATCCGACGCCAAACTGATAGTTCAGTACCTCCTAATGACGATGGAACACTCAAATAGCGTAGAGATTCAATACATCGTACTCTAGGCGACTTGTCTCCAAGGGGATATTGCTGCTTCGGACAACTAATGGTTGTTCTCCTGTGAGTCTAGATTTTCGAATCCGACGCAAAACTGATAGTTAATTGTACCGATCAGTGGCTCTCAATGACGATGGAACACTCAAATTGCGTCGAGATTCAATACATCGTCCTCCAGCCGACTTGTCTCCAAGGGGATATTGCTGCCTCGGTCACCTTATAGTCCGTCTCCTGTGAGTCTAGATTTTCGAATCCAACGCAAAACTGATAGTTAATTGTAATGTTCAGGGCCTCCTAATGGCGATGGAACACGCAAATTGCGTCGAGATTCAATACATCGTCTTCCAGCCGACTTGTCTCAAAGGGTCTATTGCTGCCTCGGTCACCATATGGTCCGCTTCCTGTGAGTCTAGAATTTCGAATCCGACGCAAAACTGAGAGTTAATTGTAACGTTCAGGGCTTCCTAATGACGATGGAACACTCAAATTGCGTCGAGTTTCAATACATCGTCCTCAAGCCGACTTGTCTCCAAGGGTCTATTGCTGCCTCTGGCACCTTAAGGTCGTGCTCCTGTGAGTCTAGTTTTTCCAATCCGACGCAAAACTGATAGTTAACTGTAATGTTCAGGGCCTCCTAATGACGATGGAACACTCAAATTGCCTCGAGATTCAATACGTCGTCCTCCAGCCGACTTGTCTCAGAGGGTCTATTCTGCCTCGGGCACCATATGGTCCGTCTCCTGTGAGTCTAGATTTTCGAATCCGACGCAAAACTGATAGTTAATTGTAACGTTCAGGGCCTCCTAATGACGATGGAACACTCAAATTGCGTCGAGATTCAATACATCGTCCTCCAGCCGACTTGTCTCCAAAGGGATATTGATGCCTCGGGCACCTTATTTTCCTTCTCCTGAAAGTCTAGGTTTTCGAATCCGAGGCATAACTAATAGTTCAGTACCTCCTAATGACGATGGATCACTCAAATTGCGTCGAGAATCAATACATCGTCCTCAAGGCGACTTGTCTCCGAGGGTCTATTGCTGCCTGGGGCACATTATGGTCGTTCTCCTCTGAGTCTACATTTTCGAATCCGACGCAAAACTGATAATTAATTGTAACGTTCAGGGCCTCCTAATGACGATGGAACACTCAAATTGCGTCGAGATTCAATACATCGACCTCCAGCCGACTTGTCTCCAAGGGGATATTGCTGCCTCGGGCACCTTATGGTCGTTCTCCTGTGAGTCTAGATTTTCGAATCAAACGCAAAACTGATAGTTAATTGTAACGTTCAGGGCCTTCTAATGACGATGGGACACTCAAATTGCGTCGAGCTTAAATACATCGTCCTCCAGCCGACTTGCATCCAGAGGGATATTGTTGCCCCGGGCACCATATGGTGCGTCTCCTGTGAGTCTAGATTTTCGAATCCGACGCAAAACTGATAGTTAATTGTAAAGTTCAGGGCCTCCTAATGACGATGGAACACTCAAATTGCGTCGAGATTCAATACATCGTCCTCCAGCCGACTTGTTCCCAAGGGTCTGTTGGTGCCTTGGGCGCCTTTTGATCGTGCTCCTGTGAGTCTAGATTTTCGAATCCGACGCGAAGCTGATAGTTAATTGTAACGTTTCTGGGCCTCCTAATGACGATGGAACACTCAAATTGCATCGAGATTCAATACATCGTCCTCCATCCGACTCGTCTCCAAGGCTCTATTGCTGCCTCGGGCACCATATGGTCTGTCTCCTGTGAGTCTAGATTTTCGAATCCGACGCAAAACTGATAGTTAATTCTATCGATCAGAGCCTCCAAATGACGATGGAACACTGAAGTTGCGTCGAGATTCAATACGTCGGCCTCCAGCCAACTTGCCTCCAAGGGTGTATTGCTGCATCGGGCACCTTGTGGTCGTTCTCCTGTGAGTCTAGATTTTCGAATCCGACGCATAACTGATAGTTAATTGTAACATTCAGGGCATCCTAATGACGATGGAACTCTCAGATTGCGTCGATATTCAATACAACGTCCTCCAGCCGACTTGTCTCCAAGGGGATATTGCTGCCTCGGTCACCTTATGGTCGGTCTCCTGTAAGTCTAGATTTTCGAATCCGACGCAAAACTGATAGCTAATTGTAACGTTCAGGGCCTCCTAATGACGATGGAACACTCAAATTGCGTCGAGTTTCAATTCATCGTCTTCCATCCGACTCGTCTCCAAGGCTCTATTGCTGCCTCGGGCACCATATGGTCTGTCTCCTGTGAGTCTAGATTTTCGAATCCGACGCAAAACTGATAGTTAATTCTATCGATCAGAGCCTCCAAATGACGATGGAACACTGAAGTTGCGTCGAGATTCAATACGTCGGCCTCCAGCCAACTTGCCTCCAAGGGTCTATTGCTGCATCGGGAACCTTATGGTCGTTCTCCTGTGAGTCTAGATTTTCGAATCCGACGCAAAACTGATAGTTAATTGTAACATTCAGGGCATCCTAATGACGATGGAACTCTCAGATTGCGTCGATATTCAATACATCGACCTCCAGCCGACTTATCTCCAAGGGGATATTGCTGCCTCGGGCACCTTATGGTCGTTCTCCTGTGAGTCTAGATTTTCGAATCCGACACAAAACTGGTAGTTAATTGTAACGTTCATGGCCTCCTAATGACGATGGAATACTCAAATTGCGTCGAGATTAAATACATCGTCTTCCAGCTGACTTGTTTCCAGAGGGATATTGTTGTCTCGGGCACCATATGGTGCGTCTCCTGTGAGTCTAGATTTTCGAATCCGACGCAAAACTGATAGTTAATTGTAACGTTCATGGCCTCCTAATGACGATGGAACACTCAAATTGCGTCGAGATTCAATACGTCGGCCTCCAGCCAACTTGCCTCCAAGGGTCTATTGCTGCATCGGGCACCTTGTGGTCGTTCTCCTGTGAGTCTAGATTTTCGAATCCGACGCAAAACTGACAGTTAATTGTAACATTCAGGGCATCCTAATGACGATGGAACACTCAAATTGCGTCGAGTTTCAATTCATCGACCTCCAGCCGACCTGTCTCCTAGGAGATATTGCTGCTTCGGGAACCTTATGGTCGTTCTCCTGTGAGTCTAGATTTTCGAATCCGACGGAAAACTGGTAGTTAATTGTAACGTTCATGGCCTCCTAATGACGATGGAACACTCAAATTGCGTCGAGATTAAATACATCGTCCTCCACCTGACTTGCCTCCAGAGGGATATTGTTGTCTCGGGCACCATATGGTGCGTCTCCTGTGAGTCTAGATTTTCGAATCCGACGCAAAACTGATAGTTAATTGTAACGTTCATGGCCTCCTAATGACGATGGAATACTCAAATTGCGCCGAGATTAAATACATCGTCCTCCAGCTGACTTGCCTCCAGAGGGATATTGTTGTCTCGGGCACCATATGGTGCGTCTCCTGTGAGTCTAGATTCTCGAATCCGACGCAAAACTGAGAGTTAACAGTAACTTTTAGGGCCTCCTAATGACGATGGAACACTCAAATTGCGTCGGGATTCAATACATCGTCCTCCAGCCGACTTGTCTCCAAGGGTCTATTGCTGCCTCGGTGCCCATATGGTCCGCCTCCTGTGAGTCTAGAATTTCGAATCCGACACAAATCTGATAGTTTATTGTAACGTTCAGGGCCTACTAATGACGATGGAACACTCAAATTGCGTCGAGATTCAATACATCGTCCTCCAGCCGACTTGTCTCAAAGGGTCTATTGCTGCCTCGGTCACCTTATGGTCGTTGTCAAGTGAGTCTAGATTTTCGAATCCAACGCATATCTGAGAGTTAATTGTAACGTTCAGGGCCTCCTAATGACGATGGAACACTCAAATTGCGTCGAGATTCAATACATCGTCCTCAAGCAGACTTGTCTCCAAGGGGATATTGCTGCCTCGGGCACCTTATGGTCGTTGTCCTGTGAGTCTAGATTCTCTCGAATCCGACGCAAAACTGAGAGTTAATAGTAACTTTCAGGGCCTCCTAATGACGATGGAACACTCAAATTGCGTCGAGATTCAATACATCGTCCTCCAGCCGACTTGTCTCAAAGGGTCTATTGCTGCCTCGGTCACCTTGTGGTCGTTGTCAAGTGAGTCTAGATTTTCGAATCCGACGCATATCTGAGAGTTAATTGTAACGTTCAGGGCCTCCTAATGACGATGGAACACTCAAATTGCGTCGAGATTCAATACATCGTCCTCAAGCAGACTTGTCTCCAAGGGGATATTGCTGCCTCGGGCACCTTATGGTCGTTGTCCTGTGAGTCTAGATTTTCTCGAATCCGACGCAAAACTGAGAGTTAATAGTAACTTTCAGGGCCTCCTAATGACGATGGAACACTCAAATTGCGTCGGGATTCAATACATCGTCCTCCCGCCGACTTGTCTCCAAGTGTCTATTGTGCCTCTGTGACCATATGGTCCGCCTCCTGTGAGTCTAGAATTTCGAATCCGACACAAATCTGATAGTTTATTGTAACGTTCAGGGCCTACTAATGACGATGGAACACTCAAATTGCGTCGAGATTCAATTCATCGTCATTCAGCCGACTTGTCTCCAAGGGTCTATTGCTGCCTCTGGCACCTTACGGTCGTGCTCCTGTGAGTCTACATTTTCGAATCCGACGCAAAACTGATAGTTAATTGTAACGTTCAGGGCCTCCTAATGGCGATGGAACACTCAAATTGCGTTGAGATTAAATACATCGTCCGCCAGCCGACTTGCCTCCAGAGGGATATTGCTGCCTCGGGCACCATATGGTGCGTCTCCTGTGAGTCTAGATTTTCGAATCCGACGCAAAACTGATAGTTAATTGTAATGCTAAGGTTCTCCTAATGACGTTGGAACACTCAAATTGCGTCGAGATTCAATACATCGTCCTCCAGCCGACTTGTTTCCAAGGGTCTGTTGGTGCCTCGGGCGCCTTTTGATCGTGCTCCTGTGAATGTAGATTTTCGAATCCGACGAAAACTGATAGTTAATTGTAACGTTCAGTGCCTCCAAATGACGATGCAACACGCAAATTGCGTCGAGATTGAATACATCGTCCTCCAGCCGACTTACTCCAAGGGGATGTTCCTGCCTCGGGCATCTTAGGGTCGTTCTCCTGTGAGTCTAGATTTTTGAATCCGACGAAAACTGATAGTTAATTGTAATGTTCAGTGCCTCCAAATGACGATGCAACACGCAAATTGCGTCGAGATTCAATACATCGTCCTCCAGCCGACTTGCCTCCAGAGGGATATTGCTGCCTCGGGCACCATATGGTGCGTCTCCTGTGAGTCAAGATTTTCGAATCCGACGCAAAACTGCGAGTTAATTGTAACGTTCATGGCCTCCTAATGACGATGGAACACTCAAATTGCGTCGAGATTAAATACATCGTCCTCCAGCTGACTTGCCTCCAGAGGGATATAGTTGTCTCGGGCACCATATGGTGCGTCTCCTGTGAGTCTAGATTCTCGAATTCGACGCAAAACTGAGAGTTAATAGTAACTTTCAGGGCCTCCAAATGACGATGGAACACTCAAATTGCGTCGGGATTCAATACATCGTCCTCCAGCCGACTTGTCTCCAAGGGTCTATTGCTGCCTCGGTGCCCATATGGTCCGCCTCCTGTGAGTCTAGAATTTCGAATCCGACACAAATCTGATAGTTTATTGTAACGTTCAGGGCCTACTAATGACGATGGAACACTCAAATTGCGTCGAGATTCAATACATCGTCCTCCAGCCGACTTGTCTCAAAGGGTCTATTTCTGCCTCGGTGACCATATGGTCGTTGTCCTGTGAGTCTAGATTTTCTCGAATCCGACGCAAAACTGAGGGTTAATAGTAACTTTCAAGGCCTCCTAATGACGATGGAACACTCAAATTGCGTCGGGATTCAATACATCGTCCTCCAGCCGACTTGTCTCCAAGGGTCTATTGCTGCCTCGGTGCCCATATGGTCCGCCTCCTGTGAGTCTAGAATTTCGAATCCGACACAAATCTGATAGTTTATTGTAACGTTCAGGGCCTACTAATGACGATGGAACACTCAAATTGCGTCGAGATTCAATACATCGTCCTCCAGCCGACTTGTCTCAAAAGGTCTATTGCTGCCTCGGTCACCTTATGGTCGTTGTCAAGTGAGTCTAGATTTTCGAATCCGACGCATATCTGAGAGTTAATTGTAACGTTCAGGGCCTCCTAATGACGATGGAACACTCAAATTGCGTCGAGATTCAATACATCGTCCTCAAGCAAAATTGTCTCCAAGGGGATATTGCTGCCTCGGGCACCTTATGGTCGTTGTCCTGTGAGTCTAGATTTTCTCGAATCCGACGCAAAACTGAGAGTTAATAGTAACTTTCAGGGCCTCCTAATGACGATGGAACACTCAAATTGCGTCGGGATTCAATACATCGTCCTCCAGCCGACTTGTCTCCAAGGGTCTATTGCTGCCTCGGTGACCATATGGTCCGCCTCCTGTGAGTCTAGAATTTCGAATCCGACACAAATCTGATAGTTTATTGTAACGTTCAGGGCCTACTAATGACGATGGAACACTCAAATTGCGTCGAGATTCAATTCATCGTCATTCAGCCGACTTGTCTCCAAGGGTCTATGGCTGCCTCTGGCACCTTACGGTCGTGCTCCTGTGAGTCTACATTTTCGAATCCGACGCAAAACTGATAGTTAATTGTAACGTTCAGGGCCTCCTAATGGCGATGGAACACTCAAATTGCGTTGAGATTAAATACATCGTCCGCCAGCCGACTTGCCTCCAGAGGGATATTGCTGCCTCGGGCACCATATGGTGCGTCTCCTGTGAGTCTAGATTTTCGAATCCGACGCAAAACTGATAGTTAATTGTAATGCTAAGGTTCTCCTACTGACGTTGGAACACTCAAATTGCGTCGAGATTCAATACATCGTCCTCCAGCCGACTTGTTTCCAAGGGTCTGTTGGTGCCTCGGGCGCCTTTTGATCGTGCTCCTGTGAATGTAGATTTTCGAATCCGACGAAAACTGATAGTTAATTGTAACGTTCAGTGCCTCCAAATGACGATGCAACACGCAAATTGCGTCGAGATTGAATACATCGTCCTCCAGCCGACTTACTCCAAGGGGATGTTCCTGCCTCGGGCATCTTAGGGTCGTTCTCCTGTGAGTCTAGATTTTTGACTCCGACGAAAACTGATAGTTAATTGTAATGTTCAGTGCCTCCAAATGACGATGCAACACGCAAATTGCGTCGAGATTCAATACATCGTCCTCCAGCCGACTTGCCTCCAGAGGGATATTGCTGCCTCGGGCACCATATGGTGCGTCTCCTGTGAGTCTAGATTTTCGAATCCGACGCAAAACTGCGAGTTAATTGTAACGTTCATGGCCTCCTAATGACGATGGAACACTCAAATTGCGTCGAGATTAAATACATCGTCCTCCAGCTGACTTGCCTCCAGAGGGATATAGTTGTCTTGGGCACCATATGGTGCGTCTCCTGTGAGTCTAGATTCTCGAATCCGACGCAAAACTGAGAGTTAATAGTAACTTTCAGGGCCTCCAAATGACGATGGAACACTCAAATTGCGTCGGGATTCAATACATCGTCCTCCAGCCGACTTGTCTCCAAGGGTCTATTGCTGCCTCGGTGCCCATATGGTCCGCCTCCTGTGAGTCTAGAATTTCGAATCCGACACAAATCTGATAGTTTATTGTAACGTTCAGGGTCTACTAATGACGATGGAACACTAAAATTGCGTCGAGATTCAATACATCGTCCTCCAGCCGACTTGTCTCAAAGGGTCTATTGCTGCCTCGGTGACCATATGGTCGTTGTCCTGTGAGTCTAGATTTTCTCGAATCCGACGCAAAACTGAGGGTTAATAGTAACTTTCAAGGCCTCCTAATGACGATGGAACACTCAAATTGCGTCGGGATTCAATACATCGTCCTCCAGCCGACTTGTCTCCAAGGGTCTATTGCTGCCTCGGTGCCCATATGGTCCGCCTCCTGTGAGTCTAGAATTTCGAATCCGACACAAATCTGATAGTTTATTGTAACGTTCAGGGCCTACTAATGACGATGGAACACTCAAATTGCGTCGAGATTCAATACATCGTCCTCCAGCCGACTTGTCTCAAAAGGTCTATTGCTGCCTCGGTCACCTTATGGTCGTTGTCAAGTGAGTCTAGATTTTCGAATCCGACGCATATCTGAGAGTTAATTGTAACGTTCAGGGCCTCCTAATGACGATGGAACACTCAAATTGCGTCGAGATTCAATACATCGTCCTCAAGCAAAATTGTCTCCAAGGGGATATTGCTGCCTCGGGCACCTTATGGTCGTTGTCCTGTGAGTCTAGATTTTCTCGAATCCGACGCAAAACTGAGAGTTAATAGTAACTTTCAGGGCCTCCTAATGACGATGGAACGCTCAAATTGCGTCGGGATTCAATACATCGTCCTCCAGCCGACTTGTCTCCAAGGGTCTATTGCTGCCTCGGTGACCATATGGTCCGCCTCCTGTGAGTCTAGAATTTCGAATCCGACACAAATCTGATAGTTTATTGTAACGTTCAGGGCCTACTAATGACGATGGAACACTCAAATTGCGTCGAGATTCAATTCATCGTCATTCAGCCGACTTGTCTCCAAGGGTCTATGGCTGCCTCTGGCACCTTACGGTCGTGCTCCTGTGAGTCTACATTTTCGAATCCGACGCAAAACTGTAAGTTAATTGTAACGTTCAGGGCCTAATAATGACGATGGAACACTCAAATTGCGTCGAGGTTCAATACATCGACCTCCAGCCGACTTGTCTCCAAGGGGATATTGCTGCCTCGGGCACCTTATGGTCGTTCTCCTGTGAGTCTAGATTTTCGAATCCGACGCAAAACTGATAGTTAATTGTAACGTTCAGGGCCTATTAATGGCGATGGAACACTCAAATTGCGTTGAGATTAAATACATCGTCCTCCAGCCGACTTGCCTCCAGAGGGATATTGCTGCCTCGGGCACCATATGGTGCGTCTCCTGTGAGTTTAGATTTTCGAAACCGAAGCAAAACTGATAGTTAATTGTAACGTTCATGGCCTCCTAATGACGATGGAACACTCAAATTGCGTCGAGATTAAATACATCGTCCTCCAGCTGACTTGCCTCCAGAGGGATATTGTTGTCTCGGGCACCATATGGTGCGTCTCCTGTGAGTCTAGATTCTCGAATCCGACGCAAAACTGAGAGTTAATAGTAACTTTCAGGGCCTCCTAATGACGATGGAACACTCAAATTGCGTCGGGATTCAATACATCGTCCTCCAGCCGACTTGTCTCCAAGGGTCTAT
The DNA here is from genome assembly GCF_021461395.2 of Schistocerca americana. Taxonomy (NCBI): domain Eukaryota; kingdom Metazoa; phylum Arthropoda; class Insecta; order Orthoptera; family Acrididae; genus Schistocerca; species Schistocerca americana. The sequence continues at coordinate 1,558,927 of NW_025726236.1, read as the reverse complement.
TGCTGCCTCGGTGACCATATGGTCGTTGTCCTGTGAGTCTAGATTTTCTCGAATCCGACGCAAAACTGAGAGTTAATAGTAACTTTCAAGGCCTCCTAATGACGATGGAACACTCAAATGGCGTCGGGATTCAATACATCGTCCTCCAGCCGACTTGTCTCCAAGGGTCTATACCTGCCTCGGTGCCCATATGGTCCGCCTCCTGTGAGTCTAGAATTTCGAATCCGACACAAATCTGATAGTTTATTGTAACGTTCAGGGCCTACTAATGACGATGGAACACTCAAATTGCGTCGAGCTTCAATTCATCGTCATTCAGCCGACTTGTCTCCAAGGGTCTATTGCTGCCTCTGGCACCTTACGGTCGTGCTCCTGTGAGTCTACATTTTCGAATCCGACGCAAAACTGATAGTTAATTGTAACGTTCAGTGCCTCCAAATGACGATGCAACACGCAAATTGCGTCGAGATTGAATACATCGTCCTCCAGCCGACTTACTCCAAGGGGATGCTGCTGCCTCGGGCATCTTAGGGCCGTTCTCCTGTGAGTCTAGATTTTCGAATCCGACGAAAACTGATAGTTAATTGTAATGTTCAGTGCCTCCAAATGACGATGCAACACGCAAATTGCGTCGAGATTCAATACATCGTCCTCCAGCCGACATGTCTCAAAGGGTCTTTTGCTGCCTCGGTCACCTTATGGTCGTTGTCCTGTGAGTCTAGATTTTCGAATCCGACGCAAAACTGATAGTTAATTGTAACTTTCAGGCCCTCCTAATGACGATGGAACACTCAAATTGCGTCGAGATTCAATACATCGTCCTCAAGCCGACTTCTCTCCAAGGGGATATTGCTGCCTCGGTCACCTTATGGTAGTGCTCCTGTGAGTCCATATTTTCGAATCCGACGCTATACTGATAGTTAATTATAACGTTCAGGGCCTCCTAATGACGATGGTACACTCAAATTGCGTCGAGATTCAATACATCGTCCTCCAGCCGACATGTCTCAAAGGGTCTATTGCTGCCTCGGTCACCTTATGGTCGTTGTCCTGTGAGTCTAGATTTTCGAATCCGACGCAAAACTGATAGTTAATTGTAACTTTGAGGGCCTCCTAATGACGATGGAACACTCAAATTGCGTCGAGATTCAATACATCGTCCTCAAGCCGACTTCTCTCCAAGGGGATATTGCTGCCTCGGTCACCTTATGGTAGTGCTCCTGTGAGTCCATATTTTCGAATCCGACGCTATACTGATAGTTAATTATAACGTTCAGGGCCTCCTAATGACGATGGAACACTCAAATTGCGTCGCGGTTCAATAAATCGCCCTCCAGCCGACTTGTCTCCAAGGGTCTATTGCTGCCTCGGTCACCTTATGGTCGTTCTCCTGTGAGTCTAGTTTATCGAATCCGAGGCTAAATGATAGTTAATTGTAACGTTCAGTGCCTTCTAATGACGATGAAATACTCAAATTCCGTCGCGATTCAATACATAGTCCTGCAGCCGACTTGTCTCCAAGGGTCTATTGGTGCCTCGGGCACCTTATGGTCGTTCTCCTGTGAGTCTAGATTGTCGAATCCGAAGCAAAACTCATAGTTAATTGTAACGTTCAGGGCCTCCTTATGACGATGGAACACTCAAATTGCTTCGAGATTCAGTACATCGTCCTCCAGCCGACTTGTCTCCAAGGGTCTATTGCTGCCTCTGGCACCTTATGGTCGTGCACCTGTGAGTCTAGATTATCGAATCCGACGAAAACTGATAGTTAATTGTAATGTTAAGGTTCTCCTAATGACGATGGAACACTCAAATTGCGTCGAGATTCAATACATCGTCCTCCAGCCGACTTGTTTCCAAGGGTCTGTTGGTGCCTCGGGCGCCTTTTGGTCGTCCTCCAGTGAGTCTAGATTTTCGAATCCGACGCGTAACTGATAGTTAATTGTAACGTTCAGGGCCTCCTAATGACGATGGAACACTCAGATTGCGTCGAGATTCAATACATCGTCCCCCAAACGACCTTTCTCCAAGGGGATATTGCTGCGTCGGGCACCATATGGTCCGTCTCCTGTGAGTCTAGATTTTCGAATCCGACACGAAACTGATAGTTAATTGTAACGTTCATTGCCTCCTAATGACGATGGAACACTCAAATTGCGTCATGATTCAATACATCGTCCTCCCGCCGACTTGTTTCCAAGGGGATATTGCTGCCTCGGGCCCCCTATGGTCGTTCTCCTGTGAGTCTAGAGTATCGAATCCGACGCAAAACTGATAATTATTGGCAACGTTCAGGGCCTCCTAATGACTATGGAACATAAAAATTGTGTCGCGATTCAATACATCGTCCTCCAGCCGACCTGTCTCCAAGGGTCTATTGTTGCCTCGGGCGCCTTTTGGTCGTTTTCCTTTGAGTCTAGATTATCGAATCCGACGCAAAACTCATAGTTCATTGTAACGTTCGCGGCCTTCTAATGAAATTGGAACACTCAAATTGCGTCGAGATTCAATACATCGTCCTCCAGCCGACTTGTCTCCAAGGGTCTATTGCTGCCTGTGCCACCATATTTTCGTTCTCCTGTGAGTCAAGATTTTCGAATCCGACGCAAAACTGATAGTTAATTGTAACGTTCAGGGCCTCCTAATGACGAAGGAACACCCAAATAGCGTCGAGGTTCAATACATCGTCCTCCAGACAACTTGTCTCCAAGGGTCTATTGCTGCCTAGGGCTCTTTTCTTTCGTTCTCCTGTGAGTCTAGATTGTCGGATCCGACGCAAAACTGATAGTTAATTGTAACGTTCAGGGCCTCCTAATGACGATGGAACACTCAAATTGCTTCGAGGTTCAATACATCGTCCTCTAGCCGACGTGTCTCCAAGGGGATATTGGTGCCTCGGGCACGTTATGGTCGTTCTCCTATGAGTCTAGAGTATCGAATCCGACGCAAAAGTGATACTTAATTGTAACTTTCAGTGCCTCCTAATGACGATGGAACATTCAAATTGCGTCGAGATTAAATTCATCGTCCTCCAGCCGACCTGTCTCCAAGGGTTTATTGTTGCCTCGGACGCCTTTTGGTCGATCTCCTGTAAGTCTAGATTTTCTAATCCGACGCATAACTGATAGTTAATTGTAACGTTCAGGTCTTCCCAATGACGATGGAACACTCGAATTTCGTCGAGATTCAATTCATCGTCCTTCAGCCATCTTGTCTCCAAGGGTCTATTACTGCCTCGGGCAACTTATGGTCGTTCTCCTGTGAGTCTAGATTTTCGAATCCGACAAAAACTGATAGTTAATTGTAGCGTTCAGGGCCTCCAAATGACGATGGAACACTCAAATTGCGTCGAGATTCAATACATCGTCCTCCAGCCGACTTGTCTCCAAGGGTCTTTTGATGCCTCTGGCACCTTATGGTCTGTCTCCTGTGAGTCTAGATTTTCGAATCCGACACAAAACTGATGGTTAATTGTTATGTTCAGTTCCTCCTAATGACGATGGAACACTCAAATTGCGTCGCGATTCAATTCATCGTCCTCCAGTCGATTTGTCTCCAAAGGTCTATTGCTGCCTCGGGCACTTTTCTTTCGTTCTCCTGTGAGTCTAGATTGTCGATTCCGACGCAAAACTCATAGTTAATTGTAACGTTCAGGGCCTCCTAATGACGATGGAACACTCAAATTGCGTCGCGGTTCTATAAATCACCCTCCAGCCGACTTGTCTCCAAGGGACTATTGCTGCCTCGGGCACCTTATGGTCGTTCTCCTGTGAGTCTAGATTATCGAATCCGACGCTAAATGATAGTTAATTGTAACGTTCAGTGCCTTCTAATGACGATGAAATACTCAAATTCCGTCGCGATTCAATACATAGTCCTGCAGCCGACTTGCCTCCAAGGGTCTATTGTTGCCTCGGGCACCTTATGGTCGTTCTCCTGTGAGTCTAGATTGTCGAATCCGAAGCAAAACTCATAGTTAATTGTAACGTTCAGGGCCTCCTAATGACGATGGAACACTCAAATTGCTTCGAGATTCAGTACATCGTCCTCCAGCCGACTTGTCTCCAAGGGTCTATTGCTGCCTCTGGCACCTTATGGTCGTGCTCCTGTGAATCTAGATTAACGAATCCGACGCGAAACTGATAGTTAATTGTAACGTTCAGCACCTCCTATAGACGATGGAACAGACAAATTGCGTCGAGATTCAATACATCGTCCTCCAGGCGACATGTCTCCAAGGGTCTATTGCTGCCTCGGGCACCTTATGGTCGTTCTCCTGTGACGCTAGATTTTCGAATCCGACGAAAGCTAATAGTTAATTATAACGTTCGGGGCCTCCTAATGACGATGGAACACTTAAATTGCGTCAAGATTCAATACATCGTCCTCCCGCCGACTTGTCTCCAAGGGGATATTGCTGCCTCGGGCCCCCTATGGTCGTTCTCCTGTGAGTCTAGAGTATCGAATCCGACGCAAAACTCATAGTTAATTGTAACGTTCACCGCCTCCTAATGACGATGGATCACTTTAATTGCTTTGAGATTCAATACATCGTCCTCCAGCCGACTTGTCTCCAAGGGTCTATGGCACCTAATGGTCCGTCTCCTGTGAGTCTATAATTTCGAATCCGACGCAAAACTGATGGTTAATTGTTATGTTCATTGCCTCCTAATGATGATGGAACATTCAAATTGCGTTGCGATTCAATACATCGTCCTCCAGCCGATTGGTCTCCAAGGGTCTATTGCAGCGTGTGGCACCTAATGGTCGTACTCCTGTGAGTCTAGATTTTAGAATCCAACGCAAAACTGATAGTTAATTGTAACGTTCAGGGCCTCCTAATGACGAAGGAACACTCAAATAGCGTCGAGATTCAATACATCGTCCTCGAGACAACTTGTCTCCTAGGGTCTATTGCTGCCTGGGGCACTTTTCTTTCGTTCTCCTGTGAGTCTAGATTGTCGGATCCGACGCAAAACTGATAGTTAATTGTAACGTTCAGGGCCTCCTAATGACGATGGAACACTCAAATTGCTTCGAGATTCAATACATCGTCCTTTAGCCGACGTGTATCCAAGGGGATATTGCTGCCTCGGGCACGTTATGGTCTTTCTCCTATGAGTTTAGAGTATCGAATCCGACGCAAAAGTGATACTTAATTGTAACGTTCAGGGCCTCCTAATGACGATGGGACATTCAAATTGCGTCGAGATGAAATACATCGTCCTCCAGCCGACCTGTCTCCAAGGGTTTATTGTTGCCTCGGACGCCTTTTGGTCGTCCTCCTGTAAGTCTAGATTTTCTAATCCGACGCATAACTGATAGTTAATTGTAACGTTCAGGTCTTCCTAATGACGATGGAACACTCAGATTGCGTCGAGATTCAATACATCGTCCTCCAGCCGACTTGTCTCCAAGGGGATTTTGATGCCTTGGGCACCTTATGGTCCATCCCCTGTGAGTCTAGATTGTTGAATCCGACGCAAAACTGATAGTTAATTGTAACGTTCAGGGCCACCTAATGACGATGGAACACTCAAATTTCGTCGAGATTCAATACATCGTCCTTCAGCCATCTTGTCTCCAAGGGTCTATTACTGCCTCGGGCAACTTATGCTCGTTCTCCTGTGAGTCTAGATTTTTGAATCCGACAAAAACTGATAGTTAATTGTAGCGTTCAGGGCCTCCAAATGACGATGGAACACTCAAATTGCGTCGAGAGTCAATACATCGTCCTCCAGCCGACTTGTCTCCAAGGGTCTTTTGATGCCTCTGGCACCTTATGGTCTGTCTCCTGTGAGTCTAGATTTTCGAATCCGACACAAAACTGATGGTTAATTGTTATGTTCAGTTCCTCCTAATGACGATGGAACACTCAAATTGCGTCGCGATTCAATTCATCGTCCTCCAGTCGATTTGTCACCAAGGGTCTATTGCTGCCTCGGGCACTTTTCTTTCGTTCTCCTGTGAGTCTAGATTGTCGATTCCGACGCAAAACTCATAGTTAATTGTAACGTTCAGGGCCTCCTAATGACGATGGAACACTCAAATTGCGTCGCGGTTCTATAAATCACCCTCCAGCCGACTTGTCTCCAAGGGTCTATTGCTGCCTCGGGCACCTTATGGTCGTTCTCCTGTGAGTCTAGATTATCGAATCCGACGCTAAATGATAGTTAATTGTAACGTTCAGTGCCTTCTAATGACGATGAAATACTCAAATTCCGTCGCGATTCAATACATAGTCCTGCAGCCGACTTGTCTCCAAGGGTCTATTGTTGCCTCGGGCACCTTATGGTCGTTCTCCTGTAATTCTAGATTGTCGAATCCGAAGCAAAACTCATAGTTTATTGTAACGTTCAGGGCCTCCTAATGACGATGGAACACTCAAATTGCTTCGAGATTCAGTACATCGTCCTCCAGCCGACTTGTCTCCAAGGGTCTATTGCTGCCTCTGGCACCTTATGGTCGTGCTCCTGTGAATCTAGATTATCGAATCCGACGCGAAACTGATAGTTAATTGTAACGTTCAGCACCTCCTATAGACGATGGAACAGACAAATTGCGTCGAGATTCAATACATCGTCCTCCAGGCGACATGTCTCCAAGGGTCTATTGCTGCCTCGGGCACCTTATGGTCGTTCTCCTGTGACGCTAGATTTTCGAATCCGACGAAAGCTACTAGTTAATTATAACGTTCGGGGCCTCCTAATGACGATGGAACACTCAAATTGCGTCAAGATTCAATACATCGTCCTCCCGCCGACTTGTCTCCAAGGGGATATTGCTGCTTCGGGCCCCCTATGGTCGTTCTCCTGTGAGTCTAGAGTATCGAATCCGACGCAAAACTCATAGTTAATTGTAACGTTCACTGCCTCCTAATGACGATGGATCACTTTAATTGCTTTGAGATTCAATACATCGTCCTCCAGCCGACTTGTCTCCAAGGGTCTATGGCACCTAATGGTCCGTCTCCTGTGAGTCTATAATTTCGAATCCGACGCAAAACTGATGGTTAATTGTTATGTTCATTGCCTCCTAATGATGATGGAACATTCAAATTGCGTTGCGATTCAATACATCGTCCTCCGGCCGATTGGTCTCCAAGGGTCTATTGCAGCGTGTGGCACCTAATGGTCGTTCTCCTGTGAGTCTAGATTTTAGAATCCGACGCAAAACTGATAGTTAATTGTAACGTTCAGGGCCTCCTAATGTCGAAGGAACACTCAAATAGCGTCGAGATTCAATACATCGTCCTCGAGACAACTTGTCTCCTAGGGTCTATTGCTGCCTGGGGCACTTTTCTTTCGTTCTCCTGTGAGTCTAGATTGTCGGATCCGACGCAAAACTGATAGTTAATTGTAACGTTCAGGGCCTCCTAATGACGATGGAACACTCAAATTGCTTCGAGATTCAATACATCGTCCTTTAGCCGACGTGTCTCCAAGGAGATATTGCTGCCTCGGGCACGTTATGGTCGTTCTCCTATGAGTTTAGAGTATCGAATCCGACGCAAAAGTGATACTTAATTGTAACGTTCAGGGCCTCCTAATGACGATGGAACATTCAAATTGCGTCGAGATTAAATACATCGTCCTCCAGCCGACCTGTCTCCAAGGGTTTATTGTTGCCTCGGACGCCTTTTGGTCGTCCTCCTGTAACTAGATTTTCTAATCCGACGCATAACTGATAGTTAATTGTAACGTTCAGGTCTTCCTAATGACGATGGAACACTCAGATTACGTCGAGATTCAATACATCGTCCTCCAGCCGACTTGTCTCCAAGGGGATATTGATGCCTCGGGCACCTTATGGTCCATCCCCTGTGAGTCTAGATTGTTGAATCCGACGCAAAACTGATAGTTAATTGTAACGTTCAGGGCCACCTAATGACGATGGAACACTCAAATTTCGTCGAGATTCAATACATCGTCCTTCAGCCATCTTGTCTCCAAGGGTCTAATACTGCCTCGGGCAACTTATGGTCGTTCTCCTGTGAGTCTAGATTTTTGAATCCGACAAAAACTGATAGTTAATTGTAGCGTTCAGGGCCTCCAAATGACGATGGAACACTCAAATTGCGTCGAGAGTCAATACATCGTCCTCCAGCCGACTTGTCTCCAAGGGTCTTTTGATGCCTCTGGCACCTTATGGTCTGTCTCCTGTGAGTCTAGATTTTCGAATCCGACACAAAACTGATGTTAATTGTTATGTTCAGTGCCTCCTAATGACGATGGAACACTCAAATTGCTTCGAGATTCAATTCATCGTCCTCCAGCCGACGTGTCTCCAAGGGGATATTGCTGATTCGGGCACGTTATGGTCGTTCTCCTATGAGTCTAGAGTATCGAATCCGACGCAAAAGTGATACTTAATTGTAACGTTCAGGTCTTCCTAATGACGATGGAACACTCAAATTGCGTCGAGAGTCAATACATCGACCTCCAGCCGACTTGTCTCCAAGCGTCTATTGCTGCCTCGGGGACTTTGTGGTCGTTCTCCTGTGAGTCTAGATCTACGAATCCGACGCATAACTGATAGTTAATTGTAACGTTCAGGGCCTCCTAATGACCTTGGAACACTCATATTACTTCGAGATTCAATATATCGTCATCCAGTCGACTTGTCTCCAAGGGGATATTGCTGCCTCGGGCACCTTATGGTCGTTCTTCTGTGAGTCTAGATTTTCGTATCCGACGCAAAACTGAGAGTTAATTACAACGTTCAGGGCCTCCTAATGACGATGGTACACTCAAATTGCGTCGAGATTCAATACACCGTCCTCCAGCCGACTTACTCCAAGGGGTCTATTGCTGCGTCGGGCACCTTATGGTCGTTCTCCTCTGAGTCTAGATTATCGATTCCGACGCAAAATGATACTTATTTGTAACGTTCAGGGCCTCCTCATGACGATGAAACACTCAAAATCCGTCGCGATTCAATACATCGTCCTCCAGCCGACTTGTCTCCAAGGGTCTATTGCTGCCTCGGGCAACTTATTGTCGTTCTCCTGTGAGTCTAGATTTTCGAATCCGACGCAAAACTGATAGCTAATTGTAACGTTTAGCGCCTCCTAATGACGATCTAACACTCAAATTGCGTCGAGGTTCAATACCTCGTCCTCCAGCCGACTTGTCTCCAAATGGATATTGCTGCCTCGGGCACCATATGATCCGTCTCCTGAGAGTCTAGATTTTCGTATACGACGCAAAACTGATGGTTAATTGTTATGTTCGGTGCCTCCTAATGACGATGGAACACTCAAATTGCGTCGCGATTCAATTCATCGTCCTCCTGCCGACCTGTCTCCAAGGGGGTATTGCTGCCTCGGGCACCTAATGGTACGTCTCCTGTGAGTCTAGATTGTCGAATCCGACGCAAAACTGATAGTTAATTGTAACGTTCAGGGCCACCTAATGACGATGGAACACTCAAATTTCGTCGAGATTCAATACATCGTCCTTCAGCCGACTTGTCTCCAAGGGTCTATTACTGCCTCGGGCAACTTATGGTCGTTCTCTACTATGTCTACATTTTCGAATCCGACGCAAAACTGATATTTTATTGTCACGTTCAGAGCCTCCTAATGACACTGGAACACTCAAATAGCGTCGAAATTCTATACATCGTCCTCCAGCCGACTTGTCTCGAAAGGACTATTGTTGCCTCGGGCGCCTTTTGGTCGTTCTCCTGTGAGTCTAGATTTTCGAAACCGACGCATAACTGATAGTTAATTGTAACGTTCACTGCCTCCTAATGACGGTGGAACACTCAAATTGCGTCGAGATTCAATACATCGTCCTCCAGCCGACTTGTCTCCAAGGGTCTAATGCTGTCTCTGGCACCTTATGGTCTGTCTCCTGTGAGTCTATATTTTCGAATCCGACACAAAACTGATGGTTAATTGTTATGTTCGGTGCCTCCTAATGACGATGGAACACTCAAATTGCGTCGCGATTCAATTCATCGTCCTCCAGCCGACTTGTCTCCAAGGGTCTATTGCTGCCTCGGTTACCTTGTGGTCGTTCTCCTGTGAGTATAGATCTTCGTATCCGACGCATAACTGATAGTTAATTGTAACGTTCAGGGCCTCCTAATGACGATGGAACACTCAAATTGCGTCGAGATTCAATACATCGGCCTCCAGCCGACTTGTCTCCAAGGGTCTATTGCTGCCTCGGTTACCTTGTGGTCGTTCTCCTGTGAGTATAGATCTACGTATCCGACGCATAACTGATAGTTAATTGTAACGTTCAGGGCTTCCTAATGGCGATGGAACACTCAAATTACTTCGAGATTCAATATATCGTCATCCAGCCGACTTGTCTCCAAGGGGATATTGCTGCCTCGGGCACCTTATGGTCGTTCTCCTGTGAGTCTAGATTTTCGTATACGACGCAAAACTGAGAGTTAATTACAACGTTCAGGGCCTCCTAATGACGATGGAACACTCAAATTGCGTCGAGATTCAATACATCGTCCTCCAGCCGACTTACTCCAAGGGGTCTATTGCTGCTTCGGGCACCTTATGGTCGTTCTCTTCTGAGTCTAGATTATCGAATCCGACACAAAATGATAGTTAATTGTAACGTTCAGGGCCTCATAATGAAGATGGAACACTCAAATTCCGTCGCGATTCAATGCATCGTCCTCCAGCCGACTTGTCTCCAAGGGTCTATTGCTGCTTCGGGCAAGTTATTGTCGTTCTCCTGTGAGTCTAGATTTTCGAATCCGACGCAAAACTGATAGCTAATTGTAACGTTCAGGGCCTCCTAATGATGATGGAACACTCAAATTGCGTCGTGATTCAATACCTCGTCCTCCAGCCGACTTGTCTCCGAGGGGATATTGCTGCCTCGGGCACAATATGGTCCGTCTCCTGTGAGTCTAGATTTGCGAATCAGACGCGAAACTGATAGTTAATTGTAACGCTCCGGGCCTCCTAATGACGATGGAAAACTCAAATTGCTTCGAGATTCAATACATCGTCGTCCAGGCGTCTTGTCTCCAAGGGTCTATTGCTGCCTCGGGCACCTTATGGCCGTTCTCCTCTGAGTCTACATTTTCGAGTCCGACGCAAAACTGATAGTTAATTGTATTGTTCAGGACCTGCTAATGTCACTGGAACACTCTAATTGCGTTGAGATTCAATACATTCTCCTCCAGCCGACTTTTCTCCAAGGGTCTATTGTTGCCTCGGGCGCCATTTGGTCGTCCTCCTCCAAGTCTAGATTTACGAATCCGACGCATAACTGATAGTTAATTGTAACGTTCACGGCCTCCTAATGACGATGGAACACTCAAATTGCGTCGAGATTCAATACATCGTCCTCCAGCCGACTTGTATCCAAGGGTCTATTGCTGCCTGTGGCACCTTATGGTCCGTCTCCTGTGAGTCTAGATTTTCGAATCCGACGCAAAACTGATGGTTAATTGTTATGTTCAGTGCCTCCTAATGACGATGGATCACTCAAATTGGGTCGAGATTCAATACATCGTCCTCCAGCAGACTTGTCTCCAAGGGTCTATTGCTGCCTCGAGCACCTTATTGTCGTTCTCCTGTGAGTCTACATTCTCGAATCCAAAGCAAAACTGATTGATAATTGTAACGTTCAGGGCCTCCTAATGACGATGGAACACTCAAACTGCTTCGAGATTCAATGCATCGTCCCCCAGCCCTGTCCAAGGGGATATTGCTGCCTCGCGCAACTTATGGTTCGTCTCCTGTGAGTCTAGATTTTCGAATCCGACGCGAAACTGATAGTTAATTGGAACGTTCAGGGCCTCCTAATGACGATGGAACACTCAAATTGCGTCGCGATTCAATTCATCGTCCACAACCGACTTGTTTCCAAGGGTCTATTGTTGCCCCGGGTGCCTTTTGGTCGTACTCCTGTGAGTCTAGATTATCGAATCCGACGCAAAACTCATATTTGATTGTAACGTTCACGGCCTCCTAATGACGATGGAACACTCAAATTGCTTCGAGATTCAATACATCGTCCTCCAGGCGTCTTGTGTCCAAGGGTCTATTGCTGCCTCTGGCACCTTATGGTCGTGCTCCTTTGAGTCTACATTTTCGAATCCGACGCAAAACTGATAGTTAATTGTAACGTTCAGGGCCTCCGAATGACGATGGAGCACTCAAGTTGCGTCGAGGTTCAACACATCGGAATCCAGCCGACTTAACTCCAAGAGTCTATTGCTGCCTCGGGGACCTTGTGGTCGTTCGCCTGTGAGTCTAGATTTACGAATCCGACGCATAACTGATGGTTAATTGTAACGTTCAGGGCTTTCTAATGAAGATGGAACACTCAAATTCCGTCGGGATTCAGTACATCGGCCTCCAGCCGACTTAACTCCAAGGGTCTATTTCTGCCTCGGGGACCTTGTGGTCGTTGTCCTGTGAGTCTAGATTTACGAATCCGACGCATAATTGATAGTTAATTGTACCGTTCAGGGCCTCCTAATGACGATGGAACACTCAAACTACGTCGAGATTATATATATCGTCCTCCAGCCGACTTGTCTCCAAGGGGATATTGCTGCCTCGGGCACCTTATGGTCGTTCTCCTGTGAGTCTAGATTTTCGAATCCGACGCAAAACTGAGAGGAAATTATAACGTTCAGGGCCTCCTAATAACGATGGAACACTCAAATTGCGTCGAGATTCAATACACCGTCCTCCAGCCGACTTGTCTCCAAGGGGATATTGTTGAATGAGGCACCATATGGTCCGTCTCCTGTGAGTCTAGATTTTCGAATCCGACGCGAAACTGACAGTTAATTGTAACGTTCAGGGCCTCCTAATGACGATGAAACACTCAAATTGCGTCGCGATTCAATTCATCGTCCTCCAGCCGACTTGTTTCCAATGGTCTATTGTTGCCCCGGGCGCCTTCTGGTCGTTTTCCTGTGAGTCTAGATTTACGAATCCGACGCATAACTGATAGTTAATTGTAACGTTCAGGGCCTCCTAATGACGATGGAACACTCAATTAACGTTCGAGATTCAATATATTGTCCTCCAGGCGACTTGTCTGCAAGGGTCTACTGCTGCCTCGGGCACCTTATGGTCGTCCTCCTCTGAGTCTAGATTATCGAATCCGACGCAAAATGATAGTGAATTGTAGCGTTCAGGGCCACCTAATGACGATGGAACACTCAAATTCCGTCGCGATTCAATACATCGTCCTCCAGTCGACTTGTCTAAAAAGGGTCTATTGCTGCCTCGGGCACCTTATGGTCGTTCTCCTGTGACTCTAGATTTTCGAATCCGACGCAAAACTGATAGTTAATTGTAACATTCAGGGCCTCCAAATGACGATGGAACACTCAAACTGCTTCGAGATTCGATATATCTACCTCCAGCCGACTTGTCACCAAAGGTCTATTGCTGCCTCTGGCACCTTATGGTCGTACTCCTCTGAGTCTAGATTTTCGAATCCGACGCAAAACTGATAGTTAATTGTAACGTTCAGGGCCTCTTAATGACGATGGAACACTCTAATTGGGTCGAGATTCAATACATCGTCCTCCAGCAGACTTGTCTCCGAGGGTCTATTGCTGCCTCGAGCACCTTATTGTCGTTCTCCTGTGAGTCTACATTCTCGAATCCAAAGCAAAACTGATTGATAATTGTAACGTTCAGGGCCTCCTAATGACGATGGAACACTCAAACTGCTTCGAGATTCAATGCATCGTCCCCCAGCCCTGTCCAAGGGGATATTGCTGCCTCGCGCAACTTATGGTTCGTCTCCTGTGAGTCTAGATTTTCGAATCCGACGCGAAACTGATAGTTAATTGGAACGTTCAGGGCCTCCTAATGACGATGGAACACTCAAATTGCGTCGCGATTCAATTCATCGTCCACAACCGACTTGTTTCCAAGGGTCTATTGTTGCCCCGGGTTCCTTTTGGTCGTACTCCTGTGAGTCTAGATTATCGAATCCGACGCAAAACTCATATTTGATTGTAACGTTCACGGCCTCCTAATGACGATGGAACACTCAAATTGCTTCGAGATTCAATACATCGTCCTCCAGGCGTCTTGTGTCCAAGGGTCTATTGCTGCCTCTGGCACCTTATGGTCGTGCTCCTTTGAGTCTACATTTTCGAATCCGACGCAAAACTGATAGTTAATTGTAACGTTCAGGGCCTCCGAATGACGATGGAGCACTCAAGTTGCGTCGAGGTTCAATACATCGGCCTCCAGCCGACTTAACTCCAAGAGTCTATTGCTGCCTCGGGGACCTTGTGGTCGTTCGCCTGTGAGTCTAGATTTACGAATCCGACGCATAACTGATGGTTAATTGTAACGTTCAGGGCTTTCTAATGACGATGGAACACTCAAATTCCGTCGAGATTCAGTACATCGGCCTCCAGCCGACTTAACTCCAAGGGTCTATTTCTGCCTCGGGGACCTTGTGGTCGTTGTCCTGTGAGTCTAGATTTACGAATCCGACGCATAATTGATAGTTAATTGTACCGTTCAGGGCCTCCTAATGACGATGGAACACTCAAACTACGTCGAGATTATATATATCGTCCTCCAGCCGACTTGTCTCCAAGGGGATATTGCTGCCTCGGGCACCTTATGGTCGTTCTCCTGTGAGTCTAGATTTTCGAATCCGACGCAAAACTGAGAGGAAATTATAACGTTCAGGGCCTCCTAATAACGATGGAACACTCAAATTGCTTCGAGATTCAATACACCGTCCTCCAGCCGACTTGTCTCCAAGGGGATATTGTTGAATCAGGCACCATATGGTCCGTCTCCTGTGAGTCTAGATTTTCGAATCCGACGCGAAACTGACAGTTAATTGTAACGTTCAGGGCCTCCTAATGACGATGAAACACTCAAATTGCGTCGCGATTCAATTCATCGTCCTCCAGCCGACTTGTTTCCAAGGGTCTATTGTTGCCCCGGGCGCCTTCTGGTCGTTCCCCTGTGAGTCTAGATTTACGAATCCGACGCATAACTGATAGTTAATTGTAACGTTCAGGGCCTCCTAATGACGATGGAACACTCAATTAACGTTCGAGATTCAATACATCGTCCTCCAGTCGACTTGTCAAAAAAGGGTCTATTGCTGCCTCGGGCACCTTATGGTCGTTCTCCTGTGACTCTAGATTTTCGAATCCGACGCAAAACTGATAGTTAATTGTAACATTCAGGGCCTACTAATGACGATGGAACACTCAACATGCGTCGAGATTCTATACATCTTCTCCCAGCCAACTTGTCTCCAAGGGGATATTTCTGCCTCGGGCACCTTATGGTCCGTCTCCTGTAACTCTAGATTTTCAATCCGACGCGAAACTAAAAGTTAATTGTAACGTTCGCGGCCTCCTAATGACAATGGAACATTCAAATTGCTTCGAGATTCAATACATCGTCCTCCAGCCGACTTGTCTCCAAGGGTCTACTGCTGCCTCTGGCACCTTATGGTCGTGCTCCTGTGAGTCTAGATTTTCGAATCCGTCGCGAAACCGATATTTAATTGTAACGTTCAGGGCCTCCTAATGACGATGGAACACTCAAATTGCGTCGAGAATCAACACATCGAACTCCAGCCGACTTGTCTCCAAGGGTCTATTGCTGCCTCTGGCACCTTATGGTCGTGCTCCTTTGTGTCTAGATTTTGGAATCCGACGCGCACTGATAGTTAGTTGTAACGTTCAAGGGTTCCTAATGACGATGCGTCGAGAATCAATACATCGTCCGCCAGGCGACTTGTCTCCAAGGGTCTGTTGCTGCCTCGGGCACCTTATAGTCGTTTGAGTCTACATTTTCGGATCCGACGCAAAACTGATAGTTAATTGTTACGTTCAGGGCCTCCTAATGACGATGGAACACTCAAATTGCGTCGCGATTCAATTCATCGTCTTCCAGCCGAAATGTTTCCAAGGGTCTATTGTTACCCCGGGCGCCTTTTGGTCGTTCTCCTGTTAGTCTAGATTATCGCATCCGACGCAAAACTCATAGTTAATTGTAACGTTCACGGCCTCCTAATGACGATTTAACATTCAAATTGCTTCGAGATTCAATACATCGTCCTACAGCCGACTTGTCTCTAAGGGTCTATTGCTGCCTCTGGCACCATATGGTCGTGCTTCTGGGAGTCTAGAATTTCGAATCCGATGCGAAACTGAAGTTAATTGTACCGTACACGGCCTCCTAATGACGATGGAACACTCAAATTGCGTCGAGATTCAATACATCGTCCTGCAGCCTACTTGTCTCCCAGGGTCTATTGCTGCCTCTGGCACCTTATGGTCCGTCTCCTGTGAGTCTAGATTTTCGAATGCGACGCAAAACTGATAGTTAATTGTAACGTTCAGGGCCTCCTAATGACGATGGAACACTCA
Source organism: Schistocerca americana (assembly GCF_021461395.2). Taxonomy (NCBI): domain Eukaryota; kingdom Metazoa; phylum Arthropoda; class Insecta; order Orthoptera; family Acrididae; genus Schistocerca; species Schistocerca americana. The sequence goes on along the minus strand of NW_025726236.1, from coordinate 1,542,559 downwards.
CATTGCGTCGAGATTCAATACTTCGTCCTCCAGCCGACTTGTTTCCAAGGGTCAATTGTTGCCCCGGGCGCCTTTTCGTCGTACTCCTGTGAGCCTAGATTATCGAATCCGACGCAAAACTCATAGTTGATTGTAACGTTCACGTCCTCCTAATGACGATGGATCTCTCAAATTGCTTCGAGATTCAATACATCGTCCTTCAGCCTACTTGTCTCCCAGGGTCTGTTGCTGCCTCGGGCACCTTAAGGTCGTTTGAGTCCACATTTTAGAATCCGACGCAAAACTGATAGTTAATAGTTACGTTCAGGGCCTCCTAATGACGATGGAACACCTAAATTGCGTCGAGATTCAATACATCGTCCTCCTGCCGACTTGTCTCCAAGGGGATATTGCTGCCTCAGGCACCTTATTGTCGTTCTCCTGTGAGTCTAGATTGTCGAATCCGACGCAAAACTGATAGTTAATTGTAACGTTAAGGGCCTCCTAATTACGATGGAACACTCAAATTGCGTCGAGATTCAATACATCGTCCTGCAGCCTACTTGTCTCCCAGGGTCTATTGCTGCCTCTGGCACCTTATGGTCGTGCTCCTTTGTGTCTAGATTTTCGAATCCGACGCAAAACTGATAGTTAGTTGTAACGTTCAAGGCCTCCTAATGACGATGCGTCGAGAATCAATACATCGTCCTCCAGGCGACTTGTCTCCCAGGGTCTGTTGCTGCCTCGGGCACCTTATGGTCGTTTGAGTCTTCATTTTCGAATCCGACGGAAAACGGATAGTTAATAGTTACGTTCAGGGCCTCCTAATGACAATGGATCACCTAAATTGCGTCGAGATTCAATACATCGTCCATCAGCCGACCTGTCTCCAAGGGTCTATTGCTGCTTCGGGCATCTTATGGTGACTCTAGATTTTCGAATCTGATGCAAAACTGATAGTTAATTGTAACGTTCAGGGCCTCCCAATGACGATGGAACACTCAAATTGCGTCGCGATTCAATTCATCGTCCTCCAGCCCAAATGTTTCCAAGGGTCTATTGTTACCCCGGGCGCCTTTTGGTCGTTCTCCTGTGAGTCTAAATTATCGAATCCGACGCAAAACTCATAGTTAATTGTAACGTTCACGGCCTCCTAATGACGATGGAACACTCAAATTGCTTCGAGATTCAATACTTCGTCCTCCAGCCGACTTGTCTCCAAGGGTCTATTGCTGCCTCTGGCACCATATGGTCGTGCTTCCGGGAGTCTAGAATTTCGAATCCGACGCGAAACTGAAGTTAATTGTACCGTTCACGGCCTCCTAATGACGATGGAACGTTCAAATTGCGTCGCGATTCAATACATCGTCCTGCAGCCTACTTGTGTCGCAGGGTCTATTGCTTCCTCTGGCACCTTATGGTCCGTCTCCTGTGAGTCTAGATTTTCGAATGCGACGCAAAACTGATAGTTAATTGTAACGTTGAGGGCCTCCTAATGACGATGGAACATTCAAATTGCTTCCTGATTCAATACTTCGTCCTTCAGCCGACTTTTCTCCAAGGGTCTACTGCTGCCTCTGGTACCTTATGGTCGTGCTCCTGTGAGTCTAGAATCTCGAATCCGACGCGAAAACGATATTTAATTGTAACGTTCAGGGCCTCCTAATGACGATGGAACACTCAAATTGCGTCGAGAATCAATAAATCGTCCGCCAACCGACTTGCCTCCAAGGGGATATTGCTGCCTCGGGCCCTTATATTCGTTCTCCTGTGAGTCTAGATTGTCGAATCCGACGCAAAACTGATAGTTAATTGTAAAGTTAAGGGCCTCCTAATGACGATGGAACACTCAAATTGCTTCGAGATCCAATACATCGTCCTCGAGGCGTCTTGTCTTCAAGGGTCTATTGCTGCCTCTGGCACCTTATGGTCGTGCTCCTTTGTGCCTAGATTTTCGAAGCCGACGCGAAACTGATAGTTAGTTGTAACGTTCAAGGCCTTCTAATGACGATGCGTCGAGAATCAATACATCGTCCTCCAGGCGACTTGTCTCCAAGGGTCTGTTGCTGCCTCGGGCACCTTATAGTCGTTTGAGTCTACATTTGCGAATCCGACGCGAAACTGATAGTTAATTGTTACGTTCAGGGCCTCCTAATGACGATGGAACACTTAAATTGCGTCGAGATTCAATACATCGTCCTCCAGCCGACTTGTCTTTAAGGGTCTATTGTTGCCTCGGGCGCCTTTTAGTCGTCTCCTGTGAGTCTAGATTATCGAATCCGACGCAAAACTCATAGTTAATTGTAACGCTCAAGGCCTCCTAATGACGATGGAACACTCAAATTGCGTCGAGATTGAATACATCGTCCTTCAGCCGACGTGTCTCCAAGGGTCTAGTGCTGCTTCGGGCACCTTATGGAGACTCTAGATTTTCGAATCTGACGCAAAACTGATAGTTAATTGTAACGTTCAGGGCCTCCCAATGACGATGGAACACTCAATTTGCGTCGCGATTCAATTCATCGTCCTCCAGCCGAAATGTTTCCAAGGGTCTATTGTTACCCCGGGCGCCTTTTGGTCGTTCTCCTGTGAGTCTAGGTTATCGCATCCGACGCAAAACTCATAGTTAATTGTAACGTTCACGGCCTCCTAATGACGATTTAACACTCAAATTGCTTCGAGATTCAATACATCGTCCTCCAGCCGACTTGTCTCTAAGGGTCTATTGCTGCCTATGGCACCATATGGTCGTGCTTCTGGGAGTCTAGAAATTCGAATCCGACGAGAATCTGAAGTTAATTGTACCGTCCACGGCCTCCTAATGACGATGGAACACTCAAATTGCGTTGAGATTCAATACATCGTCCTGCAGCCTACTTGTCTCCCAGGGTCTGTTGCTGCCTCTGGCACCCTATGGTCCGTCTCCTGTGAGTCTAGATTTTCCAATGCGACGCCAAACTGATAGTTAATTGTAACGTTCAGGGCCTCCTAATGACGATGGAACACTCAAATTGCTTCGAGATCCAATACATCGTCCTCCAGCCGACTTGTCTCCAAGGGTCTACTGCTGCCTCTGGCACCTTATGGTCGTGCTAGTGTGAGTCTAGATTCTCGAATCCGACGCGAAACCGATATTTAATTGTAACCTTCAGGGCCTCCTAATGACGATGGAACACTCAAATTGCGTCGAGAATCAATAAATCGTCCGCCAGCCGACTTGCCTCCAAGGGGATATTGCTGCCTCGGGCCCTTATATTCGTTCTCCTGTGAGTCTAGATTGCCTAATCCGACGCAAAACTGATAGTTAATTGTAACGTTAAGGGCCTCCTAATGACGATGGAACACTCAAATTGCTTCGAGAACCAATACATCGTCCTCCAGGCGTCTTGTCTCCAAGGGTCTATTGCTGCCTCTGGCACCTTATGGTCATGCTCCTTTGTGTCTAGATTTTCGAATCCGACGCGAAACTGATAGTTAGTTGTAACGTTCAAGGCCTTCGAATGACGATGCGTCGAGAATCAATACATCGTCCTCCAGGCGAATTGTCTCCAAGGGTCTGTTGCTGCCTCGGGCACCTTATAGTCGTTTGAGTCTACATTTTCGAATCCGACGCGAAACTCATAGTTAATTGTTACGTTCAGGGCTTCCTAATGACGATGGAACACTTAAATTGCGTCGAGATTCAATACATCGTCCTCCAGCCAAATTGTCTTTAAGGGTCTATTGTTGCCTCGGGCGCCTTTTAGTCGTCTCCTGTCAGTCTAGATTATCAAATCCGACGCAAAACTCATAGTTAATTGTAACGCTCACGGCCTCCTAATGACGATGGAACACTCAAATTGCGTCGAGATTGAATACATCGTCCTTCAGCCGACGTGTCTCCAAGGGTCTAGTGCTGCTTCGGGCACCTTATGGAGACTCTAGATTTTCGAATCTGACGCAAAACTGATAGTTAATTGTAACGTTCAGGTTCTCCCAATGACGATGGAACACTCAATTTGCGTCGCGATTCAATTCATCGTCCTCCAGCCGAAATGTTTCCAAGGGTCTATTGTTAACCCGGGCGCCTTTTGGTCGTTCTCCTGTGAGTCTAGATTATCGCATCCGACGCAAAACTCATAGTTAATTGTAACGTTCACGGCCTCCTAATGACGATTTAACACTCAAATTGCTTCGAGATTCAATACATCGTCCTCCAGCCGACTTGTCTGTAAGGGTCTATTGCTGCCTCTGGCACCATATGGTCGTGCTTCTGGGAGTCTAGAATTTCGAATCCGACGCGAATCTGAAGTTAATTGTACCGTTCACGGCTTCCTAATGACGATGGAACACTCAAATTGCGTTGAGATTCAATACATCGTCCTGCAGCCTACTTGTCTCCCAGGGTCTGTTGCTGCCTCTGGCACCCTATGGTCCGTCTCCTGTGAGTCTAGATTTTCGAATGCGACGCAAAACTGATAGTTAATTGTAACGTTCAGGGCCTCCTAATGACGATGGAACACTCAAATTGCGTCGAGAGTCAATACTTCGTCCTCCAGCCGACTTGTTTCCAAGGGTCTATTGTTGCCCCGGGCGCCTTTTTGTCGTACTCCTGTGAGCCTGGATTATCGAATCCGACGCAAAACTCATAGTTGATTGTAACGTTCACGGCCTCCTATTGACGATGGAACAATCAAATTGCTTCGAGATTCAATACATCGTCCTTCAGCCTACTTGTCTCCCAGGGTCTGTTGCTGCCTCGGTCACCTTATGGTCGTTTGAGTCTACATTTTCGAATCCGACGCAAAAGTGATAGTTAATAGTTACGTTCAGGGCCTCCTAATGACGATGGAACACCTAAATTGCGTCGAGATTCAATACATCGTCCTCCAGCCGACTTGTCTCCAAGGGGAAATTGCTGCCTCGGGCACCTTATTGTGGTTCTCCTGTGAGTCTAGATTGTCGAATCCGACGCAAAACTGATAGTTAATTGTAACGTTAAGGGCCTCCTAATTACGATGGAACACTCAAATTGCGTCGAGATTCAATACATCGTCCTGCAGCCTACTTGTCTCCCAGGGTCTATTGCTGCCTCTGGCACCTTATGGTCGTGCTCCTTTGTGTCTAGATTTTCGAATCCGTAGCGAAACTGATAGTTAGTTGTAACGTTCAAGGCCTCCTAATGATGATGTTTCGAGAATCAATACATCGTCCTCCAGGCGACTTGTCTCAAAGGGTCTGTTGCTGCCTCGGGCACCTTATGGTCGTTTGAGTCTACATTTTCGAATCCGACGCAAAACTGATAGTTAATAGGTACGTTCAGGGCCTCCTAATGACGATGGAACACCTAAATTGCGTCGAGATTCAATACATCGTCCATCAGCCGACCTGTCTCCAAGGGTCTATTGCTGCCTCTGGCACCTTATCGTCGTTCCTCTCTGAGTCTACATTTTCGAATCCGACGCAAAACTGATAGTTAATTGAAACGATCAGGGCCTCCTAATGACGATGGAACACTCAAATTGCGTCGAGATTCAATACATCGTCCTCCAGCCGACTTGTCTCCAAGTGTCTATTGTTGCCTCCGGCGCCTTTTGGTCGTCCTCCTGTAGTGTAGATTTTCGAATCCGGCGCATAACTGATAGTTAATTGTACCGTTCATGGCCTCCTAATGACGATGGAACACTCAAATTGCGTCGAGATTCAATACATCGTCCTGCAGCCTACTTGTCTCTAAGGGTGTCTTGCTGCCTCTGGGACCTTATGGTCCGTCTCCTGTGAGTCTAGATTTTCGAATGCGACGCAAAACTGATAGTTAATAGTAACATTGAGGGCCTCCTAATGACGATGGAACATTAAAATTGCGTCGAGATGCAATACATCGTCCTCCAGCCGACTTGTTACCAAGGGTCTATTGTTGCCCCGGGCGCCTTTTGGTTGTACTCCTGTGAGTCTAAATTATCGTATCCGACGCAAAACTCATAGTTGATTGTAACGTTCACGGCCTCCTAATGACGATGGAACACTCAAATTGCTTCGAGATTCAATACATCGTCCTCCAGGCGACTTGTCTCCAAGGGTCTATTGCTGCCTCTGGCACCTTATGGTCGTGCTCCGTTGAGTCTAGATTTTCGGATCCGACGCGAAACTGATAGTTAGTTGTAACGTTCAAGGCCTCCTAATGACGATGCGTCGAGAATCAATACATCGTCCTCCAGGCGACCTGTCACCAAGGGTCTGTTGCAGCCTCGGGCACCTTATGGTCGTTTGAGTCTACATTTTCGAATCCGACGCAAAACTGATAGTTAATTGTAACGTTCAGGGCCTCCTAATGACGATGTAACACACAAATTGCGTCGAGATTCAATACATCGTCCTCCAGCCGACTTGTCTCCAAGGGTCTATTGTTGCCTCGGGCACCTTTTGGTCGTCCTCCTGTGAGTGTAGATTTTCGAATCCGGCGCATAACTGATAGTTAATTGTACCGTTCATGGCCTCCTAATGACGATGGAACACTCAAATTGCGTCGAGATTCAATACATCGTCCTGCAGCCTACTTGTCTCTAAGGGTGTCTTGCTGCCTCTGGGACCTTATGGTCCGTCTCCTGTGAGTCTAGATTTTCGAATGCGACGCAAAACTGATAGTTAATAGTAACATTGAGGGCCTCCTAATGACGATGGAACATTAAAATTGCGTCGAGATGCAATACATCGTCCTCCAGCCGACTTGTTACCAAGGGTCTATTGTTGCCCCGGGCGCCTTTTGGTTGTACTCCTGTGAGTCTAAATTATCGTATCCGACGCAAAACTCATAGTTGATTGTAACGTTCACGGCCTCCTAATGACAATGGAACACTCAAATTGCGTCGAGATTCAATACATCGTCCCCCAGCCGACTTGTCTCCAAGGGTCTATTGCTGGCACTGGCACCTTATGGTCCGTCTCCTGTGAGTCTACATTTTCGAATCCGACGCAAAACTGATGGTTAATTGTAATGTTCAGTGCCTCCTAATGACGATGGAACACTCAAATTGAGTCGCGATTCAATACATCGTTCTCCAGCCAATTTGTCTCCAAGGGTCTATTGCTGCTTGTTGCACCTAATGGTCGTTCTCCTGTGAGTCTAGATTTTCGGAACCGACGCAAAACTGAATGTTAATTGTAACGTTAAGGGCCTCCTAATGACGATGGAACACTCAAATTGCGTCGAGATTCAACACATCGGCCTCCAGCCGACTTATTTCCAAGATTCTATTGCTGCCTCGGGGACCTTGTGGTCGTTCTCCTGTGAGTCTTGATTTACGAATCCGATGCATAACAGATAGTTAATTGCAACGTTCAGGGCCTTCTAATGACGATGGAACACTCAAATTGCGTCGAGATTCAATACATCGGCCTCCAGCCGACTTAACTCCAAGGGTCTATTGCTGCCTCGGGGACCTTGTGGTCGTTCTCCTGTGAGTATAGATTTACGAATCCGACGCATAACTGATAGTTAATTGTAACGTTCAGGGCCTCCTAATGACGATGGAACACTCAAATTGCGTCGCGATTCAATACATCGTCCTCCAGTCGACTTGTCTCCAAGGGTCTATTGCTGCCTCGGGCACCTTATTGTCGTTCTCCTGTGAGTCTAGATTGTCGAATCCGACGCAAAACTGATAGTTAATTGTAACGTTCACTGCCTCCTAATCACGATGAAACACTCAAATTGCGTCGAGATTCAATACATCGTCCTTCAGACGACGTGTCTCCAAGGGTCTATTGCTGCCTAGGGCACCTTATGGTCGTTCTCCCGTGACTCTAGATTTTCGAATCCGACGCAAAACTGATAGTTAATTATAACGTTCAGGGCCTCCTAATGACGATGGAACACACAAATTGCTTCGAGATCCAATACATCGCCCCCCACACGACCTGTCTCCAAGGGCATATTTCTGCCTCGTGCACCTTATGTTCCGTCTCCTGTGAGTCTAGATTTTCGAATCCGACGCGAAACTGAGAGTTAATTGTAACGTTAAGGGCCACCTAGTGACGATGGAACACTCAAATTGCTTCGAGATTCAATACATCGTCCTCCAGCCGATTTGTCTCCAAGGGTCTATTGCTGCTTTGGTTACATTATTGTGACTCTAGATTTTCGAATCTGACGCAGAACTGATAGTTAATTGTAACGTTCAGGGCCTCCCAATGACGATGGAACACTCAAATTGCGTCGCGATTCAATTCATCGCCCTCCAGCCGAATTGTTTCCAAGGGTCTATTGTTACCCCGGGCGCCTTTTGGTCGTTCTCCTGTGAGTCTAGATTATCGAATCCGACGCGAAACTGATAGTTGATTGTTACATTCAGGGCCTCCTAATGACGATGGAAAACTCAAATTGCGTCCTGATTCAATACATCGTCCTATAGGCGACTTGCCTCCAAGGGTCTATTGCTGCCTCGGGCACCTTATGGTCGTTCTCCTGTGAGCCTACATTTTCGAATCCGACGCAAAACTGGTAATTAATTGTAACGTTCAGGGCCTCCTAATGACGACGGAACAATCAAATTGCGTCGAGATTCAATACATCGTCCTCCAGCCGACTTGTCTCCAAGGGTCTATTGTTGCCTCGGGCGCCTTTTGGTCGTCCTCCTGTGAGTCTAGATTTTCGAATCCGACGCATAACTGATAGTTAATTGTAACGTTCAGGGCCTCCTAATGACGATGGAACACTCAAATTGCGTCGAGATTATACATCGTCCTCCAGCCTACTTGTCTCCAAGGGTCTATTGCTGCCTCTGGCACCTTATAGTCCGTCTCCTGTGAGTCTAGATTCTCGAATCCGACGCAAAACCGATGGTTAATAGTAATGTTCAGTGCCTCCTAATGACGATTGAACGCTCAAATTGCGTCGCGATTCAATACATCGTCCTCCAGCCGATTTGTCTCCAAGGGTCTATTGCTGCCTGTGGCAGCTAATGGTCGTTCTCCTGTGAGTCTAGATTTTCGAATCCGACGCAAAACTGAGAGTTAATCATAACCTTCAGGGCCTCCTAATGACGATGGAACACTCAAATTGCGTCGAGATTCAATACATCGTCCTCCAGCCGACTTGTCTCCAAGGGGATATTGCTGCCTCAAGCACCATAAGGTCCGGCTCCTGTGAGTCTAGATTTTCGAATCCGACGCGAAACTGATAGTTAATTGTAACGTTCAGGGCCTCCTAATGACGATGGAACACTCAAATTGCGTCGAGATTCAATACTTCGTCCTCCAGCCGACTTGTCTCCAAGGGTCTATTGTTGCCTCCGGCGCCTTTTGGTCGTCCTCGTGTGAGTCTAGATTTTCGAATCCGACGCATAACTGATAGTTAATTGTAACGTTCAGGGCCTCTTAATGACGATGGAACACTCAAATTGCGTCGAGATTCAATACATCGTCCTCCAGCCTACTTGTCTCCAAGGGTGTATTGCTGCCTCTGGCACCTTATAGTCCGTCTCCTGTGAGTCTAGATTCTCGAATCCGACGCAAAACCGATGGTTAATAGTAATGTTCAGTGTCTCCTAATGACGATGGAACGCTCAAAATTGCGTCGCGATTCAATACATCGTCCTCCAGCCGATTTGTCTCCAAGGGTCTATTGCTGCCTGTGGCAGCTAATGGTCGTTCTCCTGTGAGTCTAGATATTCGAATCCGACGCAAAACTGAGAGTTAATCATAACATTCAGGGCCTCCTAATTATGATGGAACACTCAAATTGCGTCGAGATTCAATACATCGTCCTCCAGCCGACTTGTCTCCAAGGGGATATTGCTGCCTCGGGCACCGTATGGTCCGTCTCCTGTGAGTCTAGATTTTCGAATCCGACGCGAAACTGATAGTTAATTGTAACGATCAGGGCCTCCTAATGACGATGGAACACTCAAATTGCGTCGAGATTCAATACTTCGTCCTCCAGGCGACTTGTCTCCAAGGGTCTATTGCTGCCTCTGGCACCTTATGGTCTGTCTCCTGTGAGTCTAGATTTTCGAATCCGACGCGAAACTGATTGTTAATGGTAACGTTGAGCGGCTCCTAATGACGATGGAACACTCAAATTGCGTCGAGATTCAATACATCGTCCTCCAGGCGACTTGCCTCCAAGGGTCAATTGCTGCCTCGGGCACCTTATGGTCGTTCTCCTCTGAGTCTACATTTTCGAATCCGACGCAAAACTGATAATTAATTGTAACGTTCAGGGCCTCTTATTGACGATGGAACACTCAAATTGCGTCGAGATTCAATACATCGTCCTCCAGCCGACTTGTCTCCAAGGGTCTATTGTTGCCTCGGGTGCCTTTTGGTCGTCCTCCTGTAGTCTAGATTTTCGAATCCGACGCATAACTGATAGCTAATTGTACCGTTCACGGCCTCCTAATGACGATGGAACACTCAAATTGCGTCGAGATTCAACATATCGTCCTGAAGCCTACTTGTCACCAAGGGTCTATTGCAGCCTCTGGCACCTTATGGTCCGTCTCCTGTGAGTCTAAATTTTCAAATGCGACGCAAAACTGATAGTTAATAGTATCGTTCAGGGCCTCCTAATGACGATGGAACACTCAAATTGTGTCGAGATTCAGTACAACGTCCTCCAGCCGACTTGTCTCCAAGGGGATATTGCTGCTTCGGGGACAATATGGTCCGTCTCCTGTGAGTCTAGATTTTCGAATCCGACGCGAAACTGATAGTTAATTGTAACGTTCAGTGCCTCCTAATGACGATGGAACACTCAAATTGCGTCGAGTTCAATATATTGTCCTCCAGGCGACTTGTCTCCAAGAGTCTACTGCTGCCTCGGGCACCTAATGGTCGTTCTCCTCTGAGTCTACATTTTCGAATCCGACGCAAAACTGATAGTTAATTGTAACGTTCAGGGCCTCCTAATGAGGATGGAACACTCAAATTGCGTCGAGATTCAATACATCGTCATCCAGCCGACTTGTCTCCAAGGGTCTATTGTTGCCTCGGGCGCCTTTTGGTCGTACTCCTGTGAAACTAAATTTTCGAATCCGACGCATAACTGATAGTTTATTGTAACGTACACGGCCTTCTAATGACGATGGAACACTCAAACTGCGTTGAGATTCAATACATCGTCCTCCAGCCGACTTGTCTCCAAGGGTCTATTGCTGACTATGGCACCTTATGGTCCGTCTCCTGTGAGACTAGATTTTCGAATCCGACGCAAAACTGATAGTTAATAGTAACGTTGAGGGCCTCCTAATGACGATGAAACACTCAATTTGCGTCGAGATTCAATACATCGTCCTCCAGCAGACGTGTCTCCAAGGGGATATTGCTGCCTCGGGCACCATATAGTCCGTCTTCTGTGAGTCTAGATTTTCGAATCCGAAGCAAAAATGAAAGTTAATTGTAACGTTCAGGGCCTCCTAATGACGATGGAACACTCAAATTGCGTCGAGATTCAATACATCGTCCTCCAGCCGACTTGTCTCCAAGGGTCTATTGCTGCCTCGGGCACCTTGTGGTAGTTCTCCTGTGAGACTAGATTTACAAATCCGACGCATAACTGATAGTTAATTGTAACGTTCAGGGCCTCCTAATGGCGATGGAATACTCAAATTGCGTCGAGAATCAATACATCGCCCTCCTGCCGATTTTTCTCCAAGGGTCTGTTGCTGCCTGTGGCACCTAATGGTCGTTCTCCTGTGAGTCTAGGTTGTCGAATCCGACGCAAAACTGATAGTTAATTGTAACGTTCAGGGCTTTCTAATGACGATGGAACACTCAAATTGCGTCGAGATTCAACACATCGGCCTCCAGCCGAATTAACTCCAAGGGTCAATTGCTGCCTCAGGGACCTTGTGGTCGTTCTCCTGTGAGTCTAGATTTACGAATCCGACGCATAACTGATAGTTAATTGTAACGTTCAGGTCCTCCTAATGACGATGGAGCACTCAAATTGCGTCGCGATTCAATACATCGTCCTCCAGCCGACTTGTTTCAAAGGGTCTCTTCTTGCCCCAGGCGCCTTCTGGTCGCTCGCCTGTGAGTCTAGATTGTCGAATCCGACGCAAAACCGATGGTTAATAGTAATGTTCAGTGCCTCCTAATGACGATGGAACACTCAAATTGCGTCGCGATTGAATACATCGTCCTCCAGCCGACTTGTCTCCAAGGGTCTATTGTTGCCTCGGGCGCCTTTTGGTCGTTCTCCTGTGGGTCTAGATTTTCGAATCCGACGCAAAACTGAGAGTTAATTATAACATTCAGGGCCTCCTAATGACGGTGGGACACTCGAATTGCGTCGAGATTCAATACATTGTCTACCAGCCGACTTGTCTCCAAGGGTCGATTGTTGCCTCTGGCACCTTATGGTCCGTCTCCTGTGAGTCTAAGTTTTCAAATGCGACGCAAAAATGATAGTTAATAGTAACGTTCAGGGCCTCCTAATGACGATGGGACACTCAAATTGTTTCGAGATTCAATACATCGTCCTCCAGCCGACTTGTCTCCAAGGGGATATTGCTGCCTCCGGCACCATATGGTCCGTCTCCTGTGAGTCTAGATTTTCGAATCCGACGCGAAACTGATAGTTAATTGGAACGTTCAGGGCCTCCTAATGACGATGGAACACTCAAATTGCGTCGAGATTCAATACATCGTCCTCCCGCCGATTTGTCTCCAAGGGTCTATTGCTGCCTGTGGCACCTATTGGTCGTTCTCCTGTGAGTCTAGATTGTCGAATCCGACGCAAAACTGATAGTTAATTGTAACGTTCAGGGCCTCCTAATGACGATGGAACACTCAAATTGCGTCGAGATTCAATACATCGTCCTCCAGGGGACTTGTCTCCAAGGGTCTATTGCTGCCTCGGGCACCTTATTGTCGTTCTCCTCTGAGTCTACATTTTCAAATCAGACGCAAAACTGATAGGTAAATGTAACGTTCAGGGCCTCCTAATGACGATGGAATTCTCAAATTGCGTCGAGATTCAATACATCGTCCTCCAGCAGACGTGTCTCCAAGGGGATATTGCTGCCTCGGGCACCATATAGTCCGTCTCCTGTGAGTCTAGATTTTCGAATCCGAAGCAAAAATGAAAGTTAATTGTAACGTTCAGGGCCTCCTAATGACGATGGAACACTCAAATTGCGTCGAGATTCAATACATCGGCCTCCAGCCGACTTGTCTCCAAGGGTCTATTGCTGCTTTGGTTACCTTATGGTGACTCTAGATTTTCGAATCTGACGCAAACTGATAGTTAATTGTAACGTTCAGGGCCTCCCAATGACGATGGAACACTCAAATTGCGTCGCGATTCAATTCATCGCCCTCCAGCCGAATTGTTTCCAAGGGTCTATTGTTACCCCGGGCGCCTTTTGGTCGTTCTCCTGTGAGTCTAGATTATCGAATCCGACGCGAAACTCACAGTTAATTGTAACGTTCACGGCCTCCTAATGACAATGGAACACTCAAATTGCTTCGAGATTCAATACATCGTCCTCCAGCCGACTTTTCTCCCAGGGTCTATTGCTGCCTCTTGCACCTTATGGTCGTGCTTCTGTGAGTCTAGAATTTCGAATCCGACGCGAAAGTGATAGTTAATTGTTACATTCAGGGCCTCCGAATGACGATGAAACACTCAAATTGCGTCGTGATTCAATACATCGTCCTCCTGGCGACTTGTCTCCAAGGGTCTATTGCTGCCTCGGGCACCTTATGGTCGTCCTCCTGTGAGCCTACATTTTCGAATCCGACGCAAAACTGATAATTAATTGTAACGTTCAGGGCCTCCTAATGACGATGGAACAATCAAATTGCATCGAGATTCAATGCATCGTCCTCCAGCCGACTTGTCTCCAAGGGTGTATTGTTGCCTCGGGCGCCTTTTGGTCGTCCTCCTGTGAGTTTAGATTTTCGAATCCGACGCATAACTGATAGTTAATTGTAACGTTCACGGCCTCCTAATGACGATGGAACACTCAAATTGCGTCGAGATTCAACACATCGTCCTCCAGCTGACTTGTCTCCAAGGGTCTATTGCTGACTTTGGCACCTTACGGTCCGTCTCCTGTGAGACTAGATTTTCGAATCCGACGCAAAACTGATAGTTAATTGTAACGTTCAGGGCCTCCTATTGACGATGGAACACTCAAATTGCGTCGAGATTCAATACATCGTCCTCCAGGCGACTTGCCTCCAAGGGTCAATTGCTGCCTCGGGCGCCTTATGGTCGTTCTCCTCTGAGTCTACATTTTCGAATCCGACGCAAAACTGATAATTATTTGTAACGTTCAGGGCCTCCTATTGACGATGGAACACTCAAATTGCGTCGAGATTCAATACATCGTCCTCCAGCCGACTTGTCTCCAAGGGTCTATTGTTGCCTCGGGTGCCTTTTGGTCGTCCTCCTGTAGTCTAGATTTTCGAATCCGACGCATAACTGATAGTTAATTGTACCGTTCACGGCCTCCTAATGACGATGGAACACTCAAATTGCGTCGAGTTCAATATATCGTCCTCCAGGCGACTTGTCTCCAAGAGTCTACTGCTGCCTCGGGCACCTAATGGTCGTTCTCCTCTGAGTCTACATTTTCGAATCCGACGCAAAACTGATAGTTAATTGTAACGTTCAGGGCCTCCTAATGAGGATGGAACACTCAAATTGCGTCGAGATTCAATACATCGTCATCCAGCCGACTTGTCTCCAAGGGTCTATTGTTGCCTCGGGCGCCTTTTGGTCGTTCTCCTGTGAGTCTAAATTTTCGAATCCGACGCATAACTGATAGTTTATTGTAACGTACACGGCCTCCTAATGACGATGGAACACTCAAATTGCGTCGAGATTCAATACATCGTCCTCCAGCCGACTTGTCGCCAAGGGTCTATTGCTGACTATGGCACCTTATGGTCCGTCTCCTGTGAGACTAGATTTTCGAATCCGACGCAAAACTCATAGTTAATTGTAACGTTGAGGGCCTAATAATGACGATGAAACACTCAATTTGCGTCGAGATTCAATACATCGTCCTCCAGCTGACTTGTCTCCAAGGGTCAATTGCTGACTTTGGCACCTTATGGTCCGTCTAATGTGAGACTAGATTTTCGAATCCGACGCAAAACTGATAGTTAATTGTAACGTTGAGGGCCTCCTAATGACGATGGAACACTCAATTTGCGTCGAGATTTAATACATCGTCCTCCAGCAGACGTGTCTCCAAGGGGATATTGCTGCCTCGGGCACCATATATTCCGTCTCCTGTGAGTCTAGATTTTCGAATCCGAAGCAAAAAAGAAAGTTAATTGTAACGTTCAGTGCCTCCTAATGACGATGGAACACTCAAATTGTGTCGAGATTCAATACATCGGCCTCCAGCCGACTTGTCTCCAAGGGTCTATTGCTGCCTCGGGCACCTTGTGGTCGTTCTCCTGTGAGACTAGATTTACAAATCCGACGCATAACTGATAGTTAATTGTAACGTTCAGGGCCTCCTAATGCCGATGGAACACTCAAATTGCGTCGAGAATCAATACATCATCCTCCTGCCGATTTTTCTCCAAGGGTCTATTGGTGCCTGTGGCACCTTATGGTCGTTCTCCTGTGAGTCTAGATTGTCGACTCCGACGCAAAACTGATAGTTAATTGTAACGTTCAGGGCCTTCTAATGACGATGGAACACTCAAATTGCGTCGAGATTCAACACATCGGCCTCCAGCCGACTTAACTCCAAGGGTCAATTGCTGCCTCGGGGACCTTGTGGTCGTTCTCCTGTGAATCAAGATTTACGAATCCGACGCATAACTGACAGTTAATTACACCGTTCAGGTCCTCCTAATGACGATGGAGCACTCAAATTGCGTCGCGATTCAATACATCGTCCTCCAGCCGACTTGTTTCCAAGGGTCTCTCGTTGCCTAAGGCGCCTTCTGGTCGTTCACCTGTGAGTCTAGATTGTCGAATCCGACGCAAAACCGATAGTTAATGGTAACGCTCAGGGCATCCTAATCACGATGAAACACTCAAATTGCTTCGAGATTCAATACATCGTCCCCCAGCCGACCTGACTCCAAGGGCATTATTCTGCATCGGGCACCTTTAGGTCCGTCTCCTGTGAGTCTAGATTTTCGAATCCAACGCAAAACTAATACTTAATTGTAACGTTAAGGGCCACCTAATGACGATGGAACACTCAAATTGCGTCGAGATTCAATACATCGTCCTCCAGCCGACTTGTCTCCAAGGGTCTATTGCTGACTGTGGCGCCTTATGGTCCGTCTCCTGTGAGACTAGATTTTCGAATCCGACGCAAAACTCATAGTTAATTGTAACGTTGAGGGCCTCCTAATGACGATGAAACACTCAATTTGCGTCGAGATTCAATACATCGTCCTCCAGCAGACGTGTCTCCAAGGGGATATTGCTGCCTCGGGCACCATATAGTCCGTCTCCTGTGAGTCTAGATTTTCGAATCCGAAGCAAAAATGAAAGTTAATTGTAACGTTCAGGGCCTCCTAATGACGATGGAACACTCAAATTGCGTCGAGATTCAATACATCGTCCTCCAGCCGAATTGTTTCCAAGGGTCTATTGTTACCCCGGGCGCCTTTTGGTCGTTCTCCTGTGAGTCTAGATTATCGAATCCGACGCGAAACACACAGTTAATTGTAACGTTCACGGCCTCCTAATGACAATGGAACACTCAAATTGCTTCGAGATTCAATACATCGTCCTCCAGCCGACTTGTCTCCAAGGGTCTATTGCTGCCTCTTGCACCTTATGGTCGTGCTTCTGTGAGTCTAGAATTTCGAATCCGACGCGAAACTGATAGTTAATTGTTACATTCAGGGCCTCCTAATGACGATGGAACACTCAAATTGCGTCGTGATTCAATACATCGTCCTCCTGGCGACTTGTCTCCAAGGGTCTATTGCTGCCTCGGGCACCTTATGGTCGTTTCCTGTAAGCGTACATTTTCGAATCCGACGCAAAACTGATAATTAATTGTAACGTTCAGGGCCTCCTAATGACGATGGAACAATCAAATTGCATCGAGATTCAATACATCGTCCTCCAGCCGACTTGTCTCCAAGGGTCTAGTGTTGCCTCGGGCGCCTTTTGGTCGTCCTCCTGTGAGTTTAGATTTTCGAATCCGACGCATAACTGATAGTTAATTGTAACGTTCACGGCCTCCTAATGACGATGGAACACTCAAATTGCGTCGAGATTCAATACATCGTCCTCCAGCCGACTTGTCTCCAAGGGTCTATTGCTGACTATGGCACCTTATGGTCCGTCTCCTGTGAGACTAGATTTTCGAATCCGACGCAAAACTGAAAGTTAATTGTAACGTTGAGGACCTCCTAATGACGATGGAACACTCAATTTGCGTCGAGATTCAATACATCGTCCTCCTGCCGATTTTTCTCCAAGGGTCTATTGCTGCCTGTGGCACCTTATGGTCGTTCACCTGTGAGTCTAGATTGTCGACTCCGACGCAAAACTGATAGTTAATTGTAACGTTCAGGGCCTTCTAATGACGTAGGAACACTCAAATTGCGTCGAGATTCAACACATCGGCCTCCAGCCGACTTAACTCCAAGGGTCAATTGCTGCCTCGGGGACCTTGTGGTCATTCTCCTGTGAATCTAGATTTACGAATCCGACGCATAACTGATAGTTAATTGTACCGTTCGGGCCCTCCTAATGACGATGGAGCACTCAAATTGCGTAGCGATTCAATACATCGTCCTCCAGCCGTTTTGTCTCCAAGGGTCTATTGCTGTGTGTGGCACCTAATGGAGGTTCTCCTGTGAGTCTAGATTTTCGAATCCGACGCAAAACTAATACTTAATTGTAACGTTAAGGGCCACCTAATGACGATGGAACACTCAAATTGCTTCGAGTTTCAATACATCGTCCTCCAGCCGATTTGTCTCCAAGGGTCTATTGCTGCTTTGGTTACCTTATTGTGACTCTAGATTTTCGAATCTGACGCAAAACTGATAGTTAATTGTAACGTTCAGGGCCTCCCAATGACGATGGAACACTCAAATTGCGTCGCGATTCAATTCATCGCCCTCCATCCGAATTGTTTCCAAGGGTCTATTGTTATCCCAGGCGCCTTTTGGTCGTTCTCCTGTGAGTCTAGATTATCGAATCCGACGCGAAACTCACAGTTAATTGTAACGTTCACGGCCTCCTAATGATAATGGAACACTCAAATTGCTTCAAGATTCAATACATCGTCCTCCAGCCGACTTGTCTCCCAGGGTCTATTGCTGCCTCTTGCACCTTATTGTCGTGCTTCTGTGAGTCTAGAATTTCGAATCCGACGCGAAACAGATAGTTAATTGTTACATTCTGGGCCTCCTAATGACGATGGAACACTCAAATTGCGTCATGATTCAATACATCGTCCTCCTGGCGACTTGTCTCCAAGGGTCTATTGCTGCCTCGGGCACCTTATGGTCGTTCTTTTGTGAGCCTACATTTTCGAATCCGACGCAAAACTGATAATTAATTGTAACGTTCAGGGCCTCCTAATGACGATGGAACAATCAAATTGCATCGAGATTCAATACATCGTCCTCCAGCCGACGTGTCTCCAAGGGTCTATTGTTGCCTCGGGCGCCTTTTGGTCGTCCTCCTGTGAGTTTAGATTTTCGAATCCGACGCATAACTGATAGTTAATTGTAACGTTCACGGCCTCCTAATGACGATGGAACACTCAAATTGCGTCGAGATTCAATACATCGTCCTCCAGCCGACTTGTCTCCCAGGGTCTATTGCTGCCTCTTGCACCTTATTGTCGTGCTTCTGTGAGTCTAGAATTTCGAATCCGACGCGAAACAGATAGTTAATTGTTACATTCTGGGCCTCCTAATGACGATGGAACACTCAAATTGCGTCATGATTCAATACATCGTCCTCCAGCCTACTTGTCTCGAAGGGTCTATTGCTGCCTCTGGCACCTTATAGTCCGTCTCCTGTGAGTCTAGATTTTCGAATCCGACGCAAAACCGATGGTTAATAGTAATGTTCAGTGCCTCCTAATGACGACGGAACACTCAAATTGTGTCGAGATTCAATACATCGTCCTCCAGCCGACTTGTCTCCAAGGGGATATTACTGCCTCCGGCACCATATGGTCCGTCTCCTGTGAGTCTAGATTTTCGAATCCGACGCGAAACTGATAGTTAATTGCAACGTTCAGGGCCTCCTAATGACGATGGAACACTCAAATTGCGTCGAGATTCAATACATCGGTCTCCAGCCGACTTGTCTCCAAGGGTCTATTGCTGCCTCTGGCACCTTATAGTCCGTCTCCTGTGAGTCTAGATTTTCGAATCCGACGCAAAACCGATGGTTGATAGTAATGTGCAGTGCCTCCTAATGACGATGGAACACTCTAATTGCGTCGAGATTCAATACATCGTCCTCCCGCCGATTTGTCTCCAAGGGTCTATTGCTGCCTGTGGCACCTAATGTTCGTTCTCCTGTGAGTCTAGATTGTCGAATCCGACGCAAAACTGATAGTTAATTGTAACGTTCAGGGCCTCCTAATGACGATGGAACACTCAAATTGCGTCGAGATTCAATACATCGTCCTCCAGGCGACTTGTCTTCAAGGGTCTATTGCTGCCTCGGGCACCTTATGGTCGTTCTCCTCTGAGTCTACATTTTCAAATCAGACGCAAAACTGATAGTTAAATGTAACGTTCCGGTCCTCCTAATGACGATGGAACTCTCAAATTGCGTCGAGATTCAATACGTCGTCCTCCAGCCGACTTGTCTCCAAGGACCTATTGTTTCCTCGGGCGCCTTTTGGTCGTCCTCCTGTGAATCTAGATTTTCGAATCCGACGCATAACTGATAGTTAATTGTAGCGTACACGGCCTCCAAATGACGATGTAACACTCAAATTGCGTCGAGATACAATACATCGTCCTCCAGCAGGTTTATCTCCAAGGGTCTATTGTTGACTCTGGCACCTTATGGTCCGTCTCCTGTGAATCTAGATTTTCGAATCCGACGCAAAACTGATGGTTAATTGTAATGTTCAGTGCCTCCTAATGACGATGGAACACTCAAATTGTGTCGCGATTCAATACATCGTCCTCCAGCCGATTTGTCTCCAAGGGTCTATTGCTGCCTGTGGCACCTAATGGACGTTCTCCTGTGAGTCTAGATTTTCGAATCCGACGCAAAACTAATACTTAATTGTAACGTTAAGGGCCACCTAATGACGATGGAACACTCAAATTGCTTCGAGATTCAATACATCGTCCTCCAGCCGATTTGTCTCCAAGGGTCTATTGCTGCTTTGGTTACCTTATGGTGACTCTAGATTTTCGAATCTGACGCAAAACTGATAGTTAATTGTAACGTTCAGGGCCTCCCAATGACGATGGAACACTCAAATTGCGTCGCGATTCAATTCATCGCCCTCCAGCCGAATTGTTTCCAAGGGTCTATTGTTACCCATGGCGCCTTTTGGTCGTTCTCCTGTGAGACTAGATTATCGAATCCGACGCGAAACTCGCAGTTAATTGTAACGTTCACGGCCTCCTAATGACGATGTAACACTCATATTGCTTCGAGATTCAGTACATCGTCCTCCAGCCGACTTGTCTCCAAGGGTCTATTGCTGCCTCTTGCACCTTATGGTCGTGCTTCTGTGAGTCTAGAATTTCGAATCCGACGCGAAACTGATAGTTAATTGTACATTCAGGGCCTCCTAATGACGATGGAACACTCAAATTGCGTCGTGATTCAATACATCGTCCTCCAGGCGACTTGTCTCCAAGGGTCTATTGCTCCCTCGGGCACCTTATGGTCGTTCTCCTGTGAGCCTACATTTTCGAATCCGACGAGAAACTGATAATTAATTGTAACGTTCAGGGCCTCCTAATGACGATGGAACAATCAAATTGCGTCGAGATTCAATACATCGTCCTCCAGCCTACTTGTCTCCAAGGGTCTATTGCTGCCTCTGGCACCTTATAGTCCGTCTCCTGTGAGTCTAGATTCACCAATCCGACGCAAAACCGATGGTTAATAGTAATGTTCAGTGCCTCCTAATGACGATGAAAAGCTCAAATTGCGTCGCGATTCAATACATTGTCCTCCAGCCGATTTGTCTCCAAGGGTCTATTGCTGCCTGTGAGTCTAGGTTTTCGAATCCGACGCAAAACTGAGAGTTAATCATAACATTCAGGGCCTCCTAATGACGATGGAACACTCAAATTGCGTCGAGATTCAATACATCGTCCTCCAGCCGACTTGTCTCCAAGGGGATATTGCTGCCTCGGGCACCATATGGTCCGTCTCCTGTGAGTCTAGATTTTCGAATCCGACGCGAAACTGATATTTAATTGCAACGTTCAGGGCCTCCTAATGACGATGGAACACTCAAATTGCGTCGAGATTCAATACTTCGTCCACCAGCCTACTTGTCTCCAAGTGTCTATTGCTGCCTCTGGCACCTTATAGTCCGTCTCCTGTGAGTCTAGATTCTCGAATCCGACGCAAAACCGATGGTTAAATGTAACGTTCAGGGCCTCCTAATGAAGATGGAACACTCAAATTGCGTCGAGATTCAATACATCGTCCTCCAGCCGACTTGTCTCCAAGGGTCTATTGTTGCCTCGGGCGCCTTTTGGTCGTCCTCCTATAGTCTAGATTTTCGAATCCGACGCATAACTGATAGTTAATTGTACCGTTCACGGCCTCCTAATGACGATGGAACACTCAAATTGCGTCGAGATTCAATATATCATCCTGAAGCCTACTTGTCACCAAGGGTCTATTGCAGCCTCTGGCACCTTATGGTCCGTCTCCTGTGAGTCTAAATTTTCAATTGCGACGCAAAACTGATTGTTAATAGTAACGTTCAGGGCCTCCTAATGACGACGGAACACTCAAATTGTGTCGAGATTCAGTACATCGTCCTCCAGCCGACATGTCTCCAAGGGGATATTGCTGCCTCGGGGACCATATGGTCCGTCTCCTGTGAGTGTAAATTTTCGAATCCGACGCGAAACTGATAGTTAATTGTAACGTTCAGGGCCTCTTAACGACGATGGAACACTCAAATTGCGTGAGTTCAATATATCGTCCTCCAGGCAACTTGTCTCCAAGAGTCTACTGCTGCCTCGGGCACCTTATGGTCGTTCTCCTCTGAGTCTACATTTTCGAATCCGACGCAAAACTGATAGTTAATTGTAACGTTCAGGGCCTCCTAATGAGGATGGAGCACTCAAATTGCGTCGAGATTCAATACATCGTCATCCAGCCGACTTGTCTCCAAGGGTCTATTGCTGCCTGTTGCACCTAATGGTCGTTCTCCTGTGAGTCTAGATTTTCCAGTCCGACGCAAAACTGATAGTTAATTGTAACGTTGAGGGCATTCTAATGACGATGGAACACTCAATTTGCGTCGAGATTCAATACATTGTCCTCCTGCAGACGTGTCTCCAAGGGGATATTGCTGCCTCGGGCACTATATAGTCCGTCTCCTGTGAGTCTAGATTTTCGAATCCGAAGAAAAAAGGAAAGTTAATTGTAACGTTCAGGGCCTCCTAATGACGATGGAACACTCAAATTGCGTCGAGATTCAATACATCGGCCTCTAGCCGACTTGTCTCCAAGGGTCTATTGCTTTCTCGGGCACCTTGTGGTCGTTCTCCTGTGAGACTAGATTTACAAATCCGACGCATAACTGATAATTAATTGCAACGTTCAGGTCCTCCTAATGACGATGGAGCACTCAAATTGCGTCGCGATTCAATACATCGTCCTCCAGCCGACTTGTTTCCAAAGGTCTATTGTTGCCCCAGGCGCCTTCTGGTCGTTCTCCTGTGAGTCTAGATTGTCGAATCCGACGCAAAACTGATAGTTAATTGTAACGCTCAGGGCATCCTATTCACGATGAAACACTCAAATTGCTTCGAGATTCAATACATCGTCCCCCAGCCGGCCTGACTCCAAGGGCATATTTCAGCATCGCGCACCTTTTGGTCCCCCTCCTCCGAGTCTAGATTTTCGAATCCGACGCGAAACTGAGAGTTAATTGTAACGTTAAGGGCCACCTAATGACGATGGAACATTCAAATTGCTTCGAGATTCAATACATCGTCCTCCAGCCGACTTGTCTCTAAGGGTCTATTGCTGCCTCTGGCACCTTATGGTTGTGCTTCTGTGAGTCTAGAATTTCGAATCCGACGCGAAACTGAGAGTTAATTGTTACATTCAGGGCCTCCTAATGACGATGGAACACTCAAATTGCGTCGAGGTTCAATACATCGTCCTCCAGCCTACTTGTCTCCAAGGGTCTAATGCTGCCTCTGGCACCTTATAGTCCGTCTCCTGTGAGTCTAGATTTTCGAATCCGACGCGAAACTGATAGTTAATTGTAACGTTCAGGGCCTCCTAATGACGATGGAACACTCAATTTGCGTCGAGATTCAATACATCGGCCTCCAGCCGACTTGTCTCCAAGGGTCTATTGCTGCCTGTGGCATCTAATGGTCGTTCTCCTGTGAGTCTAGATTGCCGAATCCGACGCAAAACTGATAGTTAAATGTAACGTTCAGGGCCTCCTAATGAGGATGGAACTCTCAAATTGCGTCGAGATTCAATACATCGTCCTCCAGCCGACTTGTCTCCAAGGGTCTATTGTTTCCTTGGGCGCCTTTTGGTCGTCCTCCTGTGAGTCTAGATTTTCGAATCCGTCGTATAACTAATAGTTAATTGCAACGTTCACGGCCTCCTAATGACGATGGAACACTCAAATTGGTTCGAGATTCAATACATCGTCCTCTAGCCGACTTGTCTCCAAGGATCTATTGCTGACTCGGGCACCATATGGTCGTTCTCCTGCGAGTCTAGGTTCTCGAATCCGACGCATAACTGATAGTTAATAGTAACGTTCAGGTCCTCGTAATGACGATGGAACACTCAAATTGCGTCGCGATTCAATTGATCGTCCTCCAGCCGACTTGTTTCCAAGGGTCTATTGTTGCCCCGGGTGCCTTTTGGTCGTTCTCCTGTGAGTCCAGATTATCGAATCCGTCGCATAACTCATAGTTAATTGTAACGTTCACGGCCTCCTAATGACGATGGAACACTCAAATTGGTTCGAGATTCAATACATCGTCCTCCAGCCGACTTGTCTCCAAGGACCTATTGCTGCCTCTGGCACCTGTTGGTCGTGCTCCTGTGAGTCTAGATTATCGAATCCGACGCGAAACTGATATTTAATTGTAACGTTCAGGGCCTCCTAATGACGATGGAACACTCAAATTGCGTCGAGAATCAATACATCGTCCTCCAGTTGACTTGTCTCCAAGGGGATATTGCTGCCTCGGGCACCTTATGGTCGTTCTTCTGCGAGTCTAGATTTTCGAATCCGACGCTAAGCTGAGAGATAATTATAACGTTCAGGAGCTCCTAATGACGATGGAACACTCAAATTGCGTCGAGATTCAATACATCGTCCTCCAGCCGACTTGTCTCCAAGGGGATACTGCTGCCTCGGGCACCTTACGGTCGTTCTCCTGTGAGTCTAGAATTTCGAATCCGACGCAAAACTGAATGTTAATTGTAATGTTCAGTGCCTCCGGATGACGATGGAACACTCAAATTGCGTCGCGATTCAGTACATCGTCCTCCAGCCGATTTGTCTCCAAGGGTCTATTGCTGCCTGTGGCACCTAATGGTCGTTCTCCTGTGAGTCTAGATTTTCGAATCCGACGCGAAACTCTTAGTTAATTGTAACGTTCAGGGCCTCCTAATGACGATGTAACACTCAATTTGCGTCGAGATTCAATACATCGTCCTCCAGCCGACTTGTCTCCAAGGGGATATTGCTGCCTCGGGAACCATATGGTCCGTCTCCTGTGAGTCTAGATTTTCGAAACAGACGCAAAACTGAAAGTTAATTGTAACCTTTAGTGCCTCCTAATGACGATGGAACACTCAAATTGCATCGAGATTCAATACATCGTCCTCCAGTTAACTTGTCTCCAAGTGTCTATTGCTGCCTCGGGCACCTTGTGGTCGTTATCCTGTGAGTCTTGATTTACAAATCCGACGCATAACTGATACTTAATTGTAACGTTTAGGGCCTCCTAATGACGATGGAACACTCAAATTGGTTCGAGATTCAATACATCGTCCTCTAGCCGACTTGTATCCAAGGGTCTATAGCTGCCTTTGGCACCTGTTGGTCGTGCTCCTATGAGTCTAGATTTTCGAATCCGACGCGAAACTGACAGTTAATTGTAACGTTCAGGGCCTCCTAATGACGATGGAGCACTCAAATTGCGTCGAGATTCAATACATCGTCCTCCAGGCGACTTGTCTCCAAGGGTCTAATGCTGCCTAGGGCACCTTATGCTCGTTGTCCTCTTGTAACGCCGGAAATGCTTATCCTACTATTCCCATCTATTGTACTATAATTTGTTTTCCTTATTTTTGTTACCTGAATATATGACATTTCTGTGTCTTTACATATTGCAATTGTTTTGCTATTTGTATATATATATTTATGCATTTATGTCGATGTATAATTGGTTTGTTTCGTAAATATTATTTGTATTTTTACGCTGGGTCTTGCCTAGGGAAAACTGCTATCGAACGATTACATCGATAGGTCGTGTGAAGACTCAAAGTGTGTAAAATCTTTGGTAGTGTTAACTCTGCCGCGTGGAGCGCGGGCAGAGCTGTTTTAGTCTGGCTGGAGTAGCGAGTGGAGCAGGTGTGTTGTGTGACGCCCCCGCGAGTTGCCGCGCTTTCGGGGTTTGGCAGCATGTAATTGCGCTCGACTCGCGATGATAGTTTCTGACATGGTGTCGCGGACGGGAAGCATTAGCTGGCGCACATCAAGAGCCCGTTTCGCCTGGTGACCGTGTCGAGAAGAAGGCGCGCCAACATCCAGCTTCTGCAACAGCGACGGCCGACAATGAGTGACTGTCGCCACCTCCTCGATCGACGGCTTCAAACCTTCAATCAACCAACAAGGAAGACTAAAAGCACGTAAAGTTTCAGAACTCTATGGCAGACCTCAGCTTTTCAAATTGTTCCATTTGCCTCGCAAAATTACAGCAACTTAGCATGAACCTTTGTTGCTCATTGTCCCAATTGCATTGCCAAGCAGGGTCCCTTCCTTTTCCGAAATGAGCCCGAGGGTCGTTGAAATTCAAACTCCAGCATCATTCGATTTCACTGCTTTAATTTCAAAGTTCAGCTGGCTACAATATTTAGATTGCACAAGCACAAATTAAGAGTGCGAGTTTTGTTACCGTATTTTAGCTACCTGTGACCGCAGCTCAGCTTGGTACGTACTAAATTTTACTATTGTTAATTGTTCAGAATCATTTTAATTCAAGTTCAAAGTTAATTCTCTTATTTCTAAATTGCGTAGATTCAAGTAGCTTTTGAAATGATTGTAGAGGCAGTCCAAGACTAACCTGATTTTACTGAATGTCGATGTGCTTCAGAAAGAAAGCTCACTATTAATTTCAGTCACTAAATTAACTTTCGATTTTCCAGTTTTATTAATTCTTTTGCTAAATTAAGTCAGAGTGTAGCGAAATTTATTACTTCTGACAAACTTTCAGTTTTCACACTACACGTGTCAACCTTCAGTTGCCACGCATCTATTGCTAATTATATGTGTAATTACCTTTCTTTTTCAGTTACTATAGTAATTGTCCTTAGGACTGGCGACCGTAATTTCCCCCAAATCTCAAATATCTAATTACCGCTAGTTAATTGTTAGCGTAACGGACGCACATTTACTTTCTTCATCAACTTTACTCCTTTAAAAATTAATTTCCACCAGTTTCATTTGCATTTGTCCTTTCATTTAGATGTAACCCTTTCCTCGCTCTTTACCGACAGATTAACTTCGGTGACGATTGTTCTTCCCAAATTTCCATTAGGTACACGCGGTTTAATTTTTCACTGTCATTAAGGTCGATAAGTGTGGGGGAGGTTACACGTGGCGACCTGGTGACAGGACAATCTTCGGATTTGAGGTTGTTCTGGACACGAATTTTGTATGTTGCAAATCTCGTAACGAAGTACTGGTTACGTACAGGCCGTTACGTCAGCGAGAATGAGTAGTGGGAGTAATCCTAGTTATATTTGAGATTTGGCATTTATATTGAAAATTATTAAAATGAGTGAAGGCAACAATTGCCAAAATTTGGTAGTCTTGGATACGGAACAATTGGTCGAACAGTGGGAAACGCGCACCGCGTTACCCATTGCTCAGGGGCAGGCTGCTAGCATGAAAGACGCGACCGCCGAAACGCAACAAAGAGCAGAAATTGGATTCCAAACTTTAGAAAATGTTTTGGAATCGGAAGTGAAAATCAAATCTGAATCCCTTGATGACGAATACGGGGGGAAAATTAAAGAGGAAGCCGCTGCGGAAGTAAAACCGGTAGTTTCCGGGAATTTAACTGATTTATTGAATGTTTTGATTAACGAAATCAAGAGTCAATCGACCAAGCAAGAAGCTCAGTCTGAAAAAATTGAACGAAAGCTAGACAGTCACAACAAAGCTATTAATGTTGTTAACAACAATGTTGGAGTTGTTAACACAGAAGTTGATAAAATCAAAGAAGATATTGTTGTGATTAATAGTGAAATCGGTGATCTTAAACAGGAAATTATAGGCGTTCAGGCGGAAATTGCCAGCATAAATACTCGTTTTTATTCCGAAATTAGCAGAATCGAGAAAAGTGTAGGAGAATCAGTTGCTCCGATCATCGAGAATAAGGTGACGGAACAAATTCAATTAGTGAAAAAAGAGGATCAAAAGAAGGTGGAAACTTTAAAGGCTTTAGTATCCGAAGTAGATACCAAAGTGACGAAGCAGGCTAATACCTGCGAAGAAAAAAAAAGGGAAGTAGAAACACTTGCGACAACCACTTGCCAAGTAATTACGAGAGTGTCGGAATTAGAAAAGAAACTTGACGAAAAACAGAGCTATATGCCAATCTATGCACATAGTTCGGAATTGTTGACGAATGAGGAGCGGTTCGACCCCTTGAAAAAAGGCGGTATACACGCGACGGATTTCATTAAGAATTGTGAAAGAGTTTTACCCAGATCATGGACTAATGAGAGAAAAATTAATGCTATTATTGATGTGTTGGCTGGTGATGCCAAGCGGTGGGGCTTAAACCTCAACATTATGGACCTGACTTTTGACGAATTTAAAAAATTTTTTCTGGCTGAATACTGGTCAGAGCAAAAACAGCAAAGGGTCTGGCGCGAATTTGTCGTATCGAGGTCTTTCGATGCGAATTCGCGCGGCTCGATGAAGGAGTTTTGTGAGGGCTGGATCCGCAAGTTGGAATATTTGCGTGATCGCCGCACGGAATCCGAAATAGTCTGGGAACTCTACAAGAAGCTTCCAGATGATGCTAAACGCTATGTAGGAAGCAATCGCAGGACAATCAATGATTTCCTGGGAAGAATTGAGGACAAGGACTATTGGCGCAATAATCGCGACAGGGGTAGAGGCCGTGGTAACAACAACGGGTACTACAGCAACCACGACAACAATAACCATGGAAATAATGCATACCGCAACCATGGCAGCAATAACAATAATGGTTCGGACCGTAATAACAATCGGTACAATGCAAATAATAACAGGAATGACGGAAACCAGTATCATACTAACGTGATACGGGCTTCACAGAATAGTAATAACGCCAGAGGGTGTGATCAGCCGCCTCAGCAGCATCCGGGGACCGTATCTGCTGGGACGAGACAGGGAAACCATTAGCCGCGCCGGTGAGGGGCCGACCAGGCGTGGAGAAATTTTGGCGGCCCAATAACAGGAGAAAACCCAGGTGTCGTCGTTATGAAAATTCCGTGTGGAATAATCAACGGCGGGAGAGTGTGCCAGTGTTAGAAGAAAGGAGTGCGCCCACAAGTAGTAGATCAACTGTATACACGGCAGCAGAAAATACATTCACTGTCAGTGAGAACAATTTAAGTAGTGTTCTGGAAATCGATTATAAAGGGGCAGCTGTAATACCCACAGCGGAACTGGAGATTGAGTTTAAGAATGATTCGCAATTGTTGAGAGAAGATCAGATGTCGGATAACACGTCCGCCATTGAGCGAGGGGATGCAGAGAGGGATGAGGTCTGGTTAAGGCAGCTCGGTCGCTTATACGACGAACTAAGAGATTATAGGGGCCTGTACGGGAGAAGCATTTATGGAGAGCGCGGGCAGAATTTGCCGCGTCTCGTCCCACAGGAAGATAGTATTTCTGAAGTGATGGAAAGTTCTGGCCCTAACCGGCAGACTTTACCAGAAATAGTTGATGTTAATGGGGAGCACGAGCAAGATTCGTCGTGTTTCGTCCCGCAGGAGTTAGATGTTGAAGTAGTAACGGAAAGTTCTGGCCCTAACAGGCAGACTTTACCGAAAGTTATAGTGATAGAAGTAACCGACCCATCCGACGCAAACCTCCAGTTTAAACGTTGCGAGAGTATTAAGGAGAAAGATTACGAAAATTTTAGTGATAGCCGGACACGATTGGTAGAAAAGCACATAGATTACAGCGTGCATGAGGTTAGAGCTGACATTATACAGTCAGACGATAGCAGTGTGGGTTGCGCAGATCCAGAGGAAGTAATTTCATATGCTACTGGGCACATTCCTCCAGGTAGATTGGCAGATGAGATCAATCTGACCAAAGAGGAATCAACAAAGGTGACAATTAGTGAATTGACGGCAAAGCAACACTCACTAGTTGACAAGTTACAGGAAAAGGTTTCGGTATTGGAGGCGAAGCTAGACTAAGCCTCAGGACAAACGTGTGGAAATTAAAACTGTATTTGAACAGAGGCTGAAAAAGCCGCCAGATAAACCGGATTTACGATCAAAGCCGGATGGTTTTTTCTGGAATGACCTGGATATAGACGAGGATTTACTGTGGGAAAATGAAGAAACAGTCGAGGACAAGTGTAGACAGATAGTAGTGTCTGTTAATATGCACGACCTACAACTAAACGTGTTTATTGACACCGGTGCAGAACTGAGTGCTGTATCTGGGAAAATATTTGAGTTACTGAAAGACAGACCTGGCATCGTAGTTATGCCAGTAACAGGAGTGAAAATTATCGGTGCTACTGGGAAGGCCAATAAACCGGTCACAAAACAGATTTTTGTCCACTTCGAGATATGTGGGGCACAATTTGAGCAAGAGTTTGTCGTCGTGCCAGACTTAACTACGGAAGTAATTATCGGGTTAGATTGGCTATTAAAGTACCGTGCAGTGATTAATTGCGAAAGCAAAACTTTGACATATACGTCCCAAGATAAAACAATAGTAGTTAGTTTTGACGAGGCAGGAGACGGTGTGCATAGGTAATGCCAGCCTATACGCATTGTTAACTGGCCCAATGGTATTGACGTAGGTATGAATTTGAACTACTGTAATGTGAGGAATCTCGGCATTGACAATAGTATAGAAAGTGAATTGGAAAGTATTTGTAGATGGTGTGTCAAACGTAACACACGAACAAAGACGAGGCCGACTTTCCCGTACCTATTGCCATCACAACCATAGGGCATGGGGCAAATATGTAGCAGTATTTGAGAGAATTATGAACACCTTGAGACATGAATCTACGGGATTTTCTCCAGAGGAAATCCTGTTGGGTGACGGAAGTAAAAGTTTAGTGGAAGAGATAATCAAATTCCCTCCACGGATTGTCATTAGTATTTGTGTGAAAAAAGATCGTTTGCGAGAAGTAATGAAGCTTAAAGCCGATGCTAGCATACGTCGTCATGACGCTAAAGCGCGTTTTGCTAAGTTTGCGATCGGAGACTTAGTACTTGTAAAAGCTCATGAGAAATCGAGCGAGATAGACAATGAAATCTCTAAATTTAAGTTTGTTTATAATGGGCCATATAAAGTCATTGGTATACCTCACACAAATGCTTATTGCTTAGAGTATCCAAGCTCTGGAAAGCTATTAGGTATGCGAAACATTGTAGACCTGAAATTGTACCAACCAAGGATTGATTAGTACCGCAGATAGGGTAATTTGTACAGTATGTAGATATAGAGTGTAAGATTTAAGGATGTGCCATGTGGCGATGCTTTTGACTGACCAAGGTCATTAAAGAAGTTGTAATTAATAAGTAATTAATTTTGATTAATCAATTTAATTTTAATCAATTTAATCATGATCTAATCAACTGAAAAATCCAAGCTGCTAGTTTAAGTTTTCGGCTGAGTCACAGTAGATTAAGGAATGTAAATATGATTTTGTAAATAGCTGTAAGATTCCATAAATATGTGATTTACTAGTCATTGCCGATGTACATAGACGCTGTTTTAAGTTTCAGGCTAGTACATGCGTGTGATGATGGACAGTGTTGAGTTATCCACTGTGATAGTGTTTATGGACTCCTTGAGATTACTCGGGAGTGAGTTTTACCGAAAGAATTCAGTGAAACGGACGTTCTGGAAATGCCGTTACAAGGGCGAGAGAGATCAAGCGTGCCGCACAGGCGGGCGTAACAATACTGGCGGGGCGGAACCGCTGTCGGCTCTTGTGCCGCTGTCGGCTCTTGTGCCGCTGTCGGCATTCTTTGTACTTGCGAGTACGGAAGGCGGAGTTGTTTTTCTTCCCGGACAGCTGATATGAAAGAAATCTGTTGTCAATATTTATGTTTTTGTCGATCTGCTGTATATTATTTTCTTGTTTAGCGTTAAGTGCACACTCATGACGAGAATATTAATTATGAAAGGTTTATATAAAATACGTATTCTATGTAATAAATTATTAATTTGCGTATTTTGATATATCTGTTTTCTATGACCATGTGATCTGATTAATTTTGTAAATAGTATTCCATTTCTTGATACTGCTAGGAATTTAGATTTTTAGAATAGCTAAATCACTTTCTATGTTTTCTATGAATTTTAATATGTTGTCAACCTGTTTTATTTTGATCAAGATGACAGAGCGGAATAAGATTAGGAGTGTCTCCACTCAATTATTATCGTCTAAAAATTGGTTTATGGTTAATTAGGCGAATGCTAAATTTTGTTGATGTTTTGAGCATATGCATTTCCGCTGTTTCTTTTTTTTTGGACATTTTCTGAGTCTGTTTAAGTTACACGAACATCCTCAGACAATGTGGGGCACGTGTAACGCCGGAAATGCTTATCCTACTATTCCCATCTATTGTACTATAATTTGTTTTCCTTATTTTTGTTACCTGAATATATGACATATCTGTGTCTTTACATATTGTAATTGTTTTACTATTTGTATATATATATTTATGCATTTATGTCGATGTATAATTGGTTTGTTTCGTAAATATTATTTGTATTTTTACGCTGGGTCTTGCCTAGGGAAAACTGCTATCGAACGATTACATCGATAGGTCGTGTGAAGACTCAAAGTGTGTAGGATCTTTGGTAGTGTTAACTCTGCCGCGTGGAGCGCGGGCAGAGCTGTTGGAGTCTGGCTGGAGTAGCGAGTGGAGCAGGTGTGTTGTGTGACGCTCCCGCGAGTTGCCGCGCTTTCGGGGTTTGGCAGCATGTAATTGCGCTCGACTCGCGATGATAGTTTCTGACATGGTGTCGCGGACGGGAAGCATTAGCTGGCGCACATCAAGAGCCCGTTTCGCCTGGTGACCGTGTCGAGAAGAAGGCGCGCCAACATCCAGCTTCTGCAACAGCGACGGCCGACAATGAGTGACTGTCGCCACCTCCTCGATCGACGGCTTCAAACCTTCAATCAACCAACAAGGAAGACTAAAATCACGTAAAGTTTCAGAACTGTGTGGCAGACCTCAGCTTTTCAAATTGTTCCATTTGCCTCGCAAAATTACAGCAACTTAGCATGAACCTTTGTTGCTCATTGTCCCAATTGCATTGCCAAGCAGGGTCCCTTCCTTTTCCGAAATGAGCCCGAGGGTCGTTGAAATTCAAACTCCAGCATCATTCGATTTCACTGCTTTAATTTCAAAGTTCAGCTGGCTACAATATTTAGATTGCACAAGCACAAATTAAGAGTGCGAGTTTTGTTACCGTATTTTAGCTACCTGTGACTGCAGCTCAGCTTGGTACGTACTAAATTTTACTATTGTTAATTGTTCAGAATCATTTTAATTCAAGTTCAAAGTTAATTCTCTTATTTCTAAATTGCGTAGATTCAAGTAGCTTTTGAAATGATTGTTGAGGTAGTCCAAGACTAACCTTATTTTACTGAATGTCGATGTGCTTCAGAAAGAAAGCTCACTATTAATTTCAGTCACTAAATTAACTTTCGATTTTCCAGTTTTATTAATTCTTTTGCTAAATTAAGTCAGAGTGTAGCGAAATTTATTACTTCTGACAAACTTTCAGTTTTCACACTACACGTGTCAACCTTCAGTTGCCACGCATCTATTGCTAATTATATGTGTAATTACCTTTCTTTTTCAGTTACTATAGTAATTGTCCTTAGGACTGGCGACCGTAATTTCCCCCAAATCTCAAATATCTAATTACCGCTTGTTAATTGTTAACGTAAAGGCCGCAAATTTACTTTCTTCATCAACTTTACCCCTTTTCAAAATTAATTTCCACCAGTTTCATTTGCATTTTCCCTTTCATTTAGATGTCACACTTTCCTTCCTCTTTACCGACAGATTAACTTCGGTGACGATTGCTTTTCCCAAATTTCCATTAGGTACACGCGGTTTAATTTTTCACTGTCATTAAGGTCGATAACTGAGGGGGAGGTTACACTCTGAGACTACATTTTCGAATCCGACGCAAAACTGATAGTTAATTGTAACGTTCAGGGCCTACTAATGACGATGGAACACTCAAAATGCGTCGAGATTCAATACATCGTCCTCCAGGCGACGTGTCTCCAAGGGTCTATTGCTGCCTCGGGCACCTTATGGTCGTTCTCCTCTGAGTCTACATTTTCAAATCCGACGCAAAACTGATAGTTAAATGTAACGTTCAGGGCCTCCTAATGCGGATGGAACACTCAATTTGCGTCGAGATTTAATACATCGTCCTACAGCCGACTAGTCTCCAAGGGTCTATTGTTGCCTCGGGCGCCTTTTGGTCGTACTCCTGTGAGTCTACATTGTCGAATCCGACGCAAACCTCATAGTTAATTGTAACATTCACGGCCTCCTAATGACGATGGAACATTCAAATTGCTTCGAGATTCAATATATCGTCCTCCAGCTGACTTGTGTCCAATGGTCTACTGCTGCCTCTGGCACCTTATGGTCGTGCTCCTGTGCGTCTAGATTTTCGAATCCGACGCGAAACTGATATTTAATTGTAACGTTCAGGGTCTCCTAATGACGATGGAACACTCAAATTGCGTCGAGATTCGATACATCGTCCTCCAGGCAACTTGTCTCCAAGGGGATATTGCTGCCTCTGGCACCTTATTGTCGTTCTCCCGTGAGTCTAGATTGTCGAATCCGACGCAAAACTGATAGTTAATTGTAACGCTAAGGGCCTCCTAATGACGATGGAACATTCAAATTGCGTCGAGATTCAATACATCGTCCTTCAGCCGACGTGTCTCAAATGGTCTATTGCTGCTTCGGGCACCTTATGATGACTCTAGATTTTCGAATCTGACGCAAAACTGATAGTTAATTGTAACGTTCAGGGCCTCCCAATGACGATGGAACACTCAAATTGCGTCGAGATTCAATACATCGTCCTCCAGCCGACTTGTCTCCAAGGGGATATTGCTGCCTCGGGCACCTTATGGTCTTTCTCCTGCGAGTCTAGGTTTTCGAATCCGACGCATAACTGATAATTAATTGTTACGTTCAGGTCTTCGTAATGACGATGGAACACTCAAATTGGTTCGACATTCAATACATCGTCCTCCAGCCGACTTGTCTCCAAGGATCTATTGCTGCCGTTGGCACCTGTTGGTCGTGCTCCTGTGAGTCTAGATTTTCGAATCCGACGCGAAACTGATAGTTAATTGTAACGTTCAGGGCCTCCTAATGACGATGGAACACTCAAATTGCGTCGAGATTCAACACATCGTCCTCCAGGCGACTTGTCTCCAAGGGTCTAATGCTGCCTAGGGCACCTTATGCTCGTTGTCCTCCTAGAATACATTTTCGAATCCGACGCAAAAATGATAGTTAATTGTAACGTTCAGGGCCTCCTAATGACGATGGAACACTCAAATTGGTTCGAGATTCAGTACATCGTAAGCCAGCCGACTCGCCTCCAAGGGTC
Source organism: Schistocerca americana (assembly GCF_021461395.2). Lineage (NCBI taxonomy): Eukaryota > Metazoa > Arthropoda > Insecta > Orthoptera > Acrididae > Schistocerca > Schistocerca americana. The sequence continues at coordinate 1,507,337 of NW_025726236.1, read as the reverse complement.
TATTGTTGCCTCGGGCGCCTTTTTGTCGTCCTCCTGTAAGTCTAGATTTTCGAATACGACGTAAAATAGAAAGTTAATTATAACGTTCAGGGCCTCCTAATGACGATGGAACAATCAAATTGCGTTGAGATTCAATACATCGTCCTCCAGCCGATTTGTCTCCAAGGGTCTATTGCTGCCTCTGGCACGTTATGGTCGTGCTCCTGTGAGCCTAGATTTTCGAATCCGACGCGAAAATAATAGTTAATTATAACGTTATGGGCCTCCTAATGACGATGGAACACTCAAATTCCGTCGAGATTCAGTACATCGTCGCCCAGGCGACTTATCTCCAAGGGTCTATTGCTGCCTCGGGCACCTTGTGGTCGTTCTCCTGTGGGTCTAGATTTACGAATCGGACGCATAACTAATAGTTAATTGTAACGTTCAGGGCCTCCTGATGACGATGGAACACTCAAATTGCGTCGCTATTCAATACATCGTCCTCCAGCCGACATGACTCCGAGGGTCTATTGCTACCTCGGTCACCTTATGGTCGTTCTCCTGTGAGTCTTAATCATCGAATCCGACGCAAAATGATAGTTAATTGTAACGTTCAGAGCCTTCTAATGACGATGCGACACTTAAATTCCGTCGCGATTCAATACATCGTCCTCCAGCCGACTTGTGTCCAAGGTGAAATTGCTGCCTCGGGCACCTTATGGTCCGTCTCCTGTGAGTCTAGATTTTCGAATCCGACGCAAAACAGATGGTTAATTGTAACGTTCATGGCCTCCTAATGTCGATGGAACAATCAAATTGCGTCGAAATTTAATACATCGTCCTCCAGCCGACTTGTCTCCAAGGGGATTTTGCTGCCTCGGGCACCTTATGGTCGTTCTCCTGTGAGTCTAGATTTTCGAATCCGAAGCAAAACAGTTAGTTAATTGTAACGTTCAGGGCCTCCTAAAGACGATGGAACACTCAAATTGCGTCGAGATTCAATACATCGTCCTCCAACCGGCTTATCTCCAAGGGTCTATTGCTGCCTCTGGCACCTTTTGGTCGTGCCCCTGTGAATCTAGATTTACGAATCCGGCGCGAAACTGATAGTTAATTGTTAGTTAATTGTAAAGTTCAGGGGCTCCTAATGACGATGGAACAATCAAATTGCGTCGAGATTCAATACATAGTCCTCCAGGGTTCTTGTCTCCAAGGGTCTATTGCTGCCTCGCGCACCTTATGATCGTTCTCCTCTGAGTCTACATTTTCGGATCCTACGTGAAACAGATATTTAATTGTAACGTTCAGGGCCTCCTAATAACGATGGAACACTCAAATTGCGTCGCGATTCAATACATCGTCCTCGAGCCGACTTGTCTCCAAGGGACTATTGTTGCCTCGGGCGGCTTTTGGTCGTTCTCCTGTGTCTGGATTATGGAATCCGACGCAAAACTGATAGTTAGTTGTATCGTTCAGGGCCTCCTAATGACGGTGGAACACTCAAATTGCGTCGAGATTCAATATATCGGCCTCCAGCCGACTTGTCTCCAAGGGTCAATTGCTGTCTCGGGCACCTTGTGGTCGTTCTCCTGTGAGTCTAGATTTACGAATCCATCGCATAACTGATAGTTAATTGTAACGTTCAGGGCCTCCTAATGATGATGGAACACTCAAATTACGTCGATATTTAATATATCGTCCTCCAGCCGACTTGTCTTCAAGGGTCTACTGCTGCCTCGGGCACCGAATGGTCGTTCTCCTCTGAGTCTACATTTTCGAATCCGACTTAAAACTGATAGTTAATTGTAACGTTCAGGGCCTCCTACTGACGATGGAACACTCAAATTGCGCCGAGATTCAATACATCGGCCTCCAGCCTACTTGTCTCCAAGGGGATATTGCTGCCTCGGGCTCCTTATGGTCCGTCTCCTGCGAGTCTAGGTTTTCGAATCCGACCCAAAACTGATAGTTAATTGTAACGTTCAGGGCCTCCTAATAACGATGGAAAACTCAAATTGCGTCGCGATTCAATACATCGTCCTCGAGCCGACTTGTCTCCAAGGGACTATTGTTGCCTCGGGCGGCTTTTGGTCGTTCTCCTGTGTCTGGATTATGGAATCCGACTCAAAACTGATAGTTAATTGTAACGTTCAGGGCTCCTAATGACGATGAAACATTCAACTTGCGTCGCGATTCAATTAATCGCCCCCCAGCCAACCTGATTCCAAGGGTCTATTGTTGATCCGGGCGCCTTTTGGTCGTTCTCCTGTGAGTCTACATTATCGAATCCGAAGCAAAACTCATAGTTAATTGTAACGTTCACGGCCACCTAATGACGATGGAATACTCAAATTGCGTCGAGATTCAATACATCGTCCTCCAACCGACTTGTCTCCAAGGGTCTATTGCTGCCTCTGGCACCTTATGGTCGTTCTCCTGTGAGTCTAAATTATCGAATCCGACGCAAAATGATAGTTAATTGTAACGTTCAGGGCCTCCTAATGACGATGGAACATTCAAATTGCGTCGCGATTCAATACATCGTCCTCCAGCCGACCTGTCTCCAAGGGTGTATAATTACCTCGGGCGCCTTTTGGTCGTCCTCATGCAAGTCTAGATTTCCGAATCCGACGCATAACTGATAGTTAATTGCAACGTTCAGTGCCTTCTAATGACGATGCAACACTCAAATTGCTTCGAGATTCAATAATTCGTCTTCCAGGCGACTTGTCTCCAAGGGGATATTGCTGCCTCGGGCACCTTATGGTCGTTCTCCTGTGAGTCTAGATTATCGAATCCGACGCAAAACTGATAGTTAATTGTAACTTTTACGGCCTCCTAATGACGATGGAACACTCAAATTGCGTCGAGATTCAATACATCGTCCTCCAGCCGACTTGTCTCCAAGGGTCTATTGCTGCCTCTGGCATCTTATGGTCGTGCTCCTGTGAATCTAGATTTACGAAACCGACGCGAAACTGATAGTTAATTGTTAGTTAATTGTAAAGTTCAGGGGCTCCTAATGACGATGGAACAATCAAATCGCGTCGAGATTCAATACATTGTCCTCCAGGGTTATTGTCTCCAAGGGTCTATTGCTGCCTCGTGGACCTTATGATCGTTCTCCTCTGAGTCTACATTTTCGAATCCGACGCGAAACTGATATATAATTGTAACTTTCAGGGCCTGCTATTAACAATGGCACACTCAAATTGCGTCTCGATTCAATTCATTGTCCTTGAGCCGACTTGTCTCCAACTGACTATTGTTGCTACGGGCGCCTTTTGGTCGTTCTCCTGAGTCTAGATTATGGAATCCGACCAAAAACTGATAGTTAATTGTAACTTTAAGGGCCTCCTAATGACCGTGGAGCACTCAAATTGCGTCGAGATTCAATACATCGGCCTCCAGCCGACTTGTCTCCAAGGGTCAATTGCTGTCTCGGGCACCTTGTGGTCGTTCTCCTGTGAGTCTAGATTTACGCATCCGACGCAAAACTGATAGTTAATTGTAACGTGCAGGGCCTCCTAATTACGATGGAACACTCAAATTGCGTCGAGATTCAATACATCGTATTCCAGCCGACTTGTCTCCAAAGGTCTATTGTTGCCCCGGGCACCTTTTGGGCGTTCTCCTGTGAGTCTACATTATCGAATCCGACGCAAAACTCATAGTTAATTGTAACGTTCACGGCCACCTAATGACGATGGAACACTCAAATTGGGGCGAGATTCAATACATCGTCCTCCAGCCGACTTGTCTCCAAGGGTCTATTGCTGCCTCTGGCACTCTATGGTCGTGCTCCTGTGGGTCTTGATTTTCGAATCCGACGGGAACTGATAGTTAATTGTAACGGTCAGGGCCTCCTAATGACGATGGAACACTCAAATTGCGTCAAGATTCAATACATCGTCCTACAGGCGACTTGACTCCAAGGGTCTATTGCTCCCTCGGGCACCTTATGGTCGTTGTCCTCTGAGTCTACATTTTCGAATCCGACGCAAAACTGATAGTTAATTGTAACGTTCAGGGCCTCCTAATGACGATTGAACGCTCAAATTGCGTCGAGATTCAATACATTGTAAGCCAGCCGACACGTCTCCAAGGGTCTATTGTTGCCTCGGGCACCATATGGTTGTTCTCCTCTGAGTCTACATTTTCGAATCCGACGCAAAACTGATAGTTATTTGTAACGTTCAGGGCCTCTTAATGACGATGGAACACTCAAATTGCGCCGAGATTCAATACATCGTCGTCGAGGCGACATGTGTCCAAGGGTCTATTGCTGCCTCGGGCACCTTATGGTCGTTCTCCTCTGAGTCTACATTTTCGAATCCGACGCAAAACTGATAGTTAATTGTAACGTTCAGGGCCTCCTAATGACGATGGAACACTCAAATTGCGTCGAGACTTAATACATCGTCCTCCAGTCGTCTTGTCTCCAAGGGTCTATTGTTGCCTTGGGCGCCTTTTGTTCGTCCCCCTGTGAGTCTAGATTTTCGAATCCGACGCAAAACTGATAGTTAATTGTAACGTTCAGGGCCTCCTAATGACGATGGAACACTCAAATTGCGGCGAGATTCAATACATGGTCCTCCAGCCGACTTGTCTTCAAGGGGATACTGCTGCCTCGGACACAATAGTGTCCGTCTCTTGTGAGTCTAGATTTTCAAATCCGACGCGATACTGATAGTTAATTGTAACGTTCAGAGCCTCCTAAGGACGATGGAACACTCAAATTGCGTCACTATTCAATACATCGTCGTCCAGCCGACTTGTCTCCGAGGGTGTATTGCTGCCTCGGGCACCTTGTGGTCGTTCTCCTGTGAGTCTAGATTTACGAATCCAACGCAAAATTGATGGTTAATTGTAACGTTCAGGGCCTCCTAATGACGATGGAACACTCAAATAGCTTCGAGATTCAATAATTCGTCCTCCAGGCGACTTGTCTCCAAGGGGATATTGCTGCCTCGGGCACCCTATGGTCGTACTCCTGTGAGTCTAGAGTATCGAATCCGACGCAAAACTGATACTTAATTGTAACGTTCAGGGCCTCCTAATGACGATGGAACATTCAAATTGCGTCGAGATTCAATACATCGGCCTCCAGCCGATCTGTCTCCAAGGGTCTATTGCTGCCTCGGGCACCTTATGATCGTTCTTCTGTGAGTCTACATTATCGAATCCGACGCAAAACTGATACTTATTGGTAACGCTCAGGGCCTCCTAAGGACGATGGAACATTCAAATTGCGTCGCGATTCAATACATCGGCCTCCAGCCGACTTGTCCCCAAGGGTCTATTGCTGCCTCGGGCACCTTATCGTCGTTCTCTTGTGAGTCTAGATTTTCGAATCCGACGCAAAACTGAGAGTTAATTATGACGTTCAGGGCCTCCAAATGACGATGGAACACTCAAATTGCGGCGAGATTCAATACATGGTCCTCCAGCTGAATTGTCTTCAAATGGATACTGCTGCCTCGGACACCATAGTGTCCGTCTCTTGTGAGTCTAGATTTTCAAATCCGACGCGATACTGATAGTTAATTGTAACGTTCAGAGCCTCCTAAGGACGATGGAACACTCATATTACGTCGCTATTCAATACATCGTCGTCCAGCCGACTTGTCTCCGAGGGTCTATTGCTGCCTCGGGCACCTTGTGGTCGTTCTCCTGTGAGTCTAGATTTACGAATCCGACGCATAACTGATAGTTAATTGTAACGTTCAGTGCCTCCTAATGACGATGGAAGACTCAAATTACGTCGAGAGTCAATATATCGTCCGCCAGCCGACTTGTCTCCAAGGGGATATTGCTGCCTCGGACACCTTATGATCGTTCTTCTGTGAGTCTAGATTATCGAATCCGACGCAAAACTGTTACTTATAGGTAACGCTCAGGGCCTCCTAAGGACGATGGAACATTCAAATTGCGTCGCGATTCAATACATCGTCCTCCAGCCGACTTGTCTCCAAGGGTCTATTGTTGCCTCGGGCGCCTTTTGGTCGTCCTCATTTGAGTCTAGCTTTTCGAATCCGACGCATAACAAATAGTTAATTGTAACGTTCAGGTCTTCCTAATGACGATGGAACACACAAATTGCGACGAGATTCAATACATCGTCCTTCAGCCGACCTGTCTCCAAGGGTCTATTATTGCCTCGGGCGCCTTTTGGTCGTCCTCATGCAAGTCTAGATTTTCGATACCGACGCATAACTGATAGTTAATTGTAACGTACAGGTCTTCCTAACGACGATGGAACACACAAACTGCGTCGAGATTCAATACATCGTCCTCCAGCCGTCTTGTCTCCAAGGGTCTATTGTTGCCTCGGGCGCCTTTTGTTCGTCCCCCTGTGAGTCTAGATTTTCGAATCCGACGCAAAACTGATAGTTAATTGTAACGTTCAGGGCCTCCTAATGACGATGGAACACTCAAATTGCGTCGAGATTCAATACATCGGCCTCCAGCCGACTTGTCCCCAAGGGTCTATTGCTGCCTCGGGCACCTTATGGTCGTTCTCTTGTGAGTCTAGATTTTCGAATCCGACGCAAAACTGAGTGTTAATTATAACGTTCAGGGCCTCCAAATGACGATGGAACACTCAAATTGCGGCGAGATTCAATACATGGTCCTCCAGCCGACTTGTCTTCAAGGGGATACTGCTGCCTCGGACACCATAGTGTCCGTCTCTTGTGAGTCTAGATTTTCAAATCCGACGCGATACTGATAGTTAATTGTAACGTTCAGGGCCTCCTAATGAGGATGGAACACTCAAATTGCGTCGAGATTCAACACATCGTCCTCCAGCCGACTTGTCCCCAAGGGTCTATTGCTGCCTCGGGCACCATATGTCGTTCTCCTCTGAGTTTACATTTTCGAATCCGACGCAAAACTGATAGTTATTTGAAACGTTCATGGCCTCCTAATGTCGATGGAACACTGAAATTGCGTCGAGATTCAATACATCGTCCTCCAGCCGACTTGTCTCCAAGGGGATATTGCTGCTTTGGGCACTTTATGGTCGTTCTTCTGTGAATCTAGATTATCGAATCCGACGCAAAACTGATACTTATTTGTAACGCTCAGGGCCTCCTAATGACGATGGAACATTCAAATTGCGTCGCGATTCAATACATCGTCCTCCAGCCGACTTGTCTCCAAGGGTGTATTGTTGCCTCGGGCGCCTTTTGGTCGTCCTCCTTTGAGTCTAGCTTTTGGAATCCGACGCATAACAAATAGTTAATTGTAACGTTCAGGTCTTCCTAATGTCGATGGAACACTCAAATTGCGACCAGATTCAATACATCGCCCTTCAGCCGACTTGTCTCCAAGGGTCTATTGGTGCCTCGGGCACCTCATGGTCGTTCTCCTGTGAGTCTGGATTTTCGAATCCGACGCTAAACTGATAGTTAATTGTAACGTTCAGGGCCTCCTAATGACGATGGAAGACTCAAATAACGTCGAGAGTCAATATATCGTCCTCCAGCCGACTTGTCTCCAAGGGGATATTGCTGCCTCGGGCACCTTATGGTCGTTCTCCTGTAGTCTAGATTTTTGAATCCGCCGCAAAACTGAGAGTTAATTATAACGTTCAGGGCCTCCAAATGACGATGGAACACTCAAATTGCAGCGGGATTCAATACATCGTCCTCCAGCCGACTTGTCTTCAAGGGGATATTGCTGCCTCGGGCACCATAGTGTCCGTCTCTTGTGAGTCTAGATTTTCAAATCCGACGCGATACTGATAGTTAACTGTAACGTTCAGGGCCTCCTAATGACGATGGAACACTCAAATTGCGACGCTATTCAATGCATCGTCCTCCAGCCGACTTGACTCCGAGGGTCTAATGCTGCTCCGGGCACCTTATGGTTGTTCCCCTGTGAGGCTACATTTTTGAATCCGACGCATAACTGATAGTTAATTGTAACGTTCAGGGCCTCCTAATGACGATGGAACACTCAAATTGCGTCGAGATTCAATACATCGTCCTGCAGGCGAATTGTCTCCAAGTGTCTATTGCTGCCTCGGGCACCTTATGGTCGTTCTCCTCTCAGTCTACATTTTCGAATCCGACGCAAAACTGATAGTTAATTGTAACGCTCAGGGCCTCCTAATGACGATGGAACACTCAAATTGCGTCGAGATTCAATACATCGTCCTCCAGCCGTCTTGTCTCCAAAGGTATATTGTTGCCCCGGTCGCCTTTTGGTCGTTCACCTGTGAGTCTAGATTTTCGAATCCGACGCAAAACTGATAGTTAATTGTAACGTTAAGGGCCTCCTAATGACGATGGAACACTCAAATTGCGTCGAGATTCAATACATCGGCCTCCAGCCGACTTGTCTCCAAGGGTCTATTGCTGCCTCGGTTACCTTGTGGTCGTTCTCCTGTGAGTCTAGATTTACGAATCGGACGTATAAGTAATAGTTAATTGTAACGTTCAGGGCCTCCTAATGACGATGGAAGACTCAAATTACGTCGAGATTCAGTATGTCTTTCTCCAGCCGACTTGTCTCCAAGGGGATATTGCTGCCTCGGGCACCCTATGGTCGTTCTCCTGTAGTCTAGATTTTTGAATCCGCCGCAAAACTGAGAGTTAATTATAACGTTCAGGGCCTCGAAATAACGATGGAACACTCAAATTGCAGCGAGATTCAATACATCGTCCTCCAGCCGTCTTGTCTCCAAAGGTATATTGTTGCCCCGGTCGCCTTTTGGTCGTTCACCTGTGAGTCTAGATTTTCGAATCCGACGCAAAACTGATAGTTAATTGTAACGTTAAGGGCCTCCTAATGACGATGGAACACTCAAATTGCGTCGAGATTCAATACATCGGCCTCCAGCCGACTTGTCTCCAAGGGTCTATTGCTGCCTCGGGCACCTTATGGTCGTTCTCCTCTGAGTCTACATTTTCGAATCCAACAGAAGACTGATAGTTAATTGTAAAGTTCAGGGCCTCCTAATGACGATGGAACACTCAAATTGCGTCGAGATTCAATACATCGCCCTCCAGCCGACTTGCCTTCAAGGGGATACTGCTGCCTCGAGCACCATAGTGTCCGTCTCTTGTGAGTCTAGATTTTTAAATCCGACGCGATACTGATAGTTAATTGTAACGTTCAGGGCCTCCTAATGACCATGGAACATTCAAATTGCGTCGCGATTCAATACATCGTCCTCCAGCCGACCTGTCTCCAAGGGTCTATTATTGCCTCGGGCGCCTTGTGGTCGTCCTCATGCAAGTGTAGATTTTCGAATCCGACGCAAAACTGATAGTTAATTGTAACGTTCAGGGCCTCCTAATAACGATGGAACACTCAAATTGCATCGCGATTCAATACATCGTCCTCCAGCCGACTTGTATCCAAGGGACTATTGTTGCCTCGGGCGCCATTTGATCGTTCTCCTGAGTCTAGATAATGGAATCCGACGCAAAACTGATACTTAATTGTATTGTTCAGGGCCTCCTAATAACGGTGGAACACTCAAATTGCGTCGAGATTCAATACATCGGCCTCCAGCCGACTTGTCTCCAAGGGTCTATTGCTGCCTCGGGCACCTTGTGGTCGTTCTCCTGTGAGTCTAGATTTACGAATCCGACGCATAATTGATAGTTAATTGTAACGTTCAGGGCCTCCTAATGACGATGGAACACTCAAATTACGTCGAGTGTCAATATATCGACCTCCAGCCGATTTGTCTCCAAGGGGATATTGCTGCCTCGGGCACCTTATGGTCGTTCTTCTGTGAGTCTAGATTATCGAATCCGACGCAAAACTGATACTTATTTGTAACGCTCAGGGCCTCCTAATGACGATGGAACATTCAAATTGCTTCGCGATTCAATACATCGTCCTCCAGCGGATTTGTCTCCAAGGGTCTATTGTTGCCTAGGGCGCCTTTTGGTCGTCCTCCTGCAAGTCTAGATTTTCGAATCCGACGCATAACTAATAGTTAATTGTAATGTTCAGGTCTTCCTAATGACGCAATTGCGTTGAGATTCAATATATCGCCCTCCAGCCGACTGGTCTCCAAGGGGATTTCGCTACCTCGGGCACCTTATGGTCCGGCTCCTGTGAGTCTACATTTTCGAATCCGTCGCATAACTGATAGTTAATTGTAACGTTCAGGGCCTCCTAATGACAATGGAACACTCAAATTTCGTCGAGATTCAATACATAGTCCTCCAGGGTTCTTGTCTCCAAGGGACTATTGCCGCCTCGCGCACCTTATGATCGTTCTCCTCTGAGTCTACATTATCGAATCCGACGCGAAACTGATACTTAATTGTAACGTTCAGGGCCTCCTAATAACGATGGAACACTGAAATAGCGTCGAGATTCTATACATCATCCTCCAGCCGACTTGTCTCCAAGGGAATATTGTTGCCTCGAGCGCCTTTTGGTCGTCCTCCTGTGAGTCTAGTTTATCGAATCCGACGCTAAACTCATAGTTAATTGTAACGTTCACGACGTCCTAATGACGATGGAACACTGAAATTGGTTCGTGATTCAATACATCGTCCTCCAGCCGACTTGTCTCCAAGGTTCTATTGCTGCCTCTCGCACCTTATGGTCGTGCTCCTGTGAGTCTTGATTTTCGAATCCGACGCATAACTGATAGTTAATTCTAACGTTCACGGCCTCCTAATGACGATGGAACAATCAAATTGCGTCGAGATTCAATTCATCGTCCTCCAGGCGACTTGTCTCCAAGGGTCTATTGCTGCCTCGGGCACCTTATGATCGTTCTCCTCTGAGTCTTCATTTTCGAATCCGACGCAAAACTGATAGTTAATTGTAACGTTCAGGGCCTCCTAATGACGATGGAACACTCAAATTGCGTCGAGATTCAATACAGCGTCCTCTAGGCGACTTGTCTCCAAGGGCCTATTGCTGTCTCGGGCACCTTATGGTCGTTCTCCTCTTGTAGGGAAGCAGCCTACTCACGCTGTAGTAAATTCACATCAGTTTCCATTGTGTGCCAGCCAGTCTGCTGTAACTAGCTCTGACGTCATAAATGTTGCGCAATACCTTAAAAATCAAGCAAATGACCTAAAACTTTTCTAGCATGTCAGGAATAATACTAAATTAATGTGTGTTAAATATCAGTTCGATAATTTCAGTCATTTTCGAAATTTGGACGTTTTTCTGAAAAAGTCATTGGCGCAACAGAAAAGAGCTACAGACTTCAAAATTTATATATAGATTCATCTTTCATAATGATTTAATAAAAACAGTACTTTGGATTTCACAAATTAAGATTTTAGTAGAAATTCATGATTTTGTGGTTTTCGTCTCAAAACTGAAGGAAGCAAGATAGATTAAGTAGGCTAGTAAATAAGGCTAGGATGGTTAGATTTAAATAGGTTGGAGGTCCGCTATGATTATGAAGATGTGTCAAGTTTCTTTTTAATACCTATAAAATTATAGCGATAGCGGATCTCAAAAGGGGCAGTTCAGAGCTCATCTACTGCGTGCAGTGTAATTTAATTAATTCTCTCGCCCAAAGTATTTAACTTAGCCACGTCAAAATTTTATTATCAATACTTACCTGCGTGCTGAATGCACGTTTAAATTAAGAGCTTCATCGGCCATCAGCAAAAGAAGCTATAAATTATTATGTAACTTGATGTGGTGCGTTACTAGCCCAGCGGCTAGTCGAGAGAGCCGAAAAGATCAGGTGTTCCCTTCGCCGTCCGCACCGCGGCTTTATATATAAGGACGCTACGCGAGGAAGCAAGGCCCCAGTTCTCTCCAGACGCTGAATGACACGCCATCTGTGTCGGTAGTCGCGTCGCATCAGTGTATCTGCTACAAACAGCCTCGGGTGCCGTATTAAGTTACTAGAGATACGCGGAACCATGAAAACATTTTATGTGAAGTGTTAATTCTGGAATGATTTTCATTATCTAGCTTCAGTTTGCGTATTGTCGTATTTTCACGTGCCGTCGCGGGACAGACATTCTACCAAATATTTAGCGTGGCGTTTGATGAAATATTTTCATCAAATTATGGCGAGCATTTTTTTAAACATTTAATTCGGACATTTATAGTTGCATCAGCGCATTAGACTCTGAACTGCTCTGTTAGTTAGGTTGTAGGGATACTTGTGTTTTTTATCAGTGAATTTCAGAATATACTCAACTATTTTGGAAAACCGGACAATCTCCTAATTCCTCAGAGCTATAAGCTGCAGCTATAATGGTATCTCAATTGAAGTGGGCACTAGGATCTCTAATTACTGGTTCCAGGTTTTATTAAATCACTTTCTGGGTGCCAAAAAAGTAAATAGAGAGCCAGTGTTGAGAACGGCGAAAGACAGCATTAACAACATTCTAAAAGCCAGAAACTGATTCTACATGCAAGCGTTTATCCAGCAATCAGATTAGATTATTTATCACAAACTGCATCCGCCGCCCCACATATGGTGCATCGGCCGGGAAATGTTACAACATTCAAACAAGGATACTACATTAATTGTTTTTACAACTTATTCGCCGCCCCACATATGGTGCATCGGCCGGGAAATGTTACAACATTCAAACAAGGATACTACATTAATTGTTTTTACAACTTATTCGCCGCCCCACATATGGTGCATCGGCCGGGAAATCAACTAAGTGAAAGTGATTTTTAACTGTTCGGATTCGCGAGTGGAATTCGACACGCAACTGAGTATAAAACAGTGAAAGTGTTACGTGTGCATGTGGACGACGCAATTGGATTAACAACGCATCTGGATTGACGGAGCTGGCACTGAGTCTAGCGGTGCTGCCGGCATTGCGAGAAGCCAGTCTCGCCGCACCGCAGTCGTTCGCTGGAGCAGCCGGCGCAGAGCCTGCAATTGCGGGCCACGCTAACACACAACAGCCGTCGGAGAGCCGTCTGCAGTTCAACGTGCCACGTCGCATCAGGAATCCTGGTACGCCGCGCCGGCAACGCCATACGTCGTGCAGAAGGAACTAAGTTAAGTGAAAAGCTGTTAAAAATTTTACTAACCTGCACTAAAAGACTGTCGGCGATGGAACCGCCAAAAGAAACGGAGTTTAAACGTAAATTAGAACCTATGTCTGTTGAGGGAACTGTAAATCCAGACAACGGTTCAAGAGTAAATAGGCATGAAAGTAGTAATGTTAAAGTGAAAAATGAAGTATTGTCTCCTGACAGTAGTGTGGGAAGGGGCAATGATTCAATAATAGAGACCCCTGTAGTAAAGCGGAAAGTAGAAATTGTAAATTTATGGGATGATAGTTTCTCTGATGAATTAAAAATGAAACAGTCATCAGAGATGGTAGAGTTTAAGAAGGAGCAGTTGGATATGACTAATCAATCAGAAGTTTCGTGTAGTTTTGATGATTCGGGTATTGGAGCTAGTTTTATGTCACCTGAGTGTGATAAAAAACCCGCCAGTGAGCAACCCAAAGATGCTGGGGCTGTTGATCTAAATGTTATATTACAAGCAATAGCTGCCAGTAATGCACAAATGACAGCTGAATTAAAATCTGAAATAAGTGAACAGGTCAAAAGCAGTAATGCTGAAGTTAAGTCTGAAATTGTGGCCAGCCAAACCAATTTTAATAAACGGTTTGAGGCGATGGACAATAAATTAGAATCCAATAAAGCTGAATTAGAAAATTCTTTCAAGGCTAGTTGCAATAAGTTGAAAGAGGATCTGGACAGTTTGAATTATAAAATTGATTACAACCATGAGGATATTAAGAAAAAGGTTGCTCAACAGTTTTCTGAAATGTATAAAACAGTTAAATCCGAAGTTGCTGAGGTTCGCAAAGACTTCCGAATGGAAGATGCGAAGCTGGAGCACAAGTTAACAGAAAAGATCGAGGCGGAATCTGAACTGTGCTCAGATAGATTTAAAGATGTTAACATTAAAGTAAACATATGTCAAGCAGATGTAGATGCAATTAAAACTGACACTACTCATATTGTGCAAAGAGTAGATAATGTTGAAATGAAAGTAGAAAATATCAGTACTAACATTGCTAACATTGAGAGTAAAGTAGCTTCAGTAACTTCTGGTAATGGTAATGTACAACAAGTTGTAGCTGCAAACGCCGCTTTTATCGGGTGTCGGCAGTTCTTGCGGTTCGATCCAGATAAAAATATCCATCAGCTAGATTTCTGGAAAGATTTTGAAGATGTGATTCCACCAACTTGGTCTGAACGAGAGAAAATCTCGTTTGTTAGAAGCCATTTAGCAGGTGACGCCAAGCGTTGGTCAGCTGATGTTATGTTGAAATGTAAAACATTAGCGGAATTTAAAACAGCTTTTATTAATGAGTATTGGTCTAGCAATAAGCAAAATAAAGTGTTGAGAGAATTTTGGAGTGGAAAACGCTTCAATGCAGGCAAGGAATCAATTAAAGAGTTTGCTAGGTCATGGATTTCACGGTTGTCACATTTGGCGGAAAAGCTGTGAGTCTAGAATATCGAATCCGACGCGAAACTGATAGTTAATTGTAAAGTTCAGGGCCTCCTAATGACGATGGAACACTCAAATTACGTCGAGATTCAATATGTCGTCCTACAGCCGACTTGTCTCCAAGGGGATATCGCTGCCTCGGGCACCTTATTGTCGTTCTCCTGTGAGTCTAGATTTTCGAATCCGACGCAAAACTGATAATTAATTGTAACGTTCAGGTCTTCGTAATGACGATGGAACACTCAAATTGTGTCGAGACTCAATACATCGTCCTCCAGCCGATTTGTCTCCAAGGGTCTATTGCTGCCTCTGGCATCTTATGGTCGTGCTCCTATGAGTCTAGATTTACGAATCCGACGCGAAACTGATAGCTAATTGTAACGTTCAGGGTCAACTAATGCCGATGGAACAATCAAATTGCGTCGAGGCTCAATAAATTATCCTCCAGACGACTTGTCTCCAAGGGTCTATCGCAGCCTCGGGCACCTTATGATCGTTCTCCTCTGAGTCTACATTTTCGAATCCGACGCGAAACTGATAGTTAATTGTAACGTTCAGGGCCTCCTAATGACGATGGAACACTCAAATTGCGTCGCGATTCAATACATCGTCCTCCAGCCGACTCGTCTCCCAGCGTCTATTTTTGCCTCTGGCGCCTTTTGGTCGTTCTCCTGAGTCTAGATTATGGAATCCGACGCAAAACTAATAGTTAACTGTAACATTCAGGGCCTCCTAATGACGATGCAACACTCAAATTGCGTCGAGATTCAATACATCGGCCTCCAGCCGACTTGTCTCCAAGGGTCTATTGCTGCCTCGGGCACCTTGTGGTCGTTCTCTTGTGAGTCTAGATTTACGAAACCGTCGCATAACTGATAGTTAATTGTAACGTTCAGGGCCTCCTAATGACGATGGAACACTCAAATTACGTCGAGATTCAATATATCGTCCTCCAGCCGACTTGTCTTCAAGGGGATATAGCTGTTTCGGGCACAATACGGTCCGTCTCTTGTGAGTCTACATTTTCGAATCCGACGCATAACTAATAGTTAATTGTAAAGTTCAGGGGCTCCTAATGACGATGGAACAATCAAATTGCGTCGAGATTCAATACTTCGGACACTATCCGACATGTCTCCAAGGGTCTATTGCTGCCTTGGGCACCTTATTGTAGTTCTCCTGTGAGTCTAGATTGTTGAATTCGACGCAAAATTGATAGGTAATTGTAACGTTCAGGGCCTCCTAATGACGATGGAACACTCATATTGCGTCGAGATTCAATGCATCGTCCTCCAGCCGACTTGTCTCCAAGGGGATATTGCTGCCTCGGGCACCTTATTGTCGTTCTCCTGTGAGACTAGAATATCGAATGCGACGGAAAACTGATAGTTACTTGTAACGTTCAGGGCCTCCTAATGACGATGGAACACTCAAATTGCGTCGAGATTCAATACATCGGCCTCCAGCCGACTTGTCTCCAATGGTCTATTGCTGCCTCGGGCTCCTTGTGGTCGTTCTCCTGTGAGTCTAGATTTTCGAATCCGACGCATAACTGATAGTCAATTGTAAGGTTCAGGGCCTCCTTATGACGATGGAACACTCAAATTGCGTCGAGATTCAATACATCGTCCTCCAGCCGACTTGTCTCCAAGGGGATACTGCTGCCACGGGCACCTTATCTTCGTTCTCATTTGAGTCTAGATTTTCGAATCCGACGCAAAACTGATAGTTAATTGTGATGTTCAGGGCCTCCTAATGACGATGGTACACTCAAATTGCGTCGCTATTCAATACATGGTCCTTCAGCCGACTTGTCTCCAAGGGGATATTGCTGTCTCGGGCACCTTATGGTCCGTCTCCTGTGAGTCTAGATTATCGAATCTGACGCAAAACTGATACTTAATTGTAACGCTCAGGGCCTCCTAATGACGATGGAACATTCAAATTGCGTCGCGATTCAATACATCGTCCGGCAGCCGATTTGTCTCCAAGGGCCTATTGTTGCCTCGGTCGCCTTTTGGTCGTCCTCCTGTGAGTCTACATTTTCGAATCCGACGCATAACTGATAGTTAATTGTAACGTTCAGGTCTTCGTAATGACGATGGATCACTCAAATTGCGTCGAGATTCAATACATCGTCCTCCAGCCGACTTGCCTCCAAGGGTCCATTGCTGCCTCCTACATCTTATGGTCGTGCTCCTATGAGTCTAGGTTTACGAATCCGACGCGAAACTGATAGTTAATTGTAACGTTCAGGGTCAACTAATGACGATGGAACAATCAAATTGCGTCGTGGCTCAATATATTATCCTCCAGGCGACTTGTCTCCAAGGGTCTATCGCAGCCTCGGGCACCTTATGATCGTTCTCCTCTGAGTCTACATTTTCGAATCCGACGCGAAACTGATAGTTAATTGTAACGTTCAGGGCCTCCTAATGACGATGGAACACTGAAATTGCGTCGCGATTCAATACATCGTCTTCCAGCCGACACGTCTCCCAGCGTCTATATTAGCCTCTGGCGCCTTTTGGTCGTTCTCCTGAGTCTAGATTATGGAATCCGACGCAAAACTGATAGTTAATTGTAACATTCAGGGCCTCCTAATGACGATGCAACACTCAAATTGCGTCGAGATTCAATACATCGGCCTCCAGCCGACTTGTCTCCAAGGGTCTATTGCTGCCTCGGGCACCTTGTGGTCGTTCTCCTGTGAGTCTAGATTTACGAATCCGTCGCATAACTGATAGTTAATTGTAACGTTCAGGGCCTCCTAATGACGATGGAACACTCAAATTACGTCGAGATTCAATATATCGTCCTCCAGCCGACTTGTCTCCAAGGGAATATTGCTGCCTCGGGCACAATACGGTCCGTCTCTTGTGAGTCTACATTTTCGAATCCGACGCATAACTAATAGTTAATTGTGAAGTTCAGGGGCTCCTAATGACGATGGAACAATCAAATTGCGTCGAGATTCAATACATAGTCCTCCAGGCGTCTTGTCTCTAAGGGGATATTGCTGCCTCGGGCATCTTGTGGTCGTTCTCCTGTGAGTCTAGATTTACGAATCCGACGCATAACTGATAGTTAATTGTATTGTTCAGGACCTCCTAATGACGATTGAACACTCAAATTGCGTCGAGATTCAATACATCGTCCTCCAGCCGACTTGTCTCCAAGGGTCTATTGCTGCCTCTGGCATCTTATGATCGTGCTCCTTTGAGTCTAGATTTACGAATCCGACGCGAAACTGATAGTTAATTGCATAGTTCAGGGGCTCCTAATGACGATGGAACAATCAAATTGCGTCGAGATTCAATACATAGTCCTCCAGGCGTCTTGCCTCCAAGGGTCTATTGCTGCCTCGGGCACTTTATGGTCGTTCTCCTGTGAGCCTAGAATATCGAATCCGACGCAAAACTGAGAGTTAATTGTAACGTTCAGAGCCTCCTAATAACGATGGAACACTCAAATTGCGTCGAGATTCAATACATCGGACCCTATCCGACTTGTCTCCAAGGGTCTATTGCTGCCTCGGGCACCTTATGGTCGTTCTCCTGTGAGTCTAGACTTTCGAATCCGACGCAAAATAGTGAGTTAAATATAACGTTCAGGGCCTCCTAATGACGATGGAACACTCAAATTGCGTCGAGGTTCAATACATCGTCCTCCAGCCGACTTGTCTCCAAGGGTCTATTGCTGCCTCTGGCATCTTATGGTCGTGCTCCTATGAGTCTAGATTTACGAATCCGAAGCGAAGCTGATTGTTAATTGTAACGTTCAGGTCAACTAATGACGATGGAACAATCAAATTGCGTCGAGGCTCAATATATAATCCTCCAGGCGACTTGTCTCCAAGGGTCTATCGCTGCCTCGGGCACCTTATGATCGTTCTCCTCTGAGTCTTCATTTTCGAATCCGACGCAAAACTGATAGTTAATTGTAACGCTCAGGGCCTCCTAATGACGATGGAACACTCAAATTGCGTCGCGATTCAATACATCGTCCTCCAGCCGACTCGTCTCCCAGGGTCTATTGTTGCCTCGCGCGCCTTTTAGTCGTTCTCCTGAGTCTAGATTATGGAATCCGACGCAAAACTGATAGTTAATTGTAACGTTCAGGGCCTCCTAATGACGATGCAACACTCAAATTGCGTCGAGATTCAATACATCGGCCTCCAGCCGACTTGTCTCCAAGGGTCTATTGCTGCCTCGGGCACCTTGTGGTCGTTCTCCTGTGAGTCTAGATTTTCGAATCCGACGCATAACTGATAGTCAATTGTAACGTTCAGGGCCTCCTTATGACGATGGTTCCTTCGTCATAAGAAGGCCCTAAACGTTACAATTGACTATCAGTTATGCGTCGGACTCAAATTGCTCCGAGATTCACTACATCGTCCTCCAGCCGACTTGTCTCCAAGGGGATATTGCTGTCTCGGGCACCTTATGGTCCGTCTCCTGTGAGTCTAGATTTTCGAATCCGACGCAAAACAGATGGTTAATTGTAACGTTCATGGCCTCCTAATGTCGACGGAACACTCAAATTGCGTCGAGATTCAATACATCGTCCTCCAGCCGACTTGTCTCCAAGGGGATATTGCTGCCTCGGGCACCTTATCTTCGTTCTCATTTGAGTCTAGATTTTCGAATCCGACGCAAAACTGATAGTTAATTGCAACGTTCAGGGCCTCCTAATGACGATGGAACACTCACATTGCGTCGAGATTCAATACATCGTCCTCCAGCCAGCTTGTCTCTAAGGAGATATTGCTGCCTCGGGGACCTTATGATCGTTCTCCTCTGAGTCTAGATTTTCGAATCCGACGCGAAACTGATAGTTAATTGTAACGTTCAGGGCCTCCTAATGACGATGGATCACTCAAATTGCTTCGCTATTCAATACATGGACCTTCAGCCGACTTGTCTCCAAGGGGATATTGCTGTCTCGGGCACCTTATGGTCCGTCTCCTGTGAGTCTAGATTATCGAATCCGACGCAAAACTGATACTTAATTGTAACGCTCAGGGCCTCCTAATGACGATGGATCACTCAAACTGCGTCGAGATTCAATACATCGTCCTCCAGCCGACTTGTCTCCAGGGGTCCATTGCTGCCTCCTACATCTTATGGTCGTGCTCCTATGAGTCTAGATTTACGAATCCGACGCGAAACTGATAGTTAATTGTAACGTTCAGGGTCAACTAATGCCGATGGAACAATCAAATTGCGTCGAGGCTCAATAAATTATCCTCCAGACGACTTGTCTCCAAGGGTCTATCGCAGCCTCGGGCACCTTATGATCGTTCTCCTCTGAGTCTACATTTTCGAATCCGACGCGAAACTGATAGTTAATTGTAACGTTCAGGGCCTCCTAATGACGATGGAACACTCAAATTGCGTCGCGATTCAATACATCGTCCTCCAGCCGACTCGTCTCCCAGCGTCTATTTTTGCCTCTGGCGCCTTTTGGTCGTTCTCCTGAGTCTAGATTATGGAATCCGACGCAAAACTAATAGTTAACTGTAACATTCAGGGCCTCCTAATGACGATGCAACACTCAAATTGCGTCGAGATTCAATACATCGGCCTCCAGCCGACTTGTCTCCAAGGGTCTATTGCTGCCTCGGGCACCTTGTGGTCGTTCTCTTGTGAGTCTAGATTTACG
Source organism: Schistocerca americana (assembly GCF_021461395.2). Lineage (NCBI taxonomy): Eukaryota > Metazoa > Arthropoda > Insecta > Orthoptera > Acrididae > Schistocerca > Schistocerca americana. The sequence continues at coordinate 1,487,245 of NW_025726236.1, read as the reverse complement.
AAACCGTCGCATAACTGATAGTTAATTGTAACGTTCAGGGCCTCCTAATGACGATGGAACACTCAAATTACGTCGAGATTCAATATATCGTCCTCCAGCCGACTTGTCTCCAAGGGAATATTGCTGCCTCGGGCACAATACGGTCCGTCTCTTGTGAGTCTACATTTTCGAATCCGACGCATAACTAATAGTTAATTGTGAAGTTCAGGGGCTCCTAATGACGATGGAACAATCAAATTGCGTCGAGATTCAATACATAGTCCTCCAGGCGTCTTGTCTCTAAGGGGATATTGCTGCCTCGGGCATCTTGTGGTCGTTCTCCTGTGAGTCTAGATTTACGAATCCGACGCATAACTGATAGTTAATTGTATTGTTCAGGACCTCCTAATGACGATTGAACACTCAAATTGCGTCGAGATTCAATACATCGTCCTCCAGCCGACTTGTCTCCAAGGGTCTATTGCTGCCTCTGGCATCTTATGATCGTGCTCCTTTGAGTCTAGATTTACGAATCCGACGCGAAACTGATAGTTAATTGCATAGTTCAGGGGCTCCTAATGACGATGGAACAATCAAATTGCGTCGAGATTCAATACATAGTCCTCCAGGCGTCTTGCCTCCAAGGGTCTATTGCTGCCTCGGGCACTTTATGGTCGTTCTCCTGTGAGCCTAGAATATCGAATCCGACGCAAAACTGAGAGTTAATTGTAACGTTCAGAGCCTCCTAATAACGATGGAACACTCAAATTGCGTCGAGATTCAATACATCGGACCCTATCCGACTTGTCTCCAAGGGTCTATTGCTGCCTCGGGCACCTTATGGTCGTTCTCCTGTGAGTCTAGACTTTCGAATCCGACGCAAAATAGTGAGTTAAATATAACGTTCAGGGCCTCCTAATGACGATGGAACACTCAAATTGCGTCGAGGTTCAATACATCGTCCTCCAGCCGACTTGTCTCCAAGGGTCTATTGCTGCCTCTGGCATCTTATGGTCGTGCTCCTATGAGTCTAGATTTACGAATCCGAAGCGAAACTGATTGTTAATTGTAACGTTCAGGTCAACTAATGACGATGGAACAATCAAATTGCGTCGAGGCTCAATATATAATCCTCCAGGCGACTTGTCTCCAAGGGTCTATCGCTGCCTCGGGCACCTTATGATCGTTCTCCTCTGAGTCTTCATTTTCGAATCCGACGCAAAACTGATAGTTAATTGTAACGCTCAGGGCCTCCTAATGACGATGGAACACTCAAATTGCGTCGCGATTCAATACATCGTCCTCCAGCCGACTCGTCTCCCAGGGTCTATTGTTGCCTCGCGCGCCTTTTAGTCGTTCTCCTGAGTCTAGATTATGGAATCCGACGCAAAACTGATAGTTAATTGTAACGTTCAGGGCCTCCTAATGACGATGCAACACTCAAATTGCGTCGAGATTCAATACATCGGCCTCCAGCCGACTTGTCTCCAAGGGTCTATTGCTGCCTCGGGCACCTTGTGGTCGTTCTCCTGTGAGTCTAGATTTTCGAATCCGACGCATAACTGATAGTCAATTGTAACGTTCAGGGCCTCCTTATGACGATGGTTCCTTCGTCATAAGAAGGCCCTAAACGTTACAATTGACTATCAGTTATGCGTCGGACTCAAATTGCTCCGAGATTCACTACATCGTCCTCCAGCCGACTTGTCTCCAAGGGGATATTGCTGTCTCGGGCACCTTATGGTCCGTCTCCTGTGAGTCTAGATTTTCGAATCCGACGCAAAACAGATGGTTAATTGTAACGTTCATGGCCTCCTAATGTCGACGGAACACTCAAATTGCGTCGAGATTCAATACATCGTCCTCCAGCCGACTTGTCTCCAAGGGGATATTGCTGCCTCGGGCACCTTATCTTCGTTCTCATTTGAGTCTAGATTTTCGAATCCGACGCAAAACTGATAGTTAATTGCAACGTTCAGGGCCTCCTAATGACGATGGAACACTCACATTGCGTCGAGATTCAATACATCGTCCTCCAGCCAGCTTGTCTCTAAGGAGATATTGCTGCCTCGGGGACCTTATGATCGTTCTCCTCTGAGTCTAGATTTTCGAATCCGACGCGAAACTGATAGTTAATTGTAACGTTCAGGGCCTCCTAATGACGATGGATCACTCAAATTGCTTCGCTATTCAATACATGGACCTTCAGCCGACTTGTCTCCAAGGGGATATTGCTGTCTCGGGCACCTTATGGTCCGTCTCCTGTGAGTCTAGATTATCGAATCCGACGCAAAACTGATACTTAATTGTAACGCTCAGGGCCTCCTAATGACGATGGATCACTCAAACTGCGTCGAGATTCAATACATCGTCCTCCAGCCGACTTGTCTCCAGGGGTCCATTGCTGCCTCCTACATCTTATGGTCGTGCTCCTATGAGTCTAGATTTACGAATCCGACGCGAAACTGATAGTTAATTGTAACGTTCAGGGTCAACTAATGCCGATGGAACAATCAAATTGCGTCGAGGCTCAATAAATTATCCTCCAGACGACTTGTCTCCAAGGGTCTATCGCAGCCTCGGGCACCTTATGATCGTTCTCCTCTGAGTCTACATTTTCGAATCCGACGCGAAACTGATAGTTAATTGTAACGTTCAGGGCCTCCTAATGACGATGGAACACTCAAATTGCGTCGCGATTCAATACATCGTCCTCCAGCCGACTCGTCTCCCAGCGTCTATTTTTGCCTCTGGCGCCTTTTGGTCGTTCTCCTGAGTCTAGATTATGGAATCCGACGCAAAACTAATAGTTAACTGTAACATTCAGGGATTCCTAATGACGATGCAACACTCAAATTGCGTCGAGATTCAATACATCGGCCTCCAGCCGACTTGTCTCCAAGGGTCTATTGCTGCCTCGGGCACCTTGTGGTCGTTCTCTTGTGAGTCTAGATTTACGAAACCGTCGCATAACTGATAGTTAATTGTAACGTTCAGGGCCTCCTAATGACGAAGGAACACTCAAATTACGTCGAGATTCAATATATCGTAATCCAGCCGACTTGTCTTCAAGGGGATATAGCTGTTTCGGTCACAATACGGTCCGTCTCTTGTGAGTCTACATTTTCGAATCCGACGCATAACTAATAGTTAATTGTAAAGTTCAGGGGCTCCTAATGACGATGGAACAATCAAATTGCGTCGAGATTCAATACTTCGGACACTATCCGACATGTCTCCAAGGGTCTATTGCTGCCTTGGGCACCTTATTGTAGTTCTCCTGTGAGTCTAGATTGTTGAATTCGACGCAAAATTGATAGGTAATTGTAACGTTCAGGGCCTCCTAATGACGATGGAACACTCAAATTGCGTCGAGATTCAATGCATCGTCCTCCAGCCGACTTGTCTCCAAGGGGATATTGCTGCCTCGGGCACCTTATTGTCGTTCTCCTGTGAGACTAGAATATCGAATGCGACGGAAAACTGATAGTTACTTGTAACGTTCAGGGCCTCCTAATGACGATGGAACACTCAAATTGCGTCGAGATTCAATACATCGGCCTCCAGCCGACTTGTCTCCAATGGTCTATTGTTGCCTCGGTCGCCTTTTGGTCGTCCTCCTGTGAGTCTACATTTTCGAATCCGACGCATAACTGATAGTTAATTGTAACGTTCAGGTCTTCGTAATGACGATGGATCACTCAAATTGCGTCGAGATTCAATACATCGTCCTCCAGCCGACTTGCCTCCAAGGGTCCATTGCTGCCTCCTACATCTTATGGTCGTGCTCCTATGAGTCTAGGTTTACGAATCCGACGCGAAACTGATAGTTAATTGTAACTTTCAGGGTCAACTAATGACGATGGAACAATCAAATTGCGTCGTGGCTCAATATATTATCCTCCAGGCGACTTGTCTCCAAGGGTCTATCGCAGCCTCGGGCACCTTATGATCGTTCTCCTCTGAGTCTACATTTTCGAATCCGACGCGAAACTGATAGTTAATTGTAACGTTCAGGGCCTCCTAATGACGATGGAACACTCAAATTGCGTCGCGATTCAATACATCGTCCTCCAGCCGACACGTCTCCCAGCGTCTATAGTAGCCTCTGGCGCCCTCTGGTCGTTCTCCTGAGTCTAGATTATGGAATCCGACGCAAAACTGATAGTTAATTGTAACATTCAGGGCCTCCTAATGACGATGCAACACTCAAATTGCGTCGAGATTCAATACATCGGCCTCCAGCCGACTTGTCTCCAAGGGTCTATTGCTGCCTCGGGCACCTTGTGGTCGTTCTCCTGTGAGTCTAGATTTACGAATCCGTCGCATAACTGATAGTTAATTGTAACGTTCAGGGCCTCCTAATGACGATTGAACACTCAAATTGCGTCGAGATTCAATATATCGTCCTCCAGCCGACTTGTCTCCAAGGGTCTATTGCTGCCTCTGGCATCTTATGATCGTGCTCCTGTGAGTCTAGATTTACGAATCCGACGCGAAACTGATAGTTAATTGTATAGTTCAGGGGCTCCTAATGACGATGGAACAATCAAATTGCGTCGAGATTCAATACATAGTCCTCCAGGCGTCTTGCCTCCAAGGGTCTATTGCTGCCTCGGGCACTTTATGGTCGTTCTCCTGTGAGCCTAGAATATCGAATCCGACGCAAAACTGAGAGTTAATTGTAACGTTCAGAGCCTCCTAATAACGATGGAACACTCAAATTGCGTCGAGATTCAATACATCGGACCCTATCCGACTTGTCTCCAAGGGTCTATTGCTGCCTCGGGCACCTTGTGGTCGTTCTCCTGTGAGTCTTGACTTACGAATCCGACGCATAACTGATAGTTAATTGTACCGTTCAGGGCCTCATAATGACGATGGAACACTCAAATTACGTCGAGATTCAATATATCGTCCTCCAGCCGACTTGTATCCAAGGGGATATTGCTGCCTCGGGCACCTTATGGTCGTTCTCCTGTGAGTCTAGACTTTCGAATCCGACGCAAAATTGTGAGTTAAATATAACGTTCAGGGCCTCCTAATGACGATGGAACACTCAAATTGCGTCGAGGTTCAATACATCGTCCTCCAGCCGACTTGTCTCAGGGGTCTATTGCTGCCTGCTTCATCTTATGGTCGTGCTCCTACGAGTCTAGATTTACGAATCCGACGCGAAACTGATAGTTAATTGTAACGTTGAGGGTCACCTAATGACGATGGAACAATCAAATTGCGTCGAGATTCAATATATAGTCTTCCAGGCGACTTGTCTCCAAGGGTCTATCGCTGCCTCGGGCACCTTATGATCGTTCTCCTCTGAGTCTACATTTTCGAATCCCACGCAAAACTGTTAGTTAATTGTAACGTTCAGGGCCTCCTAATGACGATGGAACACTCAAATTGCGTCGCGATTCAATATATCGTCCTCCAGCGGACTTGTCTCCAAGGGTCTATTGTTGCCTCGGGAGCCTTTTGGTCGTTCTCCTGAGTCTAGATTATGGAATCCGACGCAAAACTGACAGTTAATTGTAACGTTCAGGGCCTCCTAATGACGATGCAACACTCAAATTACGTCGAAATTCATTATATCGTCCTCCAGCCGACTTGTCTTCAAGGGGATATTGCTGCCTCGGGCACGATACGGTCCGTCTCTTGTTAGTCTAGATTTTCGAATCCGACGCATAACTAATAGTTAATTGTAACGTTCAGGTCCTCCTAATGACGATGGAACACTCAAATTGCGTCAAGATTCAATACATCGTCCTCCAGCCGACTTGTCTCCAAGGGGATATTGCTGCCTCGGGCACCATATCTTACGTCTCCTGTGAGTCTAGATTTTCGAATCCGACGCATAACTGATAGGTAGTTGTAACGTTCAGGTCTTCCTAATGACGATGGAACACTCAAATTGCGTCGAGATTCTATACATCGTCCTCCAGCCGACTTGTCTCCAAGGGGATATTGCTGCCTCGGGCACCTTATGGTCCGTCTCCTGTGAGTCTGGATTTTCGAATCCGACGCAAAACAGATGTTTAATTGTAACGTTCATGGCCTCCTATTGTCGATGGAACACTCAAATTGCGTCGAGCTTCAATACATCGTCCTCCAGCCGACTTGTCTCCAAGGGGATATTGCTGCCTCGGGCACCTTATGGTCGTTCTCCTGTGAGGCTAGATTTTCGAATCCGACGCAAAACTGATAGTTAATTGTAACGTTCAGGGCCTCCTAATGACGATGGAACACTCAAATTGCGTCGAGATTCAATACATCGTCTTCCAGCCGACTTCTCTCTAAGGGGATAATCCTGCCTCGGGCACCATATAGTCCGGCTCCTGTGAGTCTAGATTTTCGAATCTGACGCGAAACTGATAGTTAATTGTAACGTTCATGGCCACCTACTGACGATGGAACACTCAAATTGCGTCGCAATTCAATACATGGTCCTTCAGCCGACTTGTCTCCAAGGGTCTGTTGGTGCCTCGGGCACCTTATGGTCGATCTCCTGTGTGTCTAGATTATCGAATCCGACGCACAACTGATACTTAATTGTAACGCTCAGCGCCTCCTAATGACGATGGAACATTCAAATTGCGTCGCGTTTCAATGCATCGTCCTCCAGCCGACTTGTCTCCAAGGGTCTATTGTTGCCTCGGGCGCCTTTTGGCCGTCCTCGTGTGAGACTAGGTTTTCGAATCCGACGCATAACTGATAGTTAATTGTAACGTTCAGGGCCTCCTAATGACGATGGAACACTCAAATTGCGTCGGGATTCAATACATCGTCCTCCAGCCGACTTGTCTCCAAGGGTTGAAACTTCCCCTTTGAACAATTTATAGAAGACTGTGCTTAAACTGACACACATTGTTTTTAGCGCAACGCAATCTGACTTTCAAAATTCCCTACTAAAGAATGGCGCTGACTAACATTAAACTATACCTTTCACAAATCACTTACCTCACAAAAATCTTCGCTTCTCAAGCTACTGCAATACTGCGAGCGCCACTACTGCCAGCTAAATAAAAGATTCAAACTATGGAAGGCACTAACTACTGATAGGGATAGTTAGCAAATGAAAGATATTAATAGAGAACAAACAATGTATTTACCTTGATATCATCATATATAAATATAGCAGTTCATGACAAATTTCAAAACTCCGCCATCTCTCTCCCCACATCCACCAGTGCTGGCGGCTCACCTCCAACTGCCCAACGCTACGCGCTGTTCACATCCAGCTGCCGCTGCCCAACACTACAATGGCGAGTATTACAACAATGCAAAGCAGCCACAGACTGCACACAGCACAGCCAGTGATTTTCATACAGAGGTGGCGTTACCAATAAAAAAACCTAAACAGCCTACTTACATAGCCCCCATGCTCCCCACAAAAAATTTTACAAATTGGATTGGGCTGTGGCCAATACAGATTTGAAAAAATTTTTTCATAATTACAATAACAAAGAAATCAAATGCACACACTTATTGATACAATGTTGGTCAAAAGCTAAAATTTTCTCACAGTCCATAAAGACAGTCCTAATCGTACATAACAGTAGAATAGCAGTGTTTTTCTCAAAGTCTGAGCAGTAAAAGAAAATGCACACAGAATTAGTGGATTTCCATGCAATCTTGAAGAAGTAGTGTTGTCCTTCCAAGGGAAAGACAGTGCTGACTCTTGACATGCATACAGGTAATGGGCCACAACAGAGCAAACCCACAGCAGAGTCAGTCGAAATTTTGAAGAGTATTGGTAGGTAGGTCATCACAGAGCAGACCCACTGTAGTCCTGGTAGAGAATATGGTATTGGTGGGCCACCAGAGGTGCAGACCCACTGCAGTCCTTGTAGAAATAATGGTATTGATGGATCATCAAAGATGTAGACCCACTGTAGTCCTTGTAGAGATAGCCAGCAGCCATCTGTTGTGACTGTGCAGGTGCACAATCACCATTGAAGAGTCTTGCGGATAATATAGCAAGTCCATAAACCACCACTTGTGCACTCACAAAGTTTTTGGAACTGTCCTTGGAACCAACAATGCTGTTATCCAGTCCCGTGCTGAATTATTAACGCACGTGCAAACACTAACAGTCCCTACTTCTCACATATTGTCCATATACTATGACCAACAGAAACGTGTGCAGTGAAATGTAACTTACAAGTTAATAATAAGATGAACTGGTGTCAATTACAATTTTATAACACGAGAATACAATTACAAAGGTACAAAATACATCATTAAAAACATAACAATACAGATAACATTTGTAGTAAAACAGGCGTTACAACAGAATAGAAATAAACATATACATCAGTGTTACAAAAATAATGACATAAGTAAATACATAAAGATCAGAATAACTTTTCAAACATCACCTTCACATATGAGCAACAAAACAGAACAGATAAATAATGTCTAAACATCTTTACAAAGTAAATAACATATTATTAATGCAAATTATATTTGAGGATAACAGTATTCCTCATCATAGTGAATGTAGCTGAGTATTAGAAGAAAAAAAAAATTCTATGAAACTACACAGAGACAGGAAGAAAACAAATACACAAGGGTACACAAACACGTAGTGGGATAACACAAAAGGAAAGGACAGGGTTTGTTTTCAGTGTAACATTTGGTACTGCAGTCCAACCCAAAACTTCATTCCATAGGTCTTTCGTCTTATTTCAACCTTTGCTTCCACCAAAAAAATCCTATCCAATCATGCTTTCTGTATTTATTTCACATAATTCTTACCTCATTATTTATTTCCAAGAAAATCCTACCTATACCTGCTTTCTGTACGTTTTTCGTATAGATTCTCAATGCATTTCTTCCAATTCATCGCAACTCATTCTCTTAGAGGCTACCCCCTCTTAAGCTAACTTAAATCTACTGAGCTCAGATGCTAAACTAAGGGACGAGGCAATGCAGCAGCACAAAATAAGTAACACAAACAGCAATGACCAAAAAAATGGAAAATTGCAAAGCAAGCTACAGTAAATCTAAATTACCAAGCAATGCAACATTACAACTAATATGAGCCAATGTGCAGCAACAAGAAAAATAAATCAGTAGTAAACTGGCTTACCAGAGTAACACAAAGTCAAATTCAGTAGCACTATGCCTGGCAAACAGCAGTAACTTACCCGTATACCTAAACATGACATAGCTCAAGCAGAAAGAATATTACACTAAAATGGCCATGTCTAATACCTATGTCACATCTTAACACTAGAGTGATGCATCACAATTTATTCTACAAAAGAAATTACCAAGTGCTTAAGAAGAAAATTATGAATGCAGGTTCTGTGAAGGTAAATGTCGTTTCGTGCTCCCTCATTTTTTTGAAAAAAATTATTATTTACTCGATCTGTAGACAGAAAATATTTGTATTAGTACATCTATAAAATTTTATTTTAACCAATGCTGCAGTGCAGCTAGAAACTAGATATTAAACAAAATGAGTAAACAAATACATAAAGCAAACCATATGGCATTTCTCTCAATTAGCAAGACAATAGCTGTGAAATGTGTTATCATATGTTTTCAAGTTCAACCGTGTCGTTTTTGCGATGCTCTCTACAAAGGAACGTCAATAGCGAGGATAATGTCCTCCCCTTTTTTTTTTCTACCTGTGCCGCTGAAAACGGCTCGCAATAATGGCTTCTTCTCCAGGCGTCTGACACAGCTGGGTGCCCGCGACGCATTACATGCAGGTGGTCACTTAACTTTCGTACGGAAATATTTACGACAGCAGTTTCCGCTACAGTGACAGTCTCACATAAAAATATTTCACAGTTCAAGAATTTGCGGTACAAATCTGTAGAAACAAAATCCTATGAATATAACAGTGTTCAAAACGTTTTCGTCGGCATTGTGATACATTCATGCATTTACACACATTTCATAACTCTTAAAGTATGATTCTTGGTTTCCAACAACCTTTTCCACAAATCAGAGTCCCTAATCACTACTCATTATTCCTTACCTTATTCGTCGACACTTCTTCAATATTTCATCATGAGAAATACGTAGCATAATAAACATTCCTCAACAACATAATACACATCGTCGTCGTAATAATATCATAACACCTCAGTCAAATCTCAAAAAACGTCGTAGCTTTCTGCAATAATTTCAAACCCTAAAAAATATTCTCTGCTCATTTCAATAATGTCATCTACCTCAAACGTACTTTAAAATCATGCTCCCTTACCAAATACATCATTCAAAGCTCTCGTAGTATCACAATGGTTCCAAAAAATATGAGCATTTCTCAAAGTACAGACAAAATACAATTTCGTAGGTGTGAAGTTATCCAACTGCGTAATTGCGTAAACATCTGTCACTGATGTAATAAAAAAGTTTATTTCTCTGTTAAATGATCAGATAGCTGTGTAATTTGTGTGTTAGAGAAATATGGTACCGATGTGTAAAGTTGTATAAGCAAATACCATTTTAGCTAGGGCTCCTTGTGCTTGCCACACACATGGTACACAAAGTAAGCGTGTACCCCCCTGAGGATTAATGAATAATGCCCTCAGGTGTTACAGATTATTGCAATGGAATGAAATGTGTCACGGAAAACCTTCTTTGTAATTCAAAAATCTTTAAAAATAAATATTTTAAGTACAAAATCAATCACTCAAATACGTGTCCTGTAGCGCTAAATGTGCGTCTTGTTGCAACATAATCTCTGTGGAAGTGTCGTAGTTATCGTCCTCCGAAAGCTAAGTTCTGCAGAAGTCAATGTAGTTACCTCATGATAAACAAACGTGAAATGCTTTGCGTATAGATATCTTAGTTATTACGCTTATTGTTGTGATGATGAAAGTACTGTGCTGTAACGTATTGTTGTACTATGGAAAAGGCTGTCTCCTTGTAGCTATACCACAAAAGTTACTAATAAAACATGTTTTGCTTTTCAGAAGAATTCAGAAAAACTGTGCAGATATAAAGCAGATACACCGCAAAAGCAACATTGTAAATTGTCACTCATTAGTAGCGATGTGATAAAACCGTGTAGTTGTCACATAAACTAACCACTGTGTCGTCTGGTATCTCACAGAAAGTACTTTAAACCCAGAATGTATTTTCAATTAAACCAAAATGTTGCATTAAAATCTCATTAGCAGTACCAGTATGTGTCCTAAGTATGTAAGCCTGAGAGTCGTTACGTAATCGTGCAACTAACAAGCGAGAATGTACAAATACAACACTGTGTCGTCTGTTCACTACAACAATGCATTCGTCATTTCTGTTTAAAAATTTCCCCAGGTTCTAGACTGGATATTTAACTTCAAACATTGTTGTATGTTAACAGTTTCTTAAGTCAGACAAAGCATACTAGAAATGTGAAGTGAAAAGTTTTATGGCAATGACAAAGTTAAAAAGCAGATTATCTTTCAATAAACGGTTTTACATGTGAAATGTGGTGTAAACCTTTACTCTTCCTAGTGCACAGAGTTTCAACTTCAAAGCAATTATCATGTTGTACACGTCGGTAAAGAATACTGGAATTTTTCTCAAGGTTAGCTTCTTTGTTATTTTTCTCTGAGCCAGCCGGCGCACGCGGCTGCCTGCTGTGCAAGTCATTGTCTGTCTCTTTGTTGGCGCGCGCCGTTATTGGGATTAGGAGACCGAACTTCTACAAATTCGCCTTGCCGAGAGGGCCCAGCCGTGTTAGAATCCCGCCAGTTCTGATGAAATTGACGTCTGTCGTTATGATTATATCGTCTGTCGTCATGTCGGTAGATTCCGTAGTTTCTTCCTTGTCGGTCACATGGTGGAGAATTTCTCCCTGAATCGTAACTGCGCGCTGGTCCGTTGCGTCTTAAGTTATTCTGTCTCCCTTGATAGTATTTCTTTTGGTTCCCATATTGTCTGTTTCTCTTATTGTCTCTGTGATAGTCTCTACCGCGGAGAGGTGATCTTTCCCTGTAATTATTACTACTCTGCCAATGGTTGTAATACGGGTGGTGTCTGTTTCGGTCACGATTTGTGTTGTGAGAATAGCCTTGTCGCGTCCAGTTATTATTTCTTTCATCGCGGAATTGCGACTGATGTGATCTGTAGTGATTGTTTTCCTGTTTCCGCATCCCGCAACTGTTTGTGTCAATTTCTAATTCTTGTAAGAGTCCCTGAAAAGCTTCAACGTCGTCTTTGCAACGTCCTGCCAAAATAATGTGTCGTAAATGTTCAGGCAATTTGATTAAGCAAATGCGGATGAGTTCTGAGGGGCTGTATGGGTTTGACAGGTACTGATTCTTGTGCAACATGTCTTCAAAATATTTCACAAGACTGGAAAATTCAGATTGTTCGACATGTTTCATCATTACGATGCTATGTTTTACTCGGTCTTGTGTAGCTTGAGACCAATATGCTGAGAGGAAGGCATGGTAAAATTCTCCTTCACTGTGACAATCGTGAATGACCGATCGCATTCTTACAGCTGGTTCATTCTCTAAGTAGCCACACATAAATTCTAATCTGTGTTCTAACGACCAGTTGGGAGGAAAACAATGAGAGAATTGATGGAGCCATGCTTGTGGATGAATGTCGTTGCCAGAATTTGTAAATGTTGTGAATTTACGTCTAGTAATGAACAGCTTATAGTCAAAATCATCATGTCGGCAAGTAGCATATCGGTCATTGTTACGTCGTGTCGGCCGTTCCATCTCAAAATTCGGTGCACATTGCCAATTTCTTTCATTACTTCCGAAATGCCCTGTGTTATTATCTTGCGGCTTTTCCGTATTTCTAAGTCCCTCTTCCCGTGTTGGAGCGCGAGTGTCCTCTGAAATACGTAATTCTTGTATTACCTGTGTCAGCTGATCTTGTACTTCCCGGATTTCTCTTTGGTGTTGCGTATCAATTTGTTTAAGATTTTGTTTCAGTTTCCTAATTTGTTCGCTCTCTTCTGTGTCATTAAAGACTGCCGGTTTTGCGTCATTCAGATTATCATCTACCTTCGTAGATAAATTATTTAGCTGATCCGAAAGTTCAACTACTTTCTCTGATAATGAACACATTTCCTCAGTGTGTTTTTCTGAACCAAGCTTCAGAGTGTCCATTTGTGTTGAAATCGAATCTACTGTGTCCTTTAAGTTTTCCTGAGTTTTTGCAAGTTGTGTAACCGAATCCGTAGATGCAACTGAGTCAATTTTAGCCCACAGGGTCTCATGATTTTCATGAACAATGGTTTGCAGTTCTTTTATGGCTGCTTCGTGATTCTGTAATGCATTTTCATGCCGCGAAAAAAATAGGTTGAAAATGCTCACAAATTTGTGTTTTTACGTCATTACACACTTTCTGACATTTCGATTCAATGTTATGTTACTCAGCTGTTAAATCTTCACGTGTTTGTTCGAGACTTTGTTCCAATGAGTCTAACTTTTGAAGCTTTTGCTGTGTTTGTCTCTGATTTTGTTCCATTGTGTGTAACTGTTGCTGTGTTTGTCTCTGGTGTTGTTCCATTGTGTCTAACTTTTGAAGATTTTGTTCCATTGTGTCTAACTTTTGAAGATTTTGTTCCATTGTGTCTAACTTTTGAAGATTTTGTCCCATTTGTCTCTGATTTTGTTCCATTTGTTGCATTAATTGCAATAATAATGTATTAATGTCTGGAATCTGTTTCTCTATGCTTTTTGGCAGTGCATTTTCACCAGCAACATTCATATTTTGACAAGCAGAAAATGTGTCTTGATTCATTTGAGAAAACGGTGAGGACGCAAAACCTGAATCTACAGTATTTGCAAAATTATGTCCTGTCATTTCGGATTCCTGAGGCGAGCTGTTGCCGACCGATCGATCGATAATGTTTCCCCCTTCACTAATTGTTTCACTGTCCACGCCATTGTTTGCCGCCGGCTCCATTTCCCTATGCACAATTGCCAAATTACTACTTTGAACATCAGTTAAATCATTACTCGGTGGCGCTAACACACAGCTTTCATTTTCACTGTCATTTCTCAGTTTACTTTGGAGCCTAGTATTACGTCACAGTATTTCACACGACAACACAGAAAAACACAATTTGAAGATCAAAAATAAGAGAACACATTAACATGGAACTGAAAATAATATCTAGTTAATTGCAAGCGCAGCTGCGAAATACTTGGTGCAAAACTACACGCATGCCACAACTGCTTTACTGTGCAACAATGAAAAACCACAACTACCAAGAAAATTCTCTCTATAATTACGCGCTAGCAATAGACAAAAGCTACACTAAATACACAAACTACAAGAAAAAATCAGAAGATTCCAGTGAGGTATCCAGGCAAGGTCGCGATATGAAACTTCCCCTTCGAACAATTTATACAAGACTGTGCTTAAACTGACACACAATGTTTTTAGCGCAACGCAATCTGACTTTCAAAATTCCCTACTAAAGAATGGCCCTGACTAACATTAAACTATACCTTTCACAAATCACTTACCTCACAAAAATCTTCGCTGCTCAAGCTACTGCAATACTGCGAGCGCCACTACTGCCAGCTAAATAAAAGATTCACACTATGGAAGGCACTAACTACTGATAGGGATAGTTAGCAAATGAAAGATATTAATAGAGAACAAACAATGTATTTACCTTGATATCATCATATATAAATATAGCAGTTCATGACAAATTTCAAAACTCCGCCATCTCTCTCCCCACATCCACCAGTGCTGGCGGCTCACCTCCAACTGCCCAACGCTACGCGCTGTTCACATCCAGCTGCCGCTGCCCAACACTACAATGGCGAGTATTACAACAATGCAAAGCAGCCACAGACTGCACACAGCACAGCCAGAGATTTTCATACAGAGGTGGCGTTACCAATAAAAAAACCTAAACAGCCTACTTACATGGTCTATTGCTGCCTCGGGCACCTTATGGTCGTTCTCCTGCGAGTCTAGAATATCGAATCCGACGCAAAACTGATAGTTAATTGTAACGTTCAGAGCCTCCTAATGACGACAGAACACTCAAATTGCGTCGAGATTCAATACATCGTCCTCCAGCCGACTTGTCTCCAAGGGTCTATTGCTGCCTCCGACACCTTATTGTAGTTCTCCTGTGAGTCTAGATTGTCGAATCCGACGCAAAACTGATAGTTAATTGTAAAGTTCAGGGCCTCCTAATGACGATGGAACACTCAAATTGCTTAGAGATTCAATCTATCGTCCTCCAGCCGACTTGACTCCAAGGGGATATTGCTGCCTCGGGCACGATATGGTCCGTCTCCTGTGAGTCTAGATTTTCGTATCCAACGCGAAAGTGATAGTTAATTGTAACGTTCAGGGCCTCCTAATGCCGATGGAACACTCAAATTGCGTCGAGAATCAATACATCTTCCTCCAGGCGACTTGTCTCCAAGGGTCTATTGTTCCCCCGGGCGCCTTTTGGTCGTTCTCCTGAGTCTAGATTATGGAATCCGACGCGAAACTGAAAAATAAATGTAACGTTCACGGCCTCCTAATGACCATGGAACATTCAAATTGCGTCGGGATTCAATACATCGACCTCCAGCCGTTTTGTCTCCAAGGGTCTATTGCTGCCTCGGGCACCTTATTGTCGTTCTCCTGTGAGTCTAGATTTTCGAATCCGACGCAAAACTGAGAGTTAATTATAACGTTCAGGGCCTCCTAATGACGATGGAACACTCAAATTGCGGCGAGATTCAATACATCGTCCTCCAGCCGACTTGTCTTCAAGGGGATATTGCTGCCTCGGGCACCATACGGTCCGTCTCTTGTGAGTCTAGATTTTCGAATCCGACGCGATACTGATAGTTAATTGTAACGTTCACGGCCTCCTAATGACGATGGAACACTCAAATGGCGTCGGGATAGAATACAACGTCCTCCAGCCGACTTGTCTTCAAGGGGATATTGCTTCCTCGGGCACCATACGGTCCGTCCCTTGAGTGTCTTGATTTTCGAATCCGACGCGATACTGATAGTTAATTGTAACGTTAACGGTCTCCTAATGACGATGGAACACTGAAATGGCGTCGGGATTCATTAATCGTCTTTCAGCCGACTTGTCTCCAAGGCACTATTGCTGCCTCCGGCAGCATATGGTCGTTCTCCTGTGAGTCTAGAATATCGAATCCGACGAAACACTGATAGTTAATTGTAACGTTCAGAGCCCCCTAATGACGACAGAACACTCAAATTGCGTCGAGATTCAATACATCGTCCTCCAGGCGACTTGTCTCCAAGGGTCTATTGTTCCCTCGGGCGCCTTTTGGTCGTTCTCTTGAGTCTAGATTATGGAATTCGACGCAAAACTGAAAAATAATTGTAACCTTCAGGGCCTCCTAATGACGATGAAACATTCAAATAGCATCGAGATTCAATACATCGACCTCCAGGCGTTTTGTCTCCAAGGGTCTATTGCTGCCTCGGGCACATTGTGGTCGTTCTCCTGTGAGTCTAGATTTACGAATCCGACGCATAACTGATAGTTAATTGTAACGTCCAGGGCCTCCTAATGACGATGGAACACTCAAATTACGTCGATATTCTATATACCGTCCTCCAGCCGACTTGTCTCCAAGGGGATATTGCTGCCTCGGGCACCTTATTGTCGTTCACCTGTGAGTCTAGATTGTCGAATCCGACGCAAAACTGATAGTTAATTGTACCGTTCAGGGCCTCCTAATGACGATGGAACACTGAAATTGCTTAGAGATTCAATACATCGTCCTCCAGCCGACTTGTCTCCAAGGGGATATTGCTGCCTCGGGCACCATATGGTCCGTCTCCTGTGAGTCTAGATTTTCGTATCCAACGCCAAAGTGATAGTTAATTGTAACTTTCAGAGCCTCCTAATGACGACGGATCACTCAAATTACGTCGATATTCGATACATCTTCCTCCAGCCTACTTGTCTCTAAGGGTCTATTGCTGCCTCGGGCACCTAATGGTCGTTCTCCTATGAGTCTAGTTTCTCGAATCCGACGCAAAACTGATAGTTAATTGTAACGTTCAGGGCCTCCTAATGCCGATGGAACACTCAAATTGCGTCGAGATTCAATACATCGCCCTCCAGGCGACTTGTCTCAAAGGGCCTATTGTTCCCACGGGCGCCTTTTGGTCGTTCTCCTGAGTCTAGATTATGGAATCCGACGCGAAACTGAAAAACAAATGTAACGTTCAGGGCTTCCTAATGACGATGGAACATTCAAATTGCGTCGGGATTCAATACATCGACCTCCAGCCGACTTGTCTCCAAGGGTCTATTGCTGCCTCGGGCACCTTATTGTAGTTCTCCTGTGAGTCTAGATTTTCGAATCCGACGCAAAACTGAGAGTTAATTATAACGTTCAGGGCCTCCTAATGCCGATGGAACACTCAAATTGCGGCGAGATTCAATACATCGTCCTCCAGCCAACTTGTCTTCAAGGGGATATTGCTGCCTCGGGCACCAAACGGTCCGTCTCTTGTGAGTCTAGATTTTCGAATCCGACGCGATACTGATAGTTAATTGTAACGTTCACGGCCTCCTAATGACGATGGAACACTCGAATGGCGTCGGGATTCAACACATCGTCTTTCAGCCGACTTGTCTCCAAGGGACTATTGCTGCCTCCGGCACCTTATGGTCGTTCTCCTGTGAGTCTAGAATATCGAATCCGACGCAACACTGATAGTTAATTGTAACGTTCAGAGCCTCCTAATGACGATGGAACACTCAAATTGCGTCCAGATTCAATACATCGTCCTCCAGCCGACTTGTCACCAAGGGTCTATTGCTGCCTCGGGCACCTTATTGTAGATGTCATGTGAGTCTAGATTGTCGAATCCGATGCAAAACTGATAGTTAATTGTAACGTTCAGGGACTCCTAATGCCGATGGAACACTCAAATTGCGTCGAGATTCAATACATCGTCCTCCAGCCGACTTGTCTCCAAGGGTCTATTGTTCCCTCGGGCGCCTATTGGTCGTTCTCCTGAGTCTAGGTTATGGAATCCGACGCAAAACTGATAGTTAATTGTAACGCTCAGGGCCTCCTAATGACGATGGAACACTCAAATTACGGCGAGATTCAATGTATCGTCCTCCAGCCGACTTGTCTCCAAGGGGATATTGCTGCCTCGGGCACCTTATTGTCGATCTACTGTGAGTCTAGATTTTCGAATCCGACGAAAAGCGGAGAGTTAATTACAACGTTCAGGACCTCCTAATGACGATGGAACACTCAAATTGCGGCGAGATTCAATACATCGTCCTCCAGCCGACTTGTCTTCAAGGGGATATTGCTGCCTCGGGCACCATACGATCCGTCCCTTGTGTGTCTTGATTTTCGAATCCGACGCGATACTGATAGTTAATTGTAACGTTCACGGCCTCCTAATGACGATGGAACACTGAAATGGCATCGGGATTCATTCATCGTCTTTCAGCCGACTTGTCTCCAAGGGACAATTGCTGCCTCCGGCACCATATGGTCGTTCTCCTGTGAGTCTAGAATATCGAATCCGACGCAACACTGATAGTTAATTGTAACGTTCAGAGCCTCCTAATGACGATAGAACACTCAAATTGCGTCGAGATTCAATATACCGTCCTCCAGCCGACTTGTCTCCAAGGGGATATTGCTGCCTCGGGCACCTTATTGTCGTTCTCCTGTGAGTCTAGATTTTCGAATCCGACGCAAAACTGAGAGTTAATTATAACGTTCAGGTTCTCCTAATGACGATGGAACACTCAAATTGCGGCGTGATTCAATACATCGTCCTCCAGCCGACTTGTCTTCAAGGGGATATTGCTGCCTCGGGCACCATACGGTCCGTCTCTTGTGAGTGTAGATTTTCGAATCCGACGCGATACCGGTAGTTAATTGTAACGTTCACGGCCTCCTAATGACAATGAAACAGTCAAATGGCGTCGGGATTCAATACATCGTCCTCCAGCCGACTTGTCTCCAACGGTCTATTGCTGCCTCGGGCACCTTATTGTAGTTCTCATGTGAGTCTAGATTGTCGAATCCGATGCAAAACTGATAGTTAATTGTAACGTTCAGGGCCTCCTAATGCCGATGGAACACTCAAATTGCGCCGAGATTCAATATATCGTCCTCCAGCCGACTTGTCTCCAAGGGGATATTGCTGCCTCGGGCACCTTATTGTCGTTCTACTGTGAGTCTAGGTTTTCGAATCCGATGCAAAACTGAGAGTTCATTATAACGTTCAGGGCCTCCTAATGACGATGGAACACTCAAATTGCGGCGAGATTCACTACATCGTCCTTCAGCCGACTTGTCTTCAAGGGGATATTGCTGCCTCGGGCACCATACGGTCCGTCTCTTGTGTGTCTTGATTTTCGAATCCGACGCGATACTGATAGTTAATTGCAACGTTCAGAGCCTCCTAATGACGATAGAACACTCAAATTGCGTCGAGATTCAATACATCGTCCACCAGGCGACTTGTCTCCAAGGGTCTAGTATTCCCTCGGGCGCCTTTTGGTCGTTCTCCTGAGTCTAGATTATGGAATCCGACGCAAAACTGAAAAATAATTGTAACGTTCAGGGCCTCCTAATGACGATGGAACATTCAAATTGCGTCGAGATTCAATACATCGACCTTTAGCCGTTTGTCTCTAAGGGTCTATTGCTGCCTCGGGCACTGTATGGTCGTTCTCCCGTGAGTCTAGATTATGGAATCCGACGCAAAACTGAGAGTTAATTATAACGTTCAGGGCCTCCTAAAGACGATGGAACACTCAAATTGCGGTGAGATTCAATACATCGCCCTCCAGCCGACTTGTCTTAAAGGGGATAATGCTGCCTCGGGCACCATACGGTCCGTCTCTTGTGTGTCTTGATTTTCGAATCTGACGCGATACTGATATTTAATTGCAACGTTCAGGGCCTCCTAATGACGATGGAACACTCAAATTGCGTCGGGATTCAATACATCGTCTTTCAGCCGACTTGTCTCCAAGGGACTATTGCTGCCTCCGGCACCTTATGGTCGTTCTCCTGTGAGTCTAGAATATCGAATCCGATGCAACACTGATAGTTGATTGTAACGTTCAGAGCCTCCTAATGACGATGGAACACTCAAATTGCGTCGGGATTCAATACATCGTCCTCCAGACGACTTGTCTCCAAGTGTCTATTACTGCCTCGGGCACCTTATTGTAGTTCTCATGTGAGTCTAGATAGTCGAATCCCATGCAAAGCTGATAGTTAATTGTAACGTTCAGGGCCTCCTAATGACGATGGAACACACAAATCGCTTAGAAATTCAATACATCGTCCTCCAGCCGACTTGTCTCCAAGGGGATAATGCTGCGTCGGGCATCAAATGGTCCGTCTCCTATGAGTCTAGATTTACGAATCCAACGCAAAACTGATAGTTAATTATAACGTTCAGGGCCTCCTAATGCCAATGGAACACTCAAATTGCGTCGAGATTCAATACATCGTCCTCCAGCCGACTTGTCTCCAAGGGTCTATTGTTCCCTCGGGCGCCTTTTGGTCGTTCTCCTGAGTCTAGCTTATGGAATCCGACGCAAAACTGATAGTTAATTGTAACGTTCAGGGCCTCCTAATGACGATGGAACACTCAAATTACGTCCAGATTCAATATATCGTCCTCCAGCCGACTTGTCTCCAAGGGGATATTGCTGCCTCGGATACCTTATTGTCGTTCTACTGTGAGTCTAGATTTTCGAATCCGACGCAAAACTGAGAGTTAATTACAACGTTCAGGGCCTCCTAAAGACGATGGAACACTCAAATAGCGGCGAGATTCAATACATCGTCCTCCAGCCGACTTGTCTTAAAGAGGATATTGCTGCCTCGGGCACCATACGGTCCGTCTCTTGTGTGTCTTGATTTCCGAATCTGACGCGATACTGATAGTTAATTGCAACGTTCAGGGCCTCCTAATGACGATGGAACACTCAAATGGCGTCAGGATTCAATACATCGTCTTTCAGCCGACTTGTCTCCAAGGGACTATTGCTGCCTCCGGCACCTTATGGTTGTTCTCCTGTGAGTCTAGAATATCGAATCCGATGCAACACTGATAGTTAATTGTATCGTTCAGAGCCTCCTAATGACGATGGAACACTCAAATTGCGTCGGGATTCAATACATCGCCCTCCAGCCGACTTGTCTCCAAGGGTCTATTGCTGCCTTGGGCACCTTATTGTAGTTCACGTGTGAGTCTAGATAGTCGAATCCGATGCAAAACTGATAGTTAATTGTAACGTTCAGGGCCTCCTAATGACGATGGAACACTCAAATCGCTTAGAAAACCAATACATCGTCCTCCAGCCGACTTGTCTCCAAGGGGATAAAGCTGCGTCGGGCACCAAATGGTCCGTCTCCTATGAGTCTAGATTTACGAATCCGACGCAAAACTTATAGTTAATTGTAACGTTCACGGCCTCCTAATGCCGATGGAACACTCAAATTGCGTCGCGATTCATTACATCGTCCTCCAGCCGACTTGTCTCCAAGGGTCTATTGTTCCCTCGGGCGCTTTTTGGTCGTTCTCCTGAGTATAGGTTATGGAATCCGACGCAAAACTAATAGTTAATTGTAACGTTCAGGGCCTCCTAATGACGATGGAACTCTCAAATTACGTCGAGATTCAATATATCGTCCTCCAGCCGATTGTCTCCAAGGGAATATTGCTGCCTCGGGCACCTTATTATCGTTTTACTGTGAGTCTAGATTTTCGAAAACAACGCAAAACTGAGAGTTAATTATAACGTTCTGGGCCTCCTAATGACGATGGAACACTCAAATTGCGGCGAGATTCAATACATCGTCCTCCAGCCGACTTGTCTTCAAGTGGATATTGCTGCCTCGGCACCATACGGTCCGTCTCTTGTGAGTCTAGATTTTGAATCCGACGCGATACTGACAGTTAATTGTAACGTTCAGGGCCTCCTAATGACGATGGAACACTCAAAGGGCGTCGGGATTCAATACATCGTCCTCCAGCCGACTTGTCTCCAAGGGTCTATTGCTGCCTCGGGCACCTTATGGTCGTTCTCCTGTGAGTCTAGATTATGGAATTCGACGCAAGACTGTTAGTTAATTGTAACGTTCAGAGCCTCCTAATGACGATGGAACACTCAAATGGCGTCGAGATTCAATACATCGTCCTCCACCCGACTTGTCTCCAAGGGTCTATTGCTGCCTCGGGCACCTTATGGTCGTTCTCCTGTGAGTCTAGATTATCGAATCCGACGCAAAACTGATACTTAAATGTAACGCTCAGTGCCTCCTAATGACGATGGAACATTTAAACTGCGTCGCGATTCAATACATCGTCCTCCAGCCGACTTGTCTCAATGGGACTATTGTTGCCTAGGGCGCGTTTTTGTCGTCCTCCTGTGAGTCCAGATTTTCGAATCCGACGCATAACTGATAGTTACTTGTAACGTTCAGGGCCTCCTAATGCCGATGGAACACTCAAATTGCGTCGAGATTCAATACAACGGCCTCCAGCCGAATTGTCTCCAAGGGGCTATTGCTGCTTCGTGCACCTTATTGTCGTTCTCCTGTGAGTCGATGTTGTCGATTCCGACGCAAAACTGATAATTAGTTGTAACTTTCAGGGCCTCCTAATGACGATGGAACACTCAAATTGCGTCGAGATTCAATACATCGTCCTCCAGCCGACTCGTCTCCAAGGGTCTGTTGTTACCTGGGGCTCCATTTGGTCGTTCTCCTGAGTCTAGATTATGGAATCCGACGCAAAACTGATGGTTGATTGTAACAACCAGGGTCTCCTAATGACGATGGAACACTCAAATTGCGTCGAGATTAAATACATTGGCCTCCAGCCGACTTGTCTTCAAGGGGATATTGCTGCCTCGGATACCTTATTGTCGTTCTACTGTGAGTCTAGATTTTCGAATCCGACGCAAAACTGAGAGTTAATTACAACGTTCAGGGCCTCCTAAAGACGATGGAACACTCAAATAGCGGCGAGATTCAATACATCGTCCACCAGCCGACTTGTCTTAAAGAGGATATTGCTGCATCGGGCACCATACGGTCCGTCTCTTGTGTGTCTTGATTTCCGAATCTGACGCGATACTGATAGTTAATTGCAACGTTCAGGGCCTCCTAATGACGATGGAACACTCAAATGGCGTCAGGATTCAATACATCGTCTTTCAGCCGACTTGTCTCCAAGGGACTATTGCTGCCTCCGGCACCTTATGGTTGTTCTCCTGTGAGTCTAGAATATCGAATCCGATGCAACACTGATAGTTAATTGTATCGTTCAGAGCCTCCTAATGACGATGGAACACTCAAATTGCGTCGGGATTCAATACATCGCCCTCCAGCCGACTTGTCTCCAAGGGTCTATTGCTGCCTTGGGCACCTTATTGTAGTTCACGTGTGAGTCTAGATAGTCGAATCCGATGCAAAACTGATAGTTAATTGTAACGTTCAGGGCCTCCTAATGACGATGGAACACTCAAATCGCTTAGAAAACCAATACATCGTCCTCCAGCCGACTTGTCTCCAAGGGGATAAAGCTGCGTCGGGCACCAAATGGTCCGTCTCCTATGAGTCTAGATCTACGAATCCGACGCAAAACTTATAGTTAATTGTAACGTTCACGGCCTCCTAATGCCGATGGAACACTCAAATTGCGTCGCGATTCAATACATCGTCCTCCAGCCGACTTGTCTCCAAGGGTCTATTGTTCCCTCGGGCGCTTTTTGGTCGTTCTCCTGAGTATAGGTTATGGAATCCGACGCAAAACTAATAGTTAATTGTAACGTTCAGGGCCTCCTAATGACGATGGAACTCTCAAATTACGTCGAGATTCAATATATCGTCCTCCAGCCGATTGTCTCCAAGGGAATATTGCTGCCTCGGGCACCTTATTATCGTTTTACTGTGAGTCTAGATTTTCGAAAACAACGCAAAACTGAGAGCTAATTATAACGTTCTGGGCCTCCTAATGACGATGGAACACTCAAATTGCGGCGAGATTCAATACATCGTCCTCCAGCCGACTTGTCTTCAAGTGGATATTGCTGCCTCGGCACCATACGGTCCGTCTCTTGTGAGTCTAGATTTTGAATCCGACGCGATACTGACAGTTAATTGTAACGTTCAGGGCCTCCTAATGACGATGGAACACTCAAAGGGCGTCGGGATTCAATACATCGTCCTCCAGCCGACTTGTCTCCAAGGGTCTATTGCTGCCTCGGGCACCTTATGGTCGTTCTCCTGTGAGTCTAGATTATGGAATTCGACGCAAGACTGTTAGTTAATTGTAACGTTCAGAGCCTCCTAATGACGATGGAACACTCAAATGGCGTCGAGATTCAATACATCGTCCTCCACCCGACTTGTCTCCAAGGGTCTATTGCTGCCTCGGGCACCTTATGGTCGTTCTCCTGTGAGTCTAGATTATCGAATCCGACGCAAAACTGATACTTAAATGTAACGCTCAGTGCCTCCTAATGACGATGGAACATTTAAACTGCGTCGCGATTCAATACATCGTCCTCCAGCCGACTTGTCTCAATGGGACTATTGTTGCCTAGGGCGCGTTTTTGTCGTCCTCCTGTGAGTCCAGATTTTCGAATCCGACGCATAACTGATAGTTACTTGTAACGTTCAGGGCCTCCTAATGCCGATGGAACACTCAAATTGCGTCGAGATTCAATACAACGGCCTCCAGCCGAATTGTCTCCAAGGGGCTATTGCTGCTTCGGGCACCTTATTGTCGTTCTCCTGTGAGTCGATGTTGTCGATTCCGACGCAAAACTGATAATTAGTTGTAACTTTCAGGGCCTCCTAATGACGATGGAACACTCAAATTGCGTCGAGATTCAATACATCGTCCTCCAGCCGACTCGTCTCCAAGGGTCTGTTGTTACCTGGGGCTCCATTTGGTCGTTCTCCTGAGTCTAGATTATGGAATCCGACGCAAAACTGATGGTTGATTGTAACAACCAGGGTCTCCTAATGACGATGGAACACTCAAATTGCGTCGAGATTAAATACATTGGCCTCCAGCCGACTTGTCTTCAAGGGGATATTGCTGCCTCGGATACCTTATTGTCGTTCTACTGTGAGTCTAGATTTTCGAATCCGACGCAAAACTGAGAGTTAATTACAACGTTCAGGGCCTCCTAAAGACGATGGAACACTCAAATAGCGGCGAGATTCAATACATCGTCCTCCAGCCGACTTGTCTTAAAGAGGATATTGCTGCATCGGGCACCATACGGTCCGTCTCTTGTGTGTCTTGATTTCCGAATCTGACGCGATACTGATAGTTAATTGCAACGTTCAGGGCCTCCTAATGACGATGGAACACTCAAATGGCGTCAGGATTCAATACATCGTCTTTCAGCCGACTTGTCTCCAAGGGACTATTGCTGCCTCCGGCACCTTATGGTTGTTCTCCTGTGAGTCTAGAATATCGAATCCGATGCAACACTGATAGTTAATTGTATCGTTCAGAGCCTCCTAATGACGATGGAACACTCAAATTGCGTCGGGATTCAATACATCGCCCTCCAGCCGACTTGTCTCCAAGGGTCTATTGCTGCCTTGGGCACCTTATTGTAGTTCACGTGTGAGTCTAGATAGTCGAATCCGATGCAAAACTGATAGTTAATTGTAACGTTCAGGGCCTCCTAATGACGATGGAACACTCAAATCGCTTAGAAAACCAATACATCGTCCTCCAGCCGACTTGTCTCCAAGGGGATAAAGCTGCGTCGGGCACCAAATGGTCCGTCTCCTATGAGTCTAGATCTACGAATCCGACGCAAAACTTATAGTTAATTGTAACGTTCACGGCCTCCTAATGCCGATGGAACACTCAAATTGCGTCGCGATTCAATACATCGTCCTCCAGCCGACTTGTCTCCAAGGGTCTATTGTTCCCTCGGGCGCTTTTTGGTCGTTCTCCTGAGTATAGGTTATGGAATCCGACGCAAAACTAATAGTTAATTGTAACGTTCAGGGCCTCCTAATGACGATGGAACTCTCAAATTACGTCGAGATTCAATATATCGTCCTCCAGCCGATTGTCTCCAAGGGAATATTGCTGCCTCGGGCACCTTATTATCGTTTTACTGTGAGTCTAGATTTTCGAAAACAACGCAAAACTGAGAGTTAATTATAACGTTCTGGGCCTCCTAATGACGATGGAACACTCAAATTGCGGCGAGATTCAATACATCGTCCTCCAGCCGACTTGTCTTCAAGTGGATATTGCTGCCTCGGCACCATACGGTCCGTCTCTTGTGAGTCTAGATTTTGAATCCGACGCGATACTGACAGTTAATTGTAACGTTCAGGGCCTCCTAATGACGATGGAACACTCAAAGGGCGTCGGGATTCAATACATCGTCCTCCAGCCGACTTGTCTCCAAGGGTCTATTGCTGCCTCGGGCACCTTATGGTCGTTCTCCTGTGAGTCTAGATTATGGAATTCGACGCAAGACTGTTAGTTAATTGTAACGTTCAGAGCCTCCTAATGACGATGGAACACTCAAATGGCGTCGAGATTCAATACATCGTCCTCCACCCGACTTGTCTCCAAGGGTCTATTGCTGCCTCGGGCACCTTATGGTCGTTCTCCTGTGAGTCTAGATTATCGAATCCGACGCAAAACTGATACTTAAATGTAACGCTCAGTGCCTCCTAATGACGATGGAACATTTAAACTGCGTCGCGATTCAATACATCGTCCTCCAGCCGACTTGTCTCAATGGGACTATTGTTGCCTAGGGCGCGTTTTGTCGTCCTCCTGTGAGTCCAGATTTTCGAATCCGACGCATAACTGATAGTTACTTGTAACGTTCAGGGCCTCCTAATGCCGATGGAACACTCAAATTGCGTCGAGATTCAATACAACGGCCTCCAGCCGAATTGTCTCCAAGGGTCTATTGCTGCTTCGGGCACCTTATTGTCGTTCTCCTGTGAGTCGATATTGTCGATTCCGACGCAAAACTGATAATTAGTTGTAACTTTCAGGGCCTCCTAATGACGATGGAAGACTCAAATTGCGTCGAGATTCAATACATCGTCCTCCAGCCGACTCGTCTCCAAGGGTCTGTTGTTACCTGGGGCTCCATTTGGTCGTTCTCCTGAGTCTAGATTATGGAATCCGACGCAAAACTGATGGTTGATTGTAACAACCAGGGTCTCCTAATGACGATGGAACACTCAAATTGCGTCGAGATTAAATACATTGGCCACCAGCCGACTTGTCTTCAAGGGGATATTGCTGCCTCGGATACCTTATTGTCGTTCTACTGTGAGTCTAGATTTTCGAATCCGACGCAAAACTGAGAGTTAATTACAACGTTCAGGGCCTCCTAAAGACGATGGAACACTCAAATAGCGGCGAGATTCAATACATCGTCCTCCAGCCGACTTGTCTTAAAGAGGATATTGCTGCATCGGGCACCATACGGTCCGTCTCTTGTGTGTCTTGATTTCCGAATCTGACGCGATACTGATAGTTAATTGCAACGTTCAGGGCCTCCTAATGACGATGGAACACTCAAATGGCGTCAGGATTCAATACATCGTCTTTCAGCCGACTTGTCTCCAAGGGACTATTGCTGCCTCCGGCACCTTATGGTTGTTCTCCTGTGAGTCTAGAATATCGAATCCGATGCAACACTGATAGTTAATTGTATCGTTCAGAGCCTCCTAATGACGATGGAACACTCAAATTGCGTCGGGATTCAATACATCGCCCTCCAGCCGACTTGTCTCCAAGGGTCTATTGCTGCCTTGGGCACCTTATTGTAGTTCACGTGTGAGTCTAGATAGTCGAATCCGATGCAAAACTGATAGTTAATTGTAACGTTCAGGGCCTCCTAATGACGATGGAACACTCAAATCGCTTAGAAAACCAATACATCGTCCTCCAGCCGACTTGTCTCCAAGGGGATAAAGCTGCGTCGGGCACCAAATGGTCCGTCTCCTATGAGTCTAGATCTACGAATCCGACGCAAAACTTATAGTTAATTGTAACGTTCACGGCCTCCTAATGCCGATGGAACACTCAAATTGCGTCGCGATTCAATACATCGTCCTCCAGCCGACTTGTCTCCAAGGGTCTATTGTTCCCTCGGTCGCTTTTTGGTCGTTCTCCTGAGTATAGGTTATGGAATCCGACGCAAAACTAATAGTTAATTGTAACGTTAAGGGCCTCCTAATGACGATGGAACTCTCAAATTACGTCGAGATTCAATATATCGTCCTCCAGCCGATTGTCTCCAAGGGAATATTGCTGCCTCGGGCACCTTATTATCGTTTTACTGTGAGTCTAGATTTTCGAAAACAACGCAAAACTGAGAGTTAATTATAACGTTCTGGGCCTCCTAATGACGATGGAACACTCAAATTGCGGCGAGATTCAATACATCGTCCTCCAGCCGACTTGTCTTCAAGTGGATATTGCTGCCTCGGCACCATACGGTCCGTCTCTTGTGAGTCTAGATTTTGAATCCGACGCGATACTGACAGTTAATTGTAACGTTCAGGGCCTCCTAATGACGATGGAACACTCAAAGGGCGTCGGGATTCAATACATCGTCCTCCAGCCGACTTGTCTCCAAGGGTCTATTGCTGC
The DNA here is from genome assembly GCF_021461395.2 of Schistocerca americana. Classification (NCBI taxonomy): domain Eukaryota; kingdom Metazoa; phylum Arthropoda; class Insecta; order Orthoptera; family Acrididae; genus Schistocerca; species Schistocerca americana. Next base: position 1,458,667 of record NW_025726236.1, on the reverse strand, counting down.
CTCGGGCACCTTATGGTCGTTCTCCTGTGAGTCTAGATTATGGAATTCGACGCAAGACTGTTAGTTAATTGTAACGTTCAGAGCCTCCTAATGACGATGGAACACTCAAATGGCGTCGAGATTCAATACATCGTCCTCCACCCGACTTGTCTCCAAGGGTCTATTGCTGCCTCGGGCACCTTATGGTCGTTCTCCTGTGAGTCTAGATTATCGAATCCGACGCAAAACTGATACTTAAATGTAACGCTCAGTGCCTCCTAATGACGATGGAACATTTAAACTGCGTCGCGATTCGATACATCGTCCTCCAGCCGACTTGTCTCAATGGGACTATTGTTGCCTAGGGCGCGTTTTTGTCGTCTTCCTGTGAGTCCAGATTTTCGAATCCGACGCATAACTGATAGTTACTTGTAACGTTCAGGGCCTCCTAATGCCGATGGAACACTCAAATTGCGTCGAGATTCAATACAACGGCCTCCAGCCGAATTGTCTCCAAGGGTCTATTGCTGCTTCGGGCACCTTATTGTCGATCTCCTGTGAGTCGATATTGTCGATTCCGACGCAAAACTGATAGTTAGTTGTAACTTTCAGGGCCTCCTAATGACGATGGAACACTCAAATTGCGTCGAGATTCAATACATCGTCCTCCAGCCGACTCGTCTCCAAGGGTCTGTTGTTACCTGGGGTTCCATTTCGTCGTTCTCCTGAGTCTAGATTATGGAATCCGACGCAAAACTGATGGTTGATTGTAACAATCATGGTCTCCTAATGACGATGGAACACTCAAATTGCGTCGAGATTAAATACATTGGCCTCCAGCCGACTTGTCTTCAAGGGGATATTGCTGCCTCGGGCACCAAACGGTCCGTTTCTTGTTAGTCTACATTTTTGAATCCGACGCGATACTGATAGTTAATTGTAACGTTCAGGGCCTCCTAATGACGATGGAACACTCAAATTGCGTCGGGATTCAATACATCGTCCTCCAGCCGACTTGTCTCCAAGGGTCTATTGCTGCCTTGGGCACCTAATGGTCATTCTCCTGTGAGTCTAGAATATCGAATCCGACGCAAAACTGATAGTTAATTGTAACGTTCAGAGCCTCCTAATGACGATGGAACGCTCAAATTGCGTCGAGATTCAATACATCGTCCTCCAGCCGACTTGTCTCCAAGGGTCTATTGCTGCCTCGGGCACCTTATTGTAGTTCTCCTGTGAGTCTAGATTGTCGAATCCGACGCAAAACTGATAGTTAATTGCAACGTTCAGGGCCTCCTAATGACGATGGAACACTCAAGTTGCTTAGAGATTCAATAAAACGCCAGCCGACTTGTCTCCAAGGGGATATTGCTGCCTCGGGGACCATATGGTCAGTCTCCTGTGGGTCTAGATTGTCGAATCCGACGCAAAACTGATAGTTAATTGCAACTTTCAGGGCCTCCTAATGACGATGGATCACTGAAATTGCGTCGATATTCAATACATCGTCCTTCAGCCGACTTGTCTCCAAGAGTGTATTGCTGCCTCGTGCACCTTATGGTCATTCTCCTGTGAGTCTAGATTATCAAATCCGATGCAAAACTGATACTTAATTGTAACGCTCAGGGCCTCCTAATGACGATGGAACATTCAAATTGCGTCGCGATTCAATACATTGTCCTCCAGTTGACTTGTCTCCAAGGGTCTTTTGTTGCCTCGGGCGCCTTTTGGTCGTCCTCCTGTGAGTCTAGATTTTCGAATCCGACGCATAACTGATAGTTAACTGTAACGTTCAGGGCTTACTAATGATGATGGAACACTCAAATTGCGTCGAGATTCAATACATCGTCCTCCAGCTGACTTGTCTCTAAGGGTCTATTGCTGCCTCGGGCACCATATGGTCGTTCTCCTGTGAGTCTAGATTTTCGTGTCCGACTCAAAACTGATAGTTAATTGTAACGTTCAGGGCCTCCTAATGCCGATGGAACACTCAAATTGCGTCGAGATTCAATTCATCGTCCTCCAGCCGACTTGTCTCCAAGGGTCTATTGCTGCCTCGGGCACCTTATTGTCGTTCTCCTGTGAGTCTAGATTATCAAATCCGACGCAAAACTGATACTTAATTGTAACGCTCAGGGCCTCCTAATGACGATGGAATATTCAAATTGCGTCGCGATTCAATACATCGTCCTCCAGCCGACTTGACTCCAAGGGTCCATTGTTGCCTCGGGCGCCTTTTGGTCGTCCTCCTGTGAGTCTAGATTTTCGAATCCGACGCATAACTGATAGTTAACTGTAACGTTCAGGGCTTCCTAATGATGATGGAACACTGAAATTGCGTCGAGATTCAATACATCGTCCTCCAGCCGACTTGTCTCCAAGGGTCTATCGCTGCCTCGGGCACCTTATGATCGTTCTCCACTGAGTCTACATTTTCGAATCCGAAGCAAAACTGATAGTTAATTGTAACGTTCAGGGCCTCCTAATGACGATGTAACACTCAAATTACGTCGAGATTCAATAAATCGTCCCCCAGCCGACATGTCTTCAAGGGGATATTGCTGCCCCGGGCACAATACGGTACGTCTCTTTTAAGTCTAGATTTTCGAATCCGACGCGATACTGATATTTAATTGTAACGTTCAGGGCCTCCTAATGACGATGAACACTCAAATTGCGTCGGGATTCAATACATCGTCCTCCAGCCGTCTTGTCTCCAAGGGTCTATTGCTGCCTCGGGCACCTTATGGTCGTTCTCCTGTGAGTCTAGAATATCGAATCCGACGCAAAACTAATTGTAACGTTCACAGCCTCTTAATAACTATAGAACACTAAAATTCCGTCGAGATTCAATACATCGTCCTCCAGCCGACTTGTCTCCAAGGGTCTATTGCTGCCTCGGGCATCTTATTGTAGTTCTCCTGTGAGCGTAGATTGTCGAATCCGACGCAAAACTGATAGTTAATTGCAACGTTCAGGGCCTCCTAATGACGATGGAACACTCAAGTTGCTTAGAGATTCAATAAAACTCCAGCCGACTTGTCCCCAAGGGGATATTGCTGCCTCGGGCACCATATGGTCAGTCTCCTGTGGGTCTAGATTGTCGAGTCTGACGCAAAACTGATAGTTAATTGCAACTTTCAGGGCCTCCTAATGACGCTGGATCACTGACATTGCGTCGATATTCAATACATCGTCCTTCAGCCGACTTGTCTCCAAGAGTGTATTGCTCCCTCGTGCACCTTATGGTCATTCTCCTGTGAGTCTAGATTATCAAATCCGACGCAAAACTGATACTTAATTGTAACGCTCAGGGCCTACTAATGACGATGGAACATTCAAATTCCGTCGCGATTCAATACATTGTCCTCCAGCCGACTTGTCTCTAAGGGTCTTTTGTTGCCTCGGCCGCCTTTTGGTCGTCCTCCTGTGAGTCTAGATTTTCGAATCCGACGCATAACTGATAGTTAACTGTAACGTTCAGGGCTTCCTAATGATGATGGAACACTCAAATTGCGTCGAGATTCAATACATCGTCCTCCACCCGACATGTCTCTAAGGGTCTATTGCTACCTCGGGCACCTTATTGTCGTCCTCCTGTGAGTCTAGATTTTCGAATCCGACGCAAAACTGATATTTAATTGTAACGTTCAGGGCCTCCTAATGAGGATGGAACACTCAAATTGCGTCGAGATTCAATACATCGTCCTCCAGCCGACTTGTCTCCAAGGGTCTATTGCTGCCTCGGGCCCCATATTGTAGTTCTCCTGTGAGTCTAGATTGTCGAATCCGACGCAAAACAGATAGTTAATTGTAACGTTCAGGGCCTCCTAATGACGATGGAACACTCAAATTGCGTCGCGATTCAATACATCGTCCTCCAGCCGACTTGTCTCCAAGGGTCTATTGGTGCCTCGGGCACCTCATGGTCGTTCTCTTGTGAGGCTAGATTATCGAATCCGACCCAAAACTGATACTTAATTGTAACGCTCAGGGCCTCCTGATGACGATGGAACATTCAAATTGCGTCGCGATTCAGTATATCGTCCTCCAGCCGACTTGTCTCCGAGGGTCTATTGTTGCCACGGGCGCCTTTTGGTCGTTCTCCTTAGTCTAGATTATGGAATCCGACGCAAAACTGATGGTTTATTGTAACACTTCATGGCCTCCTAATGACGATGGAACACTCAAATTGCGTCGAGAATCAATACATCGGCCTCCAGCCGACTTGTCTCCAAGGGGATATTGCTGCCTCGGGCATCGTACGGTCCGTCTCTTGTGTGTCTAGATTTTCGAATCCGACGCGATACTGATAGTAAATTGTAACGATCAGGGCCTCCTAATGCCGATGGAACACTCAAATTGCTTAGAGATTCAATACATCGTCCTTCAGCCGACTTGTCTCTAAGGGGATATTGCTTCCTCGGGCACCATACGGTCCGTCTTCTGTGGGTCTAGATTTTCGTATCCGACGCGAAAGTGATAGTTAATTGTAACTTTCAGGGCCTCCTAATGACGACGGATCACTCAAATTGCGTCGATTTTCAATACATCGTCCTCCAGCCGACTTGTCACTAAGGGTCAATTGCTGCCTCGGGCACCTTATGGTCGTTCGCCTGTGAGTCTAGATTTTCGAATCCGACGCAAAACTGATAGTTAATTGTTACGTTCAGGGCCTCCTAATGCCGCTGGAACACTCAAATTGCGTCGAGATTCAATACATCGTCCTCCAGCCGACTTGGCTCCAAGGGTCTATTGCTGCCTCGGGCACCTTATTGTCGTTCTCCTGTGAGTCTAGATTGTCGAATCCGACGCAAAACTGATAGTTACTTGTAACTTTGACGGCTTTCTAATGACGATGGAACACTCAAATTGCGTCGAGATTCAATACATCGTCCACCAGCCGACTCGTCTCCAACGGTCTATTGTTGCCTCGGGCGAGTTTTGGTCGTTCTCCTGAGTCTAGATTATGGAATCCGACGCAAAACTGATGGTTAATTGTAACGTTCAGGGAGTCCTAATGACGATGGGACACTCAAACTGCGTCGAGTTTCAATACATCGTCCTTCAGCCGACTTGTCTCCTAGGGTCTATTGCTGCCCCGGGCACCTTATTGTCGTTCTCCTGTGAGTCCAGATTTTCGGTTCCGACGAAAAACTGAGAGATAATTATAACGTTCAGGGCCTCCTAATGACGATGGAACACTCAAATTGCGTCGAGATTCAATACATCGTCCTCCAGCCGACTTGTCTTCAAGGGGATATTGCTGCCTCGGCCACCTTGTGGTCGTTCTCCTGTGAGTCTAGATTATGGAATCCGACGCAAAACTGATAGTTAAATATAACGTTCAGAGCCTCCTAATGACGATGGAACACTCAAATTGCGTCGAGATGCAATACATCGTCCTTCAGCAGACTTGTCTCCAAGGATCTATTGCTGCCTCGGGCACCTTATGGTCGTTCTCCTGTGAGACTAGGTTATCGAATCCGACGCAAAACTGATACTTAATTGTAACGCTCAGGGCCTCCTATTGATGATGGAACATTCAAATTGCGTCGTGATTCAATACATCGTCCTCCATCCGACTTGTCTCCAAGTTTCTATTGTTGCCTCGGGCGCCTTTTGGTCGTTCTCCTGTGAGTCTAGATTTTCGAATCCGACGCATAACTGATAGTTAATTGTAACGTTCAGGGCGTCCTAATGATGATGGAACACTCAAATTGCGTCGAGATTCAATCCATCGTCCTCCAGCCGACTCGTCTCCAAGGGTCTATTGTTGCCTGGGGCTCCTTTTGGTCGTTCCCCTGAGTTTAGATTTTCGAATCCGACGCAAAACTGATAGTTAATTGTAACGTTCTTGATCTCTCAATGACGATGGAACACTCAAATTGCGTCGAGATTCAATACATCGTCCACCAGCCGACTTGTCTCCAAGGGGATATTGCTGCCTCGGGCACCTTATGGTCCGTCTCCTGTGAGTCTAGGTTTTCGAATCCGACGCATAACTGATAGTTAATTGTAACGTTCAGGTCTTCCTAATGACGATGGATCATTCATATTGTCCTACAGCCGACTTGTCTCCAACGGTCTATTGCGGCACTGGCATCTTATGTTCGTGCTCCTGTGAGTCTAGATTTACGAATCCGACGCGAAACTGAAAGTTAATTGTAACGTTCAGGATGTCCTAATGACGATGGAACACTCAAATTGCGTCGAGATTCAATACATCGTCCACCAGCCGACTTGTCTCCAAGGGTCTATTGCTGCCTCGGGCACCTTTTTGACGTTCTTCTGTGAGTCTAGATTGTTGAATCCGACGCAAAACTGATTTTATTTATGTATTTTTTATTTATTTATTTATTTATTGTTCCGTGGGACCTCATTTAGGAGAAGTCTCCATGGTCATGGAACGAGTCAATACATGAAATTATAACACGATTGTAGAAACAGGTAAAATGAAATATAAGAAACATATTCAGGCGACAAGTCGTTAGTTTAAATAAAGAAAACAAGAATGTAACACTGGAATTTGCTTAATTCTTTAGCTCTTCCATTAGCTCCTCGACAGAATAGAAGGAGTGAGCCATGAGGAAACTCTTCAGTTTAGACTTAAAAGTGTTTGGGCTACTGCTAAGATTTTTGAGTTCTTGTGGTAGCTTATTGAAAATGGATGCAGCAGAATACTGCACTCCTTTCTGCACAAGAGTCAAGGAAGTGCATTCCACATGCAGATTTGATTTCTGCCTTGTATTAACTGAGTGAAAGCTGCTAACTCTTGGGAATAAGCTAATATAGCTAACAACAAACGACATTAAAGAAAATACATACTGTGAGGGCAATGTCGAAATTCCCAGACTATTGAATAGGGGTCGACAAAAGGTTTTCGAACTTACACCATACATAGCTCGAACAGCCCGTTTTTGAGCCAAAAATACCCTTTTTGAATCAGAAGAATTACCCCAAAAAATAATACCATATGACATAAGTGTATGAAAATATGCGAAGTATACTACTTTTCGTGTTGAAATGTCACTTATTTCAGATACTGTTCTAATGGTAAATAGAGCGGCATTTAGTTTCTGAACAAGATCCTGAAAATGGGCTTTCCACAACAGCTTACTCTCTATCTGTACGCCTAGGAACTTGAACTGTTCCGTCTCGCTTATAACATGCCCATTCTGTCTGATTAAAATGTCAGTTCTTGTCGAATTGTGGGTTAGAAACTGTAAAAACTGAGTCTTACTGTGATTTAGCATCAGATTATTTTCCACAATCCACGAACTTATATCATGAACTACGTTATTTGATAATGTTTCAATATTACACACAAGATCCTTCACTACCAAGGTGGTGTCATCAGCAAACAGAAATATTTTTGAATCACCTGTAATACTAGAAGGCATATCATTTACATAAATAAGAAACAGCAGTGGCCCCAGCACCGACCCTTGGGGAACGCCCCATTTAACAGTGCCCCATTGGGACTGAACATCATTACCACTCTCAATATTGCGGAGGATTACCTTTTGCTTTCTGTTCTTAAAGTAGGAGGCGAACCAATTGTAAGCTACTCCCCTTACTCCATAATGTTCCAACTTCTGCAGTAATATTTTGTGGTCAACACAGTCAAAAGCCTTCGTTAAATCAAAGAAAACACCTAACGTTCGCAACCTTTTATTTAATCCATCCAAAACCTCACAGAGAAAAGAGACTATAGCATTTTTAGTTGTTAAGCCATTTCTAAAACCAAACTGTACATTTGACAGCAAATTATGTGAATTTAAATGCTGCAGTAACCTTGTATATACAACCCTCTCGATAACTTTAGCAAACACCGATGGCATAGAAATAGGTCTATAATTGTCAACATTATCCCTGTCTCCCTTTTTATAAAGTGGCTTCACTACCGAGTACTTTAATCGGTCAGGAAACCGACCACTCCTAAAGGAAAAGTTACAGATATGGCTAAGTACTGAGCTAACATACGTGGAACAATACTTCAGTATTCTGCTAGATACCACGTCATATCCATGAGAGTTCTTGGTCTTTAGTGATTTAATTATTAACTCAATCTCCCTCTTGTCAGTATCATGGAGGAGCATTTCAGGTAACAGTCTCGGAACACTTTTCTCTAAGAGCACTATATGATTCCCTGTTGGGACTAGGTTTCTATTTAGTTCACCTGCTATATTCAGAAAGTGATTATTAAATACTGTACATATATGTGACTTATCAGTAACACGGACATCCCCACTACGCACTGATTCTATATTCTCGACCTGTCTCTGCAGACCAGCCACTTCCTTTACGACTGACCATATGGTCTTAATTTTATCCTGAGACTTAGCTATTCTATCTGCATACCACATACTTTTTGCCTTCCTAATAACTTTTTTAAGCACCTTACAATACTGTTTGTAATGGGCTGCTGCTTTTAGATTTTCACTGTTTCTAACGTTAATTGTAACGTTCAGGGCCTCCTAATGACGATGGAACACTCAAATTGCTTCGAGATTCAATACATCGTACCTCTAGCCGACTTGTCTCCAAGGGGATATTGCTGCCACGGGCACCTTATGGTCGTTCTCCTGTGAGTCTAGAATATCGAATCCGACGCAAAACTGATGCTTAATTGTAACGCTCAGGGCCTCCTATTGACGATCGAACATTCAAATTGCGTCGCGATTTAATACATCGTCCTCCAGCCGACTTGTCTCCGAGGGTCTATTGGTACCTCGGGCACCTCATGGTCGTTCTCTTGTGAGTCTAGATTATCGAATCCGACGCAAAACTGATACTTAATTGTAACGCTCAGGGCCTCCTAATGACGATGGAACATTCAAATTGCGTCGCGATTCACTATATCGTCCTCCAGCCGACTTGTCTCCGAGGGTCTATTGTTGCCTCGGGCGCCTTTTGGTCGTTCTCCTTAGTCTAGATTATGGAATCCGACGCAAAACTGATGGTTTATTGTAACTTTCATGGCCTCCTAATGACGATGGAACACTCAAATTGCGTCGAGATTCAATACATCGGCCTCCAGCCGACTTGTCTCCAAGGGGATATTGCTGCCTCGGGGACCGTACGGTCCGACTCTTGTGAGTCTAGATTTTCGAATCCGACGCGATACTGATAGTATATTGTAACGATCAGGGCCTCCTAATGCCGATGGAACACTCAAATTGCTTAGAGATTCAATACATCGTCCTTCAGCCGACTTGTCTCTAAGGGGATATTGCTTCCTCGAGCACCATACGTTCCGTCTTCTGTGGGTCTTGATTTTCGTATCCGACGCGAAAGTTATAGTTAATTGTAACTTTCAGGGCCTCCTAATGACAACGGACCACTCAAATTGCGTCGATTTTCAATACATCGTCCTTCAGCCGACTTGTCTCCTAGGGTCTATTGCTGCCCCGGGCACCTCATTGTCGTTCTCCTGTGAGTCCAGATTTTCGGTTCCGACGAAAAACTGAGAGATTATTATAAAGTTCAGGGCCTCCTAATGACGATGGAACACTCAAATTGCGTCGAGATTCAATACAAAGTCCTCCAGCCGACTTGTCTTCAAGGGGATATTGCTGCCTCGGCCACCCTGTGGTCGTTCTCCTGTGAGTCTAGATTATGGAATCCGACGCAAAACTGATAGTTAAATGTAACGTTCAGAGCCTCCTAATGACGATGGAACACTCAAATTGCGACGAGATGCAATACATCGTCCTTCAGCAGACTTGTCTCCAAGGATCTATTGCTGCCTCGGGCACCTTATGGTCGTTCTCCTGTGAGACTAGGTTATCGAATACGACGCAAAACTGATACTTAATTGTAACGCTCAGGGCCTCCTATTGACGATGGAACATTCAAATTGCGTCGCGATTCAATACATCGTCCTCCAGCCGACTAGTCTCCAAGGTTCTATTGTTGCCTCGGGCGCCTTTTGGTCGTTCTCCTGTGAGTCTAGATTTTCGAATCCGACGCATAACTGATAGTTAATTGTAACGTTCAGGTCTTCCTAATGACGATGGATCATTCATATTGCGTCGAGATTCAGTACATCGTCCTACAGCCGACTTGTCTCCCAGGGTCTATTGCGGCACTGGCATCTTATGTTCGTGCTCATGTGAGTCTAGATTTACGAATCCGACGCGAAACTGATAGTTAATTGTAACGTTCAAGGGCTCCTAATGACGATGGAACAATCAAATTGAGCCCTGATTCAATACATAGTCCTCCAGGGGTCTTGTCTCCAAGGGTCTATGCTGCCTCGGGCAAATTATGAATGTTCTCCTCAGAGTCTAGATTTTCGAATCCGACGCAACACTAATATTTAATTGTAACGTTCAGGGCCTCCTAATAACGATGGAACACTCAAATTGCGTCGCGATTCAATACATCGTCCACTAGCCGACTTGTCTCCAAGGGTCTATTGTTGCCTTGGGCGCCTTTTGGTCGTACTCCTGAGTCTAGATTATGGAATCCGACGCAAAGCTGATAGTTAATTGTAACGTTCATACCACTTAATGACGATGGAACACTCAAATTGCGTCAAGATTCAATACATCGGCCTCCAGCCGACTTGTCTCCAAGGATCTATTGCTGCCGCGGGCACCTTATTGTAGTTCTCCTGTGAGTCTATATTGTCGAATCCGACGCAAAACTGATAGTTAATTGTATCGTTCAGGGAATCCTAATGACGATGGATCACTCAAATTGCGTCGATATTCAATACATCATCCTTCAGCCGACTTGTCTCCAGGTGTCTATTGCTGCCTCGGGCACCTTATGTTCGTTCTCCTGTGAGTCTCGATTTTCGAATCCGACGCAAAACTGAGAGATAATTATAACGTTCAGGGCCTCCTAATGACGATGGAACACTCAAATTGCGGCGAGATTCAATCCATCGTCTTCCAGCCGACTTGTCTTCAAGGGGATATTGCTGCCTCGGGCACCATACGGTCCGTCTCTTGTGGGTCTAGATTTTCGAATCTGACGCGATGCTGATAGTTAATTGTAACGTTCAGGGCCTCCTAATGCCGATGGAACACTCAAATTGCGTCGGGAATCAATACATCGTCCTCCAGCCGACTTGTCTCCAAGGATCTATTGCTGCCTCGGGCACCTTATGGTCGTTCTCCTGTGAGTCTAGATTTTCGAATCCGAAGCAAAACTGATAATTAATTGTAACGTTCAGTGCCTCCTAATGACGATGGAACACTCAAATTGCGTCGAGATTCAATACATCGTCCTCCAGCCGACTTGTCTCCAAGTGTCTATTTTTGCCTCGCGCGCCTTTTGGTCGTCCTCCTGTGAGTCTAGATTTTCGAATCCGACGCAATACTGATAGTTAATTGTAACGATCAGGGCTTCCTTATGATGATGGAACACTCAAATTGCGACGAGATTCGTTACATCGTCCTCCAGACGACTTGTCTCCAAGGGGATATTGCTGCCTCGGGCACCTTATGGTCGTTCTCCTGTGAGTCTAGAATATCGAATCCGACGCAAAACAGATGGTTAATTGTAACGTTCTGGGCCTCCTAATGACGATGGAACATTCAAATTGCGTCGCGATTCAATACATCGTCCTCCAGCCGACCTGTCTCCAAGGGTCTATTGTTGCCTCGGGCGCCTTTTGGTCGTCCTCCTGTAAGTCTAGATTTTCGAATCCGACGCTTAACTGATAGTTAATTGTAAATTTCAGGTCTTCGTAATGACGATGGAACACTCAAATTGCGTCGAGATTCAATACATCGTCCTCCAGCCGACTTGTCTCGAGGGGTCTATTGCTGCCTCTTTCATCTTATGGTCGTGTTACTGTGAGTCTAGATTTACCAATCCGACGCGAAACTGATAGTTAATTGTAACGTTCAGGGTCAACTAATGACGATGGAACAATCAAATTGCGTCGAGATTCAATACATAGTCCTCCAGGCGACTTGTCTCCAAGGGTCTATTGCTGCCTCGGGCACCTTATGGTCGTGCTCCTGTGAGTCTAGTTTTACGAATCCGACGCGAAACTGATAGTTAATTGTAACGTTCAGGGCCTCCTAATGACGATGGAACACTCAAATTCCGTCGAGATTCAATACATCGTCCTTCAGCCGACTTGACTCCAAGGGTCTATAGATGCCGCGGGCACCCTATGGTCGTGCTCCTGTGAGTCTAGATTTACGAATCCGACGCGAAAATGATAGTTAATTGTAACGTTCAGGGCCTCCTAATGACGATGGAACACTCAAATTATGGCGAGATTCAATACATCGTCCTCCAGCCGACTTGTCTTCAAGGGGATGTTGCTGCATCGGGCACCATACGGTCCGTCTCTTGTGGGTCTAAATTTTCGAATCCGACGCGATACTGATAGTTATTTGTAACGTTCAGGGCCTCCTAATGACAATGGAACACTCAAATTGCGTCGAGATTCAATACATCGTCCTTCAGCCGACTTGTCTCAAAGGGTCTATTGGTGCATCGGGCACCTCATGGTCGTTCTCCTGTGAGTCTAGATTGTTGAATCCGACGCAAAACTAATAGTTAATTGTAACGTTCAGGGCCTCTTAATGACGATGGAATACTCAAATTGCTTCGAGATTCAATACATCGTCCTCCAGCCGACTTGTCTCCAAGGTGATATTGCTGCCTCGGGCACCTTATGGTCGTTCTCCTGTGAGTCTAGAATATCGAATCCGACGCAAAACAGATGGTTAATTGTAACGTTCAGGGCCTCCTAATGACGATGGAACATTCAAATTGCGTCGCGATTCAATACATCGTCCTCCAGCCGACCTGTCTCCAAGGGTCTATTGCTGCCTCGGGCACATTGTGGTCGTTCTTCTGTGAGTCTAGATTTACGAATCCGACGCATAACTGATTGTTAATTGTAACGTACAGGGCCTCCTAATGACGATGGAACACTCAAATTGCGTCGGGATTCAATACATCGTCCTCCAGCCGACTTGTCTCCAAGGGGCTTTTGCTGCCTCGGGCACCTTATGGTCGTTGTCCTTTGAGTCTAGAGTATCGAATCCGACGCAAAACTGATAGTTAATTGTAACTTTCAGGATCTCCTGATGACGATGGAAGACTCAAATTGCGTCGAGATTCAATACATCGTCCTCCAGCCGACTCGTCTCCAAGGGACTATTGCTACCTCGGGTACCTTATTGTAGTACTCCTGTGAGTCTAGATTGTCGAATCCGACGCAAAACTGATAGTTAATTGTAACGTTTAGGGCCTCCTAATGGCGATGGAACACTCAAATTGCTTCGAGATTCAATACATCGTCCTCCAGCCGACTTGTCTCCAAGGGTCTATTGCTGCCTCGGGCACCTTATGGTCGTTCTCCTGTGAGTCTAGAATATCGAATCCGACGAAATTTCAGATGGTTAATTGTAACGTTCAGGCCCTCCTAATGACGATGGAACACTCAAATTGCTTAGAGATTCAATACATCGTCCTCCAGTCGACTTGGCTCCAAGGGTCAATTGCTGTCTCGGGCACCTTATGGTCGTTCTCCTGTGATTCTAGATTTAGGAATCCGTCGCTAAACTGTTAGTTAATTGTAACGTTCAGAGCCATCTAATAACGACGGAACACTCAAATTGCGTCGAGATTCAATACATCGTCCTTTAGTCGACTTGTCTCCAACGTGTCTACTGCTGCCTCGGGCACCTCATGGTCGTTCACCTGTGAGACTAGATTATCGAATCCGACGCAAAACTGATACTTAATCGTAACGCTCAGGGCCTCCTAATGACGATAAAACATTCAAATTGCGTCGCGATTCAATACATCGTCCTCCAGCCGACTTGTCTCCAAGGGTCTATTGTTGCCTCGGGCACCTTATTGTCGTTCTCCTGTGAGTCTAGATTGTCGAATCCGACGCAAAGCTGATAGTTAATTGTAACGTTCAGGGCCTCCTAATGACGATGGAACACTCAAATTGCGACGAGATTCAATACATCGTCCTTCAGCCGACTTGTCTCTTAGGGTCCATTGGTGCATCGGGCACCTCATGGTCGTTCTCCTGTGAAACTAGATTGTCTAATCCGACGCAAATCTAATAGTTAATTGTAACGTTCAGGGCCTCCAAATGACGATGGATCACTCAAATTGCTTCGAGATTCAATACATCGTCCTCCAGCCGATTTGTCTCGAAGGGGATATTACTGCCTCGGGCACGTTATGGTCGTTCTCCAGTGAGTCTAGAATATCGAATCCGACGCAAAACTGATACTTAATTGTAACGTTTAGGGCCTCCTAAAAACGATGGAACATTCAAATTGCGTCGCGATTCAATACATCGACCTCCAGCCGACCTGTCTCCCAGGGTATATTGTTGCCTCGGGCGCCTTTTGGTCGTCCTCCTGCAAGTCTAGATTTTCGAATCCGACGCATAACTAATAGTTAATTGCAACGTTCAGGTCTTCCTAATGACGATGGATCTTTCAAATTGCGTCGAGATTTGTTACATCGTCCTCCAGCCGACTTGTCTCCAAGGGGATATTGCTGCCTCGGGCACCTTATGGTCGTTCTCCTGTGAGTCTAGGATATCGAATCCGACGCAAAAAAGATGGTTAATTGTAACGTTCTGGGCCTCCTAATGACGATGGAACATTCAAATTGCGTCGCGATTCAATACATCGTCCTCCAGCCGACCTGTCTCCAAGGGTCTATTGTTGCCTCGGGCGCCTTTTGGTCGTCCTCCTGTAAGACTAGATTTTCGAATCCGACGCTTAAGTGATAGTTAATTGTAACTTTCAGGTCTTCGTAATGACGATGGGACACTCAAATTGTGTCGAGATTCAATACATCGTCCTCCAGCCGACTTGTCTCCAGGGGTCTATTGCTGCCTCTTTCATCTTATGGTCGTGTTCCTGTGAGTCTAGATTTCCCAATCCGACGCGAAACTGATAGTTAAATTTAACGTTCAGGGTCGGCTAATGACGATGGAACAATCAAATTGCGTCGAGATTCAATACATAGTCCTCCAGGCGACTTGTCTCCAAGGGTCTATTGCTGCTTCGGGCACTTTATGATCGTTCTCATCTGAGTCTACATTTTCGAATCCGACGCAAAACTGGTAGTTAGTTGTAACGTTCAGGGCCTCTTAATGGCGATGGAACACTCAAATTGCGTCGAGATTCAATACATCGGCCTCCAGCCGACTTGTCTCCATGGGTCTATTGTTGCCTCGGGCGCCTTTTGGTCGTCCTCCTGTAAGTCTAGATTTTCGAATCCGACGCTCAAGTGATAGTTAATTGTAACTTTCAGGTCTTCGTAATGACGATGGAACACTCAAATTGTGTCGAGAATCAATACTACGTCCTCCAGCCGACTTGTCTCCAGGGGTCCATTGCTGCCTCTTTCATCTTATGGTCGTGTTCCTGTGAGTCTAGATTTACGAATCCGACGAAAAACTGGTAGTTAATTGTAAAGTTCAGGGCCTCCTATTGGCGATGGAACACTCAAATTGCGTCGCGATTCAATACATCGTCCTCCAGCCGACTCGTCTCCAAGGGTCTTATGTTGCCTCGGGCGCCTTTTGCTCGTTCTCCTGAGTCTAGATTATGGAATCCGAAGCAAAACTGATAGTTAAGTGTAACGTTCTGGGCCTCCTAATGACGATGCAAGACTCAAATTGCGTCGAGCTTCAATACATCGTCCTCCAGCCGACTTGTCTCCAAGGGTCTATTGCTGCCGCGGGCACCTTATGGTCGTTCTCCTGTGAATCTAGAATATCGAATCCGACGCGAAACAGATTGTTAATTGTAACGTTCAGGCCCTCCTAATGACGATGGAACACTCAAATTGCGTCGAGATTCAACACATCGTCCTCCAGCCGACTTGTCTTCAAGGGTTTATTGCTGCCTCGGACACCTAATTGTAGTTCTCCTGAGTGTGTAGATTGTCGAATCCGACGCAAATTTGATAGTTAATTGTAGCGTTCAGGGCCTCCTAATGACGATGGATCACCCAAATTGCGTCGATATTCAATACAACGTCCTTCAGCCGACTTGTCTCCAAGGGTGTATTGCTGCCTCGGGCACCTTATGGTCGTTCTCCTGCAAGTCTAGATTTTCGAATCCGACGCAAAACTGATAGTTAATTGGAACGTTCAGGGCCTCCTAATGACGATGGAACACTCAAATTGCGTCGAGAGTCAATACATCGTCCTCCAGCCAACTTGTCTCCAAGGGTCTATTGCTGCCGCGGGCACCTTATTGTAGTTCTCCTGTGGGTCTAGATTGTCGAATCCGACGCAAAACAGATAGTTAATTGTAACGTTCAGGGCCTCCTAAAGACGATGGATCACTCAAATTGAGTCGATATTCAATACATCGTCCTTCAGCCGACTTGTGTCCAGGGGTCTATTGCTGCCTCGGGCACCTTATGGTCGTTCTCCTGTGAGTCTAGATTTTAGAATCCGACGCAAAACTGATAGTTAATTGCAACGTTCAGAGCCTCCTAATGACGATGGAACACTCAAATTGCGTCGATATTCAATACATCGTTCTCCACCCAACTTGTCTCCAAGAGTCTATTGCTGCCTCGGGCACCTTATGGTCGTTCTCCTGTGAGTCTAGATTTTCGAATCCGACGCAAAACTGATAGTTAATTGTAACGTTCTGGGTCACCTAAAGACTATGGAACACTGAAATTGCGTCGAGATTCAATACATCGTCCTCCAGCCGACTTGTCTCCAAGGGTCTATTGCTGCCTCTGACATCTTATGGTCGTGCTCCTGTGAGACTAGATTTACGAATCTGACGCGAAACTGGTACTTAGTTGTAATGTTCAGGGGCTCCTAATGACGCTGGAACAATCAAATTGTGTCGAGATTCAATACATAGTCCTCCAGGCGACTTGTCTCCAAGGGTCTATTGCTGCCTCGGGCACCTTATGGTCGTTCTACTGTGTGAATATTATCGAATCCGACGCAAAACTGATACTTAATTGTAACGTTCAGGGCCTCCTAATGACGATGGAACACTCAAATTGCGTCGAGATTCAATACATCGTCCTCCAGTCGACTTGTCTCCAAGGGTATAGTGCTGCCTCGGGCACCTTATTGTTGTTCTCCTGTGAGTCTAGATTGTCGAATCCGACGCAAAACTGATAGTTAATTGTAACGTTCAGGGCCTCCTAATAACAATGGAACACTCAAATTGCGTCGAGATTCAGTACATCGTCCTTCAGTCGACTTTTCTCCAAGGGTCTATTGGTGTCTCGGGCACTTCATGGTCGTTCTCCTGTGACTCTATATTTTCGAATCCGACGCAAAACTAATAGTTAATTGTAACGTTCAGGGCCTCCTAATGAAGATGGAACACTCGTATTGCTTCGAGATTCAATACATCGTCCTCCAGCCGACTTGTCTTCAAGGGGATATTGCTGCCTCGGGCACCATATAGTCCGGTTACTGTGAGTCTAGATTATCGAATCCGACGCAAAACTGATAGTTAATTGTAACTTTCACGGCCTCCTAATGACGATGGAACACTCAAATTGCGTCGAGATTCAATACATCATCCTCCAGGCGTCTTGGCTACAAGGGGATATTGCTGCCTCGGGCACCTTATGGTCGTTCTCCTTTGACTCTAGACTTACGAATCCAACGCGAAACTGATATTTAATTGTACCGTTCAGGGGCTCCTACTGACGTTGGAACAATCACATTGCGTCGAGATTCATTACATAGTCCTCCAGCCGACTTGTCTCCAAGGGTCTCGGGCCCCATATGACCGTTCTCCTCTGAGTCAACATTTACGAATCCGACGCAAAACTGATAGTTAATTGTAACGTTCAGGGCCTCCTAATGACGAAGGAGCACTCAAATTGCGTCGCGATTCAATACATCGTCCTGCAGCCGACTCGTCTCCAAGGGACTATTGTTGTCTCGGGCGCCTTTTGGTCGTTCTCCTTAGCCTAGATTATGGAATCCGACGCAAAACTGATAGTTAATTGTAACGTTCAGGGCCTCCTAATGACGATGGAACATTCAAATTGCGTCGCGATTCAATACATCGTCCTCCAGCCGAAATGTCTCCAAGCCTCTATTATTGCCTCAGGCGCATTTTGGTTGTTCTCCTGTGAGTATAGATTTTCGAATCCCACGCATAAGTGACAGTAAATTGTAAGGTTCAGGGCTTCCTAATGATGATGGACCACTCAAATTGCTTAGAGATTCAATACATCGTCCTCCAGCCGACGTGTCTCCAAGGGTCTATAGCTGCCTCGGGGACCTTATGGTCGTTCTCCTGTGAGTCTAGATTTTCGATTCCGACGCAAAACTGGTAGTTAATTGTAACGTTCAGGGCCTCCTAATGACGATGGAACACTCAAATTGCGTCGGGACTCAATACATCGTCCTCCTGTCGACTTGTCTCCAAGGGCTGATTGCTGCCTCAGGCACCTTATTGTCGTTCTCCTGTGAGTATAGATTGTCGAATCCGACGCAAAACTGATAGTTAATTGTAACGTTCAGGGCCTCCTAATGACGATGGAACACTCAAATTGCGTCGAGATGGAATAAATCGTCCTTCAGCCGACTTGTCTCCAAGGGCTGATTGCTGCCTCAGGCACCTTATTGTCGTTCTCCTGTGAGTATGGATTGTCGGATCCGAAGCAAAACTAATAGTTAATTGTAACGTTCAGGGCCTCCTAATGACGATATAACACTCAAATTGCTTCGAGATTCAATACATCATCCTCCAGCCGACTTGTCTCCAAGGGGATATTGCTGCCTCGAACACCATATGGTCCGTCTCCTGTGAGTCAAGATTTTCGTATCCGACGCGATACTGATAGTTAATTGTAACGTTCACGGCCTCCTAATGACGATGGGACACTCAAATTGCGTTGAGATTCAATACATCGTCCTTCAACCGACCTGTCTCCAATGGTCTATTGCTGCCTCTTGCAGCTTAAGGTCGTTCTCCTGTGAGTCTATATTATCGAATCCGGCGCAAAACTGATAGTTAATTGTAACTTTCACGGCCACCTAATGGCGATGGAACACTCAAATTGCGTCGAGATTCAATACATCGTCCTCCAGCTGACTTGTCTCCAAGGGGATATTGCTGCCTCGGGCACCTTATTGTCGTTCTCCTGTGAGTCTAGATTATCGAATCCGACACAAAACTCAGAGTTAAATATAACGTTCAGGGCCTCCTAATGACGATGGAACACCCAAATTGCGTCGAGATTCAATACATCGTCCTCCAGCCGACTTGTCTTCATGGGGATATTTGCTGCCTCGGGCACCGTACGGTCCGTCTCTTGTGAGTCTAGATTTTCGAGTCCGACGCGATACTGATAGTTAATTGTAACGTTCAGGGCCTCCTAATGACGATGGAACACCCAAATTGCGTCGGGATTCAATACATCGTCCTCCAGCCGACTTGTCTCCAAGGGTCTTTTGCTGCCTCGGTCACCTTATGGTCGTTCTCCTTTGAGTCTAGAATATCGAATCCGACGCAAAACTGATAGTTAATTGTAACGTTCAGGGCCTCCTAATGACGATATAACACTCAAATTGCTTCGAGATTCAATACATCGTCCTCCAGCCGACATGTCTCCAAGGGGATATTGCTGCCTCGAGCACCATATGGTCCGTCTCCTGTGAGTCAAGATTTTCGTATGTGACGCGATACTGATAGTTAATTGTAACGTTCAGGGCCTCCTAATGACGATGGAACACTCAAATTGCGTCGAGATTCAATACATCGTCCTCCAGCCGACTTGACTCCTAGGGTCTATTGCTGCCTCCGGCACCTTATTGTAGTTCTACTGTGAATCTAGATTGTCCAATCCGACGCAAAACTGATAGTTAATTGTAACGTCAAGGGCCTCCTAATGACGATGCAACACTCAAATTGCGTCGAGATTCAATACATCGGCGTCCAGCCGACTTGTCTCCAAGGGGCTATTGCTGCCTCTTTCGTCTTATGGTCGTGCTCCTGTGAGTCTAGATTTACGAATCCGACCCGAAACTGATAGTTAATTGTAACGTTCAGGGTCAACTAATGACGATGGAACAATCAAATTGCGTCGAGATTAAATACATATTCCTCTAGGGGACTTGTCTCCAAGGGTCCATTGCTGCCTCGGGCACCTTATGATCGTTCTCCTCTGAGTCTACATTTTCGAATCCGACGCAAAACTGGTGGTTAATTGTAACGTTCAGGGCGTCCTAATGACGATGGAACACTAAAATTGCGTCGCGATTCAATACAGCGTCCTCCAGCCGACTCGTCTCCAAGTTCCTTATGTTGCCTCGAGCGCCTTTTGGTCGTTCTCCTGAGTCTAGATTATCGAATCCGACGCAAAACTGATAGTTAATTGTTACGTTCAGGGCCTCCTAATGACGATGCAACACTCAAATTGCGTCGAGATTCAATACATCGGCCTCCAGCCGACTTGTCTCCAAGGGTCTATTGCTGCCTCGAGCACCTTATGGTCGTTCTCCTGTGAGTCTATATTATCGAATCCGACGTAAAACTGATAGTTAATTGTAACTTTCACGGCCTCCTAATGACGATGGAACACTCAAATTGCGTCGAGATTCAACACATCGTCCTCCAGCTGACTTGTCTCCAAGGGGATATTGCTGCCTCGGGCACCTTATTGTCGTTCACCTGTGAATCTAGATTTTCGAATCCGACGCAAAACTGAGAGTTAATTGTAACGTCCAGGGACTCCTAATGACGATGGAACACTCAAATTGCGTCGATATTCAATACATCGTCCTCCAGCCGACTTGTCTCCAAGGGTCTATTGCTGCCTCGGGCTCGTTATGGTCCATCTCCTGTGAGTCTAGATTGTCGAATCCGACGCAGAACTGATAATTAATTGTAACGTTCAGGGCCTCCTAATGACGATGGAACACTCAAACTGCTTAGAGATTCAATACGTCGTCCTCCAGCCGACTTGTCTCCAGGGGTCTGTTGCAGCCTCGGGCACCTTACTGTAGTTCTCCTGTGAGTCTAGATTGTCGATTCCGACGCTATACTGATAGATAATTGTAACGTTCAGGGCCTCCTAATGACGATGGAACACTCAAATTGTTTCGAGATTCAATACATCGGCCTCCAGCCGACTTGTATTCAAGGGTCTATTGCTGCCTCGGGCACCTTGTGGTCGTTCTCCTGTGAGTCTAGATTAACGAATCCGACGCATAACTGATAGTTAATTGTAACGTTTAGAGCCTCCTAATTACGATATAACACTCAAATTGCCTCGAGATTCAATACATCGTTCTCCAGCCGATTTGTCTCCAAGGGAATATTGCTGCCTCGAGCACCATATGGTCCGTCTCCTGTGAGTCTAGATTTTCGTATCCGACGCGAAACTGATAGTTAATTGTAACGTTCAGGGCCTCCTAATGACGATGGAACATTCAAATTGCGCTGAGAATCAAAACATCGTCCTTCTACCGACTTGTCTCCAGTGGTCTATTGCTGCCACGGGCAGCTTATTGTCGTTCTCCTGTCAGCCTATATTATCGAATCCGGCGCAAAACTGATAGTTAATTGTAACTTTCACGGCCTCCTAATGACGATGGAACACTCAAATTGCGTCGAGATTCAATACATCGTCCTCCAGCTGACTTGACTCCAAGGGTCTATTGCCGCCTCGGGCACCATACGGTCCGTCTCTTGTGAGTCTACATTTTCGAGTCCCACGCGATACTAATAGTTAATTGTAACGTTCAGGGCCTCCTAATGACGATGGAACTATCAAATTGCGTCGGAATTCATTACATCTTCCTCCAGCCGACTTGTCACCAAGGGTCTCTGGCTGCCTCGGGCACCTGTAGGACGATCTCCTTTGAGTCTAGAATATCGAATCCGACTCAAAACTGATAATTAATTGTAACGTTCAGAGCCTCCTAATGACGATGGAGCACTCAAATTGCGTCGAGATTCAATACATCGTCCTCCAGCCGACTTGTCTCCAAGGGTCTATTGCTGCCTCAGGCACCTAATGGTCCATCTCCTGTGAGTCTAGATTATAGAATCGGACGCAAAACTGATAGTTAATTGTACGTTTAGGGCCTCCAAATGACGATGGAACACTCAAATTGCTTAGAGATTCAATACATCGCTCTCCAGCCGACTTGTCTCCAAGGGTCTTTTGCTGCTTCGGGCACCTTCTTGTAGTTCTCCTGTGAGTCTAGATTGTCGAATCCGACGCAAAAATGATAGTTCATTGTAACATTCAGGGCCTCCTAATGACGACGGAACACTCAAATTGCGTCGAGATTCAATACATCGTCCTTCAGCCGACTTGTCTCCAAGGGTCTAATGGTGCCTCGGGCACCTCATGGCCGTTCTCCTGTGAGTCTAGATTGTCGAATCCGACGTAAAACTAATAGTTAATTGTAACGTCAAGGGCCTCCTAATGACGATGGAACACTCAAATTGCTTCGAGATTCAATACATCGTCCTTCAGCCGACTTGTCTCCAAGGGTCTAATGGTGCCTCGGGCACCTTATGGCCGTTCTCCTGTGAGTCTAGATTGCCGAATCCGACTTAAAACTAATAGTTAATTGTAACGTCAAGGGCCTCCTAATGACGATGGAACATTCAAATTGCGTCGCGATTCAATACATCGTCCTCAAGCCGACCTGTCTCCAAGGGACTATTGTTGCCTCGGGCGCCATTTGGTCGTCCTCCTGTAAGTCTAGATTCTCGAATCCGACGCATAACTGAAATTTAATTGGTTTTAATTTTATCCTGAGACTTAGCTATTCTATCTGCATACCACATACTTTTTGCCTTCCTAATAACTTTTTTAAGCACCTTACAATACTGTTTGTAATGGGCTGCTGCTTTTAGATTTTCACTGTTTCTAACGTTAATTGTAACGTTTAGGGCCTCCTAATGACGATGGAACACTCAAATTGCTTAGAGATTCAATACATCGCCCTCCAGCCGACTTGGCTCCAAGGGTCTTTTGCTGCCTCGGGCACCTAATTTTAGTTCTCCTGTGAGTCTAGATTTACGAATCCGACGCATAACTGATAGTTAATTGTAACGTTCAGGGCCTCCTAATGACGATGGAACACTCAAATTGCTTAGAGATTCAATGCATCGTCCTCCAGCCGATTTGTCTCCAATGGGATATTGCTGCCTCGGGCACCATATGGTCCGTCTCCTATGAGTTTAGATTTTCGTATCCGACGCGAAACTGATAGTTAATTGTAACGTTCAGGGCCTCCTAATGACTATGGGCCACTCAAATTGCGTCGATATTCAATACATCGTCCTTCAGCCGACTTGTCTCCAAGGGTCTATTGCTGCCTTGGGCACCTTATGGTCGTTCTCCTGTGAGTCTAGATTTTCGAATCCGTCGCGAAACTAATAGTTAATTGTTACGTTCAGGGCCTCCTAATGGCGATGGAACACTCAAATTGCGTCGGGTTTGAATACATCGTTCTCCAGCCGACTTGACTTCAAGGGGATATTACTGCTTCGGGCACCTAATTGTAGTTCTCCTGTGAATCTAGATTGTCTAATCCGACGCAAAACTGATGGTTATTTGTAACGTTCAGGGCCTCCTAATGACGATACAACATTAAAATTGCTTGGAGATTCAATACATCGTCCTACAGCCGACTTGTCTCCAAGGGGATATTGCTGCCTCGGGCACCATATGCTCAGTCTCCTGTGAGTCTAGATTTTCGTATCCGACGCGGAACATATAGTTAATTGTAACGTTCAGGGCCTCCGAATGACGATGGAACACTGAAATTGCGTCGAGATTCAACACATCGTCCTCCAGCCGACTTTCTCCAAGGGCATATTGCTGCCTCGGGCACCTTATGGTCGTTCTCCTGTGAGTCTAGATTATCGAATCCGACGCAAAACTGATACTTAATTGTAACGCTCAGGGCTTCCTAATGACGATGAAAGATTCAAATTGCGCCGCGATTCAATACATCGTCCTCCAGCCGGCCCCTCTCCAAGGGTCTATTGCTGCCTCGGGCGCATTTTGGTAGTCCTCCTGTAAGTCTAGATTTTCGAATCCGACGCATAACTGATAGTTAATTGTAACGTTCAGGTCAACGTAATGACGATGGAACACTCAAATTGCTTCGAGATTCAATATATCGTCCTCCAGCCGACTTGTCTCCAAGGGGATATTGCTGCCTCGGGCACCTTTATGGTCCGTGTCCTGTGAGTCTAGAATTTCGAATTCGACGCAAAACAGATGGTGAATTGTAACGTTCATGGCCTCTTAATGTCGATGGAACACTGAAATTGCGTCGAGATTCAATACATCGTCCACCAGCTGACATATCTCCAAGGGTCTTTTCTGGCTCTGGCATCTTATGGTCGTGCTCCTGTGAGTCTAAATTCTCGAATCCGACGAGTACCTGATAGTTAATTGAACCGTTCACGGGCTCCTAATGACGATGGAACAATCAAATTGCGTCGAGATTCAATACATAGTCCTCCAGGCGACTTGTCTTCAAGGGTCTATTGCTGCCTCGGCCATCTTATGGCCGTTCTCCTCTGGGTCTACATTTTCGAATCCGACGGAAAACTGATAGTTAATTGTAATGTTCAGGGCCTCCTAATGACGATGGAACACTCAAATTGCGTCGAGATTCAATACATCGGCCTCCAGCCGACTTGTCTCCAAGGGTCTATCGCTGCCTCGGGCACCTTGTGGTCGTTCACCTGTGAGTCTAGATTTACGAATCCGACGCATAACTGATAGTTAATTGCACCCTTCATGGCCTCTTAATTACGATGGAACACTCAAATTACGTCGAGATTAAATATATCGTCCTCCAGCCGACTTGTCTCCAAGGGGATATTGCTGCCTCGGGCACCGTATTGTCGTTCTCCTGTGAGTCTAGATTTTCGAATCCGACGCTAAACTGAGAGTTAATTATAACGTTCAGGGCCTCCTAATGACGATTGAACACTCAAATTGCGTCGAGATTCAATACATCGTCCTTTAGCCGACTTGTCTCCAAGGGGATATTGCTGCCTCGGGCACCATATGGTCCGTCTCCTGTGAGTCTAGATTTTCGTATCCGACGCGAAACTGATAGTTAATTGTAACGTTCAGGGAGTCCTAATGACGATGGAACACTAAAATTGCGTCGCGATTCAATACATCGCCGTCCAGCCAACTTGTCACCAAGGGGCTATTGTTGCCTCGGGCGCCTATTGGTCGTCCTCCTGTGTGTCTAGATTTTCGAATCCGACGCAAAACTGATGGATAATTGTAACGTTCAGGCTTCCTAATGATAGTGGAACACTCAAATTGCGTCGAGATTCAATACATTGCCCTCCAGCTATCTTGTCTCCAAGGGTCTATTGCTGCCTCGGGCACCTTATGGTCGTTCTCCATTGAGTCTAGATTTTCGAATCCGACGCAAAACTGATAGTTAATTGTAACGTTCAGGGCCTCCTAATGACGATGGAACCCTCAAATTGTGTCGAGATTCAATACATCGTCCTCCAGCCGATCTGACTCCAAGGGTCTATTGCTGCCTCGGGCACCTTATTTCGTTCTCCTGTGAGTCTAGATTGTCGAATCCCACGCAAAACTGATAGTTAATTGTAACGTTCATAGCCTCCTAATGACAATGGAACACTCAAATTGCGTCGAGATTTAATACATCGTCCTCCAGCCGACTTGTCGCCAAGGGGATACTGCTGCCTCGGGAATCTTTTGGTCGTTCTCCTGTGAGTCTAAAATATCGAATCCGACGCAAAACTGATATTTAATTGTAACGTTCAGGGCCTCGTAATGACGATGGAATATTCAAATTACGTCGCGATTCGATACATCGTCCTCCAGGATCCTGTCTCCAAGGGTCTATTGTTGCCTCGGGCGCCTTTTTGTCGTCCTCCTGTACGTCTAGATTTTCGAATCCGACGCATAACTGATAGTTAATTGTAACGTCCAGGTCTTCGTAATGACGATGGAACACTCAAATTGCGTCGAGATTCAATACATCGTCCTCCAGCCGACTTGTCTCCAAGGGTATATTCCTGCCTCGGGAACCTTATGGTCCGTGTCCTGTAAGTCTGGATTTTCGAGTCCGACGTAAAACAGATGGTTAATTGTAACGTTCATGGCCTCCTAATGTCGATGGAACACTCAAATTGCGTCGAGATTCAATATATCGTCCTCCAGTCGACTTGTCTCCAAGGGGATATTGCTGCCTCGGGCCCCTTAATGTCGTTCTACTGTGAGTCTAGAATATCGAATCCGACTCAAAACTGATAATTAATTTTAACGTTCAGAGCCTCCTAATGACGATGGAGCACTCAAATTGCGTCGAGATTCAATACATCGTCCTCCAGCCGACTTGTCTCCAAGGGTCTATTGCTGCCTCAGGCACCTAATGGTCCATCTCCTGTGAGTCTAGATTATAGAATCGGACGCAAAACTGATAGTTAATTGTACGTTTAGGGCCTCCAAATGACGATGGAACACTCAAATTGCTTAGAGATTCAATACATCGCTCTCCAGCCGACTTGTCTCCAAGGGTCTTTTGCTGCTTCGGGCACCTTCTTGTAGTTCTCCTGTGAGTCTAGATTGTCGAATCCGACGCAAAAATGATAGTTCATTGTAACATTCAGGGCCTCCTAATGACGACGGAACACTCAAATTGCGTCGAGATTCAATACATCGTCCTTCAGCCGACTTGTCTCCAAGGGTCTAATGGTGCCTCGGGCACCTCATGGCCGTTCTCCTGTGAGTCTAGATTGTCGAATCCGACGTAAAACTAATAGTTAATTGTAACGTCAAGGGCCTCCTAATGACGATGGAACACTCAAATTGCTTCGAGATTCAATACATCGTCCTTCAGCCGACTTGTCTCCAAGGGTCTAATGGTGCCTCGGGCACCTCATGGCCGTTCTCCTGTGAGTCTAGATTGCCGAATCCGACGTAAAACTAATAGTTAATTGTAACGTCAAGGGCCTCCTAATGACGATGGAACATTCAAATTGCGTCGCGATTCAATACATCGTCCTCAAGCCGACCTGTCTCCAAGGGACTATTGTTGCCTCGGGCGCCATTTGGTCGTCCTCCTGTAAGTCTAGATTCTCGAATCCGACGCATAACTGAAATTTAATTGGTTTTAATTTTATCCTGAGACTTAGCTATTCTATCTGCATACCACATACTTTTTGCCTTCTTAATAACTTTTTTAAGCACCTTACAATACTGTTTGTAATGGGCTGCTGCTTTTAGATTTTCACTGTTTCTAACGCTAATTGTAACGTTTAGGGCCTCCTAATGACGATGGAACACTCAAATTGCTTAGAGATTCAATACATCGCCCTCCAGCCGACTTGGCTCCAAGGGTCTTCTGCTGCCTCGGGCACCTTATTGTAGTTCTCCTGTGAGTCTAGATTGTCGAATCCGACGCAAAAATGATAGTTAATTGTAACATTCAGGGCCTCCTAATGACGATGCAACACTCTAATTGCGTCGAGATTCAATACATCGGCCTCCAGCCGACTTGTCTCCAAGACACCTTTTGATCGTTCTCCTATGAGTCTAGATTTACGAATCCGACGCATAACTGATAGTTAATTGTAACGTTCAGGGCCTCCTAATGACGATGGAACACTCAAATTGCTTAGAGATTCAATGCATCGTCCTCCAGCCGATTTGTCTCCAATGGGATATTGCTGCCTCGGGCACCATATGGTCCGTCTCCTATGAGTTTAGATTTTCGTATCCGACGCGAAACTGATAGTTAATTGTAACGTTCAGGGCCTCCTAATGACTATGGGCCACTCAAATTGCGTCGATATTCAATACATCGTCCTTCAGCCGACTTGTCTCCAAGGGTCTATTGCTGCCTTGGGCAACTTATGGTCGTTCTCCTGTGAGTCTAGATTTTCGAATCCGTCGCGAAACTAATAGTTAATTGTTACGTTCAGGGCCTCCTAATGACGATGGAACACTCAAATTGCGTCGGGTTTGAATACATCGTTCTCCAGCCGACTTGACTTCAAGGGGATATTACTGCTTCGGGCACCTAATTGTAGTTCTCCTGTGAATCTAGATTGTCTAATCCGACGCAAAACTGATGGTTATTTGTAACGTTCAGGGCCTCCTAATGACGATACAACATTAAAATTGCTTGGAGATTCAATACATCGTCCTACAGCCGACTTGTCTCCAAGGGCATATTGCTACCTCGGGCACCATATGCTCAGTCTCCTGTGAGTCTAGATTTTCGTATCCGACGCGGAACATATAGTTAATTGTAACGTTCAGGGCCTCCGAATGACGATGGAACACTGAAATTGCGTCGAGATTCAACACATCGTCCTCCAGCCGACTTTCTCCAAGGGCATATTGCTGCCTCGGGCACCTTATGGTCGTTCTCCTGTGAGTCTAGATTATCGAATCCGACGCAAAACTGATACTTAATTGTAACGCTCAGGGCTTCCTAATGACGATGAAAGATTCAAATTGCGCCGCGATTCAATACATCGTCCTCCAGCCGGCCCCTCTCCAAGGGTCTATTGCTGCCTCGGGCGCATTTTGGTAGTCCTCCTGTAAGTCTAGATTTTCGAATCCGACGCATAACTGATAGTTAATTGTAACGTTCAGGTCAACGTAATGACGATGGAACACTCAAATTGCTTCGAGATTCAATATATCGTCCTCCAGCCGACTTGTCTCCAAGGGGATATTGCTGCCTCGGGCACCTTTATGGTCCGTGTCCTGTGAGTCTAGAATTTCGAATTCGACGCAAAACAGATGGTGAATTGTAACGTTCATGGCCTCTTAATGTCGATGGAACACTCAAATTGCGTCGAGATTCAATACATCGTCCACCAGCTGACATATCTCCAAGGGTCTATTCTGGCTCTGGCATCTTATGGTCGTGCTCCTGTGAGTCTAAATTCTCGAATCCGACGAGTACCTGATAGTTAATTGAACCGTTCACGGGCTCCTAATGACGATGGAACAATCAAATTGCGTCGAGATTCAATACATAGTCCTCCAGGCGACTTGTCTTCAAGGGTCTATTGCTGCCTCGGCCATCTTATGGCCGTTCTCCTCTGGGTCTACATTTTCGAATCCGACGGAAAACTGATAGTTAATTGTAACGTTCAGGGCCTCCTAATGACGAAGGAACACTGAAATTGCGTCGAGATTCAATACATCGGCCTCCAGCCGACTTGTCTCCAAGGGTCTATCGCTGCCTCGGGCACCTTGTGGTAGTTCACCTGTGAGTCTAGATTTACGAATCCGACGCATAACTGATAGTTAATTGCACCCTTCATGGCCTCTTAATTACGATGGAACACTCAAATTACGTCGAGATTAAATATATCGTCCTCCAGCCGACTTGTCTCCAAGGGGATATTGCTGCCTCGGGCACCGTATTGTCGTTCTCCTGTGAGTCTAGATTTTCGAATCCGACGCTAAACTGAGAGTTAATTATAACGTTCAGGGCCTCCTAATGACGATTGAACACTCAAATTGCGTCGAGATTCAATACATCGTCCTTTAGCCGACTTGTCTCCAAGGGGATATTGCTGCCTCGGGCACCATATGGTCCGTCTCCTGTGAGTCTAGATTTTCGTATCCGACGCGAAACTGATAGTTAATTGTAACGTTCAGGGCGTCCTAATGACGATGGAACACTAAAATTGCGTCGCGATTCAATACATCGCCGTCCAGCCAACTTGTCTCCAAGGGGCTATTGTTGCCTCGGGCGCCTATTGGTCGTCCTCCTGTGTGTCTAGATTTTCGAATCCGACGCAAAACTGATGGATAATTGTAACGTTCAGGCTTCCTAATGATAATGGAACACTCAAATTGCGTCGAGATTCAATACATTGCCCTCCAGCTATCTTGTCTCCAAGGGTCTGTTGCTGCCTCGGGCACCTTATGGTCGTTCTCCATTGAGTCTAGATTTTCGAATCCGACGCAAAACTGATAGTTAATTGTAACGTTCAGGGCCTCCTAATGACGATGAAACCCTCAAATTGTGTCGAGATTCAATACATCGTCCTCCAGCCGATCTGACTCCAAGGGTCTATTGCTGCCTCGGGCACCTTATTTCGTTCTCCTGTGAGTCTAGATTGTCGAATCCCACGCAAAACTGATAGTTAATTGTAACGTTCATAGCCTCCTAATGACAATGGAACACTCAAATTGCGTCGAGATTTAATACATCGTCCTCCAGCCGACTTGTCGCCAAGGGGATACTGCTGCCTCGGGAATCTTTTGGTCGTTCTCCTGTGAGTCTAAAATATCGAATCCGACGCAAAACTGATATTTAATTGTAACGTTCAGGGCCTCGTAATGACGATGGAATATTCAAATTACGTCGCGATTCGATACATCGTCCTCCAGGATCCTGTCTCCAAGGGTCTATTGTTGCCTCGGGCGCCTTTTTGTCGTCCTCCTGTATTTTTTTTTTTTTTTATTTATTTATTTATTGTTCCGTGGGACCACATTTAGGAGAAGTCTCCATGGTCATGGAACGAGTCAATACATGAAATTATAACACGATTGTAGAAACAGATAAAATGAAACAAGTCGTTAGTTTAAATAAAGAAAATCAAGAATGTAACACTGGAATTTGCTTAATTTTTTATCTCTTCCAGGAGCTCCTCGACTGAATAGAAGGAGTGAGCCATGAGGAAACTCTTCAGTTTAGACTTAAAAGTGTTTGGGCTACTGCTAAGATTTTTGAGTTCTTGTGGTAGCTTATTGAAAATGGATGCAGCAGAATACTGCACTCCTTTCTGCACAAGAGTCAAGGAAGTGCATTCCACATGCAGATTTGATTTCTGCCTAGTATTAACTGAGTGAAAGCTGCTAACTCTTGGGAATAAACTAATATTGCTAACAACAAACGACATTAAAGAAAATACATACTGTGAGGGCAATGTCAAAATTCCCAGACTATTGAATAGGGGTCGACAAGAGGTTTTCGAACTTACACCATACATAGCTCGAACAGCCCGTTTTTGAGCCAAAAATACCCTTTTTGAATCAGAAGAATTACCCCAAAAAATAATACCATATGACATAAGCGTATGAAAATATGCGAAGTATACTACTTTTCGTGTTGAAATGTCACTTATTTCAGATACTGTTCTAATGGTAAATAAAGCGGCATTTAGTTTCTGAACAAGATCCTGAACATGGGCTTTCCACAACAGCTTACTATCTATCCGTACGCCTAGGAACTTGAATTGTTCCGTCTCGCTTATAACATGCCCATTCTGTCTGATTAAAATGTCAGTTCTTGTTGAATTGTGGGTTAGAAACTGTAAAAACTGAGTCTTACTGTGATTTAGCATCAAATTATTTTCCACAAGCCACGAACTTACTTCATGAACTACATTATTTGATAATGTTTCAATATTACACACAAGATCTTTCACTACCAAGGTGGTGTCATCAGCAAACAGAAATATTTTTGAATCACCTGTAATACTAGAAGGCATATCATTTACATAAATAAGGAACAGCAGTGGCCCCAGCACCGACCCTTGGGGAACGCCCCATTTAACAGTGCCCCATTGGGACTGAACATCATTACCACTCTCAATATTGCGGAGGATTACCTTCTGCTTTCTGTTCTTAAAGTAGGAGGCGAACCAATTGTAAGCTACTCCCCTTACTCCATAATGTTCCAACTTCTGCAGTAATATTTTGTGGTCAACACAGTCAAAAGCCTTCGTTAAATCAAAGAAAACACCTAACGTTCTCAACCTTTTATTTAATCCGTCCAAAACCTCACAGAGAAAAGAGAATATAGCATTTTCAGTTGTTAAGCCATTTCTAAAACCAAACTGTACATTTGACAGCAAATTATGTGAATTTAAATGCTGCAGTAACCTTGTATATACAAGCCTCTCGATAACTTTAGCAAACACCGATGGCATAGAAATAGGTCTATAATTGTCAACATTATCCCTGTCTCCCTTTTTATAAAGTGGCTTCACTACCGAGTACTTTAATCGGTCAGGAAACCGACCACTGCTAAAGGAAAAGTTACAGATATGGCTAAGTACTGAGCTAATATACGTGGAACAATACTTCAGTATTCTGCTAGATACCCCGTCATATCCATGAGAGTTCTTGGTCTTTAGTGATTTAATTATTAACTCAATCTCCCTCTTGTCAGTATCATGGAGGAGCATTTCAGGTAACAGTCTCGGAACACTTTTTTCTAAGAGCGCTATATGATTCCCTGTTGGGACTAGGTTTCTATTTAGTTCACCTGCTATATTCAGAAAGTGATTATTAAGTACTGTACATATATGCGACTTATCAGCAACACGGACATCCCCACTACGCACTGATTCTATATCCTCGACCTGTCTCTGCAGACCAGCCACTTCCTTTACGACTGACCATATGGTTTTAATTTTATCCTGAGACTTAGCTATTCTATCTGCATACCACATACTTTTTGCCTTCCTAATAACTTTTTTAAGCACCTTACAATACTGTTTGTAATGGGCTGCTGCATTTAGATTTTGACTGTTTCTAACGTTTTGATATAATTTCCACTTTGTTCTACAAGATATTCTTATCCCTTTAGTCAGCCACCCAGGCTGCCTATTTGTGCTAGTACCCTGTTTTAAACGTTCTAACGGAAAGCAACTTTCAAAGAGCACGAGAAAAGTCTTGAGGAAAGCATTATATTTATCGTCTACTGTATCAGCACTATAAACATCTTGCCAATCTTGTTCCTTGATAAGGTTTACAAAAGTCTGTACAGCAACTGGATCAGCTTTCCTAAAAAGTTGGTAACTATATTTAACATGTGTTGAAGCACAAAAATCTTTTAGACTTAAAATTTGTGCATCATGATCTGAAAGGCCATTCACTTTTTTGCTAACAGAATGCCCTTCTAATAATGACGAATGAACAAAAATATTGTCTATGGTTGTTCTACTGTTCCCTTGCACTCTCGTTGGAAAGAATACGGTTTGCATAAGATTATATGAATTAAGGAGGTCTACCAGCATCCTTTTCCTTGCACAATCACTTATACAATTAATATTGAAGTCACCACATATAACTAACTTTTTGTATTTCCTATAAAGTGAACCAAGAACCTCCTCTAGCTTTAGCAAAAATGTTGTGAAATCGGAGTCTGGGGATCTATAAATAACAACAGTAAGAAGTTTAGCTCCACTAGATTTTCGAATCCGACGCATAACTGATAGTTAATTGTAACGTCCAGGTCTTCGTAATGACGATGGAACACTCAAATTGCGTCGAGATTCAATACATCGTCCTCCAGCCGACTTGTCTCCAAGGGTATATTCCTGCCTCGGGAACCTTATGGTCCGTGTCCTGTAAGTCTGGATTTTCGAGTCCGACGTAAAACAGATGGTTAATTGTAACGTTCATGGCCTCCTAATGTCGATGGAACACTCAAATTGCGTCGAGATTCAATATATCGTCCTCCAGTCGACTTGTCTCCAAGGGGATATTGCTGCCTCGGGCCCCTTAATGTCGTTCTCCTGTGAGTCTAGATTTTCCAATCCGACCCAAAACTGAGAGTTAATTATAACGTTCAGGGCCTCCTAATGACGATGGAACACTCAAATTGCGGCGAGATTCAATACATCGTCCTCCAGTCGTCTTGACTCTAAGGGGATATTGCCGCCTCGGGCACCACATAGTCCGGCTCCTGTGAGTCTAGATTTTCGAATCCGACGCGAAACTTATAGTTCATTGTAACGTTCATGGCCTCCTAATGACGATGGAACACTCAAATTGCGTTGGAATTCAATACATCGTCCTCCAGCCGAATTGTCTCCAAGGGTCAATTTTTTCCTCGGGCGCCATTTGGTCGATCTCCTGAGCCTAGATTATGGAATCCGACGCAAAACTGATAGTTAATTGTAACGTTCAGGGCCTCCTAATAACGATGGAACACTCAAAATGCGTCGAGATTCAATACATCGGCCTCCAGCCGACTTGTCTCCAAGGGTCTATTGCTGCCTCGGGCCCTTTGTGGTCGTTCTCCTGTGAGTCTAAATTTACGAATCCTACGCATAACTGATAGTTAATTGTAACGTTCAGGGCCTCCTAATGACGATGGAACACTCAAATTACATCGAGATTCAATTTATCGTCCTCCAGCCGACTTGTCTCCAAGGGGATATTGCTGTCGCGGGCACCTTATGGTCGTTCTCCTGTGAGTCTATATTATCGAATTCGACGCAAAACAGATAGTTAATTGTAACTTTCACGGCCTCCCAATGACCATGAAACACTCAAATTGCGTCGAGATTCAATACATCGTCCTAAAGCCGACTTGTCTCCAAGGGTCTATTGCTGCCTCTGGTTTCTTATGGTCGTGCTCCTGTGAGTCTAGATTTACGAATCCGACGCGTAACTGATAGTTAATTGAACCGTTCAGGGGCTCCTAATGGCGATGGAACACTCAAATTACGTTGCGATTCAATACACTGGCCTCCAACCGACTTGTCTCCAAGGGTCTATTGCTGCCTCGGGCACCTTATGGTCGTTCTCCTGTGAGTCTAGATTATCGAGTCCGACTCAAAACTGATAGTTAATTGTAACGTTCAGGGCCTCCTAATGACGATGGAACACTCAAATTACGTCGAGATTCAATATATCGTCCTCAAGCCGACTTATCTCCAAAGGGATATTGCTGACTCGGGCACCTTATTGTCGTTCTCCTGTGAGTCTAGATTTTCGAATTCGACGCAAAACTGAGAGTTAATTATAACGTTCAGGGCCTCCTAATAACAATGGTACACTCAAATTGCGTCGAGATTCAATACATCGTCCTCCAGAAGACTTGTCTCGAAGGGTCTAATGCCGCCTCGAGCACCATATAGTCCGTCTCTTGTGAGTCTACATTTTCGAATCCGACGCGATACTAATAGTTAATTGTAACGTTCAGGGCCTCCTACTGACGATGGAACACTCAAATTGCGTCGAGATTCAATACATCGGCCTCCAACCGACTTGTCTCCAAGGGGATATTGCTGCCTCGGGCGCATTTGGTCGATCTCTTGAGCCTAGATTATGGAATCCGACGCAAAACTGATAGTTAATTGTAACGTTCAGGGCCTCCTAATAACGATGGAACACTCAAATTGCGTCGAGTTTCAATACATCGGCCTCCAGCCGACTTGTCTCCAAGGGTCTATTGCTGCCTCGGGCCCCTTGTGGTCGTTCTCCTGTGAGTCTAGATTTACGAATCCGACGCATAACTGATAGTTAATTGTAACGTTCGGGGCCTCCTAATGACGATGGAACACTGAAATTACGTCGAGATTCAACATATCGTCCTCCAGCCGACTTGTCTCCAAGGGGATATTGCTGCCTCGGGTACCTTATTGTCGTTCTCCTTTGAGTCAACATTATCGAATCCGACGCAAAACTGAGAGTTAATTATAACGTTCAGGGCCTCCTAATGACGATGGAACACTCAAATTGCGGCGAGATTCAATACTTCGTTCTCCAGCCGACCTGTCTTCAAGGGGATATTGCTGTCTCGGGCACCATACGGTCCGTCTCTTCTGAGGATTGATTTTCGAATCCGACGCGATACTGATAGTTAATTGTAACGTTCAGGGCCTCCTAATGACGATGGAACACTCAAATTGCGGTTAGATTCAATACATCGTCCTCCAGCCGACTTGTCTCCAAGGGGTTATTGCTGTCGCGGGCACCTTATGGGCGTTCTCCTGTGAGTCTAGATTTTCGAATCCGACGCAAAACTGTGAGTTAATTATTTCGTTCAGGGCCTCCTAATGACGATGGAACACTCAAATTGCGTCGAAATTCAATATATCGTCCTCCAGCCGACTTGTCTCTAAGGGGATATTGCTGCCTCGGGCACCATATGGTCCGTCTCCTGTGAGTCTAGATTTTCGTATCCGACGCGAAACTGATAGTTAATTGTAACGTTCAGGGCGTCCTAATGACGATGGAACACTAAAATTGCGTCGCGATTCAATACATTGTCGTCCAGCCAACTTGTCTCTAAGGGGCTATTGTTGCCTCGGGCGCCTATTGGTCGTCCTCCTGTGTGTCTAGATTTTCGAATCCGACGCAAAACTGATGGATAATTGTAACGTTCAGGCTTCCTAATGATAATGGAACACTCAAATTGCGTCGAGATTCAATTCATCGTCCTCCAGCTATCTTGTCTCCAAGGGTCTATTGCTGCCTCGGGCACCTTATGGTCGTTCTCCATTGAGTCTAGATTTTCGAATCCGACGCAAAACTGATAGTTAATTGTAACGTTCAGGGCCTCCTAATGACGATGGAACCCTCAAATTGTGTCGAGATTCAATACATCGTCCTCCAGCCGACTTGACTCCAAGGGTCTATTGCTGTCTCGGGCACCTTATTTCGTTCTCCTGTGAGTCTAGATTGTCCAATCCGACGCAAACTGATTGTTAATTGTAACGTTCATGGCCTCCTAATGACAATGGAACACTCAAATTGCGTCGAGATTTAATACATCGTCCTCCAGCCGACTTGTCGCCAAGGGGATACTGCTGCCTCGGGAATCTTTTGGTCGTTCTCCTGTGAGTCTAAAATATCGAATCCGACGCAAAACTGATATTTAATTGTAACGTTCAGGGCCTCGTAATGAGGATGGAACATTCAAATTGCGTCGCGATTCGATACATCGTCCTCCAGGATCCTGTCACCAAGCGTCTATTGTTGCCTCGGGCGCCTTTTTGTCGTCCTCCTGTACGTCTAGATTTTCGAATCCGACGCATAACTGATAGTTAATTGTAACGTCCAGGTCTTCGTAATGACGATGGAACACTCAAATTGCGTCGAGATTCAATACATCGTCCTCCAGCCGACTTGTCTCCAAGAGTATATTCCTGCCTCGGGAACCTTATGGTCCGTGTCCTGTGAGTCTGGATTTTCGAGTCCGACGCAAAATAGATGGTTAATTGTAACGTTCATGGCCTCCTAATGTCGATGGAACACTCAAATTGCGTCGAGATTTAATATATCGTCCTCCAGCCGACTTGTCTCCAAGGGGATATTGCTGCCTCGGGCCCCTTAATGTCGTTCTCCTGTGAGTCTAGATTTTCCAATCCGACCCAAAACTGAGAGTTAATTATAACGTTCAGGGCCTCCTAATGACGATGGAACACTCAAATTGCGTCGAGATTCAATACATCGGCCTCCAGCCGACTTGTCTCCAAGGGTCTATTGCTGCCTCGGGCCCCTTGTGGTCGTTCTCCTGTGAGTCTAGATTTACGAATCCGACGCATAACTGATAGTTAATTGTAACGTTCGGGGCCTCCTAATGACGATGGAACACTGAAATTACGTCGAGATTCAACATATCGTCCTCCAGCCGACTTGTCTCCAAGGGGATATTGCTGCCTCGGGTACCTTATTGTCGTTCTCCTGTGAGTCAACATTATCGAATCCGACGCAAAACTGAGAGTTAATTATAACGTTCAGGGCCTCCTAATGACGATGGAACACTCAAATTGCGGCGAGATTCAATACTTCGTTCTCCAGCCGACCTGTCTTCAAGGGGATATTGCTGTCTCGGGCACCATACGGTCCGTCTCTTCTGAGGATTGATTTTCGAATCCGACGCGATACTGATAGTTAATTGTAACGTTCAGGGCCTCCTAATGACGATGGAACACTCAAATTGCGGTTAGATTCAATACATCGTCCTCCAGCCGACTTGTCTCCAAGGGGTTATTGCTGTCGCGGGCCCCTTTTGGTCGTTCTCCTGTGAGTCTAGATTTTCGAATCCGACGCAAAACTGAGAGTTAATTATTTCGTTCAGGGCCTCCTAATGACGATGGAACACTCAAATTGCGTCGAAATTCAATACAACGTCCTCCAGCCGACTTGTCTCTAACGGGATATTGCCGCCTCGGGCACCACATAGTCCGGCTCCAGTGAGTCTAGATTTTCGAATCCGACGCAAAACTTATAGTTCATTGTAACGTTCATGGCCTCCTAATGACGATGGAACCCTCAAATTGCGTTGGAATTCAATACATCGTCCTCCAGCCGAATTGTCTCCAAGGGTCTATTTTTTCCTCGGGCGCCATTTGGTCGATCTCCTGAGCCTAGATTATGGAATCCGACGCAAAACTGATAGTTAATTGTAACGTTCAGGGCCTCCTAATAACGATGGAACACTCAAAATGCGTCGAGATTCAATACATCGGCCTCCAGCCGACTTGTCTCCAAGGGTTTATTGCTGCCTCGGGCCCT
This sequence comes from Schistocerca americana, assembly GCF_021461395.2. Classification (NCBI taxonomy): domain Eukaryota; kingdom Metazoa; phylum Arthropoda; class Insecta; order Orthoptera; family Acrididae; genus Schistocerca; species Schistocerca americana. The sequence goes on along the minus strand of NW_025726236.1, from coordinate 1,420,456 downwards.
TTGTGGTCGTTGTCCTGTGAGTCTAAATTTACGAATCCTACGCATAACTGATAGTTAATTGTAACGTTCAGGGCCTCCTAATGACGATGGAACACTCAAATTACGTCGAGATTCAATTTATCGTCCTCCAGCCGACTTGTCTCCAAGGGGATATTGCTGTCGCGGGCACCTTATGGTCGTTCTCCTGTGGGTCTATATTATCGAATTCGACGCAAAACAGATAGTTAATTGTAACTTTCACGGCCTCCCAATGACCATGAAACACTCAAATTGCGTCGAGATTCAATACATCGTCCTAAAGCCGACTTGTCTCCAAGGGTCTATTGCTGCCTCTGGTTTCTTATGGTCGTGCTCCTGTAAGTCTAGATTTACGAATCCGACGCGTAACTGATAGTTAATTGAACCGTTCAGGGGCTCCTAATGGCGATGGAACACTCAAATTACGTCGAGATTCAATTTATCGTCCTCCAGCCGACTTGTCTCCAAGGGGATATTGCTGCCTCGGGTACCTCATTGTCGTTCTCCTGTGTGTCTACATTTTCGAATCCGACGCAAAACTGAGAGTTAATTATAACGTTCAGGGCATCCTAATGACGATGGAACACTCAAATTGTGGCGAGATTCGATACATCGTCCTCCAGCCGACTTGTCTCTAAGGGGATATTGCTGCCTCGGGCACCATATAGTCCGGCTCCTGTTATTCTAGATTTTAGAATCCGACGCGAAACTGATAGTTGATTGCAACATTCATGGCCTCCTAATTGCGATGGAACACTCTAATTGCGTTGAAATGCAATACATCGTCCTTCAGCCGACTTGTCTCCAAGGGTCTATTGCTGTCTCGGGCATTTTTCGGGCATTCTCCTGTGAGTCTATATTATCGAATCCGACTCAAACCTGATAGTTAATTGTTACTTTCAAGGCCTCCTAATGACCATGAAACACTCAAATTGCGTCGAGATTCAATATATCGTCCTCAAGCCGGCTTATCTCCAAAGGGATATTGCTGCCTCGGGCACCTTATTGTCGTCCTCCTGTGAGTCTAGATTTTCGAATTCGACGCAAAACTGAGAGTTAATTATAACGTTCAGGGCCTCCTAATAACAATGGTACACTCAAATTGCGTCGAGATTCAATACATCGTCCTCCAGGAGACTTGTCTCCAAGGGTCTATTGCTGCCTCGAGCACCATACGGTCCGTCTCTTGTGAGACTAGATTTTCGAATCCGACGCGATACTAATTGTTAATTGTAACGTTCAGGGCCTCCTACTGACGATGGAACACTCAAATTGCGTCGAGATTCAATACATCGGCCTCCAACCGACTTGTCTCCAAGGGGATATTGCTGCCTCGGGCGCATTTGGTCGATCTCTTGAGCCTAGATAATGGAATCCGACGCAAAACTGATAGTTAATTGTAACGTTCAGGGCCTCCAAATAACGATGGAACACTCAAATTGCGTCGAGATTCAACACATCGGCCTCCAGCCGACTTGTCTCCAAGGGTCTATTGCTGCCTCGGGCCCCTTGTGGTCGTTCTCCTGTGAGTCTAGATTTACGAATCCGACGCATAACTGAAAGTTAATTGTAACGTTCAGGGCCTCCTAATGACGATGGAACACTGAAATTACGTCGAGATTCAACATATCGTCCTCCAGCCGACTTGTCTCCAAGGGGATATTGCTGCCTCGGGTACCTTATTGTCCTTCTCCTGTGAGTCAACATTTTCGAATCCGACGCAAAACTGAGAGTTAATTATAACGTTCAGGGCCTCCTAATGACGATGGAACACTCAAATTGCGGCGAGATTCAATACTTCGTTCTCCAGCCGAACTGTCTTCAAGGGGATATTGCTGTCTCGGGCACCATACGGTCCGTCTCTTCTGAGGATTGATTTTCGAATCCGACGCGATACTGATAGTTAATTGAAACGTTCAGGGCCTCCTAATGACGATGGAACACTCAAATTGCGGTTAGATTCAATACATCGTCATCCGGCCGACTTGTCTCCAAGGGGTTATTGCTGTCGCGGGCACCTTATGGTCGTTCTCCTGTGAGTCTAGATTTTCGAATCCGACGCAAAACTGAGAGTTAATTATTTCGTTCAGGGCCTCCTAATGACGATGGAACACTCAAATTGCGTCGAAATTCAATACATCGTCCTCCAGCCGACTCGTTTCCAAGCGTCTATTGTTGCCTCTGGCGCCTTTTGTTCGTTCTCCTGAGCCTAGAATATGGAAGCCGACGAAAAACTGATAGTTAATTGTAACGTTCTGGGCCTCCGAATGACGATGGAACACTCAAATTGCGTCGAGATTCAGTACATCGTACTCCAGCCGACTTGTCTCCAAGGGGGTATTACTGCTTCGGGCACCATATGGTCCGTCTCCTGTGGGTGTAGATTTTCGTATCCGACGCGAAACTGATAGTTAATTACGTTCAGGGCCTCCTAATGACGATGGAACACTCAAACTGCGCCGAGATTCAATACATCGTCCTCCAGCCGACTTGTCACCATGGGGATATTGCTGCCTCCGCCACCTAATGGTCGTTCTCCTGTGAGTCTAGATTTTCGAATCCGACGCTAAACTGATGGTTAATTGTAACGTTGATGGCCTCCAAATGACGATGGAACACTCAAATTGCGTCGAGATTCAATACATCGTCCTCCAGCCGACTTGTCTCCGAGGGGATATTGCTGCCACGGGCAGCTTATGGTCGATCTCCTGTGAGTCTAGATTTTCGAATCCGACGCAAAACTGATACTTGATTGTAACGTTCAGGGCCTCCTAATGACGATGGGACACTCAAATTGCGTCGAGATTCAATACATCGTACTCCAGACGACATGTCTCTAAGGGGATATTGCTACCTCGGGTACCATATATTCCGGCCCCTGTGAGTCTAGATTTTCGAAGCCGACGCGAAACTGATACTTAATTGTAACGTTCATGGCCTCCTAATGACGATGGAACACTCAAAATGCGTCGAGATTCAATACATCGTCCTCCAGCCGATTTGTCTCCAAGGGTCTATTGTTGCCTCGGGCACCTTATAGTCGTGCTCCTCTGAGTCTAGATTTTCGAATCCGGCGCTAAACTGATAGTTTATTGTAACGTTCAGGGCCTCCTAATGACGATGGAACACTCAAATTGCGTCGAGATTCAGTACATCGTACTCCAGCCGACTTGTCTCCAAGGGGATATTGCTTCCTCGGACATTTTATGGTCGTTCTCCTTGTAATCTCCCCACGGAAAATTACCCTCTACCACGCAATAATTAATAATGGTCAACCAAATCATCCACATGTATTTACGTTTGAAAAGTATCTGATCAGATTTTCTAGTAATATATTCGCCTACAGCTTGTCGACGCCAAGGTATTTTTCTAGAACGTTTATTCTTTGGAACAACAGAGGTACAGAAATGTATGCTCCATGATTATTATAGTGGGAGAAAGGAACAGCTTCGGAAGTATCGGTTGGAGGATTTTCGGACTGCTAAAAGAGATTTATTTACTCTTCTTCGCGCTAAAGCGAGATAGGAAAATTTGTGCTGCTCGCGTGAGAGATAAAAAGAAAGAAAACCCTGTAAAAGAAAATTACATGAGTCTTGGAACCAACAGAAAACGGAACATGTACGGAAATGGATTCAATATACAATTTTCCTCAGAAATAAGGTTTGTGACCGTTTTTTTCTAGAGTGAATGACGAATGAGTTCTCTGTCTGAACCATTGATGATTGTCTGGGCCCTGTAATTAATTGGGAAGTTTCAGCTGTGACGAAGAGAGCCTGCAATCTGAGTTTTTTGAAATCGTCCAAAAAGGCTTCGTCCACATCTGAAATTTTCGATCTGTCGTAAACTGAACGAATTGTTCAAACGATCGATTTTCCCAACTGAATGCAGCGCTTAATAATAATAACAAATGTAAAGATCTTTTATAGCAAGCCAGCCGCTGAATATTAAGACGAAGGGCTCCACCAGAGATTCTACTAGGCTGATTTCACGTAAATAATACAGTTAAACTGTACACAGATAAAGGACAGAGAGGGAGAGAGAGAGAGCGAAGAAATGCGAGAAATTACTCAGAATCCTCCATTAGCATAATTGTTTGTCTGTCTTTTCACGGATCAGCTTAATAAGAAAACAGGAAGCCCTGACTTTATTGTACCGATTTATGTGTGAGGGTGAAAGAGCGATAAAGACGACAGATACACTTCTGTACAGACAAAACATTACACCAAGTTAGCGGCAAGCTGCATTCATATAGACTTTCATCATTTACAGAGTGGAATTCATTATAATGGCCAATCCGTGACAGGACACTTTTTTGGACGTTGTTAAAATAATTTTGGTTTCTGTTTCATGTGAACTACGACGAGACAATTTAACTTGGAAAAGAGAAGAAATACTCGCAGCCAAGTTAGTCAGACCTACAAATAAAACCGGCACTCTGGGCGCAGTGACGCAGTCACTGCCCTGTGGAAATTTACCGCCTCACCAACACAGTTAGACCGCAATAGACCGGTGATGCTGTATTGTAACATATCACCCCTTAAAAAAAAAAAAAAAAAAAAAAAAAAAAAGCAGAAAAAAGGCCAGATCTATAATTGTTTTATTAAAGCTTGCTAGTATTGAGGAAGTAGACGTAGATTGGAACATTTTCTAATTGTGTTCATGCTACATGTAGTTTGATTGATCTGGCCTAGTTGCATTTACCTGGATATAATATAAGAAAGTAGCCACAGAAGTATTCTTGGGTGAAGGGAGATATATACGCCTTGACTGTAGATCATTTATATGGTTTTAATTAGGGCAATGCTTAAGATGAGTCAAACAGAGCAGAGCAACACGAAACAGCCTTCAGCTGTTAACACTGAAGATAATGATGGAGTAAGAAGTGTTGTAGAACCGATCGCTACAGATAGCGCAATAGAACGCCCTGTAGACACGGCTGGAGATGTAACAGCAGGTATGCAACATGGATTAGATCCATTAGTAATTATCATGAGTCAGATGCAGATGATAACCGAGAGCATGAATAACATGAAAATCGACATTAACGCGAAATTAGCCTCAGTTACTGAAGGGCAGGAAAATTTGAAAACCGACATTAACGCGAAACTAGCCTCAGTTACTGAAGGGCAAGAAAATCTGAAAATTGACATTAATGAGAAGTTAGCCTCAGTTACCGAGGGGCAAAATGATTTGAATTCGAAGTTAGCCTCAGTTACTGAGGGGCAAAATGATTTGAATACGAAGTTAGCCTCAGTTACGGAAGGTCAGGAGAATTTGAAAGCTGAGATTAAGCAGCAGTTACACGACAGTTTTTCCGAATTAGAGCAGCGGATAGAGGCGAAGACAAAGGAACTTAAAGATCAGGCCGAAGAGACGGAACGAAAATTAACTGCACAAATAGAATTGGTGAAAGCTCAATGTGAGGAATCTACTCACCGCGTACATGTAGAAATGAAGGAGTATGTGGCGATTAAGTTAGATACCGTACGCGAACAGATGGAAATGGTTCCGCAGTTAGTACAAAAGCAAGATGCCACGTCATGTGCAATTGCGCAACTTCCTGAATGGACACGTACGCAGACGAACCTAAAGGAAAGTGTTGAACATCTGACCGAACGTCAAGAAGTTATAGACCACCAAATTAATGTATTAACGGGTAAATTATCCGAAACCACATTAGAAAACAAAAGGCTAATGTGTGAAAACGTTGAGCAAAATGTTAAAGCAGCATTCCAGAGTCTATGCGGCAAACAGGAGGAGAATTTGTTTGCGAAAGGACTTGAGGAAGTGCGACAGCAGTTAGGGGCTGATTTCGAGCATTGGAAACAAACGATAGCAGAGTCGATACGCGTTTCACAACAAGGCTCAGAACAAATGAATACAGGCCAGCAGCAGAAGTTGGCAGCGACTGTAGAGCCAGTTACTGCACATTCGCACACGGTACCGACTTGTGTGAGTAACTCGAATATTAAATTGCCACGAGCTAGTTGTTCGCGTGAAGTTTTATCTGACGGAGATTACGAAAGCCTTTGCCATGCCGAAGAAAAAATGCTAAATCATCGGCAATTTCAGATTTTTAACACTGACAAAAGGGGGGTCCATCCGATTGTTTTTATTCGAAGTTTTAGAGGAGTACTACCCAGAAATTGGTCGGAGTGGCAGAAGATCAGTTTCGTGACTGGGTATATACAAGGTTCGGGGGCCATCTGGGCCTCGGACATGACTTCTGTTTGCTCGACATATGACGATTTTGAGAAAGCGTTTTTAGCAAAATTCTGGTCTGAAGGGGTACAGGAACGCCTAAGGCAGGAGGTGCTCTACCCAGAGCCTTTCTCTTTTTCAAAAGGAAGCCTTCATCATTTTCATCATTTATTGCCTTATCGGGCCTTTAAGGCCTACAGCAAACAGCAAAAGGAAGCCTTAGGAAGTATTTTGAAAAATATATAAACAAAACTAGATATTGGGACAGACCTATGCCTTTGCCAGACATAATAAACATACTTAAGGCAAGATTACCAACTAACATCCGGAATCAATTAATTTACGGGAACGATAAAGACTTGGAGTCGTTCCTCACGACGTTAGATCATATAGACACTATAGAAGAGAACAACCAGAAAGCCCGTAACAACAGATTCCAATATAGGGAGATAGAACCTCCGCCAAATGGTAGGCAAGTAAACGCACAGAGATCGATAAATAGTGGAGAAACCCCTCAAAATCTCAACAATAATACCGGCAATAGTCTTGCGAGGGGCTATCCAAGGAACAACAGGAATGGGAAAAGATACAATCCCGTATGGGCAAACGAAAGGAATTTCAGACCGCAAGCTTGGAACAATAACGGTAATGAAAGTGGAATCAACCGGGGGGAATAAACTCAAATAACCAACATCAGTGGGGACGGACATCTGCGAATCAACCGGTAATTACCGAAGTGACGGACGATGTCAACCACCAGGCGAATCAAAATCCAACAAACTTGTAAGGACCCACTCGTGCCCCGGAGGAGCGGTCAACAATTGGTTGAGGGGCAACAGGATATGTGTACACATGCTAACGTATAATGATGGACGATTACTGGCAGATGAATTGACCGAGGACTTAGAACCCCAAGATGAGGATAGGGAACAGGTGGCAGTAGCCGAAGTGCAAGTCATTTTAGAGACTGTACCGATAGTGGCGGTTTTGGACACAGCTGCAACCACAAATGTTATTTCGGAGGCTCTATTCAACAAGATCAGAAATATAAGACGAGTACCAATTTTTCCAGTTCAAAATTGCAGAATAATAGGCGCCGTTGGGGCAAGATCGGCTAATGTAAAAGTGCAGTCACTACTTAGTGTAGAAGTCGGAAATGTAGCAATATTAAGCACATTCCTTGTTGTAAAAAATTTGGTGGTAGACAGCATTATAGGAGTCGACAGCCTACGTCAATACGGACGCAGAATAGATTTTAAAACGGGAAAAATTTGGTTAAATGTAAATAAACAAGAAATTGAGTTGGACTTGTTGAAAAAGGAAAGCCTTACCACAAAATATAATAGTGGGATCAGTGTGCTAGTAATCAGGACTGCACAAAATTCTAAACAGCACGTAAATAATGAGTTCCAAGTCAAAGGAGATTTCGGTCAATTAGTGTATGAGAAGTTAAATGAATCCGACTGCATTATTGAAGATCAGAAGCAGCAGCTCAAAGAATTATTATTAGCGTATGAAAACGTGTTTGACGAAAGGCCAGGAGTAATTAAGGGATACATATGCCATCTCTACGTTAAGCCGCACGAAACGTATTGTAGAACTTTCTATCCTGTTCCCTGGAGGTTAAAGGCTCAAGTTCAAAAAGAAACAGATTGCATGTTGAAATGGGGTTTGATCGAACCCTCTACAAGCCCATACTGCTCCCCAATTGTTGATCGTGCCAAAAGCAAAATGAACGCTCGTAAAAAACATAACAATAAACTGTGTGTGTAGTGATAGAAACCTTTAAGTTGAAATAGTTAAGCAGTGACATAGAGTATAGAAATAGTGACTAACTATTATTATCGAGTGTTGTAAAGAAGATAGTGGAGATAGGCTTCACCTGTGGTATGGGTCAACATAGAACTTTAGCATTGCTAATGTCCTCAAAAATGATTAAGGATCTAACTGACTTTCAAGAAGAATGAAATGTTTCCCGCAAATGACGCTGAATAATCTAAAGAGGTTCGAGTGAAGATTCATATATAATCTCATATGAACGCTTACATGTGTAAACGTGTGAAGGGATGTGTTGTGGCAGTGAATCGTGAGTGACGGTTAAGGCCGCAAAGATAATTTCCCGCGCAAAACAGTTGACGTTGGCGCGAGAGTTAAAATCGATATAGACGATACAGATATGCTTTGTAAGAGACTCGCAACAAACGCGAGGATAAACTGATTCATGTTGAACTCTAAAAGGAATAGGTGTTATAATTAGAAGTTACGAGTTTTTAATTTATTAATGAATGATTAAAGAAAGTAATATTCATAGATTCAGTAGTAATTTAATGGTTCGTGTTCGTTTGGGAATTTTGTGTGAAAAATCAATTTCCATATATGAGCGTGGATGAACACCGTATGAATCAGAGAGGAATTGAAAGAAGCGAATCCGCATTCCTCAATGCTAATAACTTTTACATTTCAGCACTCAAGCGAAGAAATATATGTATTTAGAATAAAAAGTTTTGAGTATAGCTAAATTATATGACTTATCAAGGAAATATAGATGATGTCTTGGTATAAAATGAACTACACTTTCCATTATTCGATGATTTGAATCCAAAATCTATAGTAAGTTACATGAATCCTTTAAATTACGAAGAACAAATCAGTGATAGAAAATGTGTTAGAACTTATGGACTTATAAGCACAAGTGGGGAGGCAAAGTCAAAAGGAGTATTCAAAAGGGAGTAAAAATGTGGACGTCGGGGACATGCAAGACCCGGGGGAGTTTAGCACCGCAAGATATTGTACCAGGAGCAAGACTGTAAAACGAGAATTCACGTCATTTATTGTAAAACGTTTTTTTTTTTTTTTTTTTTGCTAGAGGCACAAACCACTCTTCTCCAAACCGTGATACAAATTGATCCCTGTCTTTCCTTCAGAGATCTGTTTCAAAATTATATTTTTTTTTCTTCTATAGGCTTTCCTATCTTCTATGTACCATTGGCTGGGGGCCTAGGCTTAAGAGGTTTTCCAAGGTTTCCCTGCTTAAGAAAGTTCCCGAATGGGTAGACCCTGACATCAGTTCATGAAAGATCATCTTCCTTGGTTGTGCACAGCAAATAGAACACCTAGATGCACGTAAAAGCAATACAGCCGCGGTACCGGTCTCTTCATTTCTCAATACAGCCGCGGTACCGGTCTCTTCATTTCTTCTGTTTTCAACATTTCTTTTCTTCGTCTGTCTCAAATATAATATTCTTTTTCAGTCGGAGGACTGACAATCATCACTTCCGGGTTATCCACGCTAATAGATAGCTCGCGAAGTGTGTTCGGTGAATCAAAATTGAGCTCACAAACTTCGCTCGCTGATGGGGCATTGTAATCTCCCCACGGAAAATTACCCTCTACCACGCAATAATTAATAATGGTCAACCAAATCATCCACATGTATTTACGTTTGAAAAGTATCTGATCAGATTTTCTAGTAATATATGCACCGACAGCTCGTCGACGCCAAGGTATTTTTCTAGCACGTTTATTCTTTGGAACAACAGAGGTACAGAAATGTATGCTCCATGGTTATTATAGTGGGAGAAAGGAACATCTTCGGAAGTATCGCTTGGAGGGTTTTCGGACTGCTAAAAGAGATTTTTTTACTCTTCTTCGCGCTAAAGCGAGATAGGAAAGTTTGTGCCGCTAGCGTGACAGATAAAAAGAAAGAAAACCCTGTAAAAGAAAATTACATGAGTCTTGGAACCAACAGAAAACGGAACATGTACGGAAATGGATTTAATATACAACTTTCCTCAGAAATAAGGTTTGTGACCATTTTATTCTAGAGTGAATGACGAATGAGTTCTCTGTCTGAACCATTGATGATTGTCTGGGCCCTGTAATTAATTGGGAAGTTTCAGCTGTGACGAAGAGAGCCTGCAATCTCTGAGTTTTTATAAATCGTCCAAAAAGGCTTCGTCCACATCTGAAATTTTAGATCTGTCGTAAACTGAACGAAGTGTTCAAACGATCGATTTTCCCAACTGAATGCAGCGCTTAATAATAATAACAATTGTAAAGATCTTTTCCAGCAAGCCAGCCGCTGAACATTAAGACGAAGGGATCCACCAGAGATTCTACTAGGCTGATTTCACGTAAATAATATAGTTAAACTGTACACAGATAAAGGACAGAGAGAGAGAGAGAGAGAGAGAGGGAGAGAGAGAGAGAGAGCGAATGAAATTCGAGAAATTACTCAGAATCCTCCATTAGCATAATTGTTTGTCTGTCTTTTCACGGATCAGCCTAAAAAGAAAACACGAAGCCCTGACTTTATTGTACCGATTTATGTGTGAGGGTGAAAGAGCGATAAAGGCGACAGATACACTTCTGTACAGACAAAATATTACACCAAGTTAGCGGCAAGCTGCATTCATATAGACTTTCATCATTTACAGAGTAGAATTCATTATATATTGTGAGTCTAGATTTTCGAATCCGACACAAAACTGATGGTTAATTGTAACGTCATGTCCTCCTAAAGACGATGGAACACTCAAATTGCGTCGAGATTCAAAACATCGTCCTCCAGCCGACTTGTCTCCAAGGGGATATTGCTGCCTCGGGCACCTTATGGTCGTTCTCCTGTGAGTCTAGAATTTCGAATCCGACGAAAAACTGATAGTTAATTGTAACGTTCATGGCCTCCTAATGACGATGGAACACTCAAATTGCGTCACGATTCAATACATCGTACTCCAGCCGACTTGTCTCCAAAGGTCTATTGTTGCCTCGGGCGCCTTTTAGTCGTTCTCCTGTGAGTCTAGATTATGGAATCCGACGCAAAACTGATACATTAATTGTAACGTTCAGGGCCTCCTAATGTTGATGGAACACTCAAATTGCGTCGAGATTCAATACATCGTCCGCCAGCCGACTTGTCTCCAAGGGGATATTGCTGCCTCGGGCACCTTATGGTCGTTCTCCTGTGAGTCTAGATTTTCGAATCCGACGCGTAACTGATGGTTAATTACGTTCAGGGCCTCCTAATGACGATGGAACACTCAAACTGCGCCGAGATTCAATACATCGTCCTCCAGCCGACTTGACACCATGGGGATATTGCTGCCTCGGGCACCTTATGGTCGTTCTCCTATGAGTCTAGATTTTCGAATCCGACGCTAAACTGATAGTTAATTGTAACATTCAGGGCCTCCTAATGACGATGGAACACTCAAATTGCGTCGAGATTCAATACATCGTCCTCCAACCGACTTGTCTCCAAGGGTCTATTGTTGCTTCGGACGTCTATTGGTCGTCCTCATGTGAGTCTAGAATATCGAATCCGACGCATACCTGATAGTTAATTGTAACGTTCAGAGCTTCCTAATGACGATGGAACACTCAAATTGCGTCGAGATTGAATACATAGTTCTCCAGCCGACTTGTCTCCAAGGGGATATTGCTGCCTCGGGCACCTTATGGTCGTTTTCCTGTGAGTCTAGATTTTCGAATCCTACGCGAAACTGATAGTTAATTGTAACGTTCAGGGCCTCCTAATGACGATGGAACACTCAAATTGCGTCGCAATTCAATACATTGTCCTCCAGCCGATTTGTCTCCAACGGTCTATTGTTGCCTCGGACGCCTTTTGGTCGTTCTCCTGTGAGTCTTGATTTTCGAATCCGACGCATAACTGATAGTTAATTACGTTCAGGGCCTCCTAATGACGATGGAACACTCAAATTGCGTCGAGATTGAATACATCGTCCTCCAACCGACTTGCCTCCAAGGGTCTATTGTTGCTTCAGGCGCCTTTTGGTCGTTCTCCTGTGAGTCTAGATTTTCGAATCCGACGCATAACTGATAGCCAATTACGTTCAGGGCCTCCTATTGACGATGGAACACTCAAATTGCATCGAGATTCAATACATCGTCCTGTAGCCGACTTGTCAACAAGGGGATATTGCTGCCTCGGGCACCTTATGGTCGTTCTCCTGTGAGACTAGACTTTCGAATCCGACGCTAAACTGATAGTTAATTGTAACGTTCAGGGGCACCTAATGACGATGGAACAATCAAATTGCGTCGCAATTCAATACATCGGCCTCCAACCGATTTGTCTCCAAGGGTCTATTGCTGCCTCGGACACCTTATGGTCCGTCTCCTGTGAGTATAGATTTTCGAATCCGATGCAAACTGATAGTTAATTGTAGCGTTCAGGACTTCTCAATGACGATGGAACATTCAAATTGCGTCGAGATTCAATACATCGGCCTCCAGCCGACTTGTCTCCAAGGGGATATTGCTGCTTCGGGCGCCTTATGGTCGTTGTCCTGTGAGTCCAGATTTTCGAATCCGACGCAAAACTGATGGTTAATTGTAACGTTCATGGCCACCTAACGACGATGGAAAACTCAAATTGCGATGAGATTCAATACATCGTCCTCCAGCCGACTTGTCTCCAACGGGATATTGCCGCTTCGGGCACCTTATGGTCGTTCTACTGTGAGTCTAGATTTTCGAATCCGACGCAAAACTGATAGTTAATTGTAACGTTCAGCGCCTCCTAATGACGATGGAACAGTCAAATTGCATCGCGATTCAATACATCGTCATCCAGCCGACATGTCTCCAAGGGTCCTTTGTTGCTTCGGACGTCTTTTGGTCGTGCTCCTGTGAGTCTACATTTTCGTATTCGACGCAAAACTGATAGTTAATTGTAAAGTTCAGGGCCTCCTAATGACGATGGAACACTCAAATTGGGTCGCAATTCAATACATCTTCCTCCAGCCTATTTGTCTCCAAGGGTCTATTGCTGTCTGTGAGTCTAGATTTTACAATCCGACGCAAAACTGACAGTTAATTGTAACGTTCAGGGCCTCCTAATGACGATGGAACACTCAAATTGCATCGCAATCAATACATCGTCTTCCAGCCGACTTGTCTCCAGCGGGATATTGCTGCCTAGGGGCACCATATGGTCCGTCTCCTGTGAGTCTTGAATTTCGAATCCGACGCAAAATTGTAACGTTCAGGGCCTCCTAATGACGATGGAACATTTAAATTGCGTCGAGCTTCATCACATCGTACTCCAGCCGACATGTCTCCAAGGGGATATTGCTTCCTTGGGCACCATATGGTCGTTCTCCTGTGAGTCTGGATTTTCGAATCCGACGCTAAACTGATAGTTAATTGTAACCTTCAGGGCCTCCTAATGGCGATGGAACACTCAAATTGCGTCGCGATTCAATACATCGTCCTCCAGCCGACTTGTCTCCAAGGGTATATTGTTGCTTCGGGCGCCTTTTGGTCGTCCTCCTGTGAGTCTAGATTTTCGAATCCGACGCAAGACTGATGGTTAAATGTAACGTTCATGGCCTCCTAATGACGATGGAACACTCAAACTGCGTCGAGATTCAATACATCGTCTTCCAATCGAGTTGTCTCCAAGGGTCAATTGTTGTTTTGGGCGCCTCTTGTTCGTTCTTCTGTGAGACTAGAATTTTTTAATCCTACGCATAACTGATAGTTAATTGTAACGTTCAGGACTTCCTAACGGCGATGGAACGTTCAAATTGCGTCGAGATGCAATACATCGCCCTCCAGCCGACTTGTCTCCAAGGGGATAGTGCTGCTTCGGGAACCTTGTGGTCCGTCTCCTGTGAGTCTAGAATTTCGAATCCGACGCAAAACAGATGGATAATTGTAACGTTCATGGCCTCCTAATGGCGATGGAACACTCAAATTGCGTCCAGATTCAATACATCGTCCTTCAGCCGACTTGTCTCCAAGGTGATATTGCTGCCTCGGGCACCTTATGGTCGTTCTCCTGTGAGTCTGGATTTTCGAATCCGACGCTAAACTGATAGTTAATTGTAACCTTCAGGGCCTCCTAATGGCGATGGAACACTCAAATTGCGTCGCGATTCAATACATCGTCCTCCAGCCGACTTGTCTCCAAGGGTATATTGTTGCTTCGGGCGCCTTTTGGTCGTCCTCCTGTGAGTCTAGATTTTCGAATCCGACATATAACTGATAGTTAATTGTAACTTTCAGGGCTTCCTAATGACGATGGAACACTCAAATTGCGTCGAGATTCAATGCATCGTCCTCCAGCCGACTTGTCTCCAAAGGGATATTGCTACTTCGGGCACCATATGGTCCGTCTCCTGTGAGTCTAGATTATCAAATCCGACGCAAAACTGATACTTAATTGTAACGTTCAAGACTTCCTAACGACGATGGAACACTCAAATTGCGTCGAGATTCAATAGATCGGCCTCCAGCCGACTTGTCTCCAAGGGTCTATTGCTGCCTCGGGCACCTTGTGGTCGTTCTCCTGTGAGTCTAGATTTTCGAATCCGACGCATAACTGATAGTTAATTACGTTCAGGGCCTCCTAATGACGATGGAACACTCAAATTGCGTCGAGATTCAATACATCGTACTCCAGCCGACTTGTCTCCAAGGGGATATTGCTTCCTCGGTTACCTTATAGTCGTTCTCCTGTAAGTCTAGATTTTCGAATCCGACGCAAAACTGATGGTTAATTGTAACGTTCATGGCCTCCTAATGACGATGGAACACTCAAATTACGTCGAGATTCAATACATCGTCCTCCAACCGACCTGCCTCCAAGGGTCTATTGTTGCTTTGGGCGCCTTTTGGTCGTTCTCCTGTGAGTCTAGATTTTCGAATCCGACGCATAACTGATAGTTAATTACGTTCAGGGTCTCCTATTGACGATGGAACACTCAAATTGCGCCGAGATTCAATACATCGTCCTGTAGCCGACTTGTCAACAAGGGGATATTGCTGCCTCGGGGACCTTATGGTCGTTCTCCTGTGAGTCTAGACTTTCGAATCCGACGCTAAACTGATAGTTAATTGTAACGTTCAGGGCCACCTAATGACGATGGAACACTCAAATTGCGTCGCAATTCAATACATCGGCCTCCAGCCGATTTGACTCCAAGGGTCTATTGCTGCCTCGGGCACCTTATGGTCCGTCTCCTGTGAGTATAGATTTTCGAATCCGATGCAAACTGATAGTTAATTGTAACGTTCAGGGCTTCTCAATGACGATGGAACATTCAAATTGCGTCGAGATTCAATACATCGTCCTCCAGCCGACTTGTCTCCAAGGGGATATTGCTGCTTCGGGCACCATATGGTACGTCTCCTGTGAGTCTAGATTTTCGAATCCGACGCAAAACTGATGGATAATTGTAATGCTCAGGGCCTCCTAATGACGATGGAACACTCAAATTGCGTCGCGATTCAATACATCGTCCTCCAGCCGATTTGTCTCCAAGGGTCTATTGCTGCTTGGTGCACCTAATGTTCGTTTTACTGTGAATCTAGATTTTCGAATCCGACGCAAAACTGTTAGTTAATTGTAACGTTCAGGGCCTCCTAATGACGATGGAACACTCAAATTGCGTCGAGATTCAATACATCGTCCTCCAGCCGACTTGTCTCCAAGGGTCTATTGCTGCCTCGGGCACCTTATTGTCGTTCTCCTGTGAGTCTAGATTGTCGAATCCGACGCAAAACTGATAGTTAATTGTAACGTTAAGGACTTCCTAATGACGATGGAACACTGAAATTGCGTCGAGATTCAATACACCGTCCTCCAGCCGACTTGTTTATTTATTTATTTATTTATTGTTTCGTGGGACCACATTTAGGAGAAGTCTCCTTGGTCATGGAACGAGTCAATACATGAAATTATAACATGATTGTAGAAACAGATAAAATGAAATATAAGAAACATATTCAGGCGACAAGTCATTAGTTTAAATAAAGAAAATCAAGAATGTAACACTGGAATTTGCTTAATTTTTTAGCTCTTCCAGGAGCTCCTCGACAGAATAGAAGGAGTGAGCCATGAGGAAACTCTTCAGTTTGGAATTAAAAGTGTTTGGGCTACTGCTAAGATTTTTGAGTTCTTGTGGTAGCTTATTGAAAATGGATGCAGCAGAATACTGCACTCCTTTCTGCACAAGAGTCAAGGAAGTGCATTCCACATGCAGATTTGATTTCTGCCTAGTATTAACTGAGTGAAAGCTGCTAACTCTTGAGAATAAGCTAATATTGCTAACAACAAACGACATTAAAGAAAATACATACTGTGAGGGCAATGTCAAAATTCCCAGACTATTGAATAGGGGTCGACAAGAGGTTTTCAAACTTACACCATACATAGCACGAACAGCCCGTTTTTGAGCCAAAAATACCCTTTTTGAATCAGAAGAATTACCCCAAGAAATTATACCATATGACATATGCGTATGAAAATATGCGAAGTATACTACTTTTCGTGTTGAAATGTCACTTATTTCAGATACTGTTCTAATGGTAAATAAAGCGGCATTTAGTTTCTGAACAAGATCCTGAACATGGGCTTTCCACAACAGCTTACTATCTATCCGTACGCCTAGGAACTTGAACTGTTCCGTCTCGCTTATAACATGCCCATTCTGTCTGATTACAATGTCAGTTCTTGTTGAATTGTGGGTTAGAAACTGTAAAAACTGAGTCTTACTGTGATTTAGCATCAAATTATTTTCCACAAGCCACGAACTTATATCATGAACTACATTATTTGATAATGTTTCAATATTACACACAAGATC
The DNA here is from genome assembly GCF_021461395.2 of Schistocerca americana. Taxonomy (NCBI): domain Eukaryota; kingdom Metazoa; phylum Arthropoda; class Insecta; order Orthoptera; family Acrididae; genus Schistocerca; species Schistocerca americana. The sequence goes on along the minus strand of NW_025726236.1, from coordinate 1,403,618 downwards.
CTTCACTACCAAGGTGGTGTCATCAGCAAACAGAAATATTTTTGAATCACCTGTAATACTAGAAGGCATATCATTTACATAAATAAGGAACAGCAGTGGCCCCAGCACCGACCCTTGGGGAACGCCCCATTTAACAGTGCCCCATTGGGACTGAACATTGTTACCACTCTCAGTATTGCGGAGGATTACCTTCTGCTTTCTGTTCTTAAAGTAGGAGGCGAACCAATTGTAAGCTACTCCCCTTACTCCATAATGTTCCAACTTCTGCAGTAATATTTTGTGGTCAACACAGTCAAAAGCCTTCGTTAAATCAAAGAAAACACCTAACGTTCGCAACCTTTTATTTAATCCGTCCAAAACCTCACAGAGAAAAGAGACTATAGAATTTTCAGTTGTTAAGCCATTTCTAAAACCAAACTGTACATTTGACAGCAAATTATATGAATTTAAATGCTGCAGTAACCTTGTATATACAACCCTCTCGATAACTTTAGCAAACACCGATGGCATAGAAATAGGTCTATAATTGTCAACATTATCCCTGTCTCCCTTTTTATAAAGTGGCTTCACTACCGAGTACTTTAATCGGTCAGGAAACCGACCACTCCTAAAGGAAAAGTTACAGATATGGCTAAGTACTGAGCTAACATACGTGGAACAATACTTCAGTATTCTGCTAGATACCACGTCATATCCATGAGAGTTCTTGGTCTTTAGTGATTTAATTATTAACTCAATCTCCCTCTTGTCAGTATCATGGAGGAACATTTCAGGTAACAGTCTCGGAACACTTTTTTCTAAGAGCGCTATATGATTCCCTGTTGGGACTAGGTTTCTATTTAGTTCACCTGCTATATTCAGAAATTGATTATTAAGTACTGTACATATATGAGACTTATCAGTAACACGGACATCCCCACTATGCACTGATTCTATATTCTCGACCTGTCTCTGCAGACCAGCCACTTCCTTTACGACTGACCATATGGTTTTAATTTTATCCTGAGACTTAGCTATTCTATCTGCATACCACATACTTTTTGCCTTCCTAATAACTTTTTTAAGCACCTTACAATACTGTTTGTAATGGGCTGCTGCATTTAGATTTTGACTGTTTCTAACGTTTTGATATAATTGCCACTTTGTTCTACAAGATATCCTTATCCCTTTAGTCAGCCACCCAGGCTGCCTGTTTGTGCTAGTACCCTGTTTTGAACGTTCTAACGGAAAGCAACTTTCAAAGAGCACGAGAAAAGTCTTGAGGAAAGCATTATATTTATCGTCTACTGTATCAGCACTATAAACATCTTGCCACTCTTGTTCCTTGATAAGGTTTGCAAAAGTCTGTGCAGCAACTGGATCAGCTTTCCTAAAAAGTTGGTAACTATATTTAACATGTGTTGCAGCACAAAAATCTTTTATACTTAAAATTTGTGCATCATGATCTGAAAGGCCATTCACCTTTTTGCTAACAGAATGCCCTTCTAATAATGACGAATGAACAAAAATATTGTCTATGGTTGTTCTACTGTTCCCTTGCACTCTCGTTGGAAAGAATACGGTTTGCATAAGATTATATGAATTAAGGAGGTCTACCAGCATTCTTTTCCTTGCACAATCACTTATACAATTAATATTGAAGTCACCACATATAACTAACTTTTTGTATTTCCTATAAAGTGAACCAAGAACCTCCTGTAGCTTTAGCAAAAATGTTGTGAAATCGGAGTCTGGGGATCTATAAATAACAACAGTAAGAAGTTTAGCTCCACTAAATTTAACCACACCCGCACAACATTCAAACACCTTTTCAGTGCAGTACTTTGAAACATCAATTGACTCAAATGGGATACCGTTTTTCACATACATGGCTACTCCCCCACACCGCAAAGAGCTCCTAGAAAAGCTGCCAGCCAACCTGTATCCTGGTAAAGGAAGCCTCTGAATTATCTCCTTATTTAAGAAGTGTTCAGATACATCAATAATTTCAGAGTCAACATCTATAAGCAGTTCACTAACTTTATCTCTAATACCTTGTATATTTTGATGAAATATACTAATTCCCTCATTAATTGGGTACCCAAGCTTTGTAGAAAGTGGTTTCTTTGTTAGAGAGACTTCCCATAAGCAGGAATACCTATCAGCTGACTTCAGTCTAAAAAAGGTACAGCTCTAACACCCACAACTACCGGAATTTTCCCATGAGTGATCCCACCACCCCCAACTATGCTGTCACCTATAAGTTTTGCCAACCTCCCCTTCCCATACCTGTTGAGGTGCAGGCCATGTCTAGTGAAACCCGTACTACTGATAGACTCCACCGACACCACCGAAATGTGACTCATGCCTTCTGTCATCAGCGCACCCCCAAGTCTCATGTTATTACGCCTGACGGCTGTATTAAGATGAGGCCGATCGTGACGCTGAAACAGTTTCACGAAATGCACATTCGTGTTGCCAGTCTGAGTGGCTATCTTTTCCAGGTCACCATCTACGTCATACTCCCCATCCCTATCAATACTATTACCAGCCCCACCCACAATCACTACCTGATCCTCATTAGTAAAATCCCTACATAACCCCCCTATGTTAAAAGTCACCTGAGCCAATCCTGCATTAGGCTTCACAATGCTGGTGACCTGGTACTCACTCCCCAAAACTTCCTGCAACTGCTGGCCTACACCTCTACCATGAGAACTATCTAACAGCAGAACCTTCTTCTTTCTCTTAGACTTTGCAACTGTCCTAGCCACCGTAACTGCTGAGGTCTGCTGCATACTTCCTACATCTACAGCTACTAGAGATTCCTCTCCACTAGACTCTGACAGTTGGTCATATCTATTACATACACCAATAGTAAAACTATCTGAAAATCTCCTTCTCCAGCAGATCTCTTGCCAACAGCCAGCTCCCATTCCCTAACCCCCTTCTCCCTCCTCATCCTATCTAGCTCCTCCTGTGCGTTTTTCAACTGCACCTGAAGGGCACAGATCTTACGCTCGAGCTCCTCTATCAATTTACTCTTGCTACATAACCTGCAGTTCCGGGAGAGGATCTCACCAGAATGCCCACTGGCTTCCCCACTGCATTCCCCCCAGTGAAAATACGAGGGTTATTCCAAAAGTAAGGTCCGATCGGTCGCGAAATGGAAACGACTATGAAAATCCGATAAAGCTTTGCACAGATGTGTTGGGTAGTGTCTCTAGTATAACCCCAGTTAGCATCACGTCGCTCTTCTCATTTCTGAGCTCGCAGTGAGTGCGTAAAGATGTCTAGAAAATAGTGTCTGCCGCCAAGTACGAGGGCCTGGTGAGAAATTTCGCCTGAAGCTATGCAGCCAACATTACATAACTGTCGTGCTGTTTCGTCTTCACGACAATTCTCAGCCGCATTCTGCAGGGGCAATGAAGATGCTCCTGCATCGTTTTCAAATGGAAATTTGAGTTCACCCACAATACAGTCTGCAATTGTCTCCCCCTGAGTTTCATCTCTGGTCACATGAACCGCTGTCTTTGAAGACAACATTTTGACACAGACAACGCGGTGTAGGCCAGCGTAGAGAAATGGCGGAAAGCACTGGCGGCTGCCTTCTATGATGAGGCTATTGAAAAGTTGGTACAACGCTATGACAAAAGTCTAAGTCAGAATGGCGACTACATAGAGTAGTAGCTGAAAGGTGTAGCTAATTGTTACAAGTAAAACATTTCTGATGTTCACTGTGGTTTCAATTTGGCAATCAATCGGACCTTACTTTTGGAATAACCCTCGTACTTCGAACAAGTCTAACACCGCAATCCACTACTCACGAACCTACGGCAAAGCCCACACTTCTCACTCATGGTAAAATATTACAATTATTCAAACAAGAAAACAACTTTATCTAAGTTCCGCTACTACAATAAGAAAATGTTAAAAACTGCTTACAATTATCACAAACTTGCTCTACAAGGGAAGTAACTACTATTATTGACAGTATTAATCAACAACTTGTCTCCAAGGGGATATTGCTGCCCCGGGCACCTTATGGTCCGCCTCCTGTGAGTCTAGATTTTCGAATCCGACGCAAAACTGATAGTTAATTGTGACAATCAAGGCCTCCTAATGACGATGGAACACTCAAATTGCGTCGAGATTCAATACATCGTCCTCCAACCGACTTGTCTCCAGGGGGATATTGCTGCCTCGGGCACCATATGGTCCGTCTCCTGTGAGTCTAGATTTTCGAATCCGACGCAAAACTGATAGTTAATTGTAACGTTCAGGGCCTCCTAATGACGATGGAACACTCAAATTGCGTCGAGATTCAATACATCGCCCTCCAGCCGACTTGTCTACAAGGCTCTATTGCTATTACGCGCACCTTATGGTCGTTCTCCTGTGGGTCTAGATTATCGAACCCGACGCAAAACTAATGCTTAATTGCAATGTTAAGGGCCTCCTAATGACGATGGAACACTTAAATTGCGTCTCAATTCAATACATCGTCCTCCAGCCGATTTGTCTCCAAGGGTCTATTGCTGCCTGTGAGTCTATATTTTCGAATCCGACGCAAAAATGATAGTTAATTGTGACGTACAGGGCCTCCTAATGACGATGGAACACTCAAATTGCGTCGAGATTCAATACATCGGCCTCCAGCCGACTTGTCTTCAAGGGTCTATTGCTGCCTCGGGCACATTGTGGTCGTTCTCCTGTGAGTCTAGACTTTCGAATCCGACGCATAACTGATAGTTAATTACCTTCAGGGCCTCCTAATGACGAAGGAACACTCAAATTGCGCCGAGATTCAATACATCGTCCTCCAGCCGACTTGTCTCCAAGGGGATATTGCTGCCTCGGACACCTTATGGTCGTTCTCCTGTGAGTCTAGATTTTCGAATCCGACGCTAAACTGATAGTTAATTGTAACGTTCAGGGCCTCATAATGACGATGGAACACTCAAATTGCGTCGAGACTCAATACATCGTACTCCGGCCGACTTGTCTCCAAGGGGATATTGCTTCCTCGGTTACCTTATGGTGGTTCTCCTGTGAGTCTAGATTTTCGAATGCGACGCAAAACTGATAGTTAATTGTAACGTTCAGGGCCTCCTAATGACGATGGAACACTCACATTGCGTCGAGATTCAATACATCGTCCTCCAGCCGACTTGTCTCCAAGGGTCTATTGCTGCATCGGGCACCTTATGGTCGTTCTCCTTTGAGTCTAGATTCTCGAATTCGACGCTAAACTGATACTTAATTGTAACGTTCAGGGCCTCCTAATGACGATGGAACATTCAAATTGCGTCGCGATTCAATATATCGTCCTGCAACCGACTTGTCTCCAAGGGTCTATTGTTGCTTCGGGCGCCTTTTGGTCGTCCTCCTGTGAGTCTAGATTATCGAACCCGACGCAAAACCGATGGTTAATTGCAATGTTCAGGGCCTCCTTATGACGATGGAACACTCAAATTGCGTCGCAATTCAATACATCGTCCTCCAGCCGATTTGTCTCCAAGAGTCTATTGCTACCTGTGAGTCTAGAGTTTCGAATCCGACACAAAACTGATAGTTAATTGTGACTTACAGGGCCTCCTAATGACGATGGAACACTCAAATTGCGTCGAGATTCAATACATCGGCCTCCAGCCAACTTGTCTTCAAGGGTCTATTGCTGCCTCGGGCACCTTGTGGTCGTTCTCCTGTGAGTCTAGATTTTCGAATCCGACGCATAACTGATAGTTAATTACCTTCAGGGCCTCCTAATGACGAAGGAACACTCAAATTGCCCCGAGATTCAATACATCGTCCTCCAGCCGACTTGTCTCCAAGGGGAAATTGCTGCCTCGGGCACCTTATGGTCGTTTTCCTGTGAGTCTAGATTTTCGAATCCGACGCTAAACTGATAGTTAATTGTAACGTTCAGGGCCTCCTAATGACGATGGAACACTCAAATTGCGTCGCAATTCAATACATCGTCCTCCAGCCGATTTGTCTCCAAGGGTCTATTGCTGCCTGTAAGTCTAGATTTTCAAATCCGACGCAAAACTGATGGTTAATTGTAACGTTCAGGGCCTCCTAATGATGATGGAACACTCAAATTGCGTCGAGATTCAAAACATCGCCCTCCATCTGACTTGTCTCCATAGGGATATTGCTGCCTTGGGCACCAAATGGTCCGTCTCCTGTGAGTCAAGAATTTCGAAACCAACGCAGAACTGATACTTAATTGTAACGTTCAGGGCCTCCTAATGACGATGGATCATTCAAATTGCGTCGCGATTCAATACATTGTCCATCAGCCGACTTGCCTCCAAGGGTCTATTGCTGCCTCAGGCACCTTATGGTCGTTCTCCTGTGACTCTAGATTTTCGAATCCGACGCAAAACTGATACTTAATTGCAACGTTCAAGGCCTCCTAATGACGAAGGAACACTCAAATTGCGCCGAGATTCAATACATCGGCCTCCAGCCGACTTGTCTCCAAGGGGATATTGCTGCCTCGGAAACCTTATGGTCGTTCTCCTGTGAGTCTAGATTTTCGAATCCGACGCTAAACTGATAGTTAATTGTAACGTTCAGGGCCTCATAATGACGATGGAACACTCAAATTGCGTCGCGACTCAATATATCGTACTCCGGCCGACTTGTCTCCAAGGGGATATTGCTTCCTCGGTTACCTTATGGTGGTTCTCCTGTGAGTCTAGATTTTCGAATCCGACGCAAAACTGATAGTTAATTGTAACGTTCAGGGCCTCCTAATGACGATGGAACACTCAAATTGCGTCGAGATTCAATACATCGGCCTCCAGCCGACTTGTCTTCAAGGGTCTATTGCTGCCTCGGGCACCTTGTGGTCGTTCTCCTGTGAGTCTAGATTTTCGAATCCGACACATAACTGATAGTTAATTACCTTCAGGGCCTCCTAATGACGAAGGAACACTCAAATTGCCCCGAGATTCAATACATCGTCCTCCAGCCGACTTGTCTCCAAGGGGAAATTGCTGCCTCGGGCACCTTATGGTCGTTCTCCTGTGAGTCTAGATTTTCGAATCCGACGCAAAACTGATAGTTAATTGTAACGTTCAGGGCCTCCTAATGACGATGGAACACTCAAATTGCGTCGAGATTCAATACATCGGCCTCCAGCCGACTTGTCTTCAAGGGTCTATTGCTGCCTCGGGCACCTTGTGGTCGTTCTCCTGTGAGTCTAGATTTTCGAATCCGACGCATAACTGATAGTTAATTACCTTCAGGGCCTCCTAATGACGAAGGAACACTCAAATTGCCCCGAGATTCAATACATCGTCCTCCAGCCGACTTGTCTCCAAGGGGAAATTGCTGCCTCGGGCACCTTATGGTCGTTCTCCTGTGAGTCTAGATTTTCGAATCCGACGCTAAACTGATAGTTAATTGTAACGTTCAGGGCCTCCTAATGACGATGGAACACTCAAATTGCGTCGCAATTCAATACATCGTCCTCCAGCCGATTTGTCTCCAAGGGTCTATTGCTGCCTGTAAGTCTAGATTTTCAAATCCGACGCAAAACTGATGGTTAATTGCAACGTTCAAGGCCTCCTAATGACGATGGAACACTCAAATTGCGTCGCGATTCAATACATCGTCCTCCAGCCGTTTTGTCTCCAAGTGTCTATTGCTGCCTGTGGCACCTAATGGTCGTTCTCCTGTGACTCTAGATTTTCGTATCCGACGCGAAACTGGTAGGTAATTGTAACTTTCAGGGCCTCCTAATGACGATGGAACACTCAAATTGCGTCGAGATTCAATACATCGTCCTCCAGCCGACTTGTCTCCTAGGGTCTATTGCTGCCTCGGGCACCTTATGGGCGTTATCCTGTGTGTCTAGATTATGGAATCCGACGCAAAACTGATAGTTAATTGTAACGTTCAGGGCCTCCTAATGACGATGGAACACTCAAATTGCGTCGAGATTTAATACATCGTTCTCCAGCCGACTTGTCCCGAAGGGTCTATCGCTGCCTCGGGCAGCCTATTGTCGTTCTCCCGTGAGTCTAAATTGTCGTATCCGACGCAAAACTGATAGTTAATTGTAATATTCAGGGCCTCCTAATGCCGATGGAACACTCAAATTGCGTCGAGATTCAATACAGTGCCCTTCAGCCGACTTGCCTCCAAGGGTCTATTGCTGCCGCGGGCACCTTATGGTCGTTCTCCTGTGACTCTAGATTTTCGAATCCGACGCAAAACTGATAATTAATTGTAACGTTCAGGGCCTCCTAATGACGATGGAACACTCACATTGCGTCGAGATTCAATACATCGTCCTCCAGCCGACTCGTCTCCAAGGGTCTATTGCTGCCTCGGGCACCTTATGGTCGATCTCCTTTGAGTCTAGATTCTCGAATCCGACCCAAACTGATACTTAATTGTAACGTTCAGGGCCTCCTAATGACGATGGAACATTCAAATTGCGTCGCGATTCAATACATTCTCCCCCAACCGACTTGTCTCCAAGGGTCTATTGTTGCTTCGGGCGCCTTTTGGTCGTCCTCCTGTGAGTCTAGATTATCGAATCCGACGTAAAACTGATGGTTAATTGTAATGTTCAGGGCCTCCTAATGACGATGGAACATATAAAGGCACATTTGCATGCCGAGCGTGAGTTTCCTCGGAAACGCGAAATATTAATTAAATAAATAATCAGTGACAAATAAATAAAGCCTATGGCACACAACTGCAGCGCTGTGTCGCTGATAAAACAAAAGCACAATTACGTTACTCTTATGTTTCATTAAGAAAGGGAGAGCTCTGGTTGAAGTGGTGGGAGAAGCACGTATTTTATTTTATTGTCTGGCACACCGCCATATTTCATGTTATAGAAGAATACTGCGAGTTGCAACCACACTAGGCACTCGATTCTGTAAAGAATTTGTATTTATAAAAGTAAGTAGGATTATGAACTGTAGGCTTATTCATTGAATATATCTGATTTAACTAACTGTGTAACTTTTTTATGTTTAGTAGACAATCACCTCCGTACGACGTATTGGCATGGCTGGCAAATTATTGTAATATTGAGATTTAGATTATGAGTCCGCACCTACCGCAGCAGTCTTTGGAAACGATTTAATTACGAAGTCCGATTATTCAGTTTTATTTCACGGTCAACTACGAGTAACATTGCCTTTACGAAAAAGCCATTGTCAAGCGTCTGATAACGAATAATCAAACGTCCACGTTCCAGATAAGCAAACACAATTGCAATCACAATCACCATCATACAGATAGAATAATCAATATCTAAATAACAATATATTTTTATTTATTTATTTTATTTATTTAATATTGGCGACTGCGTGTCGGACTTGTTATTTTGTCGTTTGTTACATTGTTCTCTTTGTTTCATGTAAAAAATCAACTTTCTGGACCTGGACGTCAGTGTATGAGAGATAACAAAATCTGAAGATATTTTCCAATTCTGAAATTTTGCGGGAAGACGCAATGAAACTTCCAGCAAAATAAGGTAAGACGCAGCATCTTTGCATTGGTAGGCTTGACCAGACGTATAATTCAGTGTATTAGCATTTCAGTAAATTCTGTAGTGTTTCTTTTCCGCATAACAGTTTCAGTGATAAATTTCATTCTCAGTACTTTTCCCTAAACAATAACGTATGCAACAATACCAATACACGAGTGTACAATATGGCCGACTTCTGTACGATATCATGTAACATGGCCAGCAGCCATTACCAATAATCTCAAATTCAGTTTATATTTTTAAATTAACAGACAGCCATTGTTGCTACGAGCGATTCATGCTCAACTACATTTTATTTTAAAATCAGTGTCAAAAATTTTCTTGAAACATATATCACGTGTGGCATGGTAATAACTAGAAAACAATACGCAAAAATGGAACAGCAAGGACGTACTATTCAGACGCAATCCGACTCGGACGTGAGACAAGTGTTAGAAAATGACTTTACGACAGCAACCGGTAGTGACGATTCATCAAACATTGACGCAAGTGTTGACGAAAATTTTGACGATAGGCCGTCCACTACAAAAATTTCAAAATCTCAATCAGAGCCCATGTTAATGCATGACGTCACGTCTAATGGCGCGGCGGGGGCAGAGACCTTGCAAACGGTAAACATTGCCGACATGTTACAAATGCTAATGAAACAAAACGCCGAAAACATGGTAACCTTAAAGGCACAATTAGAGACACAAAATGAACAGTTAAAAACACAAAATGACGAAATCAAATCTGATCTCATAGCAATCAAGATAGGTAATGACACTTTATGTAAGCGTGTGGAACTTACAGACGCCACACTGACCAAACAGATGACCGAACTCAGTACTAAATTTTCCCAGCTCAATACGAGACAAGAAAAGACTACAACTGACGTAGCACTTTTACAGACACAAGTAAAAAACCTTAATGCCACGTGTGAAGTTCTTACTGAACAAATTCAAACATATCCTTCAGTACATGACAATCTTGAAAAACGAATTACTGACGTACATAATAAATTTGACAATGTTGAACAACACCTGACTGACATCTTACAATCAGATGCCACAGCTCATTTTCAAAATATTAATAAAGAATTTCATGATTGGGTTGAGAACAAAGACAAACATTTTGATAGATGCTTACGTGAAAATTTACCAACAATTGTGCACGACTCCGTAGCGCAATACATTACTAATAACAAACAGCTGATCAGTGACGCAGTACAATCCATCACTGCACCCATGAGACAATTCACCGATCAACTACAGTCTGAATGTAACGAAAATATCAGTCAAAATGTACAGTTCAGAAACCAATATACATTCGAGTATGATACACACATTCCGCACACGACAAATACACAAGAACAAAACACACCACGACTACAACACATACCACGATGTGGAAACACAAACACAAGCTATTATCATGGTAAACCACAGCAACATTATCGTAATTACTCGCCAGCTGAACATACCAGTAATTACAGTGGAATAAATCCATATCACAATGCGAAGGAAGATGAAAGCTTAATGAAACACAGGCAATTTCAGATTTTTATCCCAGAAAAACGAACCATTCATCCGGTGATTTTTCTTAAATCTTTTAGTAACGCATTTCCACGCACTTGGAGTGACCGGAAAAAGATTTCATATATTGTCGGTTACATCCAAGGCGATGCAGCTGTCTGGGCATACAGTCAAGCTGACGTATGTACCACGTACAGTGAGTTTGAGCGTGCTTTTCTGAACAAATTCTGGTCGCAATCCGTCCAGGAGCGACTCAGAAGACAAATTTTAGAACCTGAAACTTTTAACAGTAAAAATGGTAACTTACGCAGATATTTTGAAAAATACTTGAACATGGGACATTTTTTAGACGAACCAGTCGCAACGCGTGATATACTCCGTGCGTTGAAGGCCAAATTGCCTTTCAGCATTAAAGAAAAACTCCTACATATCCCGGATGACGATTCAGATTATTTTTTAACAGCCTTAGATTCGGTTGACATGTTACTTGAAGATCAGCGCTTCGCGCGGCAAAACAGCATCCACAATGTTTACACTAGTGGTGTGCAAAACATGCAGGCTTGCCAACTCAATTCTGGCGCGCCCACAGTTGGATACGCGGTACAACAAAAACAGCAAACTCACATGCCGTCTCAGTACGGAAATCAAAATCAACACGCGTATTCCAATACAAACAATAGTTACAACAGTAATAACATTTCATGCGGCAATCCATACAAAAGGCACCGCGGTAATAACTACAACGGTAACAACGGATACAAAGGTAATAACAAAAACACAAACAGAAATAGAAATAATAATAACTACGAGCCAAGACAGCATCAAGGTTGGACTCGTAACGATCAGTACTTTCATTCAAACTCTGCTTTACCACAGCAGCCACCAGGTCAAAATCGGAGCATACCTTACGACCGACAGGTAAGTTATAATGCGCAACAGCAACAACAACCGCAAAAGTTTGGAGATCATAATAGGCAATATCCGAATGTGAATATAATAGAAATGACACCTGATGCACAACCTCAATCTGTGTCAGTACCTAGTACAAATGATAATCCAACAAACTAGAAACAGTCACTACCTTGCCCCAGGTCGTGGCTGAAGAATTCTTGGGGGGCGACTTCAATGTTAATCAGTTATTTGACACCACACTTGAACAACAGAATAATGATATGCCGAGTAATTCTAAACAAAAACTACCTGTTTTATTTATAAGATACAACCACAATAACAATATATCAGATGAACTTTTACAAGACAGTACACAATGTCGTTTGAACACAAATGAAATTGTTTTAGCATCTACTACTGGTGTAGTAGGTGGGATTCCAACTACTATTATCCTAGATACAGGTGCAGCTGTAAGCGTTTTGTCTTTTAATTTATATAAAAAGATGTGTGAATTGGAACCTGTGCCTGAGTTTCCTGCCCAAAACTGTAAAATAACTACTGCACTAGGTAATAAGTCATGTAGGGTTACGAAGCAAGTTTTTGTAAACGTTAAAATAGGTAATGGAACCGTACAATGGCCATTCCTGGTTGTACAAAACCTTGTGACAAATTGCATATTAGGAATAGATATTATGAGAGAGAAGGACTGCATTATAGACTTCTCCAAAGGTAAATGTATTTTAAATGATAAAGGCAGTGTAATTATTATTGATTTGGACAGGAGAACTCTAAAGCAAGACAAACACTGTACAGGGTACAAGGTTCAGTTAGTACTTGACAATGACATTCAAGACACGCAAACACACTCATCTGACACAGAGCTAATGGACTTGAAAACATTGCTTGATCATAAGATAAGTGAAGCTACAGCTCTCAGTGTACATGAACGTATAAAACTACAGGAAGTGTTATCCAAATATTTACAAGTTTTTACCAAACGATTAGGTGTTATCAACACGTATGTGTACAAGATTGAAGTTAAGCCTCACAAGATCTTCTACCATAAGACATATAACGTACCGTTATCTCAACGACCTGCTGTGTGGCAAGAATTAAAACAAATGTTAGACTGGAAGGTCATTGAACCATCCACCTCACCTTATTGTAGTCCTCTACTTGTTGTCAAAACATCAAATGGAAGCATTAGGTTAGTGTTAGACGCACGAGCTATTAATGAAATAATTTTACCGGTTCACACAAAACCTGAAAATTTAGAAGAGCAATTACAGAAATTTCTAGATGCAAAATATTTTTCCACAATAGATCTCGCTAATTCGTTTTGGCAGGTGGGTATCACTCCTGATTCTCGGAAATATACTGCATTTATGTTCGGGGGGCGAACCTATCAGTTTTGTGTTCTACCCTTCGGACTGAATGTCAGCTCTGGGGTATTCATTACAGCCCTGGATACCGTGCTTGGCGACGATTTAGTTGAGACAGTCACACACTATGTAGATGATATACTGATAGCTACACAATCTTGGAATGAACACGTTGACACTCTTCAAAGAATTGTAGAAAAATTTGCACAAGCTGGAGTCACAGCCAACCTAAGAAAATCAAAATTTGGTTGCAGTGAGATAAAGTATTTAGGACATATCATTAATTCACAGGGCATACGTCCGGATCCCAGTAAATTAGATGCTATCAGAAACTTTCCTAGCCCTCGAACTAAAAAGCAGTTAAAATCATTCCTTGAGCTATGTTCATTTTTCAGACGTTTTTTGCCACAACCACTTTTGAACAGTAAACATCTGCTAAATCTACTCAGAAAGAATCAAGTTTGGATCTGGTCGGAACAGTGCCAGAATGACTTTAATAGAATTAAACATGCTTTAGTGAATGCTAACATATTGAGCCATCCAGATTTCAATTTAGATTTTTGTATGACTTGTGACGCTTCACGTACTGGCTTGGGCTGTTGCTTATTTCAAGTTGTAAAGAATAAAGAGGAGGAACAGATAAGAATTATTGGGTTTGCGAGTCGCACTCTAACTGAATGTGAGCGTACATACTCCACTACTGAGTTCGAAACACTTTCCATAGTATGGGCATTCAAGAAATTCAATTATTATTTATTTGGAAAACATACGGTAATTTACACCGATCACCAGGCCCTGACATTTTTGTTAACTTGTAAACTTGTACATCTTAGACTATCACGATGGGCAGTTACACTTCAGAACTACTCTTTTGAAATTAAGTACATAAGAGGTAAGGACAACACCATTGCAGACACTTTGTCTAGACTTCCACAAGGTATGAATGATACCAACAGTGACTCAGAAAATATAAATGACTACAGGATTCTCTTAATGCAAGACAAGCAGTATCACCAGTATTATATTGATATGTGCAGAAACATGGCTGAATTACAAAAATCTGATCCTCACTGGTATAAGATAATAACATTACTGGTAGAAAAACACAATCATCCTTTGACTAAGTATTACAAGTTACACAATGATGTGTTATTTTACCGCCGACATCCAAATGCTACTAACTGGTGTGTATGCATTCCCAAAGAGTCTGAACGTAATCTAATTTGGCACACACACTTAGTTTGGGGTTATTATGGGATGAAAAAGTGTTTGGCAAAGCTCAGTACATACTGTTATTTTAGCAATATGAGAAGAAAAATTTACAGGGAACTGAAAACATGTGTCATATGTCAAAAATCAAAACCTCAGAATTTATCTACAAAAACAGATCTACATTCTATTGTACCTAGTAAATCCCTGGAAATTCTGTGTACTGACATCAGTGGACCGCATCCAGCAAGCTCTGGAGGCGTCAAATATATCTTAACTTTTTACGATATATTTTCTAAACATGTAAAACTTTATGCTTTAAAATCCGCCACTGCAAATGCTATAATACGAAGATTCTCAAGTGATTACCTGACGCACGTGGGAAAACCTAAAGCAATTCTATCAGATAATGCAGCATACTACTCTGGGTACAAATGGAGAAATTTCTTGAAGGACAATAACATTAAAAGTATATTTATTTCGAGGTTTAGTCCACAATGTAACGCGACTGAGAGACTTTTCCGAGAATTAAATCGATTCATGAGGACCTATATTTCATCAAAACATACTAATTGGGTGTCCTACCTAAGTCTTTTCGAAGACGTACACAATAACTTAAATACTTACGATACGAATTACACACCTAACGAGATCATGTTCAATTGCAAACAGAACGATCAGTGGATAGAACCATTACCTAAGTTGTCAGACAAGGAAATCACACCTGAACAGAAAATAAAAGAAGTATTGACTACATTGACACATCACGCACAAATACGAAACAAAAATCACAGAAACATAATAAAAAGAAAACAAAAATTCGAGGTAGGAATGCTTGTACTACTTCGTACTCATCATAAATCTGTAGCACTCAAACGACGCAACGCTAAGTGGCGTCTGCTATATGAAGAACCTTATATAATTGTTAACATACCGCATCCTGGTGCGTATCTGTTACAACATCCTAGAACTAACAAAATTATTGGGCTATACGCACACTGAGATCTTAGAGCATTTCATGCTGAATAATGTCAAAGTCATACCCATCAAAATATTTCTAAGCAACTCGAAAAACTCTGTTGTTACAACACAGATAATAAGTAGTATAGAAATTTTCATTTCAGCGGTTCCAGTGATGCAGTTGAAGACAGAAGAACTCTTCTTTCAGCGCGCGCCTCCACCTGAAAGACGGAATATTAAAGTAAAATTTATGATTACGTAGCAGTGGATGACATATTAATTTTTCACGGAACATTTGTTACTGAAGGTACCACTGACTTGATGTGACATCTGACGAACTGACAGACGTCATCTGTGAAGCGATCTTTTACTTTGAGAAATAGATTAGACGCACATCTCTCAACACGAAAAGCATCTATCAGTAGTCAAGGCCACATAGACACTCTACACACACGCACAAAACGCGAGGAATCGAACATTTTCTCTCTCTTACTATTTTGAATATTTATTGAGTAGTGAAAACGCCTGGTCTTGCCTAATGATGTAATGAATGTTGTGTCTAACCTATCTTAATTTCAGATGACATCACAAAAAACATCGATAATATCCCAGCAAAACCGCTAAAGAGGATGTAAATATCTGCAATTCATGTAATCAAATGTGACACAATGTAATAACCTATAGCGATGTAATGATGATGTAAACATGTTTATGTGCAACTATATTATGTTTATGCTAAGAAAATATGTGACGTGTGTATGTACAATTACTTATTTTTTTAACTGATGTATAGTGTAACTGTTACTATGTAAAAAATTTGAACAAAACGAGTGCCAAAAAGACATTGCATAGTGAACCACTGTTCACGGACATTAACGAACATTACTAACTCTGCAACTACGCGGAAACCTATGTGAAAGAAACTGTTAATGCCATTCATTATGCAGCGTATCTATGTGAACGCGATGAACGATTTCCTTGATTAATAACTACGAACATTTAGGTGAGCTATATTCAGCAAAAAACTGAAAATGTGAAGTGCATAATTCGTGCATCGTCTAGTGATATTACTACAGTACCCAACTGCAACATGTTAACTGGATTAAATGGACACAAAGTGCCTGTCCAGAAAACAACACGACGGGTAGAAGAATTTTGGTTGGAACTTCAGGGAATGAAATGTTCTCGAAATGTGACGGACACTCTTACCTGGACTGTCCAAGGATCGACGCCAGCTATGTGCCGTCCGAGGTTCTGCAGCCAAGCTTCCACGGAATGTAAAAAACGAACTGCACGTGGACCAATTACTCGACGGGTCACGTCTGATCTGTAATAAGCAATGCTTTTAGTCACAACGAACTGCATCACTACGACTATAATGGAAATGAGAAATGGACACGCTTATGTATTAATCACGTTGTTATACAACGATGTTACTGTGATCAAAAAACTTTACCACGACGATACTAACCTGTAAAAAATTATTGTGCAGCGGATGAATATGAACTGTAATAACGACACGGTGTGTATAGGTCAACGCACCTGAAAAATACGGACATTTTTCTTTGAAGTATTTCAAAACAATACTATGTAACTAAGAACATTCAACAATCTAAGTTGTATTGTGTTATAACAAATATTGTAAATTTAAAACTAAGTTACCTGTCATAGAATGTAGTCTTCATATGTAATCCTGGTTGAATATTTTCTTTGTGCAACGACTGAAAAACGCGCGCACGCGAACAATATGATCTGCAATACTGTGCCGCGTGATCTAACTGTACGATATAACGGCAGTGCCGTTTACACAGACACTTCTGCGCATGCGCGCACTCTATATGCCAAAATAAGATCTTTTACGGCGCACCCGCGGTCATTCAAATTTTGTATATAATGTGTATAATGTGTAATGTAAGTCAAGTAAATAGTTGTAGATAACTTAGATTTTCTTGTGCCTTTAGGTGAATTGCTCGCCTGCAGGTGTGTCCTCTCGCCTCGCAATTCAGGGGGCAATATAAAGGCACATTTGCATGCCGAGCGTGAGTTTCCTCGGAAACGCGAAATATTAATTAAATAAATAATCAGTGACAAATAAATAAAGCCTATGGCACACAACTGCAGCGCTGTGTCGCTGATAAAACAAAAGCACAATTACGTTACTCTTATGTTTCATTAAGAAAGGGAGAGCTCTGGTTGAAGTGGTGGGAGAAGCACGTATTTTATTTTATTGTCTGGCACACCGCCATATTTCATGTTATAGAAGAATATTGCGAGGTGCAACCACACTAGGCACTCGATTCTGTAAAGAATTTATATTTATAAAAGTAAGTAGGATTATGAACTGTAGGCTTATTCATTGAATATATCTGATTTAACTAACTGTGTAACTTTTTTATGTTTAGTAGACAATCACCTCCGTACGACGTATTGGCATGGCTGGCAAATAATTGTAATATTGAGATTTAGATTATGAGTCCGCACCTACAGCAGCAGTCTTTGGAAACGATTTAATTACGAAGTCCGATTATTCAGTTTTATTTCACGATCAACTACGAGTAACATTGCCTTTACGAAAAAGCCATTGTCAAGCGTCTGATAACGAATAATCAAACGTCCACGTTCCAGATAAGCAAACACAATAGCAATCACAATCACCATCATACAGATAGAATAATCAATATCTAAATAACAATATATTTTTATTTATTTATTTTATTTATTTTATAAACACTCAAATCGCGTCGCAATTCAATACATCGTCCTCCAGCCGATTTGTCTCCAAGGGTCTATTGCTGCCTGTGAGTCTAGATTTCCGAATCCGACGCAAAACTGATAGTTAATTGTGACGTCCAGGGCCTCCTAATGACGATGGAACATTCAAATTGCGTCGAGATTCAATACATCATCCTCCAGCCGACTTGTCTCCAAGGGGATATTGCTGCCTCGGGCACCAAATGGTCCGTCTCCTGTGAGCCTAGATAATCGAATCCGACGCAAAACTGATGGTTAATTGTAACGTTCAGGGCCTCCTAATGACGATGGAACACTCAAATTGCGTCGAGATTCAATACATCGCCCTCCAGCTGACTTGTCTCCAAGCGGATATTGCTGCCTCGGGCACCAATTGGTCCGTCTCCTATGAGTCTAGATTTTCGAATCCGACGCAAAACTGATGGTTAATTGTAACGTTCAGAGCCTCCTAATGACGATGGAACACTCAATTTGCGTCGAGATTCAATACATTGTCCTTCAGCCGACTTGCTGCCTCGGGCACCTTATGGTCGTTCTCCTGTGACTCTACATTTTCGAATCCGACGCAAAACTGATAGTTAATTGTAACATTCAGGGCCTCCTAATGGCGATGGAACACTCAATTTGCGTCGAGATTCAATACATTGTCCTTCAGCCGACTTGCTGCCTCGGGCACCTTATGGTCGTTCTCCTGTGACTCTAGATTTTCGAATCCGACGCAAAACTGATAGTTAATTGTGACAATCAAGGCCTCCTAATGACGATGGAACACTCAAATTGCGTCGAGATTCAATACATCGTCCTCCAACCGACTTGTCTCCAGGGGGATATTGCTGCCTCGGGCACCAAATGGTCCGTCTCCTGTGAGTCTAGATTTTCGAATCCAACGCAAAACTGATAGTTAATTGTAACGTTCAGGGCCTCCTAATGACGATGGAACACTCAAATTGCGTCGCAATTCAATACATCGTCCTCCAGCCGATTTGTCTCCAAGGGTTTATTGCAGCCTGTGAGTCTAGATTTTCGAATCCGACGCAAAACTGATAGTTAATTGTAACGTTCAGGGCCTCCTAATGACGATGGAACACTCAAATTGCGTCGCAATTCAATACATCGTCCTCCAGCCGATTTGTCTCCAAGGGTTTATTGCTGCCTGTGAGTCTAGATTTTCGAATCCGACGCAAAACTGATAGTTAATTGTGACGTACAGGGCCTCCTAATGACGATGGAACATTCAAATTGCGTCGAGATTCAATACATCGTCCTCCAGCCGACTTGTCTCCATAGGGATATTGCTGCCTCGGGCACCAAATGGTCCGTCTCCTGTGAGTCATGAATTTCAAAACCAACGCAGAACTGATACTTAATTGTAACGTTCAGGGCCTCCTAATGACGATGAATCATTGAAATTGCGTCGCGATTCAATACATTGTCCATCAGCCGACTTGCCTCCAAGGGTCTATTGCTGCCTCGGGCACCTTATGGTCGTTCTCCTGTGACTCTAGATTTTCGAATCCGACGCAAAACTGATAGTTAATTGTGACATTCAAGGCCTCCTAATGACGATGGAACACTCAAATTGTGTCGCGATTCAATACATCGTCCTCCACCCGTTTTGTCTCCAAGGATCTATTGCTGCCTGTGGCACCTAATGGTCGTTCTCCTGTGAGTCTAGATTATCGAACCCGACGCAAAACTGATGGTTAATTGCAATGTTCAGGGCCTCCTACTGACGATGGAACACTCAAATTGCGTCGCAATTCAATACATCGTCCTCCAGCCGATTTGTCTCCAAGGGTGTATTGCTGCCTGTGAGTCTAGATTTTCGAATCCGACGCAAAACTGATAGTTAATTGTGACGTACAGGGCCTCCTAATGACGATGGAACACTCAAATTGCGTCGAGATTCAATACATCGGCCTCCAGCCGACTTGTCTTCAAGGGTCTATTGCTGCCTCGGGCACCTTGTGGTCGTTCTCCTGTGAGTCTAGATTTTCGAATCCGACGCATAACTGATAGTTAATTACCTTCAGGGCCTCCTAATGACGAAGGAACACTCAAATTGCGCCGAGATTCAATACATCGTCCTCCAGCCGACTTGTCTCCAAGGGGATATTGCTGCCTCGGGCACCTTATGGTCGTTCTCCTGTGAGTCTAGATTTTCGAATCCGACGCTAAATTGATAGTTAATTGTAACGTTCAGGGCCTCCTAATGACGATGGAACACTCAAATTGCGACGCAATTCAATACATCGTCCTCCAGCCGATTTGTCTCCAAGGGTCTATTGCTGCCTGTGAGTCTAGATTTTCGAATCCGACGCAAAACTGATAGTTAATTGTGACGTACAGGGCCTCCTAATGACGATGGAACATTCAAATTGCGTCGAGATTCAATACATCGTCCTCCAGCCGACTTGTCTCCATAGGGATATTGCTGCCTCAGGCACCTAATGGTCCGTCTCCTGTGAGTCAAGAATTTCAAAACCAGCGCAGAACTGATACTTAATTGTAACGTTCAGGGCCTCCTAATGGCGATGGATCATTGAAATTGCGTCGCGATTCAATACATTGTCCATCAGCCGACTTGCCTCCAAGGGTCTATTGCTGCCTCGGGCACCTAATGGTCGTTCTCCTGTGACTCTAGATTTTCGAATCCGACGCAAAACTGATAGTTAATTGTGACGTTCAAGGCCTCCTAATGACGATGGAACACTCAATTTGTGTCGCGATTCAATACATCGTCCTCCACCCGTTTTGTCTCCAAGGGTCTATTGCTGCCTGTGGCACCTAACGGTCGTTCTCCTGTGAGTCTAAATTTTCGAATCCGACGCAAAACTGATAATTAATTGTAGCGTTCGGGGCCTCCTAATGACGATGGAACACTCAAATTGCGTCGAGATTCAATACATCGTTCTCCAGCCGACTTGTCCCGAAGGGTCTATTGCTGCCTCGGGCACCTTATGGCCGTTATCCTGTGAGTCTAAATTGTCGAATCCGACGCAAAACTGATAGTTAATTGTAACGTTCAGGGCCTCCTAATGACGATGGAACACTCAAATTGCGTCGAGATTCAATACAGTGCCCTTCAGCCGACTTGCCTCCAAGGGTCTATTTCTGCCGCGGGCACCTTATGGTCGTTCTCCTGTGACTCTAGATTTTCGAATCCGACGCAAAACTGATAATTAATTGTAACGTTCAGGGCCTCCTAATGACGATGGAACACTCACTTTGCGTCGAGATTCAATACATCGTCCTCCAGCCGACTCGTTTCCAAGGGTCTATTGCTACCTCGGGCACCTTGTGGTCGTTCTCCTGTGAGTCTAGATTTTCGAATCCGACGCATAACTGATAGTTAATTACCTTCAGGGCCTCCTAATGACGAAGGAACACTCAAATTGCGCCGAGATTCAATACATCGTCCTCCAGCCAACTTGTCTCCAAGGGGATATTGCTGCCTCGGGCACCTTATGGTCGTTCTCCTGTGAGTCTAGATTTTCGAATCCGACGCTAAACTGATAGTTAATTGTAACGTTCAGGGCCTCCTAATGACGATGGAACACTCAAATTGCGTCGCAATTCAATACATCGTCCTCCAGCCGATTTGTCTCCAAGGGTCTATTGCTGCCTGTGAGTCTAGATTTTCGAATCCGACGCAAAACTGATAGTTAATTGTGACGTACAGGGCCTCCTAATGACGATGGAACGTTCAAATTGCGTCGAGATTCAATACATCGTCCTCCAGCCGACTTGTCTCCATAGGGATATTGCTGCCTCAGGCACCAAATGGTCCGTCTCCTGTGAGTCAAGAATTTCAAAACCAGCGCAGAACTGATACTTAATTGTAACGTTCAGGGCCTCCTAATGACGATGGATCATTGAAATTGCGTCGCGATTCAATACATTGTCCATCAGCCGACTTGCCTCCAAGGGTCTATTGCTGCCTCGGGCACCTTATGGTCGTTCTCCTGTGACTCTAGATTTTCGAATCCGACGCAAAACTGATAGTTAATTGTGACGTTCAAGGCCTCCTAATGACGATGGAACACTCAAATTGCGTCGAGATTCAATACATCGTCCTCCAGCCGAATTGTCTCCAAGGCTCTATTGCTGCTACGGGCACCTTATGGTCGTTCTCCTGTGAGTCTAGATTATCGAACCCGACGCAAAACTGATGGTTAATTGCAATGTTCAGGGTCTCCTAATGACGATGGAACACTCAAATTGCGTCGCAATTCAATACATCGTCCTCCAGCCGATTTGTCTCCAAGGGTGTATTGCTGCCTGTGAGTCTAGATTTTCGAATCCGACGCAAAACTGATAGTTAATTGTGACGTACAGGCCTCCTAATGACGATGGAACACTCAAATTGCGTCGAGATTCAATACATCGGCCTCCAGCCGACTTGTCTTCAAGGGTCTATTGCTGCCTCGGGCACCTTGTGGTCGTTCTCCTGTGAGTCTAGATTTTCGAATCCGACGCATAACTGATAGTAAATTACCTTCAGGGCCTCCTAATGACGATGGAACACTCAAATTGCGTCGCAATTCAATACATCGTCCTCCACCCGTTTTGTCTCCAAGGGTCAATTGCTGCCTGTGGCACCTAATGGTCGTTCTCCTGTGAGTCTAAATTTTCGAATCCGACGCAAAACTGATAATTAACTGTATCGTTCGGGGCCTCCTAATGACGATGGAATACTCAAACTGCGTCGAGATTCAATACATCGTCCTTCAGCCGAATTGTCTCCAAGGGTCTATTGCTGCCTCGGGCACCTTATGGGCGTTATCCTGTGAGTCTAGATTATG
The DNA here is from genome assembly GCF_021461395.2 of Schistocerca americana. Lineage (NCBI taxonomy): Eukaryota > Metazoa > Arthropoda > Insecta > Orthoptera > Acrididae > Schistocerca > Schistocerca americana. Next base: position 1,380,604 of record NW_025726236.1, on the reverse strand, counting down.
GAATCCGACGCAAAACTGATAGTTAATTGTAACGTTCAGGGCCTCCTAATGACGATGGAACACTCAAATTGCGTCGAGATTCAATACATCGTTCTCCAGCCGACTTGTCCCGAAGGGTCTATTGCTGCCTCGGGCACCTTATTGTCGTTCTCCCATGAGTCTAAATTGTCGAATCCGACGCAAAACTGATAGTTAATTGTAACGTTCAAGCCCTCCTAATGACGATGGATCATTGAAATTGCGTCGTGATTCAATACATTGTCCATCAGCCGACTTACCTCCAAGGGTCTATTGCTGCCTCGGGCACCTTATGGTCGTTCTCCTGTGACTCTAGATTTTTGAATCCGACGCAAAACTGATAGTTAATTGTGACGTTCAAGGCCTCCTAATGACGATGGAACACTCAAATTGTGTCGCGATTCAATACATCGTCCTCCATCCGTTTTGTCTCCAAGGGTCTATTGCTGCCTGTGGCACCTAATGGTCGTTGTCCTGTGAGTCTAAATTTTCGAATCCGACGCAAAAATGATGATTAATTGTAACGTTCGGGGCCTCCTAATGACGATGGAACACTCAAATTGCGTCGAGATTCAATACAGTGCCCTTCAGCCGACTTGCCTCCAAGGGTCTATTGCTGCCGCGGGCACCTTATGGTCGTTCTCCTGTGACTCTAGATTGTCGAATCCGACGCAAAACTGATAATTAATTGTAACGTTCAGGCCTCCTAATGACGATGGAACACTCACATTGCGTCGAGATTCAATACATCGTCCTCCAGCCGACTCGTTTCCAAGGGTCTATTGCTGCCTCGGGCACCTTATGGTCGATCTCCTTTGAGTCGAGATTCTCGAATCCGACCCAAACTGTTACTTAATTGTAACGTTCAGGGCCTCCTAATGTCGATGGAACACTCAAATTGTGTCGCGATTCAATCCATCGTCCTCCAGCCGTTTTGTCTCCAAGGGTCAATTGCTGCCTGTGGCACCTAATTGTCGTTCTGCTGTGAGTCTAGATTTTCGAATCCGACGCAGAGCTGATAGTTAATTGTAACGTTCGGGGCCTCCTAATGACGATGGAACACTCAATTTGCGACGAGATTCAATACATCGTCTTCCAGCCGTCTTGTCTTCAAGGGGATATTGCTGATTGGGGCGTCATATGGTCGTTCTCCTATGAGTCTAGATTTTCGATTACGACGCAAAACTGAAAGTTAATTGTAACGTTCAGGGGCTCCTAATGACGACGGAACACTCAAATTGCGTCGAGATTCAATACATCGGCCTCCAGCCGACTTGTCTTCAAGGGTCTATTGCCGCCTCGTGCACCTTGTGGTCGTTCTCCTGTGAGTCTAGATTTACGAATCCGAAGCATAACTGATAGTTAATTGTAACGTTCAGGGCCTCCTAATGACGATGGAACACTCAAATTGCGTCGCGATTCAATACATAGTCCTCCAGCCGATTTGTCACCAAGGGTCTATTGTTGCATCGGGCGCCTTTTGGTCGTTCTCCTGTGAGTCTAGATTATCGAATCTGACGCAAACCTGATAGTTAATTATAACGTTCAGGGCCTCCTAATGACTATGGAACACTCAAATTGCGTCGATATTCAATACATCGTCCTCCAGCCGACTTGTCTCCAAGGAGATAGTGCTGCCTCGGGCAACTTATGGTGCGTCTCCTGTGAGTCTAGATTTTCAAATCCGACGCGAAACTGATAGATAATTGTAACGTAGAGGGCCTCCTAATGACGATGGAACACTCAAATTGCGTCGAGATTCAGTACATCGGGCACCAGCCGATTTGTCTCCAAGGGTCTATTGCTGCCTCGGGCACCTTATGGTCGTTCTCCTGTGAGTCTAGTTTTCGAATCCGACGCATAACTGATAGTTAATTGCAACGTTCAGGGCCTCCTAATGTCGATGTAACACTCAAATTGCGTCGAGATTCAATACATCGTCCTCCAGCCGACTTGTCTCCTAGGGGATATTCCTGCCTCGGGCACCTTATGGGCGTTCTCCTGTAGATTTTCAAATCCGACGCAAAACTGATAGTTATTTGTAACGTTCCAGGCCTCCTAATGACGATGTAACACTCAAATTGCGTCGAGATTCAATACATCGGCCACCAGTCGACTTGTCTCCAAGCGTCGATTGATGCCTCGGGCACCTTGTGGTCTTTCTCCTGTGAGTCTAGGTTTTCAAATCCGACGCAAAACTGATAGTTTATTGTTACGTTCATGGCCTCCTAATGAGATGGAACACTCTAATTGCGTCGAGATTCAATACATCGTCCTCCAGCCGACTTGCCTCCAAGGAGATATTGCTGCCTCGGGCACCATATGTTCCTATTCTTGTGAGTCTAGATTTTCGAATCCGACCCGATACTGATAGTTAAATTTAACGTTCAGCGCCTCCTAATGACGATGGAACACTCAAATTGCGTAGTGATTCTATACATCGGCCACAAGCCGAATTGTCTCCAAGGGTCTATTGCTGCCTCGGGCAATTTATGGTCTTTCTCCTGTGAGTCTAGATTTTGGTATCCGACTCATAACTGATAGTTAATTGTAACGTTCAGCGCCTCTAATGACGATGGAACACTCAAATTGCGTCGAGATTCAATATATCGTCCTCCAGCCGACTTGTCTCCTAGGGGATATTCCTGCCTCGGGCACCTTATGGTCGTTCTCCTGGGAGTCTAGATTTTCGAATTCGATACAAAACTGATAGTTAATTGTAACGTTCAGGGCCTCCTAATGACGATGTAACACTCAAATTGCGTCGAGATTCAATACATCGGCCACCAGTCGACTTGTCTCCAAGCGTCGATTGATGCCTCGGGCACCTTGTGGTCTTTCTCCTGTGAGTCTAGGTTTTCAAATCCGACGCAAAACTGATAATTAATTGTTACGTTCATGGCCTCCTAATGACGATGGAACACTCAAATTGAGTCGAGATTTAATACATCGTCCTCCAGACGAATTGTCTCCTGTCAGTATAGACTTTTGAATCCGACGCGAAACTGATAGTTAATTGTAACGTTCAGGGCCTCCTAATGACGACGGAACACTCAATTTGCGTCGAGATTCAATACATCGTCATTCAGCCGACTTGTCTCCAAGGGTCTATTGCTGCCTCGGGCACCTTATAGTTGTTCTACTGTAGATTTTCAAATCCGACGCAAAACTGATAGTTAATTGTAACGTTCAGGGCCACCTAATGTCGATGGAACACTCAAATGGCGTCGAGATTCAATACATCGTCCTCCAGCCGACTTGTTTACAAGGGGATATTGCTGCCTCGGGCGCCTTATGTTCCGTCTCCTGTGAGTCTAGATTTTCGAATCCGACGCAAAACGTATGGTTAATAGTAACGTTTATGGCCTCCTAATGACGGTGGAACACTCAAATTGCGTTGAGATTCAATACATCTTCCTCCATTCGACTTGTCTCCTACAGGATATTCCCACCTCGGGCTCGTCGTTCTCCTGTGAGTCTAGAATTTCCAATCCGACGCAAAACTGATAGTTAATTGTTACGTTCATGGCCTCCTAATGACGATGGAACACTCAAATTGCGTCGAGATTCAATACATCGTCCTCCAGCCGACTTGTCTCCAAGGGGATATTGCTTCCTCGGGCACCTTATGGTCGTCCTAATGTGAGTCTAGATTTTTGAATCCGACGCGAAACTGATAGTTAATTGTAACGTTGAGGCCCTCCTAATGACGATGGAACACTCAAATTGCGTCGAGATTCAATACATCGTCCTTTAGCCGACTTGTCTCCAAGGGTCTATTGCTGCCTCGTGCACCTTATGGTCGTCCTAATGTGAGTCTAGATTTTCGAATCCGACGCGAAACTGATAGTTAATTGTAACGTTCAGGGCCTCCTAATGACGATGGAACACTCAAATTGCGTCGAGATTCAATACATCGTCCTCCGGCCGACTTGTCTCCTAGGGGATATTCCTGCCTCGGGCACCTTATGGTCGTTCTCCTGTGAGTCTAGATTTTCGAATCCGACGCAAACCTGATAGTTAATTGTTACGTTCATGGCCTCCTAATGAGATAGAACACACAAATTGCGTCGAGATTTAATACATTGTCCTCCAGCCGACTTGCCTTCAAGGAGATTTTGCTTCCTCGGGCACCATATGGTCCCTATCCTTGTGAGTCTAGATTTTCAAATCCGACGCCAAACTGATAGATAATTGTAACGTACAGGGCCTCCTAATGACGATGGAGCACTCAAATTGCGTCGAGATTCAATACATCGTCATTCAGCCGACTTGTCTCCAATTGTCTATTGTTGTCTCGGGCACCTTATGGTCGTCCTAATGTGAGTCTAGATTTTCGAATCCGACGCAAAACTGACAGTTAATTGTATCGTTCAGGGCCTCCTAATGACGATGGAACACTCAAATTGCGTCGAGATTCTATACATCGTCCTACAGCCGACTTGTCTCCAAGGGTCTATTGCTGCCTCGGGCACCTTATGGTCGTTCACCTGGGAGTCTAGATTTTCGAATTCGACGCAAAACTGACAGTTAATTGTAACGTTCAGGGCCTCCTAATGACGATGTAACACTCAAATTGCGTCGAGATTCAATACATCGGCCACCAGTCGACTTGTCTCCAAGCGTCTATTGCTGCCTCGGGCACCTTATGGTCTTTCTCCTGTGAGTCTAGGTTTTCAAATCCGACGCAAAACTGATAGTTAATTGTTACGTTCATGGCCTCCTAATGAGATGGAACACTCTAATTGCGTCGAGATTCAATACATCGTCCTCCAGGTGACTTGCCTCCAAGGAGATATTGCTGCCTCGGGCACCATATGTTCCTTTTCTTGTGAGTCTAGATTTTCGAATCCGACGCGAAACTGATAGTTAAAATTAACGTTCAGCGCCTCCTAATGACGATGGAACACTCAAATTGCGTAGTGATTCAATACATCGGGCACAAGCCGAATTGTCTCCAAGGGTCTATTGCTGCCTCGGGCACCTTATGGTCTTTCTCCTGTGAGTCTAGATTTTGGAATCCGACGCATAACTGATAGTTAATTGTAACGTTCAGCGCCTCTAATGACGATGGAACTCTCAAATTGCGTCGAGATTCAATATATCGTCCTTCAGCCGACTTGTCTCCTAGGGGATATTCCTGCCTCGGGCACCTTATGGTCGTTCTCCTGTAAGTCTAGATTTTCGAATCCGACGCAAAACTGATAGTTAACTGTTACGTTCATGGCCTCCTAATGACGATGGAACACTCAAATTGCGTCGAGATTTAATACATCGTCCTCCAGCCGAATTGTCTCCTGTCAGTATAGACTTTTGAATCCGACGCGAAACTGATAGTTAATTGTATCGTTCAGGGCCTCCTAATGACGACGGAACACTCAATTCGCGTCGAGATTCAATACATCGTCATTCAGCCGACTTGTCTCCAAGGGTCTATTGCTGCCTCGGGCACCTAATAGTTGTTCTCCTGTAGATTTTCAAATCCGACGCAAAACTGATAGTTAATTGTAACGTTCAGGGCCACCTAATGGCGATGGAACACTCAAATGGCGTCGAGATTCAATACATCTTCCTCCAGCCGACTTGTTTACAAGGGGATATTGCTGCCTCAGGCACCTTATGTTCCGTCTCCTGTGAGTCTAGATTTTCGAATCCGACGCAAAACTTATGTTTAATTGTAACGTTCATTGCCTCCTAATGACGATGGAACACTCAAATTGCGTCGAGATTCAATACATCGTCCTCCAGCCGACTGCCTCGGGCACCATATGGTCCTTCTCCTGTGAGTTTCGATTTTCGAATGCGACGCGAAACTGATAGTTAATTGTAAAGTACAGGGCCTCCTAATGACGATGGAACACTCAAATTGCGTCGAGATTCAATATATTGTCATTCAGCCGACTTGTCTCCAAAAGTCTATTGCTGCCTCGGGCACCTTATGGTCTTCCTTATGTGAGTCTAGATTTTCAAATCCGACGTAAAACTGACAGTTAGTTGTAACGTTGAGGGCCTCCTAATGACGATGGAACTCTCAAATTGTCTTCAAGGTGATATTGCTGCCTCGGGCACCATATGGTTCATCTCCTGTGAGTCGAGACTTTTCAATCCGACGCGAAACTGATTGTTAATTGTAACGCTCAGGGCCTCCTAATGACGATGGAATACTCAAATTGCGTCGAGATTCGATACATCGTCCTCCAGCCGACTTGTTTACAAGGGGATATTGCTGCCTCGGGCACCTTATGATCCGTCTCCTGTGAGTCTAGATTTTCGAATCCGACGCAAAACTGACAGTTAATTGCATCGTTCAGGGCCTCCTAATGACGATGGAACACTCAAATTGCGTCGAGATTCTATACATCGTCCTACAGCCGACCTGTCTCCAAGGGTCTATTGCTGCCTCGGGCACCTTATGGTCGTTCTCCTGTGAGTCGAGATTTTCGAAATTCGACGCAAAACTGATAGTTAATTGTAACGTTCAGGGCCTCCTAATGACGATGTAACACTCAAATTGCGTCGAGATTCAATACATCGGCCACCAGTCGACTTGTCTCCAAGTGTCTATTGCTGCCTCGGGCACCTTATGGTCTTTCTCCTGTGAGTCTAGGTTTTCAAATCCGACGCAAAACTGATAGTTAATTGTTACGTTCATGGCCTCCTAATGAGATGGAACACTCTAATTGCGTCGAGATTCAATATATTGTCATTCAGCCGACATGTCTCCAAAAGTCTATTGCTGCCTCGGGCACCTTATGGTCGTCCTTATGTGAGTCTAGATTTTCAAATCCGACGCAAAACTGATAGTTAATTGTAACGTTCAGGGCCACCTAATGGCGATGGAACACTCAAATGGCGTCGACATTCAATACATCGTCCTCCAGCCGACTTGTTTACAAGGGGATATTGCTGCCTCGGGCACCTTATATTCCGTCTCCTGTGAGTCTAGATTTTCGAATCCGACGCAAAACTTATGGTTAATTGTAACGTTCATGGCCTCCTAATGACGATGGAACACTCAAATTGCGTCGAGATTCAATACATCGTCCTCCAGCCGACTGCGTCGGGCACCGTATGGTCCTTCTCCTGTGAGTCTCGATTTTCGAATGCGACGCGAAACTGATAGTTAATTGTAACGTACAGGGCCTCCTAATGACGATGGAACACTCAAATTGCGTCGAGATTCAATATATTGTCATTCAGCCGACTTGTCTCCAAAAGTCTATTGCTGCCTCGGGCACCTTATGGTCGTCCTTATGTGAGTCTAGATTTTCAAATCCGACGCAAAACTGACAGTTAGTTGTAACGTTCAGGGCCTCCTAATGACGATGGAACACTCAAATTGTCTCCAAGGTGATATTGCTGCCTCGGGCACCATATGGTTCTTCTCCTGTGAGTCGAGACTTTTCAATCCGACGCGAATCTGATTGTTAATTGTAACGTTCAGGGCCTCCTAATGACGATGGAACACTCAAATTACGTCGAGATTCAATATATCGTCCTCCAGCCGACTTGTCTCCAAAGGGATATTGCTGCCTCGGGCACCTTATGGTCATTCTCCTGTGAGTCTAGATTTTCGAATCCGACGCAAAACTGAGAGTTAATTATAACGTTCAGCGCCACCTAATGACGATGGAACACTCAAATTGCGCGCGAGATTCAATACATCGTCCTACAGCCGACTTGTGTCCAAGGGTCTATTGATGCATCGGGCACCATATGGTCGTTCTCCTTTGAGTCTAGATTATCGAATCCGACGCAAAATGATAGTTAATTGTAACGTTCAGAGCCTCCTAATGACGATGGAACGCTCATATTCCGTCGCGAATCAATACATAGTCCTCCAGCCGATTTGTCACCAAGGGTCTATTGTTGCATCGGGCGCCTTTTGGTCGTTCTCCTGTGGGTCTAGATTGTCGAATCTGACGCAAACCTGATAGTTAATTATAACGTTCAGGGCCTCCTAATGACTATGGAACACTCAAATTGCGTCGATATTCAATACATCGTCCTCCAGCCGACTTGTCTCCAAGGAGATATTGCTGCCTCGGGCAACTTATGGTCCGTCACCTGTGAGTCTAGATTTTCAAATCCGACGCGAAACTGATAGATAATTGTAACGTACAGGGCCCCCTAATGACGATGGAACACTCAAATTGCGTCGAGATTCAATACATCGGGCACCAGCCGATTTGTCTCCAAGGGTCTATTGCTGCCTCGGGCACCTTATGGTCGTTCTCCTGTGAGTCTAGTTTTCGAATCCGAGGCAATTAACTGATAGTTAATTGTAACGTTCAGGGCCTCCTAATGTCGATGTAACACTCAAATTGCGTCGAGATTCAATACATCGTCCTCCAGCCGACTTGTCTCCAAGGGGATATTGCTGTCTCGGGCACCATACGGTTCGTCTCCTGAGAGTATAGATTTTCGAATCGGACACGTAACTGATAGTTAATTGTAACGTTGAGGGCCTCCTAATGACGATAGAACACTCAAGTTGCGTCGAGATTCAATCCATCGTCCTCCAGCCGACTTGTCTCCTAGGGGATATTCCTGCCTCGGGCACCTTATGGTCGTTCTCCTGGGAGTCTAGATTTTTGAATTCGACGCAAAACTGATAGTTAATTGTAACGTTCAGGGTCTCCTAATGACGATGTAACACTCAAATTGCGTCGAGATTCAATACATCGGCCACCAGTCGACTTGTCTCCAAGCGTCTATTGCTGCCTCGGGCACCTTATGGTCTTTCTCCTGTGAGTCTAGGTTTTCAAATCCGACGCAAAACTGATAGTTAATTGTTAAGTTCATGGCCTCCTAATGAGATGGAACACTCTAATTGCGTCGAGATTCAATACATCGTCCTCCAGCCGACTTGCCTCCAAGGAGATATTGCTGCCTTGGGCACCATATGTTCCTTTTCTTGTGAGTCTAGATTTTCGAATCCGACGCGAAACTGATAGTTAAATTTAACGTTCAGCGCCTCCTAATGACGATGGAACACTCAAATTGCGTAGTGATTCAATACATCGGCCACAAGCCGAATTGTCTCCAAGGGTCTATTGCTGCCTCGGGCACCTTATGGTCTTTCTCCTGTGAGTCTAGATTTTGGTATCCGACACATAACTGATAGTTAATTATAACGTTCAGCGCCTCTAATGACGATGGAACACTCAAATTGCGTCGAGATTCAATATATCGTCCTCCAGCCGACTTGTCTCCTAGGGGATATTCCTGCCTCGATCACCTTATGGTCGTTCTCCTGTGAGTCTAGATTTTCGAATCCGACGCAAAACTGATAGTTAATTGTCACGTTCATGGCCTCCTAATGACGATGGAACACTCAAATTGCGTCGAGATTTAATACATCGTCCTCCAGCCGAATTGTCTCCTGTCAGTATAGACTTTTGAATCCGACGCGAAACTGATAGTTAATTGTATCGTTCAGGGCCTTCTAATGACGACGGAACACTCAATTTGCGTCGAGATTCAATACATCGTCATTCAGCCGACTTGTCTCCAAGGGTCTATTGCTGCCTCGGGCACCTAATAGTTGTTCTCCTGTAGATTTTCAAATCCGACGCAAAACTGATAGTTAATTGTAACGTTCAGGGCCACCTAATGGCGATGGAACACTCAAATGGCGTCGAGATTCAATACATCGTCCTCCAGCCGACTTGTTTACAAGGGGATATTGCTGCCTCGGGCACCTTATGTTCCGTCTCCTGTGAGTCTAGATTTTCGAATCCGACGCAAAACTTATGGTTAATTGTAACGTTCATAGCCTCCTAATGACGATGGAACACTCAAATTGCGTCGAGATTCAATACATCGTCCTCCAGCCGACTGCCTCGGGCACCATATGGTCCTTCTCCTGTGATTCTCGATTTTCGAATGCGACGCGAAACTGATAGTTAATTGTAAAGTACAGGGCCTCCTAATGACGATGGAACACTCAAATTGCGTCGAGATTCAATATATTGTCATTCAGCTGACTTGTCTCCAAAAGTCTATTGCTGCCTCGGGCACCTTATGGTCGTCCTTATGTGAGTCTAGATTTTCAAATCCGACGTAAAACTGACAGTTAGTTGTAACGTTCAGGGCCTCCTAATGACGATGGAACACTCAAATTGTCTTCAAGGTGATATTGCTGCCTCGGGCACCATATGGTTCTTCTCCTGTGAGTCGAGACTTTTCAATCCGACGCGAAACTGATTGTTAATTGTAACGCTCAGGGCCTCCTAATGACGATGGAATACTCAAATTGCGTCGAGATTCGATACATCGTCCTCCAGCCGACTTGTTTACAAGGGGATATTGCTGCCTCGGGCACCTTATGATCCGTCTCCTGTGAGTCTAGATTTTCGATTCCGACGCAAAACTGACAGTTAATTGCATCGTTCAGGGCCTCCTAATGACGATGGAACACTCAAATTGCGTCGAGATTCTATACATCGTCCTACAGCCGACTTGTCTCCAAGGGTCTATTGCTGCCTCGGGCACCTTAGGGTCGTTCTCCTGTGAGTCTAGATTTTCGAATTCGACGCAAAACTGATAGTTAATTGTAACGTTCAAGGCCTCCTAATGACGATGTAACACTCAAATTGCGTCGAGATTCAACACATCGGCCACCAGTCGACTTGTCTCCAAGCGTCTATTGCTGCCTCGGGCACCTTATGGTCTTTCTCCTGTGAGTCTAGGTTTTCAAATCCGACGCAAAACTGATAGTTAATTGTTACGTTCATGGCCTCCTAATGAGATGGAACACTCTAATAGCGTCGAGATTCAATATATTGTCATTCAGCCGACATGTCTCCAAAAGTCTATTGCTGCCTCGGGCACCTTATGGTCGTCCTTATGTGAGTCTAGATTTTCAAATCCGACGCAAAACTGATAGTTAATTGTAACGTTCAGGGCCACCTAATGGCGATGGAACACTCAAATGGCGTCGACATTCAATACATCGTCCTCCAGCCGACTTGTTTACAAGGGGATATTGCTGCCTCGGGCACCTTATATTCCGTCTCCTGTGAGTCTAGATTTTCGAATCCGACGCAAAACTTATGGTTAATTGTAACGTTCATGGCCTCCTAATGACGATGGAACACTCAAATTGCGTCGAGATTCAATACATCGTCCTCCAGCCGACTGCGTCGGGCACCATATGGTCCTTCTCCTGTGAGTCTCGATTTTCGAATGCGACGCGAAACTGATAGTTAATTGTAACGTACAGGGCCTCCTAATGACGATGGAACACTCAAATTGCGTCGAGATTCAATATATTGTCATTCAGCCGACTTGTCTCCAAAAGTCTATTGCTGCCTCGGGCACCTTATGGTCGTCCTTATGTGAGTCTAGATTTTCAAATCCGACGCAAAACTGACAGTTAGTTGTAACGTTCAGGGCCTCCTAATGACGATGGAACACTCAAATTGTCTCCAAGGTGATATTGCTGCCTCGGGCACCATATGGTTCTTCTCCTGTGAGTCGAGACTTTTCAATCCGACGCGAATCTGATTGTTAATTGTAACGTTCAGGGCCTCCTAATGACGATGGAACACTCAAATTACGTCGAGATTCAATATATCGTCCTCCAGCCGACTTGTCTCCAAAGGGATATTGCTGCCTCGGGCACCTTATGGTCATTCTCCTGTGAGTCTAGATTTTCGAATCCGACGCAAACCTGATAGTTAATTATAACGTTCAGGGCCTCCTAATGACTATGGAACACTCAAATTGCGTCGATATTCAATACATCGTCCTCCAGCCGACTTGTCTCCAAGGAGATATTGCTGCCTCGGGCAACTTATGGTCCGTCACCTGTGAGTCTAGATTTTCAAATCCGACGCGAAACTGATAGATAATTGTAACGTACAGGGCCCCCTAATGACGATGGAACACTCAAATTGCGTCGAGATTCAATACATCGGGCACCAGCCGATTTGTCTCCAAGGGTCTATTGCTGCCTCGGGCACCTTATGGTCGTTCTCCTGTGAGTCTAGTTTTCGAATCCGAGGCAATTAACTGATAGTTAATTGTAACGTTCAGGGCCTCCTAATGTCGATGTAACACTCAAATTGCGTCGAGATTCAATACATCGTCCTCCAGCCGACTTGTCTCCAAGGGGATATTGCTGTCTCGGGCACCATACGGTTCGTCTCCTGAGAGTATAGATTTTCGAATCGGACACGTAACTGATAGTTAATTGTAACGTTGAGGGCCTCCTAATGACGATAGAACACTCAAGTTGCGTCGAGATTCAATCCATCGTCCTCCAGCCGACTTGTCTCCTAGGGGATATTCCTGCCTCGGGCACCTTATGGTCGTTCTCCTGGGAGTCTAGATTTTTGAATTCGACGCAAAACTGATAGTTAATTGTAACGTTCAGGGTCTCCTAATGACGATGTAACACTCAAATTGCGTCGAGATTCAATACATCGGCCACCAGTCGACTTGTCTCCAAGCGTCTATTGCTGCCTCGGGCACCTTATGGTCTTTCTCCTGTGAGTCTAGGTTTTCAAATCCGACGCAAAACTGATAGTTAATTGTTAAGTTCATGGCCTCCTAATGAGATGGAACACTCTAATTGCGTCGAGATTCAATACATCGTCCTCCAGCCGACTTGCCTCCAAGGAGATATTGCTGCCTCGGGCACCATATGTTCCTTTTCTTGTGAGTCTAGATTTTCGAATCCGACGCGAAACTGATAGTTAAATTTAACGTTCAGCGCCTCCTAATGACGATGGAACACTCAAATTGCGTAGTGATTCAATACATCGGCCACAAGCCGAATTGTCTCCAAGGGTCTATTGCTGCCTCGGGCACCTTATGGTCTTTCTCCTGTGAGTCTAGATTTTGGTATCCGACACATAACTGATAGTTAATTATAACGTTCAGCGCCTCTAATGACGATGGAACACTCAAATTGCGTCGAGATTCAATATATCGTCCTCCAGCCGACTTGTCTCCTAGGGGATATTCCTGCCTCGATCACCTTATGGTCGTTCTCCTGTGAGTCTAGATTTTCGAATCCGACGCAAAACTGATAGTTAATTGTCACGTTCATGGCCTCCTAATGACGATGGAACACTCAAATTGCGTCGAGATTTAATACATCGTCCTCCAGCCGAATTGTCTCCTGTCAGTATAGACTTTTGAATCCGACGCGAAACTGATAGTTAATTGTATCGTTCAGGGCCTTCTAATGACGACGGAACACTCAATTTGCGTCGAGATTCAATACATCGTCATTCAGCCGACTTGTCTCCAAGGGTCTATTGCTGCCTCGGGCACCTAATAGTTGTTCTCCTGTAGATTTTCAAATCCGACGCAAAACTGATAGTTAATTGTAACGTTCAGGGCCACCTAATGGCGATGGAACACTCAAATGGCGTCGAGATTCAATACATCGTCCTCCAGCCGACTTGTTTACAAGGGGATATTGCTGCCTCGGGCATATTATGTTCCGTCTCCTGTGAGTCTAGATTTTCGAATCCGACGCAAAACTTATGGTTAATTGTAACGTTCATAGCCTCCTAATGACGATGGAACACTCAAATTGCGTCGAGATTCAATACATCGTCCTCCAGCCGACTGCCTCGGGCACCATATGGTCCTTCTCCTGTGAGTCTCGATTTTCGAATGCGACGCGAAACTGATAGTTAATTGTAAAGTACAGGGCCTCCTAATGACGATGGAACACTCAAATTGCGTCGAGATTCAATATATTGTCATTCAGCTGACTTGTCTCCAAAAGTCTATTGCTGCCTCGGGCACCTTATGGTCGTCCTTATGTGAGTCTAGATTTTCAAATCCGACGTAAAACTGACAGTTAGTTGTAACGTTCAGGGCCTCCTAATGACGATGGAACACTCAAATTGTCTTCAAGGTGATATTGCTGCCTCGGGCACCATATGGTTCTTCTCCTGTGAGTCGAGACTTTTCAATCCGACGCGAAACTGATTGTTAATTGTAACGCTCAGGGCCTCCTAATGACGATGGAATACTCAAATTGCGTCGAGATTCGATACATCGTCCTCCAGCCGACTTGTTTACAAGGGGATATTGCTGCCTCGGGCACCTTATGATCCGTCTCCTGTGAGTCTAGATTTTCGATTCCGACGCAAAACTGACAGTTAATTGCATCGTTCAGGGCCTCCTAATGACGATGGAACACTCAAATTGCGTCGAGATTCTATACATCGTCCTACAGCCGACTTGTCTCCAAGGGTCTATTGCTGCCTCGGGCACCTTATGGTCGTTCTCCTGTGAGTCTAGATTTTCGAATTCGACGCAAAACTGATAGTTAATTGTAACGTTCAAGGCCTCCTAATGACGATGTAACACTCAAATTGCGTCGAGATTCAACACATCGGCCACCAGTCGACTTGTCTCCAAGCGTCTATTGCTGCCTCGGGCACCTTATGGTCTTTCTCCTGTGAGTCTAGGTTTTCAAATCCGACGCAAAACTGATAGTTAATTGTTACGTTCATGGCCTCCTAATGAGATGGAACACTCTAATTGAGTCGAGATTCAATACATCGTCCTCCAGCCGACTTGCCTCCAAGGAGACATTGCTGCCTCGGGCACCATATGTTCCTTTTCTTGTGAGTCTAGATTTTCGAATCCGACGCGAAACTGATAGTTAAATTTAACGTTCAGCGCCTCCTAATGACGATGGAACACTCAAATTGCGTAGTGATTCAATACATCGGGAACAAGCCGAATTGTCTCCAAGGGTCTATTGCTGCCTCGGGCACCTTATGGTCTTTCTCCTGTGAGTCTAGATTTTGGAATCCGACGCATAACTGATAGTTAATTGTAACGTTCAGCGCCTCTAATGACGATGGAACACTCAAATTGCGTCGAGATTCAATATATCGTCCTTCAGCCGACTTGTCTCCTAGGGGATATTCCTGCCTCGGGCACCTTATGGTCGTTCTCCTGTAAGTCTAGATTATCGAATCCGACGCAAAACTGATAGTTAACTGTTACGTTCATGGCCTCCTAATGACGATGGAACACTCAAATTGCGTCGAGATTTAATACATCGTCCTCCAGCCGAATTGTCTCCTGTCAGTATAGACTTTTGAATCCGACGCGAAACTGATAGTTAATTTTATCGTTCAGGGCCTCCTAATGACGACGGAACACTCAATTTGCGTCGAGATTCAATACATCGTCATTCAGCCGACTTGTCTCCAAGGGTCTATTGCTGCCTCGGGCACCTTATAGTTGTTCTCCTGTAGATTTTAAAATCCGACGCAAAACTGATAGTTAATTGTAATGTTCAGGGCCACCTAATGGCGATGGAACACTCAAATGGCGTCGAGATTCAATACATCGTCCTGCAGCCGACTTGTTTACAAGGGGATATTGCTGCTTCGGGCACCTTATATTCCGTCTCCTGTGAGTCTAGATTTTCGAATCCGACGCAAAACTTATGGTTAATTGTAACGTTCATGGCCTCCTAATGACGATGGAACACTCAAATTGCGTCGAGATTCAATACATCGTCCTCCAGCTGACTGCCTCGGGCACCATATGGTCCTTCTCCTGTGAGTCTCGATTTTCGAATGCGACGCGAAACTGATAGTTAATTGTAACGTACAGGGCCTCCTAATGACGATGGACCACTCAAATTGCGTCGAGATTCAATATATTGTCATTCAGCCGACTTGTCTCCAAAAGTCTATTGCTGCCTCGGGCACCTTATGGTCGTCCTTATGTGAGTCTAGATTTTCAAATCCGACGCAAAACTGACAGTTAGTTGTAACGTTCTGGGCCTCCTAATGACGATGGAACACTCAAATTGTCTCCAAGGTGATATTGCTGCCTCGGGCACCATATGGTTCTTCTCCTGTGAGTCGAGACTTTTCAATCCGACGCGAAACTGATTGTTAATTGTAACGTTCAGGGCCTCCTAATGACGATGGAACACTCAAATTACGTCGGGATTCAATATATCGTCCTCCAGCCGACTTGTCTCCAAAGGGATATTGCTGCGTCGGGCACCTTATGGTCATTCTCCTGTGAGTCTAGATTTTCGAATCCGACGCAAAACTGAGAGTTAATTATAACGTTCAGCGCCACCTAATGACGATGGAACACTCAAATTGCGCGCGAGATTCAATACATCGTCCTCCAGCCGACTTGTCTTCAAGGTGATATTCCTGCCACGGGCAACATACGGTCCGTCTCTTGTGAGTCTAGATTATAAAATCCGACGCGATACTGATAGTTAATTGTAACGTTCAGTGCCTCCTAATGACGATGGAACACTCAAATTGCGTCGCGATTCAATACATCGTCCTACAGCCGACTTGTGTCCAAGGGTCTATTGATGCATCGGGCACCATATGGTCGTTCTCCTTTGAGTCTAGATTATCGAATCCGACGCAAAATGATAGTTAATTGTAACGTTCAGAGCCTCCTAATGACGATGGAACGCTCAAATTCCGTCGCGATTCAATACATAGTCCTCCAGCCGATTTGTCACCAAGGGTCTATTGTTGCATCGGGCGCCTTTTGGTCGTTCTCCTGTGGGTCTAGATTATCGAATCTGACGCAAACCTGATAGTTAATTACAATGTTCAGGGCCTCCTAATGACTATGGAACACTCAAATTGCGTCGAGATTCAATACATCGTCCTCCAGCCAACTTGTCTCCATGGGGATATTGCTGTCTCGGGCACCATACGTTTCGTCTCCTGTGAGTATAGATTTTCGAATCGGACACGTAACTGATAGTTAATTGTAACGTTGAGGGCCTCCTAATGACGATGGAACACTCAAATTGCGTCGAGATTCAATACATCGTCCTCCAGCCGACTTGTCTCCAAGCGTCTATTGCTGCCTCGGGCACCTTATGGTCTTTCTCCTGTGAGTCTAGGTTTTCAAATCCGACGCAAAACTGATAGTTAATTGTTACGTTCATGGCCTCCTAATGTCGATGTAACACTCAAATTGCGTCGAGATTCAATACATCGTCCTCCAGCCGACTTGTCTCCAAGGGGATATTGCTGTCTCGGGCACAATACGTTTCGTCTCCTGTGAGTATAGATTTTCGAATCGGACACGTAACTGATAGTTAATTGTAACGTTGAGGGCCTCCTAATGACGATGGAACTCTCAAATTGCGTCGAGATTCAATACATCGTCCTCCAGCCGACTTGTCTCCTAGGGGATATTCCTGCCTCGGGCACCTTATGGTCGTTCTCCTGGGAGTCTAGATTTTCGAATTCGACGCAAAACTGATAGTTAATTGTAACGTTCAGGGCCTCCTAATGACGATGTAACACTCAAATTGCGTCGAGATTCAATACATCGGCCACCAGTCGACTTGTCTCCAAGCGTCTATTGCTGCCTCGGGCACCTTATGGTCTTTCTCCTGTGAGTCTAGGTTTTCAAATCCGACGCAAAACTGATAGTTAATTGTTACGTTCATGGCCTCCTAATGAGATGGAACACTCTAATTGCGTCGAGATTCAATACATCGTCCGCCAGCCGACTTGCCTCCAAGGAGATATTGCTGCCTCGGGCACCATATGTTCCTTTTCTTGTGAGTCTAGATTTTCGAATCCGACGCGAAACTGATAGTTAAATTTAACGTTCAGCGCCTCCTAATGACGATGGAACACTCAAATTGCGTAGTGATTCAATACATCGGCCACAAGCCGAATTGTCTCCAAGGGTCTATTGCTGCCTCGGGCACCTTATGGTCTTTCTCCTGTGAGTCTAGATTTTGGTATCCGACACATAACTGATAGTTAATTGTAACGTTCAGCGCCTCTAATGACGATGGAACACTCAAATTGCGTCGAGATTCAATATATCGTCCTCCAGCCGACTTGTCTCCTAGGGGATATTCCTGCCTCGGGCACCTTATGGTCGTTCTCCTGTGAGTTTAGATTTTCGAATCCGACGCAAAACTGATAGTTAATTGTTACGTTCATGGCCTCCTAATGACGATGGAACACTCAAATTGCGTCGAGATTTAATACATCGTCCTCCAGCCGAATTGTCTCCTGTCAGTATAGACTTTTGAAGCCGACGCGAAACTGATAGTTAATTGTATCGTTCAGGGCCTCCTAATGACGACGGAACACTCAATTTGCGTCGAGATTCAATACATCGTCATTCAGCCGACTTGTCTCCAAGGGTCTATTGCTGCCTCGGGCACCTTATAGTTGTTCTCCTGTAGATTTTCAAATCCGACGCAAAACTGATAGTTAATTCTAGCGTTCAGGGCCACCTAATGTCGATGGAACACTCAAATGGCGTCGAGATTTGATACATCGTCCTCCAGCCGACTTGTTTACAAGGGGATATTGCTGCCTCGGGCACCTTATGTTCCGTCTCCTGTGAGTCTAGATTTTCGAATCCGACGCAAAACTTATGGTTAATTGTAACGTTCATGGCCTCCTAATGACGATGGAACACTCAAATTGCGTCGAGATTCAATACATCGTCCTCCAGCCAACTGCCTCGGGCACCATATGGTCCTTCTCCTGTGAGTCTCGATTTTCGAATGCGACGCGAAACTGATAGTTAATTGTAACGTTCAGGGCCTCCTAATGACGATGGAACACTCAAATTGCGTCGAAATTCAATACATCGTCCTCCAGTTATTAATAGTTAATAAAGTCTATTGCTGCCTCGGGCACCTTATGGTCGTCCTTATGTGAGTCTAGATTTTCAAATCCGACGTAAAACTGACAGTTAGTTGTAACGTTCAGGGCCTCCTAATGACGATGGAACACTCAAATTGTCTTCAAGGTGATATTGCTGCCTCGGGCACCATATGGTTCTTCTCCTGTGAGTCGAGACTTTTCAATCCGACGCGAAACTGATTGTTAATTGTAACGTTCAGGGCCTCCTAATGACGATGGAACACTCAAATTGCGTCGAGATTCAATACATCGTCCTCCAGCCGACTTGTTTACAAGGGGATATTGCTGCCTCGGGCACCTTATGATCCGTCTCCTGTGAGTCTAGATTTTCGAATCCGACGCAAAACTTATGGTTGATTGTAACGTTTATGGCCTCCTAATGACGATGGAACACTCAAATTGCGTCGAGATTCAATACATCGTCCTCCATTCGACTTGTCTCCTAGGGGATATTCCCACCTCGGGCACGTCGTTCTCCTGTGAGTCTAGATTTTCCAATCCGACGCATAACTGATAGTTAATTGTAACGTTCAGCGCCTCCTAATGACGATGGAACACTCTAATTGCGTCGAGATTCAATACAATGTCCTCCAGCCGACTTGTCTCCTAGGGGATATTGAAAGGTGGCTACACTGAGCCACTGCGCCAGAGATTGCGCCATAGAGTATTATTAAGCCGCCTCCACAGTGCTTGGAGAGAACTCGTAGTAGTCAGTGCGTGGGCAGACTTCGTAGAAGACAGTGAGTGCTGAGATGTGCGAGTGGGCAAGGCTTGTCGAGAGGTTGTAGGAAGGAGTGTTTGTTCCATGTTTTATCCAGTTATTTGATGGGAGAGGTAGCAGATGTTATTTTAATGAAGACATTGTAACGATCAGAGTGCTTTTCATCAATATATATGAAGGTAAAATATTCTTTTTTTTTTCATTATTTCCGTGTTTTAAATAATGCGTCATGACAGGTTCAGTCAACAAAGCATCTGGCTTGTGTTCTTGTATTAGAGTGTAATTCTGGTTTTCTTGAGTAATTATGGTATTTTTATTTCCTTTAGTTACTTCTGTATAAATGGTGTTTAAAAATTCTTGTCTTGTTGGAGAAGAACCGCGCCAGATGTGTTCGTTGAGTCACACTCCCACATACAGAACAGTTACTCTTGAGCTTATTGGTTTTGTAGGTTTTATAGTTGCTGGGGACTTAATTAATTAATTGTGTCAACGAAAAATTTCATTTCATTCTTGTTGTTGTTCTTTGCAGTCAGATAGCGTAACAATACTAGTCAGGGCCAACCGTTTACGAGAAACAGCGTAATCGATCATATAGTTACTAAAAAGTATTTTCAATCATATTTAATTAAGCCCCCATGCACGTGGCGGCCGCTGCTTCGGATCGTCCCTTGGAAATCTTCTGATTGTAAAAATAGTAGATGGTAGAATTGTTGTAGTAATTTGTAGTTAGTAATTGTAGTCTATTTTGCATGTGTAGATTTGGTAATTGTCATTCTTCTAATGGTATTTTTTTCTCAGAATTTGATTTGTTGTCTTGTATACGCGTTTGACAATCTAGTGCAATTGTGTCAATTGTTTGTTAATCGTGTTTGAGGGAAACATTTCATATGAATGGTATTGTTGGAGATAAGGTGGCATTGTGTGTAATTTCCGTACAGTGACGAATTTTTTGTATGTTTTGTAAATGATTACGCGATCGATGAAAAAGGCAAAAATGATGGACAGTGAGAATGATGAAATTGTTAACATGGCGAACTCGCCAACGCAGGAGAACAGTGTGATGAATAATGAAGTGTAAAACAATGTAATAAGTCGGGAAAATAGTCCGGAACCATTTCAAAATTTTTCTCAATCAGAAAATTCACAGAATACGAGATTAACGATAGAAGATTCTGAAATAGTATCGAACACAGATAGCTTTACAGCTATGACGAAGGAAGCTGGTTTTGCGGGAAATGTTAGGGGCGAAAAGAATTTTGAAACAGTTAACATGGAGCAGTTGATGAGTGCTATATTAAATTTGGGAGCACGTATGGAAACACGGTTAGACTCACAGGGATCACAAATAGGAACAATTAAAACTGAGATGGGAACTTTACGATCTGAATTAAAAACTGATATGGGAACAATGGAAACACGGATGGGATCTGAATTTAAAACTGAGATGGGAACTTTACGATCTGAATTAAGAGATGGGAACTTTGGAAACACGGTTAGACTCACGAATAGGGACATGTTTCAAAAATATGAAAGATGAATTAAAGAAAGAAATCAGAGAAGAAGTACAACCAATTTTGAATGCTCACAATAATAGATTAATTGCAGTAGAAATCAGACAAAGGGAACAGGATAGAGAACAGGAAGAAAGAGATCGCGTGATAGTACAGAAATTTTCAGAGTTAAATTTACAACGTGCAAAGGATAAGGAAGAAATATTTGAGAGAATCGAGGAATCCGTACCAAATGACAGATTAAATAACCTAACACAACACTATGAACAGCTAGCTACCAAATGTGACAATACTGAAACCCGAGTCGCGACACTTACGGAAGACGTAAATAAACAGAAAGAACAATAAGGTGACTTATCGGAAAGAGTTGAGGAAATTTCAGATAAACTGACAAATCTTAGTTTACATGGGGACAGAGATTCGGATGATACAGCACCATTGCCATTTGCAGAAACCGAAGAGTATCAGAACGTAAATAAACATGTTGAAAATCAGGGAAAATTTAATGAACGCGTGAAAAGGGAATTTGAGGCTTTAAAAAAGCAAGTCAAACAAATTGAAGGCGAAATAGTAGGAAATGACGGTAGAAGAAACTTAGAATCACAGATAGCAGAGGGGTATGAAGAAAGAAATTTATTTCATTTACGAGAAGCAACAAGAGAGCGCCAGGCGCGCGAACTTGAGAATAATCGACATTGGGACTGGGACAGACGCGGTAGGTCTTTGTCACCACGAGGCGAAAACTTTGACTATAAACACTTTTTGACTGTTCGGAAATTTAAGATCCTCCGCAATTTTAAGAATGACATACATCCATGTTCATGGCTAGATCAATTTACGTACGCACTTCCGTCAGATGTGCCACAAAGTCACAAACTGGAAATTATGTGCGGCTATTAAAGTCCTCAGGGGATTCACTACTCTAAGTGAATATGTGCCGTAGAGAGCATAGGGCCTCGAGCTGTAGTGGTGCTGTTTCTCTTTTAGTTTTCTACACCGCTGCCTACTCTTTTACTATTCTTTGCATCTGTCAAACCAACTCTTCGACTATCAATCTATCTAGTGAGTAAGTAAACAATAACCTGATATGACTAATTTACCCAAAAGTGACTTCGGAAATTACCGTGTGGACTTACTATATCTGCTGCAGCATTCATTCGTAGATTAAATGAAATTTTACCTGTTTATCTTCGTAACAATATTACTTCATATGTCGACGATATTCTTATCGCTAAACGTTCTAGGAGTGAACACAACAAAATTTTGGATTCATTGTTACGTATTTTTGCAAGAGTTGGTATTACAGAGAACTTGGAAAAATCTGAATTTGGTCGTTCTCAGATGAAATTTCTCGGTCACATTATTGCTACAGAAGGTATTCTTCCTGATCCAAAGAAACTAGATGCTATTCAGTTCGCAATGACATTCTTTTTAAACGAAAATCGGTCGACAACTCCGTTTGGTTAGTTTGTATTCCTGATGAGTGGGTCAATAAATTGATTTGGTATACGCATTTCAGTTATGCACACTTTGGTCCCAGAAAATGCTTTCACAAATTACGAGAAAATTGCTATTTCAGTAATATGGAAAAACGTATTCGATCTGTTCTGGCCAAATGCAAATTATGTCAAAAGGCTAAGCCGCCAACAGTTTCTCACAGAGCACCGATGTTTCCTATCATTCCAGCGAAATTAAAGGAGATGGCTGCAGTCGATTTGTTCGGTCCAGTGGTTCGATCTACTAATGGTTTTGCGTACATTTTCGTAGCAGTGGAGTTGACATCAAAATATGTATGTTTTACACCTTTACGCAAAGCAACAGCTCGTTCAGTATCTAACGCTTTCATCAAACATTTTCTTAAAGAAGTGGGTCATGTTGATAAGGTTATATCAGATAATGGATCACAGTTTCGTTCTAAAATTTGGCTTCGTACTCTACGGCGTCGTAAAATTAAACCAATCTTCATTTCACATTTTCACCCTCAATCAAACGCTTCAGAGAGATGGATGAAGGAAATCAATAAATTGTGTCGTCTTTATTGTCATCAGAATCACAGAACTTGGGATCAGTATCTTCATATTTTTCAAAACATTCTGAATGAACTCTCTAATGATTCAACTTCTTTACCGCCTATACTGGTATTAAAAAATAAAGCACCGACAAATCGCATATCTGAAATCGTTCCTTTTCCGCCTTCACGGAAACTGCGGCATTCTGAAGTTGTCAACCTGGCTCTGCAAAATATTGCATCTGCGGCTGCTAGAAGAGAGAAATCAGCTAAGCGTCCTGGTCGTTCAAAAATCTTGTCAGTTGGTCAAAAAGTGTTAATTAAGTCTCATCGTTTGTCGCACAAAGGAAAAGGCTTGTGTCGCAAATTTTTTCTGCTTTATTACGGTCCATATAGAATTCGTAAAATTATTCATGATAACACTGTCGAAGTAGAAACTCTTAAATCTCGACGCTCTAAGGGAATACATCATATATCTAACGTAAAAATTTTTGTGGAATGATATACTTTGAAAAAAAATGTTTGTAGAATGACATACTTGTGAGAAACTAACAGCTACATGTAAAAATGCGGAGAGTACAAGGATACCGCGCTGTGTTTTGGCGGCGGCACATACTCAAAGCAACAGTCAAGTCTGCGCGCCGCACAAGGCAGTCGTTGACCGCGAACAATTGCTTCCTACGTCACGCGCCTACAGCTGATCGAGCGCTCAGTGCGAATGCACTGACAGCCGTAAACAAATACACAGTTTAATTTCTCCGACTAAATTCAGTATAAAGCTATAGTGACTTGATGAATTCTGTTATTAACATTCAGTATTTTTCAGGATACGGTTGTATAAAATATTTAAGAACTTCAGGTAAATTCTGTGCGTGTCCGACGTTAAGAGGACTTGCTATCGAGAAATTTTCAGGAAGAATGTAATTTCGAAGAAGAAACTAATAAACTAAATGGGTAACTATTAATTGAGTTCATTTTTCAGATAACATATTTCCACTTAGGTACGTACTTTAGACGTAATTTGCTGCTCGCGATTACGTGATTCATACTTTGTGCTGAATTTTATGTTCTATGAATTTACGTGTGAAGCTACGTGCTTGCGTACGTTAACTGACTTTGACAATGATTATTAATGAACTGGGTTGTAACTTGTATATATTATGCATCGCTTGGCTGCACTGCTTTTTCACTGATGTCATTTTTTTTTAACTGTGTGCCTGCTGTGCTTATTTATTTAAATTATAATTGTCACCTGATTAGTTGCGCTGATATGTATGTAAGTTGTACTTTGTGATTTATCTGCTTGCGCCTTCATGTTTACTTATTAGGATGACATATGAACATTTATTTGCTTATGCTGATATGATGCTAATGACATGTTTACTGCTTTACGTATGGATTGCATATTTATACATATCTGTTGTTGTCATAACTACTCTTTAATTTGGTGTATTGAAATGCTGATGTACAGTGTACGAATATAGAGTTTAGGTTACACTATGGTATAGGTTATAGATTGTTCGCTTGGCAGAGCCTCGTTGTAGGATTTGTGCTGCATCCACTTTTTGACATTCTATTCTCTACTGGTATATTTACTCGCTATTGCTTGTTTTGCTTACGCTCAGTGCCTTATATTTTTAAGATAAGAAAATGAACTGCTATAATTCGACGAACTACATTAGTTCAAGAAACTTCATAGAAGTCACATGAGCTGAGGTTTTATGGAAGCTGTATAAATGTATGCTAATAGGAAGGAAGCTAACGACATGACATACCAAAACTAGGTTTAGACCATTGACAGTTATTACACTGCATTTTTCGTGAGCAATTGAAATAGGAAGTGACACTTGACACAAGAAATACTCCACATGTTTGCTTCTGTTTGCCATAATTCTTGAAGTGGTGTACACACTGTGAAATATTATGATCATTCACACTACGTAATCGTACTTAATTACTGAGAGTTATTCGAACTGAGTCTGTTAGAGGTCATGTATGCATTTCCTTTGTTTATAATTCATAATGAGCAGAAGATTTGGGTCAGATGGATTACACAGAGGTTGTGTGTTGGCAATGTGTCTTCAGATTGTGTGGGATGATGAGGTTTGCATTAGGATTTTATCTGTACTTGTTCGAGGAGACTGACTAGAGGAAAGAGTTGTTATGGAAGTGAAATGATATTGGTAATAAGGTTCATATTTATCGACGTATTAAAGAGGTATTATTGAGGTATAGAGATTATATGAAGTTGATGATTATTGGAGTTTTTGTAGACAAGAAGTAAGGTAAATGATATTGATGATAAGATTTATATGTATCGACGTAAGAAGTATTAGTGAAGTATTGAGATTATGTGATGCTGATGATTATTGGAGTTTTGGTGTATAAGAGGTAAAGTAAGTGAGATGCATCTTTTTTTTGTTGGTCTTATGGAACAAGGAGGATGAAGATAGCAGACTAGAACACTAAAGTAGAAGGAAGATAGTCTATACACACACTTTGTTAAATCACTAAGCAGTATATACTTTTTTTTTGAAGAGAGGAAGTAATTGCATATCTTCGCTCACTGACAGTTGTTCAACAACAGTACATTTGATCTGGCTTGGCAAACATTGGTCTTGACATGATGACTATGACGTTGACCTAACTATTATTGTCTGTTATACATTGCTGCCACTACTACTTGATACACATGATGAACATCAGATTCTGACAGAATTACATTTACACAGTTAACACCATTTAATTACACAGTAGTACTTAATGTGGATGAAAGATGAATGAGTGTGTTTTGTGTGTCTTCCTTTCCTAATCCTACCCACCTATCTCGTAAATATTATTTTATTTGTTTGTAATGGCTTGCACTGACACCCATAAATATTATAGGTTTACTGATATTTGAGTATTTGTAATAGTTAATATGAAAATTATCTGACATCATTTGTGTGTTTGTTATGATTTGTATGTTTAGTGTAAGAGCATTGTAAAAGCATTTGTATGTGTTTTAAAACTATTGTTCATGCCTGAACTGTCAGATTAGTGAAGGTGAATATTATGGACTGTTACCTGCACTTTTCAACGTAATGTGTGACACTTAGGAATGATTAATTTCTGCTGATGAACTGAGTGATCAGTGATAGTGAATATTATGGACTGTTACTTGCACTTTATCTACATGATTGGTGTCACTAGGACATGTTTAGTTTCTGCTGATGAACAGTGTGATTAGTGATAGTGAATATCATGGACTGCTCTCTGGACCTGCTCATCATTGCTAGGTGCAACTGATGGACTACTTGTATGGAAATTAAGTCACTTCTTGCTGTCTGCACCTACTCAACATTGCTGGGTGCCACTGATGAACTGCTTCTACTGAACTAATGTGACTTGTTGCTGTGTACCTCTGCAACTTTACTGGGTGCCACAGATGGAACTGCTTCTACTGAAATGATGTCACTTGTTGGTGTCTGCACCTGCTCAACATTGCTGGGTGCAACTGATGGACTGCTTCTACTGAAATGATGTCACTTGTTGGTGTCTGCACCTGCTCAACATTGCTGGGTGCAACTGATGGACTGCTTCTACTGAAATAATGTCACTTGTTGGTGTCTGCACCTGCTCAACATTGCTGGGTGCAACTGATGGACTGCTTCTACTGAAATGAAGTCACTTGTTGGTGTCTGCACCTGCTCAACATTGCTGGGTGCAACTGATGGACTGCTTCTACTGAAATGATGTCACTTGTTGGTGTCTGCACCTGCTCAACATTGCTGGGTGCAACTGATGGACTGCTTCTACTGAAATGATGTCACTTGTTGGTGTCTGCACCTGCTCAACATTGCTGGGTGCAACTGATGGACTGTTTCTAGTGAAATGATGTCACTTGTTGGTGTCTGCACAAGCTCTCAACATTGCTGGGTGCAACTGATGGACTGCTTCTACTGAAATGATGTCACTTGTTGGTGTCTGCACCTGCTCTCAACATTGCTGGGTGCAACTGATGGACTGTTTCTGCTGATATGATGTCACTTGTCGGTGTCTGCACCTGCTCAACATTGCTGGGTGCAACTGATAGTCTGTTTCTACTGAAATGAAGTCACTTGTTGCTGTCTGCACCTGCTCAACATTGCTGGGTGCAACTGATGAACTGTTACTAATGAAATGAAGTCACTTGTTGCTGTCTGCACCTACTCAACATTGCTGGGTGCCTCTGATGGATTGCTTCTACTGAACTAACGTGACTTGTTGCTGGGTGTACCTGCTAAACTTTACTGGGTGCCACTGATGGCCTGCTTCTACTGAAAAGATGTCACCTGTTGGTGTTTTTTTTTTTTTTTTTTTTTTTTTTGTATAATCTAATCATTGAAAGCATTTTATGTGAACATTTGTATAAACTGATTTTTTTATGTATTGTGTAAACTATTATGTAAAGCCACATGTATGAAAAGAATTTGTATTGCCTACTGTATTTTATATATTAGGTTACTGAAAGGTCAGTGCAAAGCCAAAATTTTAACTAATTATGTGATATTTAGGTATTAATATTATCTTTTATTTTTGTCTGTATTTTTGTGGACGAATTTGGTGGTATTTTCACCACCAATGCTGGCAGAAATACCATCAAATTCTGGCCTGTGGAGGAAGGGCATATGAAAGGTGGCTACACTGAGCCACTGCGCCAGAGATTGCGCCATAGAGTATTATTAAGCCGCCTCCACAGTGCTTGGAGAGAACTCGTAGTAGTCAGTGCGTGGGCAGACCTTGTAGAAGACAGTCAGTGTTGAGTTGTGCGAGTGGGCAAGGCTTGTCGAGAGGTTGTAGTAAGGAGTGTTTGTTCCATGTTTTATCCAGTTATTTGATGGGAGAGATAGCAGATGTTATTTTAATGAAGACATTGTAACGAACAGAGTGCTTTTCGTCAATATATATGAAGGTAAAATATTGCGTGTTTTTTTTCATTATTTCCATGTTTTAAATAATGCGTCATGAAAGGTTCAGTCAACAAAGCATCTGGCTTGTGTTCTTGTATTAGAGTGTAATTCTGGTTTTCTTGAGTAATCATGGTATTTTTATTACCTTTAGTTACTTCTGTATAAATGGTATTTAAAAATTCTTGTCTTGTTGGAGAAGAACCGTGCCAGATGTGTACGTTGAGTCACACTCCCACATACAGATCAGTTACTCTTGAGCTTATTGGTTTTGTAGGTTTTATAGTTGCTGGGGACTCAATTAATTAATTGTGTCAACGAAAAATTTCATTTCATTCTTGTTGTTGTTCTTTGCAGTCAGATAGCGTAACAATACTAGTCAGGGCCAACCGTTTACGAGAAACAGCGTAAACGGACATATAGTTACTAAAAAGTATTTTCAATCATATTTAATTAAGCCCAAATGCAATATTCCTGCCTCGGGCACCTTATGGTCATTCTCCTGTGAGTCTAGTTTTCGAATCCGACGCAAAACTGATAGTTAATTGTTACGTTCATGGCCTCCTAATGACGATGGAACACTCAAATTGCGTCGAGATTTAATACATCGTCCTCCAGCCGAATTGTCTCCAAGGTGATATTGCTGCCTCGGGCACCATATGGTCCTTCTCCTGTAAGTCAAGACTTTTGAATTCGACGCGAAACTGATAGTTAATAGTAACGTTCAGGGCCTGCTAATGACGACGGAACAGTCAAATTGCATCGAGATTAAATACATCGTCATTCAGCCAACTTGTCTCCAAGGGTATATTGCTGCCTCGGGCACCTTATGGTCGTTCTCCTGTAAGCCTACATTTTCGAATCCAACGCATAACTGAAAGTTAATTGTAACGTTCAGCGCCTCCAAATGACGATAGAACACTCAAATTGCGTCGATATTCAATACATCGTCCTCCAGCTGACTTGTCTCCTAGGGGATATTCCTGCCTCGGGCACCTTATGGTCGTTCTCCTTCGAGTCTAGATTTTCGATTCCGACGCAAAACTGATACTTAATTGGTACGTTCATGGCCTCCTAATGACGATGGAACACTCAAATTGCGTCGAGATTCAATTCATCGTCCTCCATCCGACTTGTCTCCCAGGGGATATTCCCGCCTCGGGAACCTTATGGTCGTTCTCCTGTGAGTCTAGATTTTCGAATCCGACGCAAAAATGATAGTTAATTGTTACGTTCATGGCCTCGTAATGACAATGGAACACTCAAATTGCGTCGAGATACAATACATCGTCCTCCAGCCGACTTGTCTCCAAGGGTCTATTGCTGCCTCGGGCACCTTACGGTCGTTCTCCTGTGAGTCTAGATTTTCGAATCCGACGCAAAACTGATAGTTAATTGTTACGTTCATGGCCTCGTAATGACAATGGGACACTCAAATTGCGTCGAGATTTAATATATCGTCCTCCAAACGAATTGTTTCCAAGGTGATATTGCTGCCTCGGGCACCATATGGTCCTTCTCCTGTGAGTCTAGACTTTTCAATCCGACGCGAAACTGATAGTTAATTGTAACGTTCAGGGCCCCCTAATGACGACGGAACACACAAAATTGCGTCGAGATTCAATACATCGTGATTCAGCCGACTTGTCTCCCAGGGTCTATTGCTGCCTCGGGCACCTTATAGTCGTTCTCCTGTGAGTCTAGATTTTCAAATCCGACGCAAAACTGATAGTTCTTTGTGACGTTCAGGGCAATGACGATGGAACACTCAAATTGCGTCGAGATTCAATACATCGTCCTCCAGCTGACTTGTCTACAAGGGGATATTGCTGCCTCGGGCACCTTATGGTCCGTCTCCTGTGAGTCTAGATTTTCGAATCCGACGCAAAACTTATGGTTAATTGTAACGTTCATGGCCTCCTAATGACAATGGAACACTCAAATTGCGTCGAGATACAATACATCGTCCTCAATCCGACTTGTCTACTAGGGGATATTCCCGCCTCGGGCACCATATGGTCGTTCTCCTTTGAGCCTAGATTTTCCAATCCAACGCAAAACTGATAGTTAATTGTTACGTTCATGGCCTCCTAATGACGATGGAACACTCAAATTGCGTCGAGATTCAATACATTGTCCTCCAGCCGACTTGTCTCCAAGGAGTTATTGCTTCCTCGGGCACCATATGGTCCTTCTCCTGAGAGTCTAGATTTTCGAATCCGACAAGAAACTGATAGTTAATTGTAACGTACAGGGCCTCCTAGAGACGATGGAACACTCAAATTGCGTCGAGATTCAATATATCGTCATTCAGCCGACTTGTCTCCAAATGTCTATTGCTGCCTCGGGCACCTTATGGTCGTCCTAATGTGAGTCTAGATTTTCGAATCCGACGCAAAACTGACAGTTAATTGTAACGTTCAGGGCCTCCTAATGACGATGGAACACTCAAATTGCGTTGAGATTCAATACATCGTCCTCCAGCCGACTTATCTCCAAGGGGATATTACTGCCTCGGGCACCATACGGTCCCTCTCCTGTGAGTCTAGATTTTGTGAATCCGACTCGAACCTGATAGTTAATTGTAATTTCTGGGCCTCCTAATGACGACGGAACAATCAAATTGCGTCGATATTCAATACATCGTCCTTCAGCCGACTTGTCTCCAAGAGGATATTACTTCCTCGGGCACCTTACGGTCGTCCTAATGTGAGTCTAGATTTTCGAATCCGACGCAAAACTGACAGTTAATTGTAACGTTCTGGACCTCCTAATGACGATGGAACACTCAAATTGCGTCGAGATTCAATACATCGTCATCCAGCCGATTTGTCTCCAAGGTGATATTGCTGCCTCGGGCACCATATGGTCCGTCTCCTGTGAGTCTAGATTTTCGAATCCGATGCGAAACTGATAGTTAATTGTAACGTTGAGGGCCTCCTAATGACGATGGAACACCCAAATTGCGTCGAGATTCAATACATCGTCCTTCAGCCGACTTGTCTCCAAGGGTCTATTGCTGCCTCGGGCACCTTATGGTCGTTCTCCTGTGAGTCTAGATTTTCAAATCCGACGCAAAACTGATAGTTAATTGTAACGCTCAGGGCCTCCTAATGACGATGGAACACTCAAATTGCGTCGTGATTCAATACATCGGCCACCAGCCGACTTGTCTCCAAGGGTCTATTGCTGCCTCGGGCACCTTATGGTCTTTCTCCTGTGAGTCTAGATTATCGAATCCGACGCATAACTGATAGTTAATTGTAAAAATCAGCGCCTCCTAATGACGATGGAACACTCTAATTGCGTCGAGATTCAATACATCGTCCTCCAGCCGACTTGTCTCCTAGGGGATATTGAAAGGTGGCTACACTGAGCCACTGCGCCAGAGATTGCGCCAAAGAGTAATATTAAGCCGCCTCCACAGTGCTTGGAGAGAACTCGTAGTAGTCAGTGCGTGGGCAGAGCTCGTAGAAGACAGTCAGTGTTGAGGTGTGCGAGTGGGCAAGGCTTGTCGAGAGGTTGTAGTAAGGAGTGTTTGTTCCATGTTTTATCCAGTTATTTGATGGGAGAGATAGCAGATGTTATTTTAATGAAGACATTGTAACGATCAGAGTGCTTTTCGTCAATATATATGAAGGTAAAATATTGCGTGTTTTTTTTCATTATTTCCATGTTTTAAATAATGCGTCATGACAGGTTCAGTCAACAAAGCATCTGGCTTGTGGTCTTGTATTAGAGTGTAATTCCGGTTTTCTTGAGTAATTATGGTATTTTTATATCCTTTAGTTACTTCTGTATAAATGGTATTTAAAAATTCTTGTCTTGTTGGAGAAGAACCGTGCCAGATGTGTACGTTGAGTCACACTCCCACATACAGATCAGTTACTCTTGAGCTTATTGGTTTTGTAGGTTTTATAGTTGCTGGGAACTTAATTAATTAATTGTGTCAACGAAAAATTTCATTTCCTTCTTGTTGTTGTTCTTTGCAGTCAGATAGCGAAACAATACTAGTCATGGCCAACCGTTTACGAGAAACAGCGTAAACGGACATATAGTTACTAAAAAGTATTTTCAATCATATTTAATTAAGCCCAAATGCAATATTCCTGCCTCGGGCACCATATGGTCGTTCTCCTTTGAGCCTAGATTTTCCAATCCAACGCAAAACTGATAGTTAATTGTTACGTTCATGGCCTCCTAATGACGATGGAACACTCAAATTGCGTCGAGATTTAATACATCGTCCTCCAGCCGAATTGTCTCCAAGGTGATATTGCTGCCTCGGGCACCATATGGTCCTTCTCCTGTGAGTCTAGACTTTTGAATTCGACGCGAAACTGATAGTTAATAGTAACGTTCAGGGCCTGCTAATGACGACGGAACACACAAATTGCATCGAGATTAAATACATCGTCATTCAGCCAACTTGTCTCCAAGGGTCTATTGCTGCCTCGGGCACCTAATAGTCGTTCTCCTTCGACTCTAGATTTTCGAATACGACGCAAAACTGATAGTTAATTGTTACGTTCATGGCCTCCTAATGACGATGGAACACTCAAATTGCGTCGAGATTTAATACATCGTCCTCCAAACGAATTGTCCCCAAGGTGATATTGCTGCCTCGGGCACCATATGGTCCTTCTCCTGTGAGTCTAGACTTTTCAATCCGACGCGAAACTGATAGTTAATTGTAACGTTCAGGGCCTCCTAATGACGACGCAACACACAAATTGCGTCGAGATTGAATACATCGTCATTCAGCCGACTTGTCTACCAGTGTCTATTGCTGCCTCGGGCGCCTTGTAGTCGTTCTCCTGTGAGTCTAGATTTTCAAATCCGACGCAAAACTGATAGTTCATTGTAACGTTCAGCGCCTCTTAATGACGATGGAACACTCAAATTGCATCGAGATTCAATACATCGTCCTCCAGCCGACTTGTCTACAAGGGGATATTGCTGCCTCGGGCACCTTATGGTCCGTCTCCTGTGAGTCTAGATTTTTGAATCCGACGCAAAACTATTGGTTAATTGTAACGTTAATGGCCTCCTAATGACGATGGAACACTTAAATTGCGTCGAGATTCAATACATCGTCCTCCATCCGACTTGTCTCCCGCCTCGTGCACCTTATGGTCGTTCGCCTGTGAGTCTAGATTTTCGAATCCG
This sequence comes from Schistocerca americana, assembly GCF_021461395.2. Lineage (NCBI taxonomy): Eukaryota > Metazoa > Arthropoda > Insecta > Orthoptera > Acrididae > Schistocerca > Schistocerca americana. The sequence goes on along the minus strand of NW_025726236.1, from coordinate 1,347,584 downwards.
ACGCAAAACTGATAGTTAATTGTTACGTTCATGGCCTCGTAATGACGATGGAACACTCAAATTGCGTCGAGATTCAATACATCGTCCTCCAGCCGACTTGTCTCCAACGGTCTATTGCTGCCTCGAGCACCTTACGGTCGTTCTCCTGTGAGTCTAGATTTTCGAATCCGACGCATAACTGAAAGTTAATTGTAACGTTCAGCGCCTCCAAATGACGATGGAACACTCAAATTGCGTCGAGATTCAATACATCGACCTCCAGCCGACTTGCCTCCTAGGGGATATTCCTGCCACGGGCACCTTACGGTCGTTCTCCTTCGAGTCTAGATTTTCGAATCCGACCAAAACTGATAGATAATTGTTACGTTCAGGGCCTCCTAATGACGACGGAACACACAAATTACGTCGAGATTCAATACATCGTCATTCAGCCGACTTGTCTCCAAAGGTCCATTGCTGCCTCGGGCACCTTATGGTCGTCCTAATGTGAGTCTAGATTTTCGAATCCGACGCAAAACTGACAGTTAATTGTAACGTTCAGGGCCTCCTAATGACGATGGAACACTCAAATTGCGTCGAGATTCAATACATCGTCCTCCAGCCGACTTATCTCCAATGGGGTATTGCTGCCTCGGGCACCATACGGGCCCTCTTCTGTGAGTCTTGATTTGTGCATCCGACTCGAACCTGATAGTTAATTGTAACGTTCAGGGCCTCCTAATGACGATGGAACACTCAAATTGCGTCGTGATTCAATACATCGGCCACCAGCCGACTTGTCTCCAAGGGTCAATTGCTGCCTCGGGCACCTTATGGTCGTCTACCTGTGAGTCTAGATTATCGAATCCGACGCATAACTCATAGTTAATTGTAACGTTCAGCGCCTCCTAATGTCGATGGAACACTCTAATTGCGTCGAGATTCAATACATCGTCCTCCAGCCGACTTGTCTCCAAGGGGATATTGCTGTCTCGGGCACCATATGCTCCTTCTCCTGTGAGTAGATTTTCCAATCCGACGCTAATATGATAGTTGATTGTAACGTTCAGGGGCTCCTAATGATGATGGAACACTCAAATTGCGTCGAGAGTCAATACATCGTCCTCCAACCGACTTGTCTACAAGGGGATATTGCTGCCTCGGGCACCATGTGGTCCGTCTCCTGTGAGTCTAGATTTCCGTATCCGACGCAAAAATGATAGTTAATTGTAACGTTCAGGGCTTCCTAATGAAAATGGAACACTCACATTGCGTCGAGATTCAATACGTCGTCCTCCAGCCGACTTGCCTCCAAGGGGATATTGCTGTTTCGGGCACCATATGATCTTTCTCCTGTGAGTAGATTTTCTAATCCGACGCTAAAATGATAGAGTATTGCAACGTTCAGGGGCTCCTAATGACGATGGAACACTCAAATTGCGTCGAGAGTCAATACATCGTCCTCCAACCGACTTGTCCTCAAGAGGATATTGCTACCTCGGGCACCATGTGGTCTGTCTCCTGTGAGTCTAGATTTCCGTATCCGACGCAAAAATGATAGTTAATTGTAACGTTCAGGACCTCCTAATGACGATGGAACACTCAAATTGCGTCGAGATTCAATACATCGTCCTCCAGCCGACTTGTCTCCAAGGGGACATTGCTGTCTCGGGCACCATGTGGTCCGTCTCCTGTGAGTCTAAATTTCCGTATCCGACGCAAAAATGATAGTTAATTGTAACGTTCAGGGCCTCCTAATGACGATGGAACACTCAAATTGCGTCGAGATTCAATACATCGTCCTGCAGCCGACTTGTCTCCAAGGGGATATTGCTGTCTCTTGCACCACATGCTCCTTCTCCTGTGAGTAGATTTTCTAATCCGACGCTAAAATGATAGTTGATTGTAACGTTCAGGGGCTCCTAATGGCGATCGAACACTCAAATTGCGTCGAGATTCAATACATCGTCCTCCAGGCGACTTGTCTCCATGGGGATATTGCTGTCTCTTGCACCATATGCTCCTTCTCCTGTGAGTAGATTTTCTAATCCGACGCTAAAATGATAGTTGATTGTAACGTTCAGGGGCTCCTAATGGCGATCGAACACTCAAATTGCGTCGAGATTCAATACATCGTCCTCCAACCGACTTGTCTCCAAGGGTCTATTGCTGCCTCGGGCACCTTAGGGTCGTTCTGTTGTGAGTCTAGATTATCGAATCCTAAGCAAAACTGATAGATAATTGTGACGTTCAGGGCCTCCAAATTACGATGGAACACTCAAATTGCGTCGAGATTCAATACATCATCCTCCAGCCGACTTGTCTCCAAGGGGATAATGCTGCCTCGGGCATCATATAGTCCGCCTCCTGTGAGTCTAGAATTTCGAATCCGACGCAAAACTGATAGTTAATTGTAACGTTCAGGACCTCCTAATGACGATGGAACACTCAAATTGCTGTGAGATTCAATACATCGTCAACCAGCCGATTTGTCTCCAAGGTGATATTGCTGCCTCGGGCACCATATGGTCCGTCTCCTGTGAGTCTAGATTTTCGAATCCGATGCGAAACTGATAGTTAATTCTAACGTTGAGGGCCTCCTAATGACGATGGAACACTCAAATTGCGTCGAGATTCAATACATCGTCCTGCAGCCGACTTGTCTCCAAGGGTCTATTGCTGCCTCGGGCACCTTATGGTCGTTCTCGTGTGAGTCTAGATTTTCAAATCCGACGCAAAACTGATAGTTAATTGTAACGTTCAGGGCCTCCTAATGAAGATGGAACACTCAAATTACGTCGTGATTCAATACATCGGCCACCAGCCGACTTGTCTCCAAGGGTCTATTGCTGCCTCGGGCACCTTATGGACGTCCTCCTGTGAGTCTAGATTATCAAATCCTACGCATAACTGATAGTTAATTGTATCGTTCAGCGCCTCCTAATGACGATGGAACACTCTAATTGCGTCGAGATTCAATACATCGTCCTCCAGCCGACTTGTCTCCAAGGGGATATTGCTGTCTCGGGCACCATATGCTCCTTCTCCTGTGAGTAGATTATCTAATCCGACGCTAAAATGATAGCTGATTGAAACGTTCAGGGCCTCCTAATGACGATACAACACTCAAATTGCGTCCAGAGTCAATACATCGTCCTCCAACCGACTTGACTACAAGGGGATATTGCTGCCTCGGGCACCATGTGGTCCGTCTCCTGTGAGTCTAGATATCCGTATCCGACGCAAAAAGGATAGTTAATTGTAGCGTTCAGGGCCTTCTAATGACGATGGAACACTCAAATTGCGTCGAGATTCAATACATCGTCCTCCAGCCGACTTGTCTACAAGGGGATATTGCTGTCTCGGGCGACATATGCTCCTTCTCCTGTGAGTAGATTTTCTAATCCGACGCTAAAATGCTAGTTGATTGTAACGTTCAGGGGCTCCTAATGACGATGGAACACCCAAATTGCGTCGAGATTCAATACATCGTCCTCCAGCCGACTTGTCTCCAAGGGGATATTGCTGTCTCGGGCACCATTTGCTCCTTCCCCTGTGAGTAGATTTTCTAATCCCACGCTAAAATGATAGTTGATTGTAACGTTCAGCGCCTCCTAATGACGATGGAACACTCAAATAGCGTCGCCCTCCAACCGATTTGTTTACAAGGGGATATTGCTGCCTAGGGCACCATGTTGTCCGTCTCCTGTGAGTCTAGATTTCCGTACCCGACGAAAAAATGATAGTTAATTGTAACGTTCAGGGCCTCCTAATGACGATGGAACACTCAAATTGCGTCGAGATTCAATACATCGTCCTCCATCCGACTTGTCTCCAAGGGGATAATGCTGTCTCTGGCACCATATGCTCCTTCTCCTGTGAGTAGATTTTCTAATCCGACGCCAAAATGAAAGTTGATTGTAACGTTCAGGGGCTCCTAATGACGATGGAACACTCAAATTGCGTCGAGAGTCAGTACATCGTCCTCCAAACGACTCGTCTGGAAGGGGATATTGCTGCCTCGGGCACCATGTGGTCCGTCCCCTGTGAGTCTAGATTTCCGTATCCGACGCAAAAATGATAGTTAATTGTAACGTTCAGGGCCTCCTAATGATGATGGAACACTGAAATTGCGTCGAGATTCAATACATCGTCCTCCAGCCGACTTGTCTCCAAGGGGATATTGCTGTCTCGGGCACCATATGCTCCTTCTCCTGTGAGTAGATTTTCTAATCCGACGCTAAAGTGATAGTTGATTGTAACGTTCAGGGCCTCCTAATGACGATGGAACACTCAAAGTGCGTCGAGAGTAAATTCATCGTCCTCCAACCGACTTGTTTACAAGGGAATATTGCTGCCTCGGGCACCATGTGGTCCGTCTCCTGTGACTCTAGATTTCCGGATCCGAGGCAAAAATGATAGTTAATTGTAACGTTCAGGGCCTCTTAATGACGATGGAACACTCAAATTGCGTCGAGATTCAATACATCGAGCTCCAGCCGACTTGTCTCCAAGTGTCTATTGCTGTCCCGGGCACCTTATGGTCGTTCTCCTGGTAGTCTAGATTTTCGAATCCGACGCATAACTGATAGTTAATTGTAACGTTTGCGCCTCCTAATGACGATGGAACACTCAAATTGCGTCAAGATTAAATACATCGTCCTCCAGCCGACTTGTCTCCATGGGGATATTGCTGCCTCGGGCACCATATGGTCCGTCACCTGTGAGTCTAGATTTTCGAATCCGACGCGAAACTGATAGTTAATTGTAACGTACAGGGCCTCCTAATGACGATGGAGCACTCAAATTGCGTCGAGAGTCAATACATCGTCCTCCAACCGACTTGTCTATAAGGGGATATTGCTGCCTCGGGCACCATGTGGTCCGTCTCCTGTGAGTATAGATTTCCGTATCCGCCGCAAAAATGATAGTTGATTGTAACGTTCAGGGCCCCCTAATGACGATGGAACACTCAAATTGCGTCGAGATTCAATACATCGTCCTCCAGCCGCCTTGTCTCCAAGGGGATATTGCTGTCTCGGGCACCATATGCTCCTTCTCCTGTGAGTAGATTTTCTAATCCGACGCTAAAATGATAGAGTATTGTAACGTTCAGGGGCTCCTAATGACGATGGAACACTCAAATTGCGTCGAGATTCAATACATCGTCCTCCAGCCGTCTTGTATCCAAGGGGATATTGCTATCTCGGGCACCATAGGCTCCTTCTCGTGTGAGTATATTTTCTAATCCGACGCTAAAATAATAGTTGATTGTAACGTTCAGCGCGTCCTAATGACGATGGAACACTCAAATTGCGTCGAGAGTCAATACACCGTCCTCCAACCGACTTGTCCTCAAGAGGATATTGCTGCCTCGGGCACCATGTGGTCCGTCTCCTGTGAGTCTAGATATCCGTATCCGACGCAAAAAGATAGTTAATTGTAACGTTCAGTGCCTCCTAATGACGATGGAACACTCAAATTGCGTCGAGATTCAATACATCGTCCTCCAGCCGACTTGCCTCCAAGGGGATATTGCTGTCTCGGACACCATATGCTCCTTCTCCTGTGAGTAGATTTTCTAGTCCGACGCTAAAATGATAGCTGATTGAAACGTTCAATGCCTCCTAATGACGATGGAACACTCAAATTGCGTCCAGAGTCAATACATCGTCCTCCAACCGACTTGTCTACAAGGGCATATTGCTGCCTCGGGCACCATGTGGTCCGTCTCCTGTGAGTCTAGATATCCCTATCCGACGCAAAAAGGATAGTTAATTGAAACGTTCAGGGCCTCCTAATGACGATGGAACACTCAAATTGCGTCGAGATTTAATACATCGTCCTCCAGCCGACTTGTCTACAAGGGGATATTGCTGTCACGGGCGACATATGCTCCTTCTCCTGTGAGTAGATTTTCTAATCCGACGCTAAAATGATAGTTGATTGTAACGTTCAGGGGCTCCTAATGACGATGGAACACCCAAATTGCGTCGAGATTCAATACACCGTCCTCCAGCCGACTTGTCTCCAAGTGGATATTGCTGTCTCGGGCACCATTTGCTTCTTCCCCTGTGAGTAGATTTTCTAATCCCACGCTAAAATGATAGTTGATTGTAACGTTCAGCGCCTCCTAATGACGATGGAACACTCAAATTGCGTCGCCCTCCAACCGATTTGTTTACAAGGGGATATTGCTTCCTCGGGCACCATGTTGTCCGTCTCCTGTGAGTCTAGATTTCCGTATCCGACGCAAAAATGATAGTTAATTGTAACGTTCAGGGCCTCCTAATGACGATGGAACCCTCAAATAGCGTCGAGATTCAATACGTCGTCCTCCATCCGACTTGTCTCCAAGGGGATATTGCTGTCTCTGGCACCATATGCTGCTTCTCCTGTGAGTAGATTATCTAATCCGACGCCAAAATGATAGCTGATTGAAACGTTTAGGGCCTCCTAATGACGATGGAACACTCAAATTGCGTCCAGAGTCAATACATCGTCCTCCAACCGACTTGTCTACAAGGGGATATTGGTACCTCGGGCACCATGTGGTCCGTCTCCTGTGAGTCTAGATATCCGTATCCGACGCAAAAAGGATAGTTAATTGTAACGTTCAGGGCCTCCTAATGACGATGGAACACTCAAATTGCGTCGAGATTCAATACATCGTCCTCCAGCCGACTTGTCTACAAGGGGATATTGCTGTCTCGGGCGACATATGCTCCTTCTCCTGTGAGTAGATTTTCTATACCGACGCTAAAATAATAGTTGATTGTAACGTTCAGGGGCTCCTAATGACGATGGAACACTCAAATTGCGTCGAGATTCAATACATCGTCCTCCAGCCGACTTGTCTACAAGGGGATATTGCTATCTCGGGCACCATATGCTCCTTCTCCTGTGAGTAGATTTTCTAATCCGACGCTATAGTGTTAGTTGATTGTAACGTTCAGGGCCTCCTAATGACGATGGAACACTCAAATTGCGTCGAGAGTCAATTCATCGTCCTCCAACCGACTTGTCTACAAGGGAATATTGCTGCCTCGGGCACCATGTGGTCCGTGTCCTGTGACTCTAGTTTTCCGGATCCGGGGCAAAAATGATAAATAATTGTAACATTCAGGGCCACCTAATGACGATGGAACACTCAAATTGCGTCGAGATTCAATACATCGAGCTCCAGCCGACTTGTCTCCAAGTGTCTATTGCTGTCCCAGGCACCTTATGGTCGTGCTCCTATGAGTCTAGATTTTCGAATCCGACGCATGACTGATTGTTAATTGTTACGTTCAGGTCCTTATAATGAAGATGGAACACTCATATTGCGTTGAGATTCAATACATCGGCCACCAGCTGACTTGTCTATTAGGGGATATTCCTGCCTCGGGCACCTTATGGTCGTTCTCCTGTGAGTCTAGATTATAGTATCCGACGCAAAACTCATAGTTAATTGTAACGTTCAGGGCCTCATAATGACGATGGATGACTCAAATTGCGTCGAGATTCAATACATCGTCCTCCTGCCGACTTGTCTCCAAGGGGATATTGCTGCCTCCGGTACCATATGGTCCGTCTCCTGTGAGTCTAGATTTTCGAATCCGACGCGAAACTGATAGTTAATTGTAACGTTCAGGGCCTCCTAATGACGATGGAACACTCAAATGGCGTCGAGACTCAATACATCGTCGTTCAGCCGACTTGTCTCCAAGGGTCTCTTGGTGCCTCGAGCACCGAATGGTCGTTCTCCAGTGAGTCTAAATTTTCAAATCCGACGCAAAACTGATAGTTAATTGTAACGTTCAGGGCCTCCTAATGACGATGGAACACTCACATTGCGTCGAGATTCAATACATCGGCCACCAGCCGACTTGTCTCGAGGGGATATTGCTGCCTCGGGCACCATATGGTCCGTCTCCTGTGAGTCTAGATTTTCGAATCCGACGGGAAACTGATAGTTAATTGTAATGATCAGGGCCTCCTAATAACGATGGAACACTCAAATTGCGTCGAGATTCAATACATCGTCATTCAGCCGACTTGTCTCCAAGGGTCTATTGCTGCCTCGGGCACATTATGGTCGTTCTCCTGTGAGTCTAGATTTTCGAATCCGACGCATAACTGATAGTTAATTGTAACGTTCAGCGCCTCCTAATGACGATGGGACACTCAAATTGCGTCGAGATTCAAAACATCGGCCTCCAGCCGACTTGTCTCCTAGGGGATATTCCTTCCTCGGGCACCTTATGGTCGTTCTCCTGTGAGTCTAGATTTTCGAATCCGACGCAAAATTGATACTTAATAATTACATTCAGGTCCTCCTAATGACGATGGATCACTCAAATTGCGTCGAGATTCAATACATCGTCCTCAAGCCGAATTGTATCCAAGGTGATATTGCTGCATCGGGCACCATATGGTCCTTCTCCTGTGAGCCTAGACTTTTGAATCCGACGCGAAAGTGATAGTTAATGGTAACGTTCAGGGCCTCCTAATGACGATGAACAGTCAAATTGCGTCGAGATTCAATACATCGTCATTCAGCCGACTTGTCTCCAAGGGTCAATTGCTGCCTCGGGTACCTTATGGTCGTTCTCCTGTGAGTCTAGATTTTCAAATCCGACCCAAATCTGATAGTTAATTGTAACGTTCAGTGCCTCCTTATGACGATGAAACACTTAAATTGCGTCGAGATTCAATGCATCGGCCTCCAGCCGACTTGTCTCCAGGGGTCTATTGCTACCTCGGTCACTTTATGGTCATTCTCCTGTGAGTCCAGATATTCGAATCCGACGCAAAACGGACTGCTAATTGTAACGTTAAGAGCCTCCTAATGACGATGGAAGACTCAAATTGCTTCGAGATTCAATACATCGCCATCCAGCCGACTTGTCTCGTAGGGGATCTTGCTGAATCGGGCACCATATTGCGCGTCTCCTGTGAGTCTAAATTTTTGAATCCGACGCAAAAAAGATAGTTAATTGTAACGTTCGGGGCCTCCTAATGACGATGCAACACTCAAATTGCGTCGAGATTCAATACATCGTCCTCCAGCCGACTTGTCTCCAAGGGTCTATTGCTGCCTCGGGCACCTTACGGTCGTTCTCCTGTTAGTAGATTACCGAATCCGACGCATAACTGATAGTTAATTGTAACGTTCAGGGCCTCCTAATGACGGTCGAACACGCAAATTGCGTCGAGTTCAGTACATCGACCTCCAGCCGACTAGTATCCAGAGGGATACTGCTGTCACAGGCACCTTCTAGTCCATCTCCTGTGAGTCTAGATTTTCGATCGGACGCAAATCTGATGGTTAATTGTAACGTTCATGGCCTCCTAATGACGATGGAACACTCAAATTGCGTCGAGATTCAATACATCGTCCTCCAGGTGACTTGTCACCAAGGGTCTATTGCCGCCTCGGGCACCTTATGGTCGCTCTCCAGTGAGTCTAGATTATCGAATCCGACGCAAAATTGATAGTTATTTGTAACGTTCAGGTCCTCCTAATGACGATGAACGCCCAAATTGCGTCGCGATTCATTACATCGTTCTCCAGCCGACTTGTCTCCAACGGTCTTTTGTTGCCTCTGGCGCCTTTTTGTCGTTCTCCTGTGAGACTAGATTATCGAATCCGACGCAAAACTGACAGTTAATTGTAACCTTCAGGGCCTCCTAATGACGATGGATCACTCAAATTCCGTCGAAATTCAATACATCGTCCTCCAGCCGTCTTGTCTCCAAGAGTCCATTGCTGCATCGGTCACCATATGGTCCGTCTCCTGTGAGTCTAGAATCTAGAAACCGACGCTAAACTGATAGTTAATTATAACGTTCAGGACCTCCTAATGACGATTGAACACACAAATTGCGTCGAGATTCAATACATCGTCCTCCAGTCAACTTCTCTCGAAGGGTCTATCGCTGCCTCGGGCACATTAAGGTCGTGCTCCTGTGAGTCTAGATTTTCGAATCCGAGGCAAAAATGATAGTTAATTGTAACGTTCAGGGCCTCCTAATGACGATGGAACACTCAAATTGTGTCGAGAATGAATACATCGACCTCAAGCCGACTTGTCTCCAAGGGGATATTGCTGCCTCGGGCACCATATGTTCCGTCTCCTGTGAGTCTAGATTTTCGAATCCGAGGCAAAAATGATAGTTAATTGTAACGTACAGGGCCTTCTAATGATGATGGAACACTCAAATTGCGTCGAGATTCAATACATCGTCATTCAGCCGACTTGCCAAAAAGGTTCTATTGCTTCCTCGGACACCTTATAGTCGTACTCCTGTGATTCTACATTTTCGAATCCGACGCAAAACTGATAGTTAATTATAACGTTCAGGGCCTCCTAATGACGATGGAACACTCAAATTCCGTCGCGATTCAATACATCGTCCTCCAGCCGACTTGTCTCCAAGGGTCCATTGCTGCCTCTGGCACCTTATCGTCGTGCTCCTGTGAGTCTAGATTTTCGAATCCGACGCGAAACTGATAGTTAAGTGTAACATTCAGAGCCTCCTAATGACGATGGAAGACTCAAATAACGTCGGAATTCAATATATCGTCCTCCAGCCGACATGTCTCGGGCACCTTATGGTCCGTCTCCTGTGAGTCTATATTTTCGAATCCGACGAAAAACTGATAGTTAATTGTAACGTTAATGGCCTCCTAATGACGATGGAACACTCAAATTGTGTCGAGATTCATTACATCGTCCTCCAGCCGACTTGACTCCTAGGGGAGATACCGGCCTCGGACACCTGATGGTCCGTCTCCTGTGAGTCTACAATTTCGAATCCGACGCAAGACTGTTAATTAATTGTAACGTTAATGGCCTCGTAATGACGATGGAACACTCAAATTGCGTCGAGATTCAATACATCGTTATTCGGCCGATCTGCCACCAAGGTTCAATTGCTTCCTCGGACACCTTATGGTCGTTCTCCTGTGATTCTACATTTTCGATTCGCACGCGAAGCTGATAGTTAATTACAACGTTCAGGGCCTCCTAATGACGATGGAACACTCAAATTGCGTCGAGATTCAATACATCGTCCTCCAGCCGACTTTCCTCCAAGGGTCCATTGCTGCCTCTGGCACCTTATCGTCATGCTCCTGTGAGTCTAGATTTTCGAATACGACGCGAAACAGATAGTTAATTGTAACGTTAATGGCCTCCTAATGACGATGGAACACTCAAATTGCGTCGAGATTCAGTACATCGTCCTTAAGCCGACTTGTCTCCAGGGGTCTATTGCTGCCTCGGGCATCTTATGATCGTTCTCCTGTGAGTCTAGATTATCGGATCCGACGCGAAACTGATAGTTAAGTGTAACATTCAGAGCCTGCTAATGACGATGGAAGACTCAAATAACGTCGGAATTCAATATATCGTCCTCCAGCCGACATGTCTCCAACGGTCCATTGCTGCCTCGGGCACCTTATGGTCCGTCTCCTGTGAGTGTATATTTTCGAATCCGACGAAAAACTGATAGTTAATTGTAACGTTAATGGCCTCCTAATGACGATGGAACACTCAATTTGCGTCGAGATTCATTACATCGTCCTCCAGCCGACTTGACTCCTAGGGGATATACCGGCCTCGGGCACCTGATGGTCCGCCTCCCGTGAGTCTAGATTTTCGAATCCGACGCAAAGCTGGTAGTTAATTGTAACGTTCAGGGCCTCCTAATGACGATGGAACACTCAAATTGCGTCGAGATTCGATACATCGTCCTCCAGCCGACTTGTCTCCAAGGGTCTATTGCAGCCCCGGCACCTTCTGGTCGTTCTCCTGTGAGTCTAGATTATCGAATCCGACGCAAAACAGATAGTTAATTGTAACGTTCAGGGCCTCCTAATGACGATGAAACACTCAAATTGCGTCGAGTTTCAATACATCGTCCTCCAGGTGACTCGTCTCCATGGGTCTAATGCTGCCTCGGGCACCTCATGGTCGTACTCCTGTGAGTCTAGATTATCGAATCCGACGCAAAACTGATAGTTAATTGTAACGTTCTGGGCCTCCTAATGACGATGGAACACTCAAATTGCGTCGAGATTCAAGACATCGTCCACCAGCCGACTTGTCTCCTAGGGGATATTGCTACCTCTCCTGTGAGACTAGATTTTCGAATCCGATGCGAAACTGATAGTTAATTGTAACGTTCAGGACCTCCTAATGACAATGGAACACTCAAATTGCGTCGAGATTCAATATATCGTCATTCACACGACTTGTCTCCAAGGGTCTATTGCTGCCTCGGGCACCGTATGGTCGTTCTCAGGTGAGTCTAGATTATCGAATCCGACGAAAAACGGATAGTTAATTGTAGCGTTCAGGGCCTAGTAATGACGGTGGAACACTCTAATTGCGTCAAGTTTCAGTACATCGCCCTCCAGCCGACTATTCTCCAAAGGGATGTTGCTCTCACGGGCACCTACTAGTCCGTCTCCAGTAAGTCTAGATTTTCGATCCGACGCAAATCTGATGGTTAATTGTAACGTTCATGGCCTGCTAATGACGATGGAACACTCAAATTGCGTCGAGATTCAATACATCGACCTCCAGGTGACTTGTTTCCAAGGGTTTATTGCTGCCTCGGGCACCTTATGGTCGTTCTCCTGTAAGTCTAGATTATCGAATCCGACGCAAAACAGATAGTTCATTGTAACGTTCAGGGCCTCCTAATGACGTTGGAACACTCAAATTGCGTCGAGATTCAATACATCGACCTCCAACCGACTTGCCTCCAATGGGATATTGCTGTCTCGGGCACCTTATAGTCCGTCTCCTGTGAGTCTAGATATTCGAATCCGACGCAAATCTGATGGTTAATTGTAACGATCATGGCCTCCTAATTACGATGGAACACTCAAATTGCGTCGAGATTCAATACATCTTTCTCCAGCCGACTTGTCTCGAAGGGTCTATTGCTGCCTCGGGCACCTTATGGTCGTTCTCGTGTAAGTCTAGATTTTCGAATCCCACGCAAAGCTGATAGTTAATTGTAATGTCTAGGGCCTCCTAATGACGATGGAACACTCAAATTGCGGCGCGATTTAATACATCGTCCTCCAGGCGACTTGTCTCAATGCGTCTACTGCTACCTCGGTCACCTTATGGTCGTTCTCCTGTGAGTCCAGAGATTCGAATCCGACGCAAAACGGACTGCTAATTGTAACGTTCAGAGCCTCCTGATGACGAAAGAACACTCAAATTGCGTCGAGATTCAATACATCGTTCTCCAGAAGACTTGTCTCCAAGGGTCAATTGCTGCCTCTGGGACCTTATGGTCGTGCTCCTGTGAGTCTAGATTGTCGAATCCGACGCGTAACAGATAGCTAATTGTAACGTTTAGGGCCTCCTAATGACGATGGAACACTCAAATTGCGGCGAGATTCAGTACATCGTCCTCCAGCCGACTTGTCTCCAGGGGTCTATTGCTGCCTCGGGCACCTTATGGTCGTTCTCCTGTGACTCTAGATTATTGAATCCGACGCAAAACTGATAGTTAATTGTAACATTCAGGGCCTCCTAATGACGATGGAACACTCAAATTGCGTCTAAATTCAATACATCGTCCTCCAGCCGACTTGTCTCCATGGGGATATTGCTGCCACGGGCAACATATAGTCCGCCTCCTGTGAGTCTAGAATTTCTAATCCCACGCAAAACTGATAGTTAATTGCAACCTTCAGGACCTCCTAATGACGATGGAACACTCAAATTGCGACGAGATTCTATACATCGTCCTCCAGCCGACTTGTCTCCAAGGGGATATTGCTGTCTCGGGCATGTTATAGTCCGTCTCCGGTGAGTCTAAATTTTCGAATCCGAAGCGAAACAGATAGTTAATTGTAACGTTCAGGGCCTCCTAATACGTTGGACAACAAATTGCGTCGCGATTTAAAACATCGTTCTCCAGGCGACTTGTCTCAATGGGTCTACTGCTACCTCGGTCACCTTATGGTCGTTCTCCTGTGAGTCCAGATATTCGAAATCGACGCAAAACGGACTGCTAATTGTAACGTTCAGAGCCTACTAATGACGAAGGAACACTCAAATTGCGTCGAGATTCAATACATCGTCCTCCAGCCGACTTGTCTCCATGGGGATATTGCTGCCTCGGGCAACATATAGTCCGTCTCCTGTGAGTCGAGATTTTCGATCCGACGCAAATCTGATGGTTAATTGTAACGGTCATGGCGTTCTAATGACGATGGAACACTCATATTGCGTCGAGACTCCATACATCGTCCTCCAGCCGACTTGTCTCCTAGGGGATATTCCTGCCTCGGACACGTTATGTTCGTTCTCCTGTGAGTCAAGATTATCGAATCCGACGCAAAACTGATAGTTAATTGTAACGTTCACGGCCTCCTAATGATGATGGATCTTTCAAATTGCGTCGAAATTCAATACATCGTCTTTAAGGCGACTTTTCTCCAAGGGGATATTGCTGCCTCGGGCACCATATGATCCGTCTCTTGTGAGTGTAGATTTTCGAATCCGAGGCGAAGGTGATAGTTAATTGTAACGTTCAGGGCCTCCTAATGACGATGGAACACTCAAATTGCGTCGAGTTTCAATACATCGTCCTTCAGCCGACTTGTATCAAAGGGTCTATTGCTGCCTCGGGCACCTTATGGTCGTTCTGCTGTGAGTAGATTTCCGAATCCGACGCATAACTGATAGTTAATTGTAACGTTCAGGGCCTCCTAATGACGGTCGAACACTCAAATTGCGTCGAGTTTCAGTACATCGTCCTCCAGCCGTCTAGTCTCCAAAGGGATATTGCTGTCACGGGCACCTTCTAGTACGTCTCCTGTGAGTCTATATTTTCGATTGGGCGCAAATCTGATGGTTAATTGTAAGGTTCATGGCCTCCTAATGACGATGGATCACTCAAATTGCGTCGAGATTCAATAAATCGTCCTCCAGGTGACTTGTCTCCAAGGGTCTATTGCTGCCTCGGGCACCTTATGGTCGTTCTTCAGTGAGTCTAGATTACCGAATCCGACGCAAAACCGATAGTTATTTGTAACGTTCAGGGCCTCCTAATGACGATGGAACACCCAAATTGCGTCGCGATTCATTACATCGTCCTCCAGCCGACTTGTCTCCAAGGGTCTATTGTTGCCTAGTTCGCCTTTTGGTCGTTCTCCTGTGAGACTAGATTATCGAATCCGACGCAAAACTGATAGTTAATTGTTACCTTCAGGGCCTCCTGAAGACGATGGAACACTCAAATTGCGTCGAGATTCAATACATCGTTATTCGGCCGATCTGCCACCAAGATTCAATTGCTTCCTCGGACACCTTATGGTCGTTCTCCTGTGATTCTACATTTTCGATTCCCACCCAAAGCTGATAGTTAATTATAACGTTCAGGGCCTCCTAATGACGATGGAACACTCAAATTGCGTCGAGATTCAGTACATCGTTCTTAAGCCGACTTGTCTCCATGGGTCTAATGCTGCCTCGGGCACCTCATGGTCGTTCTCCTGTGTGTTTAGATTATCGAATCCTACGCAAAACTGGTAGTTAATTGTAACGTTCAGGGCCTCCTAATTACGATGGAACACTCAAATTGCGTCGCGATTTAATACATCGTCCTCCAGGCGACTTGTCTCAATGGCTCTACTGCTACCTCGGTCACCTTATGATCGTTCTCCTGTGAGTCCAGATATTCGAATCCGACGCAAAACGTACTGCTAATTGTGACGATCAGAGCCTCCTAATAACGAAGGAACACTCAAATTGCGTCGAGATTCAATACATCGTCCTCCAGCCGACTTGTCTCCTAGGGGATATTGCTGCCTCGGGCACCATATGGTCCGTCTCCTGTGAGTCTAGATTTTCGAATCCGACGCGAAACTGATAGTTAAGTGTAACATTCAGAGCCTCCTAATGACGATGGAAGACTCAAATAACGTCGGAATTCAATATATCGTCCTCCAGCCGACATGTCTCCAACGGTCTATTGCTGCCTCGGGCACCTTATGGTCCGTCTCCTGTGAGTCTATATTTTCGAATCCGTCGAAAAACTGATAGTTAATTGTAACGTTAATGGCCTCCTACTTACGATGGAACCCTCAAATTGCGTCGAGATTCAATACATCGTCCTCCAGCCGACTTGTCTCCTAGGGGATATTCCTGCCTCGGACACCTTAAAGTCCGTCTCTTGTTAGTCTAGATTTTCGAATCCGACGCATATCTGATGGTTAATTGTAACGTTCATGGCCTCCTACTTACGATGGAACCCTCAAATTGCGTCGAGATTCAATACATCGTCCTCCAGCCGACTTGTCTCCAAGGGGATATTGCTGCCACGGGCACCATATGGTCCGTCTCTTGTGTCTAGATTTTCGAATCCGACGCGAAACCGATAGTTAATTGTAACGTTCTGGGCCTCCTAATGACGATGAAACACTCAAATTGCGTCGAAATCTGATACATCGTCCTCCAGCCGATTTGTCTCCATGGGTCTGTTGCTGCCTCGGGCACCTCATAGTCGTTCTCCTATGAGTCTAGATTATCGAATCCGACGCAAAACTGATAGTTAATTGTTACTTTCAGGGCCTCCTGAAGACGATGGAACACTCAAATTGCGTCGAGATTCAATACATCGTTATTCGGCCGATCTGCCACCAAGGTTCAATTGCTTCCTCGGACACCTTATGTTCGTTCTCCTGTGATTCTACATTTTCGATTCCCACGCAAAGCTGATAGTTAATTTTAACGTTCAGGGCCTCCTAATGACGATGGAACACTCAAATTGCGTCGAGATTCAATACATCGTCCTCCAACCGACGTGTCTCCAAGGGGATATTGTTGCCTCGGGCACCATATGGGCCGTCACCTGTGAGTCTTGATTTTCGAATCCGACGCAAAACTGATAGTTGATTGTAACGTTCTGGGCCTCATAATGACGATGGAACACTGAAATTGAGTCGAGATTCTATACGTCGTCCTCCAGCCGACTTGCCTCCAATGGGATATTGCTGTCTCGGGCACCATATAGTCCCTCTCCTGTGAGTCTAGATATTCGAATCCGACGCAAATCTGATGGTTAATTGTAACGATCATGGCCTCCTAATTACGATGGAACACTCAAATTGCGTCGAGATTCAATACATCTTTCTCCAGCCGACTTGTCTCGAAGGGTCTATTGCTGCCTCGGGCACCTTATGGTCGTTCTCGTGTAAGTCTAGATTTTCGAATTTCACGCAAAGCTGATAGTTAATTCTAACGTCTAGGGCCTCCTAATGACGATGGAACACTCAAATTGCGGCGCGATTTAATACATCGTCCTCCAGGCGACTTGTCTCAATGCGTCTACTGCTACCTCGGTCACCTTATGGTCGTTCTCCTGTGAGTCCAGAGATTCGAATCCGACGCAAAACGGACTGCTAATTGTAACGTTCAGAGCCTCCTAATGACGAAGGAACACTCAAATTGCGTCGAGATTCAATACATCGTTCTCCAGAAGACTTGTCTCCAAGGGTCAATTGCTGCCTCTGGGACCTTATGGTCGTGCTTCTGTGAGTCTAGATTGTCGCATCCGACGCGTAACAGATAGTTAATTGTAATGTTTAGGGCCTCCTAATGACGATGGAACACTCAAATTGCGGCGAGATTCAGTACATCGTCCTCCAGCCGACTTGTCTCCAGGGGTCTATTGCTGCCTCGGGCACCTTATGGTCGTTCTCCTGTGACTCTAGATTATCGAATCCGACGCAAAACTGATAGTTAATTGTAACATTCAGGGCCTCCTAATGACGATGGAACACTCAAATTGCGTCTAAATTCTATACATCGTCCTCCAGCCGACTTGTCTCCATGGGGATATTGCTGCCTCGGGCAACATATATTCCGCCTCCTGTGAGTCTAGAATTTCGAATCCCACGCAAAACTGATAGTTAATTGCAACGTTGAGGACCTCCTAATGACGATGGAACACTCAAATTGCGACGAGATTCTATACATCGTCCTCCAGCCGACTTGTCTCCAATGGGATATTGCTGTCTCGGGCACTTTATAGTCCGTCTCCTGTGAGTCTAGATTCTGGATCCGACGCAAATTTGATGGTTAATTGTAACGGTCATGTCCTTCTAATGACGAAGGAACACTCAAATTGCGTCGAGATTCAATACATCGTCCTCCAGCCGACTTGTCTCCATGGGGATATTGCTGCCTCGGGCAACATATAGTCCGTCTCCTGTGAGTCTAGATTTTCGATCCGACGCAAATCTGATGGTTAATTGTAACGGTCATGGCGTTCTAATGACGATGGAACACTCAAATTGCGTCGAGACTCCATACATCGTCCTCCAGCCGACTTGTCTCCTAGGGGATATTCCTGCCTCGGACACGTTATGTTCGTTCTCCTGTGAGTCTAGATTATCGAATCCGACGCAAAACTGATAGTGAATTGTAACGTTCACGGCCTCCTAATGACGATGGAACACTGAAATTGCGTCGAGATTCTATACATCGTCCTCCAGCCGACTTGCCTCCAATGGGATATTGCTGTCTCGGGCACCTTATATTCCGTCTCCTGTGAGTCTAGATATTCGAATCCGACGCAAATCTGATGGTTAATTGTAACGATCATGGCCTCCTAATTACGATGGAACACTCAAATTGCGTCGATATTCAATACATCTTTCTCCAGCCGACTTGTCTCGAAGGGTCTATTGCTGCCTCGGGCACCTTATGGTCGTTCTCGTGTAAGTCTAGATTTTCGAATCCCACGCAAAGCTGATAGTTAATTGTAATGTCTAGGGCCTCCTAATGACGATGGAACACTCAAATTGCGGCGCGATTTAATACATCGTCCTCCAGGCGACTTGTCTCAATGCGTCTACTGCTACCTCGGTCACCTTATGGTCGTTCTCCTGTGAGTCCAGAGATTCGAATCCGACGCAAAACGGACTGCTAATTGTAACGTTCAGAGCCTCCTGATGACGAAGGAACACTCAAATTGCGTCGAGATTCAATACATCGTTCTCCAGAAGACTTGTCTCCAAGGGTCAATTGCTGCCTCTGGGACCTTATGGTCGTGCTCCTGTGAGTCTAGATTGTCGAATCCGACGCGTAACAGATAGCTAATTGTAACGTTTAGGGCCTCCTAATGACGATGGAACACTCAAATTGCGGCGAGATTCAGTACATCGTCCTCCAGCCGACTTGTCTCCAGGGGTCTATTGCTGCCTCGGGCACCTTATGGTCGTTCTCCTGTGACTCTAGATTATTGAATCCGACGCAAAACTGATAGTTAATTGTAACATTCAGGGCCTCCTAATGACGATGGAACACTCAAATTGCGTCTAAATTCAATACATCGTCCTCCAGCCGACTTGTCTCCATGGGGATATTGCTGCCTCGGGCAACATATAGTCCGCCTCCTGTGAGTCTAGAATTTCTAATCCCACGCAAAACTGATAGTTAATTGCAACGTTCAGGACCTCCTAATGACGATGGAACACTCAAATTGCGACGAGATTCTATACATCGTCCTCCAGCCGACTTGTCTCCAAGGGGATATTGCTGTCTCGGGCATGTTATAGTCCGTCTCCGGTGAGTCTAAATTTTCGAATCCGAAGCGAAACAGATAGTTAATTGTAACGTTCAGGGCCTCCTAATGACGTTGGACAACAAATTGCGTCGCGATTTAAAACATCGTTCTCCAGGCGACTTGTCTCAATGGGTCTACTGCTACCTCGGTCACCTTATGGTCGTTCTCCTGTGAGTCCAGATATTCGAAATCGACGCAAAACGGACTGCTAATTGTAACGTTCAGAGCCTACTAATGACGAAGGAACACTCAAATTGCGTCGAGATTCAATACATCGTCCTCCAGCCGACTTGTCTCCATGGGGATATTGCTGCCTCGGGCAACATATAGTCCGTCTCCTGTGAGTCGAGATTTTCGATCCGACGCAAATCTGATGGTTAATTGTAACGGTCATGGCGTTCTAATGACGATGGAACACTCAAATTGCGTCGAGACTCCATACATCGTCCTCCAGCCGACTTGTCTCCTAGGGGATATTCCTGCCTCGGACACGTTATGTTCGTTCTCCTGTGAGTCAAGATTATCGAATCCGACGCAAAACTGATAGTTAATTGTAACGTTCACGGCCTCCTAATGATGATGGATCACTCAAATTGCGTCGAAATTCAATACATCGTCTTTAAGGCGACTTTTCTCCAAGGGGATATTGCTGCCTCGGGCACCATATGATCCGTCTCTTGTGAGTGTAGATTTTCGAATCCGAGGCGAAGGTGATAGTTAATTGTAACGTTCAGGGCCTCCTAATGACGATGGAACACTCAAATTGCGTCGAGTTTCAATACATCGTCCTTCAGCCGACTTGTATCAAAGGGTGTATTGCTGCCTCGGGCACCTTATGGTCGTTCTGCTGTGAGTAGATTTCCGAATCCGACGCATAACTGATAGTTAATTGTAACGTTCAGGGCCTCCTAATGACGGTCGAACACTCAAATTGCGTCGAGTTTCAGTACATCGTCCTCCAGCCGTCTAGTCTCCAAAGGGATATTGCTGTCACGGGCACCTTCTAGTACGTCTCCTGTGAGTCTATATTTTCGATTGGGCGCAAATCTGATGGTTAATTGTAAGGTTCATGGCCTCCTAATGACGATGGATCACTCAAATTGCGTCGAGATTCAATAAATCGTCCTCCAGGTGACTTGTCTCCAAGGGTCTATTGCTGCCTCGGGCACCTTATGGTCGTTCTTCAGTGAGTCTAGATTACCGAATCCGACGCAAAACCGATAGTTATTTGTAACGTTCAGGGCCTCCTAATGACGAAGGAACACCCAAATTGCGTCGCGATTCATTACATCGTCCTCCAGCCGACTTGTCTCCAAGGGTCTATTGTTGCCTAGTTCGCCTTTTGGTCGTTCTCCTGTGAGACTAGATTATCGAATCCGACGCAAAACTGATAGTTAATTGTTACCTTCAGGGCCTCCTGAAGACGATGGAACACTCAAATTGCGTCGAGATTCAATACATCGTTATTCGGCCGATCTGCCACCAAGATTCAATTGCTTCCTCGGACACCTTATGGTCGTTCTCCTGTGATTCTACATTTTCGATTCCCACCCAAAGCTGATAGTTAATTATAACGTTCAGGGCCTCCTAATGACGATGGAACACTCAAATTGCGTCGAGATTCAGTACATCGTTCTTAAGCCGACTTGTCTCCATGGGTCTAATGCTGCCTCGGGCACCTCATGGTCGTTCTCCTGTGTGTTTAGATTATCGAATCCTACGCGAAACTGGTAGTTAATTGTAACGTTCAGGGCCTCCTAATTACGATGGAACACTCAAATTGCGTCGCGATTTAATACATCGTCCTCCAGGCGACTTGTCTCAATGGCTCTACTGCTACCTCGGTCACCTTATGATCGTTCTCCTGTGAGTCCAGATATTCGAATCCGACGCAAAACGTACTGCTAATTGTGACGATCAGAGCCTCCTAATAACGAAGGAACACTCAAATTTTGTCGAGATTCAATACATCGTCCTCCAGCCGACTTGTCTCCTAGGGGATATTGCTGCCTCGGGCACCATATGGTCCGTCTCCTGTGAGTCTAGATTTTCGAATCCGACGCGAAACTGATAGTTAAGTGTAACATTCAGAGCCTCCTAATGACGATGGAAGACTCAAATAACGTCGGAATTCAATATATCGTCCTCCAGCCGACATGTCTCCAACGGTCTATTGCTGCCTCGGGCACCTTATGGTCCGTCTCCTGTGAGTCTGTATTTTCGAATCCGTCGAAAAACTGATAGTTAATTGTAACGTTAATGGCCTCCTACTTACGATGGAACCCTCAAATTGCGTCGAGATTCAATACATCGTCCTCCAGCCGACTTGTCTCTAGGGGATATTCCTGCCTCGGACACCTTAAAGTCCGTCTCTTGTTAGTCTAGATTTTCGAATCCGACGCATATCTGATGGTTAATTGTAACGTTCATGGCCTCCTACTTACGATGGAACCCTCAAATTGCGTCGAGATTCAATACATCGTCCTCCAGCCGACTTGTCTCCAAGGGGATATTGCTGCCACGGGCACCATATGGTCCGTCTCTTGTGTCTAGATTTTCGAATCCGACGCGAAACCGATAGTTAATTGTAACGTTCTGGGCCTCCTAATGACGATGAAACACTCAAATTGCGTCGAAATCTGATACATCGTCCTCCAGCCGATTTGTCTCCATGGGTCTGTTGCTGCCTCGGGCACCTCATAGTCGTTCTCCTATGAGTCTAGATTATCGAATCCGACGCAAAACTGATAGTTAATTGTTACTTTCAGGGCCTCCTGAAGACGATGGAACACTCAAATTGCGTCGAGATTCAATACATCGTTATTCGGCCGATCTGCCACCAAGGTTCAATTGCTTCCTCGGACACCTTATGTTCGTTCTCCTGTGATTCTACATTTTCGATTCCCACGCAAAGCTGATAGTTAATTTTAACGTTCAGGGCCTCCTAATGACGATGGAACACTCAAATTGCGTCGAGATTCAATACATCGTCCTCCAACCGACGTGTCTCCAAGGGGATATTGTTGCCTCGGGCACCAAATGGGCCGTCACCTGTGAGTCTTGATTTTCGAATCCGACGCAAAACTGGTAGTTGATTGTAACTTTCTGGGCCTCATAATGACGATGGAACACTGAAATTGAGTCGAGATTCTATACATCGTCCTCCAGCCGACTTGCCTCCAATGGGATATTGCTGTCTCGGGCACCATATAGTCCGTCTCCTGTGAGTCTAGATATTCGAATCCGACGCAAATCTGATGGTTAATTGTAACGATCATGGCCTCCTAATTACGATGGAACACTCAAATTGCGTCGAGATTCAATACATCTTTCTCCAGCCGACTTGTCTCGAAGGGTCTATTGCTGCCTCGGGCACCTTATGGTCGTTCTCGTGTAAGTCTAGATTTTCGAATTTCACGCAAAGCTGATAGTTAATTCTAACGTCTAGGGCCTCCTAATGACGATGGAACACTCAAATTGCGGCGCGATTTAATACATCGTCCTCCAGGCGACTTGTCTCAATGCGTCTACTGCTACCTCGGTCACCTTATGGTCGTTCTCCTGTGAGTCCAGAGATTCGAATCCGACGCAAAACGGACCGCTAATTGTAACGTTCAGAGCCTCCTAATGACGAAGGAACACTCAAATTGCGTCGAGATTCAATACATCGTTCTCCAGAAGACTTGTCTCCAAGGGTCAATTGCTGCCTCTGGGACCTTATGGTCGTGCTTCTGTGAGTCTAGATTGTCGAATCCGACGCGTAACAGATAGTTAATTGTAATGTTTAGGGCCTCCTAATGACGATGGAACACTCAAATTGCGGCGAGATTCAGTACATCGTCCTCCAGCCGACTTGTCTCCAGGGGTCTATTGCTGCCTCGGGCACCTTATGGTCGTTCTCCTGTGACTCTAGATTATCGAATCCGACGCAAAACTGATAGTTAATTGTAACATTCAGGGCCTCCTAATGACGATGGAACACTCAAATTGCGTCTAAATTCTATACATCGTCCTCCAGCCGACTTGTCTCCATGGGGATATTGCTGCCTCGGGCAACATATAGTCCGCCTCCTGTGAGTCTAGAATTTCGAATCCCACGCAAAACTGATAGTTAATTGCAACGTTGAGGACCTCCTAATGACGATGGAACACTCAAATTGCGACGAGATTCTATACATCGTCCTCCAGCCGACTTGTCTCCAATGGGATATTGCTGTCTCGGGCACTTTATAGTCCGTCTCCTGTGAGTCTAGATTCTGGATCCGACGCAAATTTGATGGTTAATTGTAACGGTCATGTCCTTCTAATGACGAAGGAACACTCAAATTGCGTCGAGATTCAATACATCGTCCTCCAGCCGACTTGTCTCCATGGGGATATTGCTGCCTCGGGCAACATATAGTCCGTCTCCTGTGAGTCTAGATTTTCGATCCGACGCAAATCTGATGGTTAATTGTAACGGTCATGGCGTTCTAATGACGATGGAACACTCAAATTGCGTCGAGACTCCATACATCGTCCTCCAGCCGACTTGTCTCCTAGGGGATATTCCTGCCTCGGACACGTTATGTTCGTTCTCCTGTGAGTCTAGATTATCGAATCCGACGCAAAACTGATAGTGAATTGTAACGTTCACGGCCTCCTAATGACGATGGAACACTGAAATTGCGTCGAGATTCTATACATCGTCCTCCAGCCGACTTGCCTCCAATGGGATATTGCTGTCTCGGGCACCTTATATTCCGTCTCCTGTGAGTCTAGATAGTCGAATCCGACGCAAATCTGATGGTTAATTGTAACGATCATGGCCTCCTAATTACGATGGAACACTCAAATTGCGTCGATATTCAATACATCTTTCTCCAGCCGACTTGTCTCGAAGGGTCTATTGCTGCCTCGGGCACCTTATGGTCGTTCTCGTGTAAGTCTAGATTTTCGAATCCCACGCAAAGCTGATAGTTAATTGTAACGTCTAGGGCCTCCTAATGACGATGGAACACTCAAATTGCGGCGCGATTTAATACATCGTCCTCCAGGCGACTTGTCTCAATGCGTCTACTGCTACCTCGGTCACCTTATGGTCGTTCACCTGTGAGTCCAGAGATTCGAATCCGACGCAAAACGGACTGCTAATTGTAACGATCAGAGCCTCCTAATGACGAAGGAACACTCAAATTGCAACGAGATTCAATACATCGTTCTCCAGAAGACTTGTCTCCAAGGGTCAATTGCTGCCTCTGGGACCTTATGGTCGTGCTTCTGTGAGTCTAGATTGTCGAATCCGACGCGTAACAGATAGTTAATTGTAACGTTTAGGGCCTCCTAATGACGATGGAACACTCAAATTGCGTCTAAATTCTATACATCGTCCTCCAGCCGACTTGTCTCCAATGGGATATTGCTGTCTCGGGCACTTTATAGTCCGTCTCCTGTGAGCCTAGATTCTGGATCCGACGCAAATTTGATGGTTAATTGTAACGGTCATGGCCTTCTAATGACGATGGAACACTCAAATTGCGTCGAGATTCAATACAACGACCTCCAGCCGACTTGTCTCCAAGGGGATATTGCTGTCTCGGGCACGTTATAGTCCGTCTCCTGTGAGTCTAGATTTTCGAATCCGACGCAAATGTGATGGTTAATTGTAACGGTCATGGCCTTCTAATGACGATGGAACACTCAAATTGCGTCGAGGTTCCATACATCGTCCTCCAGCCGACTTGTCTCCAAGGGGATATTGCTGTCTCGGGCATGTTATAGTCCGTCTCCTGTGAGTCTAAATTTTCGAATCCGACGCGAAACAGATAGTTAATTGTAACGTTCAGGGCCTCCTAATGACGTTGGAACACACAAATTGCGTCGCGATTTAAAACATCGTTCTCCAGGCGACTTGTCTCAATGTGTCTACTGCTACCTCGGTCACCTTATGGTCGTTCTCCTGTGAGTCCAGATATTCGAAATCGACGCAAAACGGACTGCTAATTGTAACGTTCAGAGCCTACTAATGACGAAGGAACACTCAAATTGCGTCGAGATTCAATACATCGTCCTCCAGCCGACTTGTCTCCATGGGGATATTGCTGCCTCGGGCAACATATAGTCCGTCCCCTGTGAGTCTAGATTTTCAATCCGACGCAAATCTGATGGTTAATTGTAACGGTCATGGCGTTCTAATGACGATGGAACACTCAAATTGCGTCGAGACTCCATACATCGTCCTCCAGCCGACTTGTCTCCTAGGGGATATTCCTGCCTCGGACACGTTATGTTCGTTCTCCTGTGAGTCTAGATTATCGAATCCGACGCAAAACTGATAGTTAATTGTAACGTTCACGGCCTCCTAATGATGATGGATCACTCAAATTGCGTCGAAATTCAATACATCGTCCTCCAGGCGACTTGTCTCCAAGGGTCTATTGCTGCCTCGATCACCATATGGTCCGTCTCCTGTGAGTCTACAATTTCGAATCCGACGCAAAACTGATAGTTAATTGCAACGTTCAGGACCTCCTAATGACGATGGAACACTCAAATTGCGACGAGATTCTATACATCGTCCTCCAGCCGACTTGTCTCCAATGGGATATTGCTGTCTCGGGCACTTTATAGTCCGTCTCCTGTGTGTCTAGATTCTGGATCCGACGCAAATTTGATGGTTAATTGTAACGGTCATGGCCTTCTAATGACGCTGGAACACTCAAATTGCGTCGAGATTCCATACATCGTCCTCCAGCCGACTTGTCTCCAAGGGGATATTGCTGTCTCGGGCATGTTATAGTCCGTCTCCTGTGAGTCTAAATTTTCGAATCCGAAGCGAAACAGATAGTTAATTGTAACGTTCAGGGCCTCCTAATGACGTTGGAACACACAAATTGCGTCGCGATTTAAAACATCGTTCTCCAGGCGACTTGTCTCAATGGGTCTACTGCTACCTCGGTCACCTTATGGTCGTTCTCCCGTGAGTCCAGATATTCGAAATCGACGCAAAACGGACTGCTAATTGTAACGTTCAGAGCCTACTAATGACGAAGGAACACTCAAATTGCGTCGAGATTCAATACATCGTCCTCCAGCCGACTTGTCTCCATGGGGATATTGCTGCCTTGGGCAACATATAGTCCGTCTCCTGTGAGTCTAGATTTTGGATCCGACGCAAATCTGATGGTTAATTGTAACGGTCATGGCGTTCTAATGACGATGGAACATTCAAATTGCGTCGAGACTCCATACATCGTCCTCCAGCCGACTTGTCTCCTAGGGGATATTCCTGCCTCTGACACGTTATGTTCGTTCTCCTGTGAGTCTAGATTATCGAATCCGACGCAAAACTGATAGTTAATTGTAACGTTCACGGCCTCCTAATGACGATGGAACACTCAAATTGCGTCGAGATTCAATACATGGTCCTCCAACCGACGTGTCTCCAAGGGGATAGTGGTGCCTCGGGCACCATATGGGCCGTCACCTGTGAGTCTTGATTTTCGAATCCGACGCAAAACTGATAGTTGATTGTAACGTTCTGGGCCTCCTAATGACGATGGAACACTGAAATTGCGTCGAGATTCTATTCATCGTCCTCCAGCCGACTTGCCTCCAATGGGATATTGCTGTCTCGGGCACCTTATAGTCCGTCCCCTGTGAGTCTAGATATTCGAATCCGACGCAAATCTGATGGTTAATTGTAAAGATCATGGCCTCCTAATTACGATGGAACACTCAAATTGCGTCGAGATTCAATACATCTTTCTCTAGCCGACTTGTCTCGAAGGGTCTATTGCTGCCTCGGGCACCTTATGGTCGTTCTCGTGTAAGTCTAGATTTTCGAATCCCACGCAAAGCTGATCGTTAATTGTAACGTCTAGGGCCACCTAATGACGATGGAACACTCAAATTGCGGCGCGATTTAATACATCGTCCTCCAGGCGACTTGTCTCAATGCGTCTACTGCTACCTCGGTCACCTTATGGTCGTTCTCCTGTGAGTCCAGAGATTCGAATCCGACGCAAAACGGACTGCTAATTGTAACGTTCAGAGCCTCCTAATGACGAAGGAACACTCAAATTGCGTCGAGATTCAATACATCGTTCTCCAGAAGACCTGTCTCCAAGGGTCAATTGCTGCCTCTGGGACCTTATGGTCGTGCTCCTGTGAGTCTAGATTGTCGAATCCGACGCGTAACAGATAGTTAATTGTAACGTTTAGGGCCCCCTAATGACGATGGAACACTCAAATTGCGGCGAGATTCAGTACATCGTCCTCCAGCCGACTTGTCTCCAGGGGTCTATTGCTGCCTCGGGCACCTTATGGTCGTTCTCCTGTGACTCTAGATTATCGAATCCGACGCAAAACTGATAGTTAATTGTAACATTCAGGGCCTCCTAATGACGATGGAACACTCAAATTGCGTCTGAATTCAATACATCGTCCTCCAGCCGACTTGTCTCCATGGGGATATTGCTGCCTCGGGCAACATATAGTCCGCCTCCTGTGAGTCTAGAATTTCGAATCCCACGCAAAACTGATAGTTAATTGCAACGTTCAGGACCTCCTAATGACGATGGAACACTCAAATTGCGACGAGATTCTATACATCGTCCTCCAGCCGACTTGTCTCCAAAGGGACATTGCTGCCTCGGGCACTTTATAGTCCGTCTCCTGTGAGTCTAGATTCTGGATCCGACACAAATTTGATGGTTAATTGTAACGGTCATGGCCTTCTAATGACGATGGAACACTCAAATTGCGTCGAGATTCCATACATCGTCCTCCAGCCGACTTGTCTCCAAGGGGATATTGCTGTCTCGGGCATGTTATAGTCCGTCTCCTGTGAGTCTAAATTTTCGAATCCGTTGCGAAACAGATAGTTAATTGTAACGTTCAGGGCCTCCTAATGACGTTGCAACACAGAAATTGCGTCGCGATTTAAAACATCGTTCTCCAGGCGACTTGTCTCAATGTGTCTACTGCTACCTCGGTCACCTTATGGTCGTTCTCCTGTGAGTCCAGATATTCGAAATCGACGCAAAACGGACTGCTAATTGTAACGTTCAGAGCCTACTAATGACGAAGGAACACTCAAATTGCGGCGAGATTCAATACATCGCCCTCCAGCCGACTTGTCTCCATGGGGATATTGCTGCCTCGGGCAACATATAGTCCGTCTCCTGTGAGTCTAGATTTTCGATCCGACGCAAATCTGATGGTTAATTGTATCGGTCATGGCGTTCTAATGACGATGGAACACTCAAATTGCGTCGAGACTCCATACATCGTCCTCCAGCCGACTTGTCTCCTAGGGGATATTCCTGCCTCGGACACGTTATGTTCGTTCTCCTGTGAGTCTAGATTATCGAATCCGACGCAAAACTGATAGTTAATTGTAACGTTCACGGCCTCCTAATGATGATGGATCACTCAAATTGCGTCGAAATTCAGTACATCGTCCTCCAGGCGACTTGTCTCCAAGGGTCTATTGCTGCCTCGATCACCATATGGTCCGTCTCCTGTGAGTCTACAATTTCGAATCCGACGCAAAACTGATAGTTAATTGCAACGTTCAGGACCTCCTAATGACGATGGAACACTCAAATTTCGACGAGATTCTATACATCGATCTCCAGCCGACTTGTCTCCAAGGGGATATTGCTGTCTCGGGCACGTTATAGTCCGTCTCCTGTGAGTCTAGATTTTCGAATCCGACGCAAATGTGATGGTTAATTGTAACGGTCATGGCCTTCTAATGACGATGGAACACTCAAATTGCGTCGAGATTCCATACATCGTCCTCCAGTCGACTTGTCTCCAAGGGGATTTTGCTGCCTCGGGCACCATATGGTCCGTCTCTTGTGAGTGTAGATTTTCGAATCCGAGGCGAAGGTGATAGTTAATTGTAACGTTCAGGACCTCCTAATGACGATGGAACACTCAAATTGCGTCGAGTTTCAATACATCGTCCTTCAGCCGACTTGTATCAAAGGGTCTATTGCTGCCTCGGGCACCTTATGGTCGTTCTGCTGTGAGTAGATTTCCGAATCCGACGCATAACTGACAGTTAATTGTAACGTTCAGGGCCTCCTAATGACGGTCGAACACTCAAATTGCGTCGAGTTTCAGTACATCGTCCTCCAGCCGTCTAGTCTCCAAAGGGATATTGCTGTCACGGGCACCATCTAATACGTCTCCTGTGAGTCTATATTTTCGGTCGGGTGCAAATCTGATGGTTAATTGTAAGGTTAATGGCCTCCTAATGACGATGGAACACTCAAATTGCGTCGAGATTCAATAAATCGTCCTCCAGGTGACTTGTCTCCAAGGGTCTATTGCTGCCTCGGGCACCTTATGGTCGTTCTTCAGTGAGTCTAGATTATCGAATCCGACGCAAAACCGATAGTTATTTGTAACGTTCAGGGCCTCCTAATGACGATGGAACACCCAAATTGCGTCGCGATTCATTACATCGTCCTCCAGCCGACTTGTCTCCAAGGGTCTATTGTTGCCTAGTTCGCCTTTTGGTCG